>NC_082659.1:17487500-18700000 GCF_028023285.1 Balaenoptera ricei | reverse complement strand
TTAGGAGTGGAATTGTTGGGTCACATGGGAATTCTGTGTTTAACTTTCTGAGGAACTGCTCTTTTCCTTTCTTTAAGAGCCACCCTTTTCCATTCCTTCCTCTTCAGGGACTAATCCAATGATCCCAGTAGAAAATGTAGAAGATTTTGGATTTCCAAGAAACTAAAACATCCAGAGCAAAATTAAAACCCTCTTTAGAGTTAGATTAGAACTGAAACTCCATAAAATTAAGGAAGTACTAATACTCTCTCACTTTTGTTCAGTGTTTACTAAATACCAAACATTGCTCTACTTACTTTCACTTATTTATGTATGTAATCTTCACAATAGTACTACAAGGTACGTATTACAATTATCCTCATTTCACAGTTAAGGAATCAAAGCAACACAGAAGATAAATAATTTGCCAAAGAATACACAGCTAGTAAATGGGAAGATTTGAATCAAAGCAGGTTTATATCCCAGGTCTAAGTATCAATATATACCCACCATGTTTTATGATTCAAGTAAAATGTAAATATTATTGAATTTCTGGAATTTGGCAGGCAAGAATTCCTCTTATCTTATTATTATAAATTGGGTTTACTTAATTTCCTCAAAGTATTATTTCAAATTTGAATTATAATCTTACCTTTTTATTAATAGTTTATTTTTACATGCTTTTGACCTGTAAGTCACAGCCTCAAGAAAATGTATTCTTCTGCTCTGTTATAGAACAGAAGAATATATTTACAAAATAAAAATTTTTTTAAATCAAACTATTCTACATTTTCCTAAGTGGAGGGAAGGTTCATGGTTGTAACACTAATTTCGGCTCTTATTGAATTCAAGCTAAACAAGGTAGAGATGATCACTCATTGTTTTTAGTATGAGAAATATTGTTTTCTGACTTTTATCAGAAGTTTTACTTGCTTTTTAGCAAACAAGTTATTGAATGAATAATTGATGACCAAACTTCTTGTGATTTAGAATCCATTTTTCAATAGACAAAAGTTTCAGTGAGTATATTGTTAAAGGTATTTTCCAGCCAAATCACTCTCAGACCCACAAGGATATGCTCAGCTTTTTTCTGGTTGGGGGGGGGGGGGGTGTTGGGGGGAGAGGGGGTATTTCATTATTTTCTTTTTTATTTTGCGACTGTGATTATTGAGAAATCCCAACAAATTCCCAATTTGTAGAAAAGTAGATAAGTTAGATGGAGATTCTCTTAGATGGAAATTGTTTGGATATGAAAAATTGCTGACAGTTATTATGGAATAATCATCCCCAGAAAGATGGATCCAAGAATACCATCTAGTGTTTTCCAGGCAAAGCCATTTTTGAAAACAAGCCCAACTGTTCTTATCTAAAGACAGCTTCCTAAAGAATTTACGTTTAATCTCACATTGTTTATTGTTTCAGAAAATGATTTGCATTTTTATCAAAGTGGAGTTAAGAAATGAGCATTCATTCAATATCTGCTTGTGAATAAAAAGTATCTATTTCAAAACAAAACAAAGATTTGCAGAAAGCAGAACTGAACGAAAACAGTGTAGTTTGACTCAGAATGTCTAGATTTGTTCCTGTTTAGCTCTATTTCTGTCAGACAGAATATTTGAAGGAATCTCAAATATTGTATAGGTCTCTGGGAAACAAAGGATGCATTTGATCACAGAAATCGTATGTTGTTTTATTCTTAATTAATTTAATCTTTTGTTAAGAATTTTACCCCCCTTTTCAGGAAGGGGATGAGATTTTACTTGCAATTAACTGCTATAATATTCTGAAATAATCTTATAGCTTCTCTCTGAATAATTGATTATTCACATGAAGAATTCTTCCAACCCACATCCCACTGTTTGCTGCTGAAGAGTACTGTGGTCACGTGGAGACATGAAATTATCTCCTTTAATGGCTGTAGGAATGACAGCATAGCCCACAACTGAAGGGAGTTGTGTCAAATCCTCCCTCAATCATCATGTAAATTTCCAATTATTAATAAATATTATACATTCTTCACATTCTTTTTGACATTTAATTTTTATCAAAAAATCTTTGGAAATCTTGAACAGAAATTTTGTTTTTGTTTGCTTCACGCGCTGGGTTTCATTTCCACTAAAGTTCCATTAACAGGAGGCAAACTGCTGAATGGCTTTGGAAGTAGCTTTGTGAAAGCTAACTTTTCAACTGAGAGAAATCTCCCTGGGGATATCACAAAGACACAGAAACTTTAATTTTTTCTCAGCACATCGCCAGATTTTTAACGTGTCTGAATTTAATGCACTAGAAACAAGCATATGCTGTCTTAACTAAAATCTCCTCTTGTATCTAAAAAAAATCTACCACAAAAATACTAGCTATTGATATGTTTATATATAAGGAAAAAAAAACTAAAATAATAAGCAAAGACAGAATCATAGCACAATCTGCAAAAGCAGAAGGCTATTGCTCCTTTACGGCAAATCACATCTAATGGATATTTCTGAGCATGTATTTTTTTTCATCTTCGTTTGCCTCTGCAGATCAAATTCTACCATCATACAGGGTGCATTCAAATGAAATATAATATTTCTGAACTTATCTTCACCAGCTAATGCCTTATCCAAATGCTGTAAGATTAATGTTACAATCCATTTGTAAAAATGGATCACTCAGGGAAAAGTTACTTTAAATCATCTCATAATCTAAAATTTCAGTAACAATAATTATGAATGGCCAGTAATAATAACTCTTCCTGGAAATGATGTTAAGACTTTTTCTCTACCCAATCAACTCACTATATCAATTTTATATAAATTAAACATTCTCTGAAAGTTCCTATAATACAGGTTTAAAAAGTGTTAAATTTCAAAAGTTTTCTTTTCATTGCAGCTAGACTTTAAGTGAATTACCAAAATGGGGTATTATTTGGGCACAGATATAAATCAGCACACATAAATAACATATTTAATTTGCTATGCCATTTAATATTAGAGAAATCAAATTTAGCCTTTGAGGAAAAAAACTTGCTATTATTTTTAATTCATCCATTTTTTTGCTGTAGAAATTTACTTAAAGTTTCTGCTTTTGGACATATATTAATTGAATTCCAGCTACACAGTGTGTATTATGTCAGATACTTTTAAATGACAGAAAACGTGACAATATAAATATATTCCACTTCTCAAGTAACTCACAATCTTTTGAGGGTGACTATATAACCACATACAACATAAGACAGATTTGACTTACTATATTATAAGAACCGCATAAACTTTTGATGCAAGATGCCAGACTGGGCAAATATGAGCTCCTGTCCTTTTTCATTTTCACTTTAAATAAAAATAGTGGTATATTCATACAATGGAATACTACACAGAAGTAAAAAAGAAAACTATTGATATATACAACAGCAAAGGTGAGTCTTACAGGCATTGTGTTGATTAAAAGGAGCCAGTTACAAAAAATTATGTAACTTATGATTCCATTTATACAAAGTTCAAGAAGAGATGAAACTGGTCTATAGTGGTAGAAGTCAGAAATGTGGCTAGAACACTTCAAATGTGAAAAGGTATTTTAATTAATTTAAATTTCATTAGCCACATGTGACTAGCAGCTACTGTACTGAACAGTACAGGGAGAGAAGATAAATCTGAGGATATCTAGAATATACAGAGAAAAGATAAAAATATAAAATATATGAGAGAAACAAGACTCATGAAGGATGTAGTCAGTATTTATCTAATGGGAGTTAGATAAAGTAAAAGGGAAGAAATGAATAAAAGAAAGCAAAGCATAAAATTAACCAGAGTAGACAAAAAGACACTGGTCATCAGACAAAAAGGGTCCAACACTTTAATAAAAGTGATTAATAAAAACGGGTTCATATCCTTATCTGTTTTTTTTTCTTCAGAGCGCCAACACTACACAAAAGTGCCTAAAGCTACCAAAAAGAGGAATCAGATTAACTACAATGGAATGAAAATAAGACCACTATCATACTTCTCTGCTGTAACACTTGCTCTCAGACTACAAAGCAGCAATGAATTTAAAACAACTGAGGGAAAATAAAGAACCAAGCAAAAACCTGACTTTGAGTTCCAAATTCTATATACCCAGACACATTATAAATCAATGATGGGGCACAATAAAGAAATTTCCAGACAAAAAAGAATTCAAAGTTTACCTCCCATGAACTCCTTTTGAAACAATAGTTCAAGATATATTTCAACAGACTTTTCAAGCAATTCAAAAGAAAGAGGGTAAGCAGCTAGTCTGCAAACTATTTCATTATCTTGTCTGGAGGACACTCTTGAGAGTGAAAGAAGGCAGATGATCTTGTCCAATTGCATTGTAGACATGTAAATAAGAGACTTTTCTGGTAAACAAGCTAATAGTTACTATTATGAAGAGAATCCTCATCTCAGGAATGCTTTGAGTGAGAGGTTCCTATTTAAAATTGCTTATGAACATAGAATCCATGGATTTACAAGGCATGGCTACCTCGAAAATATGAACATACCCACATTCATATGCAAAGAATGCATTACTGTTGACTTATCTTTAATTTCACTGGCTTTTTCCTGAGCTGTGTCAAGTCCACTGGTGAGCCTGCCAGGGGCAGTTTTCATATCTGTTATCAAAGTTTCATTTCTAGCATTTTCATGTGTCTCTTCCTTTTTGTTTGTATTTATCTGCTAAAATATCCCATATGTCTTTTCATTAGAACCTTCAACATATTAACCAGTTATTTTCAATTCCCTGTCTAATAATTCCAACATCTGGGGTATCTCTGAGTCTTTCTAGAATTAACTTTGTCTCTTGACAGTGAGGGGTTTTTTCCCTTGATTGTGTGTGTGTGTGTGTGTGTGTGTGTGTGTGTGTATATGTGTGTGTGTCTTCTACTTTTTTACTGATTTCCAGATACAGTGTGCAGAATGGTGGAGATGGGTGTAAGCAGTATTTATGCCTGGGGATGAGCACATATTTTCTTCTGTTAGACCGTTATTGTGGGAGGTTGAGTAAATCTACTCAGGAATTGAGCTCAGTTTGGATTTTGTTATTGCAATGGTTCACTACTCTCTTTAAATTTCTGTTTGTTCTTAGGTTGGGAGTGGCTTGCTGGTGGGTTTTCCTCAATGTTTCTGTTCCCCTTTAAGCTTTAGGGCTTTCCTGTGCACCTGCATCTCAGAGAGGATATCTCGACACTTCTCCCCCAGAACAGTCTGCTGTTTCTGTTTCTCGGAGCTTGAGGTATTGTGGTTGTGAGCTGGGGATGGGGTTCTCTGTTGTCCTGATTCAGCATCAGTTTAAGCGGCCCTTGTGTCCTGAGTCTTAACGTTTATGTTTTCTCAGTGACCTTGCCCCGAGCTCAATGACAGGAAAACTCTAATGGTCTAGGCTCTTCTGAGAACAGTTTTCTGCCCCTACCCTATAGATAAAGGTTTTTTGTTTGTTTTTAATGTTACCCTTCTCCCACCTGCCATGGAGACATCTCCTTGTACTGGGGCAACTGCTATTACCCCTAATATCTTATGACCTTTTTTTCTTAGGTGAGAGGAGACCAGGAGAGGCTCCGTGCCTTTCCCACAGTGGTCGCTGCACCTCTTCTCCAGGGCTGTGCCTTTCCAATGACTAAACTGTCTGCTACCTTCCCTGCCAACAACTGTTTTTATCAGTACACAGTGAGAAGGTCTGTGGAGAAAAGCCAACAAGGGAGTGTCTGTGGCTTCCAGGGCCTCGACTCCTACTACTCATCCTTTGGAAATTCATTAAAAAATCATAGCTGGAGGGAGGAGAGAAGATGGCGGAAGAGTAAGACGCGGAGATCACCTTCCTTCCCACAGATACAGTAGAAATACATCTACACGTGGAACTGCTCCTACAGAACACCCACTGAACGCTGGCAGAAAACGTCAGACCTCCCAAAAGGCAAGAAACTCCCCCCGTACTTGGGTAGGGCAAAAGAAAAAAGAAATAACAGAGACAAAAGAATAGGGACGGCACCTGCACCAGTGGGAGGGAGCTGTGAAGGAGGAAAGGTTTCCACGCACTAGGAGCCCCTTCGCGGGCAGAGACTGCGGGTGGCAGAGGGGGGAAGCTTCGGAGCCACGGAGGAGAGCGCAGCCACAGGGGTGAGGAGGGCAAAGCGGAGAGATTCCCGCACTTCCCGCACGGAGGCTCGGCGCTGACCAGCACTCACCAGCCCGAGAGGCTTGTCTGCTCAGCCGCCGGGGCGGGCGGGGCTGGGAGCTGAGGCTCGGGCTTCGGTCGCAGGGAGAGGACTGGGGTTGGCGGCGTGAACACAGCCTGAAGGGGCTAGTGCACCACAGCTAGCCGGGAGGGAGTCCGGGAAAAAGTCTGCAGCTGCCGAAGAGGCAAGAGACTTTTTCTTCCCTGTTTCCTGGTGCGCGAGGAGAGGGGATTCAGAGCGCCGCCTAAACGAACTTCAGAGACGGGCGCGAGCCGCAGCTAACAGCGCGGATCCCATAGCAACAGGGGCGCAGAGGGAAAAACGGAGAGACTCCCGCACAGAGGCTCGGCGCCGAGCAGCGCTCACCAGCCCGAGAGGCTTGTCTGCTCCCCCGCCGGGGCGGGCGGGGCTGGGAGCGGAGGCTCGGGCTTCGGTCGGATCGCAGGGAGAGGACTGGGGCTGGCGGCGTGAACACAGCCTGAAGGGGTTAGCGCACCACAGCTGGCTGGGAGGGAGACCAGGAAAAAGTCTGCAGCTGCCGAAGAGGCAAGAGACTTTTTCTTGCCTCTTTGTTTCGCGGCGCGCAAGGAGAGGGGATTCAGAGCGCTGCCTAAATGAACTCCAGAAACTGGCGCGAGCCGCGGCTATCAGCGCGGACCCCAGAGACGGGCGTGAGACGCTGGGGCTGCTGCTGCCGCCTCCAAGAAGCCTGTGTGCGAGCACAGGTCACTCTCCACACCGCCCCTCCCGGGAGCCCGGGCAACCCGCCACTGCCAGGGTCCCATGATCCAGGGACAACATCCCCCGGGAGAACGCACTGCGCGCCTCAGGCTGCTGCAACGTCACGCCGGCCTCTGACGCCGCAGGCTCGCCCCGCCTCCTCCGTACCCCCCCCTCCCCGCGGCCTGGGTGAGCCAGAGCCCCCGAAGCAGCTGCTCCTTTAACCCCGTCCTGTCTGGGCGGGGAACAGACGCCCTCAGGCGACCTACACGCAGAGGCGGGTCCAAATCCAAAGCTGATCCCCAGGAGCTGTGCGAACAGAGAAGAGGAGGGGAAATCTGTCCCAGCAGCCTCAGAAGAAGCGGATTAAAACTCCACAAACAACTTGATGTGCCTGCATCTGTTGAATACCTGAATAGACAACGAATCATCCCAAATTCAGGAGGTGGACTTTGGGAGCAGGATATATTAATTTTTCCCCTTTTCCTTTTTTTTTTGTGAGTGTATATGTATATGCTTCTGGGGGAGATTTTGTCTGTATAGCTTTGCTTTACAATAGCTTTATTTTACTTCACTATATTATAGCTTCTTTCTTTCTTTTCTTTCTTTCTTTCTTTCTTTCCTTCCTTCCTTCCTTCCTTCCTCCTTCCTTCCTTCCTTCCTTCCTTCCTTTCTTTCTTTCTTTCTTTCTATTTTTTCTCCCTTTTACTCTGAGCCGTGTGGACGAAAGGCTCTTGGTGCTTCAGCCAGGCATCAGGGCCGTACCTCGGAGGTGGGAGAGCCAACTTCAGGACACTGGTCCACAAGAGACCTCCCAGCTCCACGTAATACCAAATGGCAAAAATCTCTCAGAGATCTCCATCTCAACATCAAGACCCAGCATCACTCAATGACCAGCAAGCTACAGTGCTGAACACCCTATGCCAAACAACTAGCAAGACAGGAACACAGCCTCATCCATTAGCAGAGAGGCTGCCTAAAATCATAATAAGGCCACAGACACCCCAAAATACACCACCAGACGTGGACGTGCCCACCAGAAAGACAAGATCCAGCCTCATCCACCAGAGCTCAGGCACTAGTTCCCTCCACCAGGAAGCCTACACAACCCACTGAACCAACCTTAGCCACTGGGGACAGATACCAAAAACAACGGGAACTACAAACCTGCAACCTGTGATAAGGAGACCCCAAACACAGTAAGATAAGCAAAATGAGACGACAGAAAAACACACAGCAGATGAAGGAGCAGGGTCAAAACACACTAGACTTAACAAATGAAGAGGAAATAGGTAGTCTACCTGAAAAAGAATTCAGAATAATGATAGTAAGGATATTCCAAAATCTTGGAAATAGAATAGACAAAATGCAAGAAGCATTTAACAAGGACGTAGAAGAACTAAAGAGGAATCAAGCAATGATGAAAAACACAATAAATGAAATTTAAAATACTCTAGATGGGATCAATAGCAGAATAACTGAGGCAGAAGAAAGGATAAGTGACCTGGAAGATAAAATGGTGGAAATAACTACTGCAGAGCAGGATAAAGAAAAAAGAATGAAAAGAACTGCGGACAGTCTCAGAGACCTCTGGGACAGCATTAAACGCACCAACATTCGAATTATAGGGGTCCCAGAAGAAGAAGAGAAAAAGAAAGGGACTGAGAAAATATTTGAAGAGATTATAGTTGAAAACTTCCCTAATATGGGAAAGGAAATAGTTAATCAAGTCCTGGAAGCACAGAGAGTCCCATACAGGATAAACCCAAGGAGAAACACGCCAAGACACATATTAATCAAACTGTCAAAAATTAAATATAAGGAAAACATATTAAAGGCAGCAAGGGAAAAACAACAAATAACACACAAGGGAATCCCCATAAGGTTAACATCTGATCTTGCAGCAGAAACTCTGCAAGCCAGAAGGGAGTGGCAGGATATACTTAAAGTCATGAAGGAGAAGAACCTACAACCAAGATTAATCTACCCAGCAAGGATCTCATTCAAATGTGATGGAGAAATTAAAACCTTTACAGACAAGCAAAAGCTGAGAGAGTTCAGCACTACCAAACCAGCTTTACAACAAATGCTAAAGGAACTTCTCTAGGCAAGAAACACAAGAGAAGGAAAACACCTACAATAACAAACCCAAAACATTTAAGAAAATGGGAATAGGAACATACATATCGATAATTACCTTGAATGTAAATGGATTAAATGCTCCCACCAAAAGACACAGGCTGGCTGAATGGATACAAAAACAAGACCCATATATATGCTGTCTACAAGAGACCCACTTCAGACCTAGAGACACATACAGACTGAAAGTGAGGGGATGGAAAAAGATATTCCATGCAAATGGAAATCAAAAGAAAGCTGGAGTAGCAATTCTCATATCAGACAAAATAGACTTTAAAATAAAGACTATTACAAGAGACAAAGAAGGACACTATATAATGATCAAGGGATCGATCCAAGAGGAAGGTATAACAATTGTAAATATTTATGCACCCAACATAGGAGCACCTCAATACATAAGGCAAGTACTAACAGCCATAAAAGGGGAAATCGACAGCAACACAATCATAGTAGGGGACTTTAACACCCCACTTTCACCAATGGACAGATCATCCAAAATGAAAATAAATAAGGAAACACAAGCTTTAAATGATACATTAAACAAGATGGACTTAATTGATATTTATAGGACATTCCACCCAAAAACAACAGAATACACATTTTTCTCAAGTGCTCATGGAACATTCTCCAGGATAGATCATATCTTGGGTCACAAACCAAACCTTGGTAAATTTAAGAAAATTGAAATCGTATCAAGTATCTTTTCTGACCACAACGCTATGAGACTAGATATCAATTACAGGAAAAGATCTGTAAAAAATACAAACACATGGAGGCTACACAATACATTACTTAATAATGAAGTGATTACTGAAGAAATCAAAGGGGAAATCAAAAAATACCTAGAAATAAATGACAATGGAGATACGACGACCCAAAACCTATGGGACGCAGCAAAAGCAGTGCTAAGAGGGAAGTTTATAGCAATACAAGCCTACCTCAAGAAACAGGAAACATCTCGAATAAACAACCTAACCTTGCACCTAAAGCAATTAGAGAAAGAAGAACAAAAAAACCCCAAAGCCAGCAGAAGGAAAGAAATTATAAAGATCAGGTCAGAAATAAATGAAAAAGAAATGAAGGAAACAATAGCAAAAATCAATGAAACTAAAAGCTGGTTCTTTGAGAAGATAAACAAAATTGATAAACCATTAGCCAGACTCATCAAGAGAAAAAGGGAGAAGACTCAGATCAATAGAATTAGAAATGAAAAAGGAGAAATAACCACTGACACTGCAGAAATACAAAAGATCATGAGAGATTACTACAAGCAACTCTATGCCAATAAAATGGACAACCTGGAAGAAATGGACAGATTCTTAGAAATGCACAAACTGCCGAGACTGAACCAGGAAGAAATAGAAAATATGAACAGACCAATCACAAGCACTGAAATTGAAACTGTGATTAAAAACCTTCCAACAAACAAAAGCCCAGGACCAGATGGCTTCACAGGTGAATTCTATCAAACATTTAGAGAAGAGCTAACACCTATCCTTCTCAAACTCTTCCAAAATATTGCAGAGGGAGGAACACTCCCAAACTCATTCTACGAGGCCACCATCACCCTGATACCAAAACCAGACAAAGATGTCACAAAGAAAGAAAACTACAGGCCAATATCACTGATGAACATAGATGCAAAAATCCTCAACAAAATACTCGCAAACAGAATCCAACAGCACATTAAAAGGATCATACACCATGATCAAGTGGGGTTTATCCCAGGAATGCAAGGATTCTTCAATATACGCAAATCAATCAATGTGATACACCATATTAACAAATTGAAGGAGAAAAACCATATGATCATCTCAATAGATGCAGAGAAAGCTTTCGACAAAATTCAACACCCATTTATGATAAAAGCCCTGCAGAAAGTAGGCATAGAGGGAACTTTCCTCAACATAATAAAGGCCACATATGACAAACCCACAGCCAACATTGTCCTCAATGGTGAAAAACTGAAACCATTTCCACTAAGATCAGGAACAAGACAAGGTTGCCCACTCTCACCACTATTATTCAACATAGTTTTGGAAGTGTTAGCCACAGCAATCAGAGAAGAGAAAGAAATAAAAGGAATCCAAATCGGAAAAGAAGAAGTAAAGCTGTCACTATTTGCAGATGACATGATACTATACATAGAGAATCCTAAAGAGGCTACCAGAAAACTCCTAGAGCTAATCAATGAATTTGGTAAAGTAGCAGGATACAAAATTAATGCACAGAAATCGCTTGCATTTCTATACACTAATGACGAAAAATCTGAAAGTGAAATTAAGAAAACACTCCCGTTTACCATTGCAACAAAAAGAATAAGATATCTAGGAATAAACCTACCTAAGGAGACAAAAGACCTGTATGCAGAAAATGATAAGACACTGATGAAAGAAATTAAAGATGATACAAATAGATGGAGAGATATACCATGTTCCTGGATTGGAAGAATCAACATTGTGAAAATGACTCTACTACCCAAAGCAATCTACAGATTCAATGCAATCCCTATCAAACTACCACTGGCATTTTTCACAGAACTAGAACAAAAAATTTCACAATTTGTATGGAAACACAAAAGACCCCGAATAGCCAAAGCAATCTTGAGAACGAAAAATGGAGCTGGGGGAATCAGGCTCCCTGACTTCAGACTATACTACAAAGCTTCAGTAATCAAGACAGTTTGGTACTGGCACAAAAACAGAAATATAGATCAATGGAACAGGATAGAAAGCCCAGAGATAAACCCACGCACATATGGTCACCTTATCTTTGATAAAGGAGGCAAGCATATACAGTGGAGAAAAGACAGCCTCTTCAATAAGTGGTGCTGGGAAAATTGGACAGGTACATGTAAAAGTATGAAATTAGAACACTCCCTGACACCATGCACAAAAATAAACTCCAAATGGATTAAAGACCTAAGTGTAAGGCCAGACACTATCAAACTCTTAGAGGAAAACATAGGCAGAACACTCTATGACATACATCACAGCAAGATTCTTTTTGACCCAGCTCCCAGAGAAATGGAAATAAGAACACAAATAAACAAATGGGACCTAATGAAACTTAAAAGCTTTTGCACAGCAAAGGAAACCATAAACAAGACCAAAAGACAACCCTTAGAATGGGAGAAAATATTTGCAAATGAAGCAACTGACAAAGGATTAATCTCCAAGATTTACAAGCAGCTCATGCAGCTCAATAACAAAAAAACGAACAACCCAATCCAAAAATGGGCAGAAGACCTAAATAGACATTTCTCCAAAGAAGATATACAGATGGCCTACAGACACATGAAAGAATGCTCAACATCATTAATCATTAGAGAAATGCAAATCAAAACTACAATGAGATATCATCTCACACCGGTCAGAATGGCCATCATCAAAAAATCTAGAAACAATAAATGCTGGAGAGGGTGTGGAGGAAAGGGAACACTCTTGCACTGTTGGTGGGAATGTAAATTGATACAGCCACTATGGAGAACAGTATGGAGGTTCCTTAAAAAACTACAAATAGAACTACCATACGACCCAGCAATCCCACTACTGGGCATATACCCTGAGAAAACCATAGGTCAAAAAGTGTCATGTACCACAATGTTCATTGCAGCTCTATTTACAATAGCCAGGACCTGGAAGCAACCTAAATGTCCATCGACAGACGAATGGATAAAGAAGATGTGGCACATATATACAATGGAATATCACTCAGCCATAAAAAGAAATGAAATGGAGGTATTTGTAATGAGGTGGATGGAGTTAGAGTCTGTCATACAGAGTGAAGTAAGTCAGAAAGAGAAAAACAAATACAGTATGCTAACACATATATACGGAATCTAAGGAAAAAAAAAAAAAAAAAAAAGGCCATGAAGAACCTAGTGGCAAGACGGGAATAAAGACACAGACCTACTAGAGAATGGACTTGAGGATATGGGGAGGGGGTGGGGTGAGATGTGACAGGGTAAGAGAGTGTCATGGACATATATACACTACCAAATGTAAAATAGATAGCTGGTGGGAAGCAGCCGCATAGCACAGGGAGATCAGCTCGGTGCTTTGTGACCACCTAGAGGGGTGGGATGGGGAGGGTGGGAGGGAGGGAGATGCAAGAGGGAAGAGAAATGGGAACATATTGTATATGTATAACTGATTCACTTTGTTATAAAGCAGAAGCTAACACACTATTGTAAGGCAATTATACTTCAATAAAGATGTTTAAAAAAAAAATCATAGCTGAACTCTTCTTTCCCACTTGGATGGTAGTCCTGTCCTCTGCCCGTGCTCTCACACAGGTGAATGCATGCTCATTTCCCACCCCTCCTCAGGGGCACCTGACTTTCCTCAGATTCCAAGCTACTTGATTTTCCTGCAACATCAGTCCTCTATTGGGTCAGAGAAAAGTTATGATTTTTTAGACTCATATGGCTTTTTCTTGCCATAGGCTAGAGGTGCACGCTTTTAAAATTTTTACATCTTAGGCAGAATTCAATGTCCTGGAATTTTTTTAGGGTGCATCATCCGCTTTAATTCTACGTCTAAGTTTCCTGATACGTCCATACAAGAAACTATACAGGTGTGTTCTTTACTATTCAGTCATTTAGGGCCCATGCCTGACCATACAGCGGAGCCTTTGATCAAAGCACAACGGTCTATGAATATCCCAACACTCCCCTGAGCCTAACCCTCCATTGCTAAATAGATGCACCGCTAACCTTGTGCAAATTTGCACTTACCTTCCTCATCAACGTTTTACAAAACAGCAATGTGCCCTTCAGTGTGAATCCTCAGTCTAGAAACTCCTTTCAATGGACCAGGAAAACACCTTTTCCCCAGCTAGAAGAGAGAATCATAAGGTTCAGACCACATAGTGTGCTTGTAGGGCTTTATTTTTGGCTCTACATTCAGTGAAGCAACTGCTCACATAAGCTTTCTAGTCTTTCTGAACCCCAGCCCCCCTTAGCATTCTTCTAACGTATACCATTTCCGCTTTGTGAGCGAGCTTTGCTGTGCTGTACTCTCCCTATTTGAATGTCTCTTTGATATTGCTCAAGGTATTATCTGTATTTGTATTCTCAAAATTTTCTGATGCTTCTCAGTAGTAGGAATGATTTCAGCCAGTACTCAGTAGCAATCTCACTCTCCTCTCTTAAATGGTATATAACGTACAACTCAGTTTTTGAGCCATACCATAAGAGAACTTCACTGAATACCATTATTCAATTTCTGAAAATCCCTTCAATCTGCATATGCACTAGTTACAGACACTTCAAATACTATCTGAGAAGATAGATCATAAGCACCTAGTAAAAATGTCTGTTCCACCACCCTTGATATATCTGTAGCAGTTGTTTCTGCTAAAGCCGCACTCAAATTCAGATTTCTTCCTGGTGAATTTATAGATTGGGCCAATAGGATTGATGTATAAATATGATTCCAGTAAAACCCAAATAGTCCGGCTAGTTTCTAAGCTTCTTGTCTGTTATCAGCGAATGGGAATGCTAATCATTTATTTCCCACAGTAGTAGGACTATCTCTGGTTGCTCCAGTTCATGTAATTCTTAGGAATTTCACAGGTTGGGCTGGACCTTAAGTCTTAGCTGGTTTATCAGCCAACCCCTGTTTTTCATCTTGGTGACTCTGATCTTTAATTCATTCTGATCTTCTTTCTATAGATAGGTGATTATTATGAGATCATCACACAGACTGCTTTTTAACTCCAAGCCCCTCACAAGAATATGGCAATATGCTAGCAAATTTAAGAATTCTTGTCTCAGTGCAATGGATGAATACCGATTGACATTCCACGAGAGTATATATTGTGACTGGCTAGATTCCCAAATTGGAATGGCCATAATGGCATACCATCACCCTTGATCTGCACTTCCTTTATAGTCTTTACAATATCAGTTACAACTGAAGCAATCAAAAACACAACCTCACTTCATCCTTGGTACTCCAGGAACCATTTGTTTTATGCACTGGCCAGACAAGACTTTTTTAAAGGGGGTTAAGGGGGCTCAAAACTCCCATTTTGACCATTTCCTTAATCTGAACAACAATCTCTTGTTGCCTTCATGGGATTCTGTATTTACTCTATACCACCAAAGAGGTCTTCAGCCACATTTTCCAGCTGAAATTTTACCCCTAACCTTATTTCTTATGCCTTTTGGAGCCTTATCTCTCTCCCCGCCATAGGGGTTCCTAGATAGTTATCTCCCATGTCTAGTGACCCTAAGAAGTTTGTGCATCACCACTAGGCCACTTCATCCAAACCATTGCAAAATGCTTAAGATTCTTTATGTGACACTGCTTGGGATGTTTCAGTTTTAAGAACCTTTTTTTTTTTTTAATTCTTAGAAATTTACCTTTTTTTTTTCTCTCTCTCTCTCAAAAACTCTTATTATCTAGATATTTGGACTTATTCTATTTTCTATATTTCTCAGCTGTTCTATCACATTTGTTTCCTTCTAGAAAAATAAGTACATCTATACTATCTTACAACTGAATTCACTCTTCAGCTATATCCATTTCTTATTCAATCCATGTATTATTCTCTTATTTCAACTATTAACTTTTTCATACCTAGTATTTCTACTTGATTATTTTTTCATCACATCTTGTTCTTGTTCCATACTGAAATATCTTCCCCTGTTCCTGTTTGCACATTTATTATGTTTATTTCAAATTCTGACTCATTAATTTTAATACTTTTGCTAATATGTTGACCAATTTATAGTTTTTAATTTTAAAATGTTATATTCCTAGAGTTTTTTTAAAGAAAGTATATCATTATTCTGACTTTTATTATTATTATTATTAAATTTGGCTTATCCCTGAAGGTTACCTGTTAATACGAATTGAGGAAGGGCAGCAGAAAGAGCCTTGATCAGTACTCTGAGGTCTAGTGTAGATGAAGAGGTGAGTCATTACCATAAGCCAGAATTAATCACTCTCATTTGGTTTCACCACACCAGGCAGCTTTTCAGGTCAATGCTCTACTTTCAAACACCAAAGAAAAGGTAGTCTCCCTAGATTGTCATTCATCAGCTCTGGAAGTTTGGAGAGAAATGGCCGAAAGAGATAAATTCAAAGCTGGTCAGTTCCCATAGGTTTTCCAACTCTTCACCCTATCAGGTTTTGCCCTGCCTTGATTTTATCCCTGAGAACACTTCCAGCGGGGGTGTGGGCCAATTGAGGTCGTGGCTTTCAGAGGTTTGGATGACCATTGTCTAATTCTGCAACAAGAAGGAAGGCAAGGTGGGGAGGGCCACAAGGACACTATTTAAACTGCCCTTTCCTGATTTATGCCTTAGCAGCTAAGCCAAAAGCCCTTTGCTGCAGTCTACAGTCATCTACCTGCCTTGCCACACTCCAATTCTAAGTAGCCATCTTTTTTTTCTAGGTATTTCTCACACTTTTATGAATCCATATTGCATTTCCCTCTATAATTTCCCTAGAGTTTATCTGCAGGAGAGAGGCAGCCATTTGTGCTAATTTTCAGTCTTGGCATAAATTGGAAACTTTCTCCTACAAGCGGGTTAATGAACAGGAAACAGAAGACGTCACTGTAATAGATTCAAAGCAGAGTACAGAATAGTCTTCTGAGATGTATAAGATCAGAATTCTGGAAGGAATCTCAAGCATCTTCTAATTCTACATTGACTGCCCTGATGGAATACATTTAAGCTGTTATTTCATTTAACAATATGCTCTCAAGTGAATAGTCTAGCTAGTTTAAAGTGTTGAAAAAATTGAAAGTTTTGTAGTTTAAATTAATTTAAAATTTGATTTAATACTTGACTTAAAATGATAAATTAATTCTAATAATTAATGAAAAAGTTTTATTTAAATACAAGTAAACTTAAAACTAGATATAGATTGCAATGTTCTAAGAAAGATAACTGAATTCCTATTTTGAGCTGGGAAATCTATTTGAGGAAACCTGTCTCTAACTCTTCATATATATTGCAAATTTGTGTTATAGTTGCTTGAATCCACTATGCCAACAAAATATCTGACTTTCCCAGCTAGTCACTTATACCTCCCTGGAAATTTCTCAGAAGAGAAAGTTAATAGTGAGGTGATGGAGGAAATGTTGTCATGTATTCATAGATGGGGAATAGTTTCCCCTCTCTCAAGTCATACTATACCTACAGCAGATTTTGAAGTTATACCTATTTTAATCATTTTACAATATTGAGTTGCCTGAGTCAGAAAGGTCAAAGGAATTCCCAAGTAAGGCCCTCTATTCCCAATGATAACCATTTTACTCCTACCCTAAATTCCCAAATATTTAAGGCACAGAGCCAGTGGCATAACTGTACATATTTAACATCCAGACTGGATCATTTTTTTTATATATATAAATATAAATTTACTTATTTTTAGCTGCATTGGGTCTTCGCTGCTGCGCGCAGGCTTTCTCTAGTTTCGGCGAGCAGGGGCTGCTCTTCGTTGTGGTGCCCGCGGGCTTCTCATTGTGGTGGCTTCTCTTGTTGCAAAGCACAGGCTCAGTAGTTGTGACGTGCGGGCTTAGTTGCTCCGCGGCATGTGGGATCTTCCTGGACCAGAGCTCGAACCCATGTCCCCCTGCATGGGCAGGTGGATTCTTCACCACTGCGCCACAGGGAAGCCCCAGACTGGATCATTCCTAACAGACTCTTCTTCTGTAAAACACAAGTAATGGCAGTAATATCAGGAATTGAAACTATACAGGAAATGTTAATAACATTGCACATTTCAAAAGTGATAAAGACATTGTTTCAATCATCTCTTTTTATTTTTTCGAATGTTTCTTTGTTGAAGTCCTTTGGGTCAATGTCATTTAGTGTTTTTATAGGAATCCAACTTCAAATTCCTTTATGAGAGTCAAAATAATTATGAATCAGTTGCTGGCTCTCGTAAATAATACAAAAAATCCCTTAGTTGTTTTTCAAGTAGTTTTTCTCTTCCTATTCTATTTCTTCATCTATATTTGTATTAGCGCTGGTAAAGGAGCCTAATGTACTTATGATTGAGTGTATGTCTTTATTAGAAATTATGAAAATAGGATAATACATTATCTGTTCACTCAGAGAAAGCCTAAAGTGGAAGAGATAAAGAATGCCATTAGCCAAGTAGAAACTGTCTTAAAGATATAAGACCCAAGGGAATGATGATGGCAGCATAATATGAAACTCTAATTCTTTAGTGACCTGATTAGGCGATAGGGCTTGAGTTCATAGTGGTATGCATCACGATTAAATAATGCAAATTCCAGAAGAAAAAACAGAGAGTGACATCAGAAAATTGCTGAAATTATTTCTGTTTAAACACCTTTTTCAGAGAGGTGTAATTTATCATGAAGTGAATGGAAGAATATTTGACAGTAAGAAGGACTGCTGGGAATAGATTAGGTTAAATTGCTGTGTTACAGTAGTTCACTTTCTTGAATTGGCTACAAGTTTCTTTGCTAAATTCAAGCCATGTGCCATTTCCTATACCGCTTAGCCTGTAAAATTTAGGTTTTAACTAAAAATGCAGTAATGAAATTTTTAAAATTGGCATTACTTTATGTGGTAAAATTATTTCTAGAAATTAATATATTATACATTCAAATTGGCTGTATTTATTCTAGTTGACCCTAACATTCTATTATTGTGCTATTTGCAGAGAATGTAAAGGTTCGATGTGAATGTAAACATAAAGAAATCCTATACAGGACTGTCTGGCTTTGGTGATCCATTATTAAACGGGAACATCTCTGGGGCTACTGGCCTTGAACAATCAATCACCATAGAGCCGCTCCACAACCACTGAATAGCCATTAATTATGAATCATTGTATCTATACTATAGCTTGACCACCTTCTAGGTTGCCTCTTCACCAGGTGACTTGACTTCGCCAATGAATGACAGCAGAGGTGGCACGAGTCACTTCCAGGCAGAATGTGCAAGAAGCTACGCATGTTTTTTCTCCCTCTCTAGTCCCTCTGCCACAAGAGCAGCACCAGCCCATAAGAAGCTGCTCATCCGCCTGGATTCTGGACTCAAGATATTGAAGATATTCAGTGCCAGCCGATCTTTAATAGACATTTCGTATGAGCAAGAAATCTTTGTTGACCTACTTCCAGTGTGCAGTTACTGCAGCATAACTAAGCCTTAGATGAATAATCAAATGTATACTTCAAAGACTAGAAAAAAATACATCAGAAGGTTGGCAGTAACCATGCCCGATATTTTGAAGAGGTAGGATCGTGAGGAATCTTTTCACTTTTTGTACTTCTGCATTTAACCAACAATATCTATTTAAATATTGGAATCAAAATAGCCCTTTGGAAATACTATGAAGTCAAATACCTTTAATATATTCATACCTTGATGTTCTAATTCCAGCCCATTATGGGCATCTAGAAATCTATTGTGAGAAACAATACATCTATTCTTCCTATACAGACAGAATGAATTACATACTTTCAACCCTCAAAACTCTGGAAGTATAGACCTAACTACTGGTGTCAGAGTGGCCAAAAAAAAAAAAAAAAAAGAATGCCACAAACCCTAAGCCCTTAATTCCAATTCTGTGTGCCACAAATATTCTCATAGTCTGAATCAAGATGGTTGGTGGTTGGTAAGAGGTATTATGCTAGTAATTCCTTCTGTAAAATAAGTTATTTGCTGGCACTTAAACTTTACCAACCGAGTTTTAAGGGGGTATCTTACTCCAGAGTACCATCTGAACTAACAGGACGAGCCCCATAGCAGTTGCAGCCAGGAAACATGTTCCTGGCTCAGTCCACTGATCTCCCCAACTGCATTTCTATTCCTTAAAACTGCTTTGTTCTTCAGCCCCTAGAAATAGAAGCCTGCTTCTCACTGGTCCAGTTCTCTCAAGATCACAACACCAGAAACAGCCTAACTGGCTTTGATTCTTTTACTCCTAAGTTTAACATATTTTTGGGGGGTTTTGAATTACTTTGTTTTTACTAGTAAAGGTTAGAAATTCAAAAACAAAAGGACAAAAAGCATTTAATGAATTTTATAAGGATTAATGAATACCATGTCTCAAATAAGTGATATATATCTAAATGTTTAACACTTTTCCATTTTGCTAATTTCTCTCTTTATTGGAGTGAGATCATCAATCATAACACTATTCTTTAAGAAACCTATCAATACCCAGACATTCTTCCCAAGAAAAACTGATTTAAGCAAAGATTTTAATATGGTTGTTTATTAAAACATTATTTGCTAACTTTAACAATTAAAAGTAAAATGAACAGACTAAATTGCTATTTCCAAAGTAAAAATGTTGCAATAATTAAAAATTATGTTCTTAAAAGCAGTTTTAAGAAAATAATGCTCATGATATAATGTTAAATGAAAAATTATATTTGCAAATTACATAAAAATTTGCATATTTTTCTCTTATTAATCTTTTTTCAGCTTAGTCTCCAAGGCCCAGTGGCAGATCTTAGGAGGGTAAAGGAAAACTAGTTTTTCCTTCTCTACACTACCTGTATTGATACCTAAGTGATCACACCAGTTCCATGGCTTTCAGTACAATTTATATTTTATGATGACACTTATATTTGTATATTTCTAAACTTGGCTCTCCTTTGAGACATAGCCCCATATACCAAACTATTTTATATCTATATTTGAATATTTAGTAAACATAACAATCCTGATCCTCATCCTCACTTAAGCACTTTTCCTCATCTTAAGAGGTAGCAGTCTGTATTAGTTTCCTATTGCTGCTGTATCAAAATAATCATAAACTTAGTGGCTTAAAACAATACGAGCTTGTTATCTTATAGTTCTAGAATGGGTTTCACTGGGCTAAAGTCAAGGTGTCAACAGAGCTACATCCTTTCTAGAAGAAAATGAAACTGTTCCCTTGCCTTTTCCAGCTTCTAGAAGCCTCCTACATGCCTTGTCTCTTGGCCTCTTCCTCCATACTCAAAGTCAGCATCATGGCAGCTTCAAATATCTCTTTGACCCTGACCCTCTTCCATCTTTTATGGACCCTTGTGATTGCATCAGGGCCACCTAGGTAATCCAGGATGATATCTCCATCTCAAGATCCTTAACTTAATCACATGTTAAAGTCTGTCTTGCTGAGCATGGTATTATATTTACAGATTCCAGAGATTAGGACGTGGGCATCTTTGAGGGTCATTACTCTGTCTATCACATACTCCATCTCACATACTCCACCATTTATTTCTTCAAGTCTAATTCTGGGCATCATATTCTCAACAATTTGTTCTTTCCACAATGTTTGTGATAATAACTTTACTGAATAAGGTTTCAATATAAAAAGGCCTACCTCTGAGCTCTCCACTTCCTTTCATTGATCTATTTTTTCTTGTTCCTATACTAAATTCTACTTTTCTCCCTATTCATATGACTTTATAGTATATTTTAACAACTTTATGCCAAGTTACTCCTTTTGAACTTCTTTCATAGTCGCCTTACTTACACATAGAATTTCACTCTTCCTGATAAACTTTAGAATAGTTTATAGTTTCCACAAAAAGTATCCAGCTGGGATTTTTATTAAATGGCTTTTAATTGATAAGATTAATTTGGAGAAAATTATCTCTATATAGATCCATTAAGAGGGTTCCAAAATTTTCTCTATAGAAGTATATGTAATATTTGTTATTTCTTAGCTACTTATATAGGTTTTGTTGATATTGTGAATGACACCCTACTATGGAATATATATTGTGGTTGGTTATTGCAGTGAATAATGTTGATATTTATAGACTGATTTGTAGTAAATATCTTATTTAGGACTATTTCATGGCTCTTGTAGGTGACACAGGCAAATAATTTGATGGTCTTTTATTTTTATTATCCAGTTTTGGAATCAAATGTACATTTATAAAAAGAGTTGGGCAGTGTTCTCTCTTTTGCAATTTAATGGAATAACCCTTAAAATATAAAAAATATATATTGTTATGAGCTAATTGTGTTCCCCCAAAATTCATAGAGTAAAGCCCTAATCTCTAATATGACTTTATTTGGAGATGGAATCTTCAAAGAGGTAATTAAGATTGAGTGAGGCACTAATATGATAGAACTAGTGTCTTTATAAGAGAGACACCGTGTGTGAGTGTGTGTGTGTGTGTGTGCATGTGTGTGCACAGAGAAAAGGCCATGGGAGGACACAAAGAGAAGACTGTCCATCTGCAAGCCAAGGAGAGAAGCCTGAGGGGGAAAGCAAACCTGTTAATACCTCCACCTTGCACTTCTGGCCTCCAGAATTGTGAGAAATAAATTTTGGTTGATTAAGCCACCCAGTCTGTGAAAATTTTTATGGCAGCCTCAGCAGACTAATACAGATATTCCCTAAATATTTGGTAGAAAATTTGGGGTATTATATATTTGCCTAAAAATCCACTTATTTCTACTGGAGTTTCAACAGTTTCTAGAAATACATCTATCACACTAGAATTTCACTGGTTGTCTATTTGTTCACAGCACAATTTTATTATTTTTGTCTCTATTTCTACCTCTGGTAATTTCCCCTAATTCTGCATTGCTCTGTCCTCTTCCTGAAACACATTTCCCTCAGATGTCCACTTGACTCACTTCCTCACTTCAGTCAAGTGTTTACTCGAATGTACTCCCTCAGCCTGGCCTTCCTGGCCCATCTATTTAGAACCGCAACTGGCAGCTGGCACTCTCTCCCCTCCCCTGCTTTACTCTGCGACCCTGCACTCATCATCCTCTAATATACTGCAGAGTTGTTTTTTTATTTTGAACTTTGTTTCTGCCCACTCTAATTGAAGTTCTGTGAAGGTATGGAGTTTTTGGCCTGTTGTTTTTTTCTACTGCTACGTACCTACTACATAGAAGAGTGCCTGACACAGTGTAAAGGCTCGGTAAATAATTGTTTGAATAAATGAATGAACAAGTGAATCCTCCATTTTGTTTATTTGCATCTTTTCTCTTATTTTCCTTAACTAGTCAACCGGTAAGTGTGTCCATTTTATGCATCTTTCAAGGAACCAGCATGTAGGATTTTTTACTCACTTTTTAAAATTGTTCTTACCTAATGGTTGATTTTTCATCTCTGCCTCTTTGGTAGGGAGAGGGTTCTATTTCTCCCTCCTTCCACACAAATCTAAGTTAAACACATTGACTTACTATTCCAAGCCTTTTGTTTTCGTTGCCGTCTATTATAGAGGAAGGAAAAATATCTTTTTCTATTATCATAGATTCTCTTACTGGAGTCCTGTGTGTTAGACTGACAAGAGAAAGATTCAAAAGAGAAAAACAAACAAGTTTATTAACATGTGCACACATACCCACGGGACCACTCGGTAATGAGTAACTCAAGCAGGTGGTAAGAACTTGGGCTTATTTAAGCATCTTAACAAAAGAACAATAAAATTTCAGAGAAGTAGCAAGACCAAGGAAAAGGACTTTGATCTACTAGGGGAAGCAAACTGCAGGAAAGAAAATATATGTGGAAATTAATGGTAGTTACAGGCTAGTTTAGCAAGGTTTGTTACATAAGAGTCTTCTGATGCTATCTCAAGGCTAATGATGGTTTGGAGTTTTCTCCAGTAGAGGGAGGGAGCGGGATACCTGATAAAAAGGGGAAAGGGATAGCTTTACAAATTTGTATCCTGCTTTTAGGCAAATAGGGAAGGACAGAGTTTTTTTTTTAATATTTGCCTCTTGTCAATTGCCTTCAGCTCAAAATAATCCTAGGCCAGAGGGGAATATTTGGGGATGGCATTTTCTGCTATCCCTCACGATGATGAGCTTCATCTCTTAATAACCCATCATAATAAATGCTCTTAGTATCACCCTGGACCTTAACTAATTCGTCTGGCCATTTATTGCAAAAAAAAAAAAAAAAAAAGTATAAACTATGTAGTAAAGTTTAAAATACTACCCTAGAAAACTGTTTCTGTGTTTTGATTCATGTTTTTTAGTATTTCTTTTTCTTTCTTTGTTGAACAACTATTCAAATAATAGCACCCAAGTGGGCTAACAGCTCTAATCAGGCTTGCACTTACTGCTTCTCTTTTCAAATTGATTTAATGGGGTTGAACTCATTTTACTACATTTAATTATTTAACTGTAGGTTTTCAGCCTATAGGTGTAAAAGGTCAAATGCTAAATTTGTACTTAAAGAGAGGAGTAATTGAAGTCATTATATCAAGAAGGGATTTAATGATCGTTAATGACACAGTATTTACATGACTACTGTTGACTTCTTACCTCAAGATTTATTCCCTCAGGCTCTACTGTACTGTCATAGGAGAGTTCTAGAGCTAAATGTTATACAGATGGAATGAAAACTTCGAATTCCAATCCATTTTAAAACTCTTCATTTGAATATCTATTATAAATCATGTATATTCACTGCCATGGTTGTAATTAGCTTAGCTTTATGCTGAGTTTTAATCTTTTTTCTTTAATCAAAATATACCTGTTTTATGGTTGTATGATGAAGAATATAAACTATGTTTATTGACAGCTAATTTTACAAGTAGGCTATTATTTTAAAACTTTTCAGTATAGAGTAAAAGAAAATATGCCTTACAGAAAAACAGCCAATAAAGCTGCCTTAAGCATAAACATGAAGAAGAGGCTTACATGCTTTTTATTTATTTTTTTTAGCATATTAGCTGTTGGATGCTGGTGAAGATCCACAGAGTTTATTTTCGTCGTGTGACAGGTTACATTAACTGAATTTTCTCTTAGGGAAGGTAGGATACGAGCAAGGTATAAAAAAGATGATTGTAGGTTCAAATAGGAGCTCTTTGGGTCATGATTAGAGCATTAAACTACTTATATTTCCTTTGATTTTGAGCCAAAGCAAAGGATTTATTTTATATAAACATATGGTTAGGCCTATGAAATATAAATGTGAATTATCACAGAAAATTTAATCTAACATGAGCCTATGCATTTTGTAATTTCATGTTGTATTTACAGCACATAATTTTGTCACTAGAAGTGACTATAGATTGTAATTAATTCCTTAAAGATATGGAAAAGGACCAAAAAAATGACCAGAGAAAAATTGCCTAGAGAGGAACCAGGAATCTCTTCTGGAGATTACAAGCGTTGAGTTTCCAGTCCCGTTCCCATCATTTAATGTTGGGTTACCCTGGGGAAGTCCCACTCATCTAAGTTTCTACATTAGATTTTTTTTTAAATATACATATGATGAAGTGATTATCAAGATAAAATGAGTGGCAGAGACCTTTAATTTATTTAAATTATTTAAACGTAGTGACATATCTTATGGGTGAACTCATTTAATTTCAATCTTGTGAGGTAGGTAGTATTAAGTTCCCCATTTTAAGATGAGAAACTGATGCATGAGAAGAAGCCTACCCAAGAGACCATAACTGGTAGGAAGGAGAGTCACGATTCAAAACCAGTCTGCCAGGTTTCAAACCCAGGTTCTTAATCACTTAGATGCTACAGCCTATAGATTTGTAATAGGGAAGAACAAATCTGACTCCACATTGGATCTGTTCCTTTTACTTGAACCTTTGTATTCTATTGCTTTTGCGGCAAGTTAATCACTAAAGGGATGTTGCCTATAGCTTACAGTACATAATGGCCCATCTCCAAGAACACTGCCTCCCGTGACTGAGTGTTAGGCTAAAGTTCCTTTGTTTAAACTCACAGGAAGCATCTTGATCACACCCACCTGTGAATGACTGCAGGAAAGAAGAAATTAACACATTCCCTCTGGAGACTGGCTGGAACCAGGAAATATTTGCAACAACTTAAGACCTTTTTTACTTTACTGCCTCACCTCTCCCTCTTTGCTATATAAAAGAAACTAACATCCAAACCTGGGCAAGATGGTTCTTTGGGACTCTAATCCACCTTTCTTCTCAGTGTGCTGGCTTTCCCGATAAAGTCGCTAATCCTTGCCCCAACAATTTGTCTCTCGATTTGATGGCCTGTGATGCAGCCAGCAGTACGAGCTTGGAACAGATTGGGGAGGTCTATTACTAAGGGAAAGAACAGAAAAACGGGTGTATGTTTTCTTTAGGAAAATTGCTAAAAGCCACATTTTCACTGTGGCTTCTGTTCTATCCTTTGAACTACAGCCATTTCATCTCCAGAATTATAATAGTCTCCTTGCATTCTGGCTTTCATTTATTTCATTTTCCTAACATTTATCTCTCACATATCACCCTCCCCCCTTATAAAACTAACCTGTCTTCTGGTGGGCAAACTACAAACCATAGTTTTCTTGAACACATTAGGGACCAGAGGTCTCAAGGTAATCAAGTAGCTTGAATTCCAGACAGGCAAGCCCCTGCAAGGGGGTATGAACAGATCATTTAAGAAAGCCAAAAATCTGTCAAGCAAAGAAAGTATGCTCAACCTCACTGGAAATTGGAACACTGCAACTTGAAACAAACCATACTGTGGGGTCCTGCTCAGAGATCCAGAGTTGGTCTAAAGATTATTTTAAGATGAAGACGTTTGAGATTCAACACATGCAAAAAGAAACCTTCTCGGAGCTTCCCTTATCTGACTAAAAGCAGAACTTTCTGAGAAATGAGGGCGGCCATAGATTCCCTCATGGGGCAGCTTCTACTCCAGGAGAGAGGCCAAGAGTACACTTACCATAAATCCCTTCTCCAGAGGGTTTTTATGATCCTGAAGCAGATGGAAAGACCATACACACCTATATAGACAAACATTATCACAAACGTTCTTATCTGACACTCGTTCTCCTAAAAATCCATTGTCTTTCCTAAAGAAAGCAATTTGTTCAACCTATAAAAGTTATTTCTCCCTCACTAAATTAGGTTTATAAGCCTTTAACTTTAACCATTTAAAGGGCCAGCTACATCTTTTGTTGGCTTCCCTGTGCATATGAATAAATCTTGCTCTTCAGTTAATCTGTCTTGTCAGTTTCATTCCACAGCCCTCAGCTCCTAAAGGTGAGAAGACAGAAAAAAAGTTTCTCCTCACCTAAAGAATGATGGCACCTTATACCCATAAGATTGGCAAACATCATAAAATGTAGTAATAACAAATATGGGCAGAGACGTGTGAGAGAGAAGCCTTCATGCTCTACTGCTGGGAGTGGAGCTCAGCTGGCAGGGCTTATGTATTAACAAAGATTCTCCCCGTGACCAAACTTTCCTCAGGCTCCTTTGACCCTCTGCTCCCCAAGTTCCAACCTTGGGCTTCAGTCTCTGTCCTTATAGACTCCAGTTTTAGCAAGAATCCAGTTAAGTCAGTTTAGGCAGAATCTCCCACCCTTGATGTCTGATCAAATTCCTTATTCTCCATCATGCCCCTCAGGTTATATCTGATCCCCCTGACCTGCCTTCAGTAAGAATTCTGTTAGGTCTGTTTAACAAAGAATTACTCTACCCTCTAAGTAATTTTCCATTCACCAAACCCCCAATATTTTTCTTATCATAAATTCCCACTTTTCTTTGTATTCAGAGTTGAGCTTGTGAAAATAAAGGAAACCTCATTGAAAATGACATTGCTCTCACATAAGAATCTGTATCACTCACTGCAATTCCAAGACTCCATCAGGAAGAAAGATTTCCTTGTGACCCATCAACAACAAGCTGCCCACCTCCTGCAGCCAATGAAGAACCACCAGAGCCTTCCCCAATTTCCTCCTAAAACCCTAATGAAAGCTGACCTTCCCTTTATCGTCTTGATCTACGGTTCACCATACTTTGCATGTCCAGAGCTGCAATTTTTCTGCTATACCTGAATAGACTCATTTTGCTTATAAAATAACTGGCTCTTTTGCTTTTAAGCTCAACAAGCTGAATCTCCCTCCCCTACTGCAAAACCCCATTGTAGTAGACCCCTGAATAAAGTCTACCTTGCTGTCCTGAACAAGTGTCAGAATAATATTTTCTTTGACAGCATTGTAGGGGAGCAAAACTTGCCATCCCAAAATATCTCTTTGGCATGCAGATTATTTCGAGCTGAAAACAACGTCCAAAAGATTCAGGGAGAAACTCTGACCCTCTCCCTAACTGCCTAAAATAATTTAGATCGAGGATCTGTTCCAGGAATAGAGCTATTGTTAACGAGCACAGGGCTTGCTCCCTGACAAGCACAGAAGCCGATCCTATGGAACTGGCTTTCAAGAAGAGAAAAAAAGCTCTACTGCGAGGTCAACAAGGAGACAGGAGGATAAACTCAACCCTGTCTCCCAAGTCTGGTCAAACTTTTATGAGTTAGGGGAGGAGGGTTGTATGCGGAAGTGCTGGGGGGGCAGGTTTCGATGGGAGGGCTTTGGAGCTTGGCCATTTATGGTGAAGCATGGTAGAGGGGCTCCAGCACCGGATCTTCCTGGACTACAGACCCTTCATTTCTTCAGCATTCCAGCATTCAGGTTCCTGCTCATGTCCTGGTCCTTTGGTTCTACAGTGGGGGGAGAAACTTTGGTTCCAGATGTTGTTTGAAGTCAAAATTTTCTCCTCTGCATGCTTCAACTGTATGACTTGAGGTTTTGTTCTGTTATCTCTGAAAAACAACTCAGTATCTTGTTAGAAACAGGATAGGGCCAGTTTGGGGGCTGGTTCTGCGGTTACACTATCATAAGAGATATCTTCAAAGAACATGGGCGGTGTGATCAGGGAACCTTAAAAAGACCTAGAGATCACACTCCACTCTGGGTCCCACTGTCTCTGCCTGGCCCAGCAAACATTTGTTTACCAAACATTTGCTTTTCCTTCTCCATGTGAATTGCCTTCCTCCCTTTAGAAGTTCCAAACCACTACTCCCAACACTCTCTTTTGTCTTTGGCTCAAGACGGTATTTAAAGTGAGGGTTTCAGCCATTTTGGCAAGTTACTCAGTTTTTCTAGGTCCCTACTATGTATACATGTCATTAAACTTTTGTTTGATTTTCTCCTTTTAATCTGTCTCATATCAACTTTAACTCTTAGACCAATTTTAACTCTTCGAGGAGAACCTCGAAGTGCAGAAAAAAATTTCTTCGTCCCCAACTGTATAAAGAATAAAGTAGGAATCAAGGTCCCATATATATGCCAGAGAAAATTTCAACAGGATCAGAATAAGGTATGTGCAAAGATGCTTATAAAAGTCTTGTTTGTGAAGAAGACAGTTTATAGATGTCTATCACTAAGAGGATTACTAATAAGATGTGGTGGTTATTTAGTCTGAAGCACTACACAAAAGCTAGATGGAAGGGTAAAATGTAAATCCCCAAATTGGATAAATCTTAAATGCAAACCGTGTGTGAAAAAGAAAGAAAAATAACATTTACCAATCCTTAACTTTCTTTTATAATGCTTTAATTTCTTCTTGAATCTTTATGAAACAGCTAGTTCCTTATCCCATTAACTTTTTGTTTCAAAGTTTCAAGGCATTTGCTGTTCTTATTCTAATTTCCGGAATGAAACATATTAGCTCACATATTTTCATTCATTTTTGTTTAATTCTGTTTAATAATGGAAATCATTCAATGACCTAAAATTTGCCTCTGGTCATTGGTTTGTTACAGTTTATATGTTTTAATACTAACTATTGTAATAGAAATATGCTGTAATTACAATTTGGTTTCCTTTTTTAACATGAAATTATTTTGCAATCTATCTTAGACTTCCACAGGGTTTTTGAGGAGTAATTTTTTGTCTATTGCTAATTTCCAGTTTTATTTTATTGTATCAGAGTATATATCTATATAGATAGATAGATAAATAGATCGATCATACCATATAGCTATCATATAAAAAATTTACCTCTTTAAATTTATTGACTTTTTGAAAATGATATGTAATCACTTTTTAAAAACATTTTATGGGCAATTTAAAAGAGGCTAATTCTTGCAAAGAACTGAGTTTAGTATATACTTTAAAGTCAAATACACGGACTTCCTTCGTGGCGCAGTGGTTAAGAATCCACCTGCCGATGCAGGGGACATGAGTTTGATCCCTGGTCTGGCAAGATCCCACATGCCACAGAGCAGCTAAGCCTGGACGCCACAACTACTGAGCCTACACTCTAGAGCTTGCGAGCCACAACTACTGAGCTCATGTGCTGCATCTACTGAAGCCCATGCGCCTAGAGCCCGTGCTCCGCAACAAGAGAAGCCACCTCAATGAGAAGCCTGCGCACCACAATGAAGAGAAGCCCCTGCTCGCTGCAACTAGAGAAAGCCCACGTGCAGCAACAAAGACCAACAGAGCCAAAAATAAATAAATAAAACCTTTGAAAAAAAGTCAAATGCATAGTTTAATATCATATTTCTCAAACTATTCCCCTTGATCCTACAAAACTAAAAAATATTGCATTATAGTTTAATTTTATTCTTATTTCTTTCTCCTTATTTTATATCCTTCAATACTCTGATTTTCCTTTGCTTACTAAGATTCATGACTGATATTTTAGTTAAAAACCTCACTTTTTATTATCATGAATAATTCTTTTTGATCTAGCTTATTAATTTTAGCCTATAATTCTGGTGGCATTCTGCTTTTTGTTTACTTGGTGTTCTTTTTATTTTCATATTTCCATTTTAAATTTATTTTGTCATTTTATTTTGCATATTAGGAAAATAATGCATCTCTTCTGCATTTGAAAAGACAAAGAATTTGCTTAAATCTGTATATTGATTATCCAGAAGCTAAAGGAGAGGAAGTAAATGCATTGAGTTGAAACTCTACCTCCTGAGCAATAAAACTCAGAAACTCAGCTAGCTGGTGTTGACTGAAATAAAGACGTAAACTGAGGCAAGCTAAAAAAAAAAAATGAGTTAATTCAGGAATAGCAGAGGTATTGCAATTCGGGACAAGCAAACAGTAGTATGCTACAAGCAAGTCCACTAAGAGTTTGGGGCAGCCTGTATTTATGCACAGGGAATGTAAAGAGGGGAAGTTTCAGTTACAGTCAATAAAATCAAAAACAAAAGGAGAACAGCCTTGAAAACTTCCCAAGCAGACAAAATTAGCCCAGTCACACAAACAAAATTCAATTCAGCCCACTTTGTAAAACAAGCCGACCTGGGTCATCTTCTGTTCACGCCTCTGGCAAAACTTCCCAAGTTGATATGAGAAAACCTCTGATCAACCTCCCATCATCCGAGAAATTTGTGACACCATCAATTTTCTGTAAATTGGGCATTTACAAGAAATCAGTCTCATAGTCCCTAAGTTTTATCTTCCTAAGGGTACATACGTGTGATTCTCTATTTTATATCCTCTGGGTCTATTTTAGATTGAAATTCTTTCAAGCTGGCACCTACAAATCTTAGGCTGGATACTGTTTCTTGTTGACTATCAATTAGTAAGGTGATTGATGGTTGCATTTCACAGGCAATAACATACAACTTGTGAAGTCTGGACAGCTACAAGTAATTTTTATCTACAAATAATCCTTCAAAACTTATTGCAGATATAAATCTGACAACTGAATTTTTATTTTTCAACATGGATCAGGATTTATATTCTTTGTTTCTTCATTCAAAGACTTTAAAAACATTTGCAGCCTCTAGTTATATCATAGAAGTTCCCAAATTACAATATGACTTAGAATCCTACTTTTCACAATACCTGATTAACCAATTATCTTGGAAATCTTTCTTGCTAGATCTGCTAATTAAAATCCTACAGACTCTGGGTCTAGGCCAGATTTTATTAACCATCATTGGAAAAGAAGTGTGCATGTGCATGTGTATGTGTGTGTTTGTGTAAAGATTACACTTTCTGCATTAAGAAAATGTTGGCTTACGATTTTATAATTTTTTTGCCTCTACGGTTCTACAGTCTTACCTTTGGTCTCTTTTTGGCATCACCATACCTTGAACTAGATCTGCAACAAATTATCTCTTTTCTGTCTCTGAGATTTCTTCTTTTATCCTATTTCTAGATACATAGTGTGTTTTAATTAAATTGCATTTTGGAGATACTTCTTAATACTTTATTTTAAAGCCACTACTTATGCAATATTTTATAAACTTTACTGCCACGCATATTCAAACTATTATTTTTAATGTTACTGTAAAAATATGCATTTCCTCAAAGACTACCAGAACATGATAATACATCCCAACTCTTAGGCAGGAGTATCTTGTTGGCTTCAGCTCAGATGAAACTTGATAAAACACGAGGAATTTCTGAACAACCAGGCATGTGTGTGCAGCATTCCGTGTCAATTAGAGTATACTCCTCTTTTACTGCCTACAATGGATCTAGATCCATGATATTTTGTAGACCATCGTCAATGTCCGCCATTTTGGGGATGAGTAGACTAAGAAATCCAGCTGTGTCAATGCAAATTTGTTCAAAATATTAGTCATGTTCTTTATCTCTGTGCAGTTCCATATATTTGGAGATGTTATTACCCAAATCACTTGAATTATAAGTGCTTGAATTATATCATGGTCACCACAAATCTTCCATTTCACTAAATTTAGGAGATGATACATAGCTTTTGATAAGCTACCTCAGCTTTTTTATTTGCCTGGAAAAGTCATTATTTTACCTTCATTTTTTAAAGATTCTTTTGCTGTACATAGAATGCTGGGTTGACAGATTGCTCCTTCCTTCTTTTCTTTCTTTTCTATCCTTCCTTCTTTCCTATCTTCCTTCCTTCCTTTCTTTCATGATTTCATTGTCTTCTAACAAGTAGACTGTTGTAATTCTAATCTTTGTTTCTCTGTTTGTGTTGTAACTATTTCCTGCCCCTCTCCCGCCCCCGTCACCACCATTCCTTTCAGGAGTTTAACTTGAGATTTCAGCAATTTTTCTCTTCTGTGACTATGTGTCCCATCAGCAGGGTATGAAAGTTCCATTTGCTCTACATTCTTGATAATACTTGGGCTTGCCTGTGTATTTCATTTTAGTCATTCTTGTGATTATGTAGTGGTATCTCATATTGATTTTAATTTGCATTTCCATGATGACTAATAATGGTAAATGCCTTGTCATATATTTATTGCCTACTGGAATCTCATTTTGGTAAAACACCTGTTCAAAATTTTACCATTTTCTTTTTTAGGTGTACTGTAGTTTCCTGACTGATTTGTAGAAATTCTTTTTATATACTGTTTGTAAGTTCTTTCTAAGATATGTATTGTATATACATCCTCCAATCTTTTGGTTTGTCTTTCCCTTTCCTAATAATATCTTTTGATAAACATAACTTAAACATGATAAAATTTATCATTTTTTCTTTATGGGTAACATATTCTGTGTCCGATTTAAGAAATAGTTGCATAACTCAAAGTCAGAAATATTTACTTATGTTTAATTTAAAAAGCTTTATTGTTTAAACTTTTACATTTAGATCTGAAATACCCCTGGGACTGATTTTTATAAAAAATACAGGGCAAGTTTATTTTTTGCCTCCATAGATATACAATTGATTCAACTTCATTTATCAAAAAGACAGTCCTTTACCATTGCACTTTGCCATAAAACAGGTGACTGTATTTGTATTGACTTCTGGCCTCTTTATTCTGTTTGTTTATTTCTATCTTTTTGCCAATAGTATGCATCTTAGTAACTATAGCTTTTACTAGGTCTTCGTGTCTGATATTGTGTCTTCTAGCTCAAAACTGCCTCAAATACTTTTAACCCTTTGCATTTTAATGCAAATTTTAAAATCTACTTGTCAATTTCCACATGATATTACTGATAGTGTTTTTACCACAATTGCTCTGAGTGTACAGATCACTATGGAGTGAATTGACAACTTTATAATATTGAGGCTTTTCCCACATGAACATTGTATATCACTTAATTTAACCTAATCTTCAATCTTCAGCAGTGATTTGTAGTTTTCAGTAGTGATCTCTCAAACATTTTTATTCTGCTTCTGGATATTTGATATCTCTGATGATTTTCTAACAATAGTATTCGGGAGATTCATTTTCTATTTGCTTATTGACATTATATAAAATATATTATGTATTTCTTTCAGCAAACTTGTACTTAGCAACCTTTCTAAAATCACTTAATAATTTTAATAGTTTGGAGATTCTTTTGAATCTCTCAATCACTATCAAGTTGTTTTCTAAATTAATTTTGTTTCTTGCTTTTTAATTCTTATATCTTATTGATTGATCTATCTCTTTATTGAACTGGCTAGGAAATCTGCACAACATTGAACAGAAGTAGGGATAGCAGACTTTTTCATCTCATTCTTAATCTTAAGGAGAAATCCACCAATATTTTACCATTAAATGTGGTGTTTGCTGTAGGTTTCTTTTTAAGTACTCTCTGTTAGATTAAAAAAGATTACCTCATTTCTTATCTTTCTAAGAAATTTTATTCTGAAGGAGTGTCAGATTTACCACATATATTTTTCTACATCTGTTGATATATTTTTCCCCATTTTCTGTTGAAATTAAGAATTACATTGATTAATTTTCAACTTGAAACTACTTTGAATTTCTGAAATAAACCCTATTTGGTCATGATGTACTGATCTTTCTATATATTGCTGGATTTATTTTTCTGAGGTACCTTAAGATTTTTGTATCTATAATCATAAGAGATACTGGTCTTCAGGCTTTCTTTCTTGTAATGTCTTCAGTATCAGGTTATGGTAGTCTCAAAAAATTAATTTGGAAGTATTGCCCCTTTTCTATTCTCTAGAAGTGGTGTTATTTGTTTCTTAAATGTTTGAGATGATTCACCTGTGAAGCTATCTAGGTTTCTTTTGAGAAGGTTTATCACTAATACCTTAAATTTATTTTTAGAAGAACACAGGATTATACTAGCTTTCTGTTCCTTTTCGTTTTGCACACTTTTAAAAGTTTTGTTTTTCCTAGATTTTGCTTATTTCATCTCAAGTGTCAAATGTATTGATGATGTTATTCAAAACTGACTTATTGCCTTTTGGCAGGGATTGGGGAGGAGGGAGTTAAATTTGTATTTTAAAATAATTGTAGAAACATAGAAAGTTGCAAAATTGTACATGGAAGTACTGTAGACCCTTCACCCAGTTCCCTCCAATGGTAACATCTTACATAACTATAGTACAATATAAAACCCAGAAAATTGACATTGGTGTAATCCTTGGGGCTTATGCAGATTTTATCAGTCTTACACGTATTTATTTGTGTGTGCATTTCTATGCAATTTTATCCCATGTGTAGACCTGTCTGACCACCATCAAAATCAGTTAGAACACAAGGCTTCCTCATGCTACCACTTCATTGCCACACCAGTGCCTCTCCCCATAATTGTAGCCTATGCAAACCATTAATCTGTTCTCCATCTCCACAATTTTGTTATGTAAAAACGTCATATAAATGGAATTATAGAGTGTGTAAACTTTTCCCTCACAGATCCATCCATATATGGGTGTCTGTGTGTATATAATTTTTAATTTCTCTGAGATAAATGGCCAAGAGTGTAATTGCTGGATCATTATAATGAACACGTGTTTAGTCTTAAACTTCCAAAATATTTTTCAGAGTGCTGAACCATTTTATATTATTACCAGAAATTTATGAATAATCTAACTTCTCTGCATCCTCACCAGTATGATAAAATAGTGTTATCATCATTTTAAATTTTTGTTATTTTAGCTATTCTGATAAGTATGTAATGACATCTTATTGTTTTAGTTTGCATTTCCCTAATGGCTAATATTATAGAACATCTCTTCATTTGCTTATTTGCCATCATTCTATCTCCTTTGGTCAACTGTTTGTTCATGTCTTTTGCACATTTTCTAATTGAACTGTTCAGTTTTTTACTCTTAAAATGCGGAAGTTCTCTACATATCTGGAAGCAAGTCCTTTGTCAGAAATATGATTTACAAATATTTTCTCCAAGTCTGTAGCCTGTATTTTCATACTCTTAAAAGAATCTTTTGCAGTGCAAAAGTTTTACTTTTGATGATTTCCAATTTATCAATTTTTCGTTTCATGGATTGTGCTTTTGGTAACAAATCTAAAAACTGCCTAGCCCTAGGTCTCAAAGATTTTCTCCTATGTTTTCTTCCAAAGTGTTGAAGTTTAACAAGTCCATAATCTATTGTAAGTTCATGTTTTTATGAGGTATGTTGTATAAGTCAAGGTGCTTTTTTTTTTTTCGCCATGGCTTTTAAATTGAACTAGCATCATTTGTTGAAAAGACTATCCTTTCTCCATTCAATTCTTCTGTACCATTGTCAAAAATCAATTAAGCAAATTTGTGTGAGACACTTCTGTGTTTTTTTATGTTATTCCATTGATATATGTATTCATTCTACTGCCAATACCATGCTTTCTTGAGTATCTTAACTCTATAGTATGCCTTAACTTCCAGTACAATATTTGATCCCACTATATTCTTCCTTTTCAATACTGTCTTAGATATTCTAGGTCATTTACCTTTCCATATAAATTTTAAAATATACATGTTGACTTTTTAATGTCTGAAGGATTTATATTATGTCCAAATTTTTATTTCTAGTATTGGTAATTTATTCCTTCTTTTTAGTTCTTTGTCAGTCTTGCTAGGGTTTATCAATTTTATTATTCTTTTGAAGAACTCACTTTTGGTTCTGTTGTTTTTTAATATTCTGCTGGTTTTTTTAACTTGTTGATTTTTACCTCTAATACTTATTATTTCTTTCCTTCTAATTTATTTGGGTTTTGTTTGCTGGCCACCAATAACCTAAGTTTACAAATAAGCAGAACAACTCAAATCTCTATTCCTAAAGGGGAATACGATCCAGTTCCTGTGCTACCTGTCATGATTGCACAGCTGTCTCACTTTATTCCCATTATCTTTTTTTAATAGTGCATCTGTTTAATTATATTATGACCATTAATGCAATATCAATGCAAAACTTTCGTTAGCCCTGAAAAGTGAACCCCAGCTTTTTTTTAAGTTTCCGTTTTTTGGTGGGAGCTGTTACCAAGACTATTTTCATAGCTAAGACTGTCTTCATTTTCTGGCAGGGGTCATGCACTTTAGTTCCAGTTTTCTTTAAAGGAGCTGAATTCCTGGCCATCTTTGCTTTGGTCACATAAAACCCAGTTGGTTTTTGAGCTTTAGCACATAATCTACTGTTATGCATTTCATTCACCTTAGTACATTTAGATGTTTATCACTCATTGCTATGTGGAAGAAGAGAGCAGAGTAGACCCATGTAAACCTTCAGTACTTCTAGACCATGTACTTCAAGGGGTATTTTTGCAGTCATATATTCCTAGGGGAAAAAATGAAGTGAAAATATAACCACCAAACATATTCTGAGGTTACTCCATATGAATGGGTTCCCAATCTTATTTATATCAGACTTACAGAAAATATTACAGGAAAAAAATTGAAGCAGCAAGAGCTGGGTCCTCAACATTGCAATATACATTCGTGGTCTAATGCAGGGACTTTGAAAAAGAAAGATAAAAATTGGCTTCATTATTTTATTACATCTTTAACTTTGTTGCTCTATATCTTGCTACTTGGTTCTCTGCAAAAGGAAAAGAAATTGGCCCCTTTAAAATTCATGTGTTAAAATAGAGCTCATTCATCCAGAAGCAGTGATACAGAATGAGTGCAACAGGAATAACTATTAGGAAATGCAATGATATTACATTTATCCCTTTTAAAAGATAATTCAGATCTACTTGATACAATTAGGAGAGAAATGAAAGTAAGTGGAGGCTTAGAAATCCTATCAGTAAGATTAATGGTTTAAGCAAAGATCAATTAAGAGCTATGTAATTAGCGCTCAGAGCAAGTGTCTGAGAATAGGCTAGTAGATAGAAAAAACCTATGAGAAGTGCCAGGGAAAAGCCAATAGGTTGTCAAAGACAAGAAGCCAGTATTGAGAAAATCTGAATAGTTATGCTAGTGATAGAGTATCTAATTGAACTATAGAATTCTTATTTCTTTTTACAGTTTTTCTCAATGCTTGTTTCTATTAATGTGGGCTAGAGGGGAGGCAGACATACACCTGGGAAAAGAATAAGAGGATCTTTGGAGAAGTTGATGCGAATGAGGGCCTTATAAATATAGTTTGAAAAAATAGTTTGAACTACTATTTTAGAAATATAAAATACAGAATGCAAAGGTCTACAAAACACTGCAGACTGTTGAGAATATATAAGAAATATTTTAAATGTATTGCAAAACAACGGGATACCACTATACAACTATTAGAGTGTCCAAAATCTAAAACACTAAAACAGCAAATGCTGGCAAAGATATGGAGCAATAGTGACTCTCGTTCACCTCGTTCATCGCTGATGAAATTGCAAAATGGTACAGCCACTTTGAAAGATGGTTTGAATTTTTTACAAAACTAAACATATGGTAACCATACAATCCAACAATTATGCCCCTTGGTATTTAACAAACAAGAATTGAAAACTTCTGTCCATGAAAATTTCTGTCCATCTATGCACATAGATGTTTACAGCAGCTTTATTCATAATTGACAAAACTTGAAAGCACCCAAGATGTTCTTTAGTAGGTGAATGGAAAGTTGTGTTACATTCAAACAATGGAATATTATTCAGCACTAAAAAGAAATAAACTATCAAGCCATAAAAAGACATGGAGGAAACTTAAATGTTAAGTGAAAGAAACCAATCTGAAAAGACTACATAATGTATGACTCCAACTACATACACTCTAGAAAAGGTAAAACTACAGATAGAGTAAAAAGATCAGTTGTTGCCAGTGCTTTAGGGGAGGGAGTAGGAATGAATATGTGGAGTAGTGAGGATTTTTAGAGTTGTGAAAATACTCTGCATTGTTCTATTATGATGGATACATGTCACTATACATTTGTTCAAACCCATAGAATGCACAATACCAAGAGTGAACCCTAATGTAAACCGTGGGGTCTGGGTGATTACGACGTGTCAATGGAAGTTCATCAACTGTAACATACGTACATCTGGTGCGGGATGTCGGTAGTAGGAGAGGCTATGCACGTGGAGGGGGCAGGGAATATATGGTAAATCTCTGTACTTTCCTCTTAATTTTGTTGTAAACCCAAAACTGCTCTAAAAACTTGTCTTTTAAAAAAATTATTGCCACCATTTAAAAAAAATCGAAACAATTCACTACATTAAATAAAACATTATTCATTAATTGATCATGTGACAATATGAACAAAAAAACTGTGTTTGTGCATGTATAAACAGATAGGGAGTGTCCTGCCTGCCTGAAGTAAGGCAGACATTACTCATATGCCACCCTATTCAGGTATCTAATCAACTTGTGATAATTTATGCAGCATGAAAGCAAAGTTCTTTGGAGAAATTATGCCTTTTAACTCCAAACTACTTTTTTTTCTTTATCAATTTACGTAAAGAGTTAAATTGCTCAGGGTCATCAAGTCACATTATGGTCATTGATCTGAGCAAGGCCACCATCTTACTTTACGTAATTATTTCTTACCATTTATTCCTATACTCCAATCCTATCCTCATATAATATCCATTGTAAAGTACTCAATGAATGTTTCTTTTTAATTTATGTTCTCCCAAAATATGTATGGTTGTTTTGTGAACGTGTAACCCATACCCCTATCAAGATATATTTCTATCATGCTAGAAAGTTAAATCATGCCCATTTTAAGTCAATACCACACCACACTCCCAAATCAACTACTGTTCTTATCTCCATCATTCACCTGTTTTAGAACTTTTTATAAATGGGATCATGCATTACAAACTTTTTTGCTTCTGGTTTCCGTCAGTCCATATAATGCCTGAGGAATTCATCTATGTTGTGAGTGTATCAGTACTTCCTCCTTTTAAATTTTCATTGTGGTAAAAACATTTACCATGAGATCTACCTTCTTAAATTTTTAAGCGTACTGTCTAATACACTATTGTTGACTATAGGTACAGTGTTGTACCTATCTATCTAGAGCTAATTCATCGTTCTTAACTAAACCTTTATGCCAGTTGATTAGTAATTCCCTATTTTCCCCACCTCGTGGCAACCACCATTCCACTCTTTGATTCTATAAATTTGACAATTTTAGATACCTCATGTAAGTGAAATCATGCAGTATTTGTCTTTCTGTGACTAGCTTATTTCACTAAGCACAATGTCCTCCAGGCTCATCCATGTTGTCACATATTACAGAATATCACTCTTTTTAAAGCCTGCTCTTAGTTTCATTGATTTCTTTCTAATTTTTCTACTTTCTATTATGTTAATTTCTGCTCTAATCTGCTAAATCCTTCCTTCTGCTGATTTTAAGCTTAGTTTTTTCATCTTTTTCTAGCTCCTTAGAGTGTAAAGTTTGTTTATTTGAGATCTTTGCTATTTTTATAAAGTAGGCATTTGTTATTATGAACTTCCCACTTAGGACTGCTTTTCTTGCATCCCACAAGTTTTGGTATGTTGTGTTTTTGTTTGTTTCAATGTACTTCTAATTTCATTTTTTTAAATTCTTTAACCCAGTGGTTGTTCAAGAGTGGGTTGTTTAATTTCCACATATCTGTGAATTTTTGAGTTTTACTTTGTTATTGATTTCTAGCTTCATTCCAAGGTGGTCATAAAAAATACTTGGTATGATTTTATCTTCTTAAATTTGTTTGACCTGTGATCTACCCTGGAGAAAGGTCTGTGTGCACTTGAGAATGCGTACTCTGCAGCTATGGTTAGTGTTCTATATGTCTGCTAGGTTCATTTGACTTGATCAAATGAACATCTGATCAATAGTGTTGTTCAAGTTCTGTTTCCTTATTAATCTTCTGTCAAGATGTTATATCCATTATTGAAAGTGAGATATTGAAGTCACTTACTATTATTGTATTGTTGTCTATTTTCCCATCATTTCTGTCACAATGCTTGCTTTATATATTTAGGTGCTATGGTGGTGGGTGCATATATATTTATAATTGTTATAACTTTCTGGAGAATTGACCCTTTTACCATAATATAATGTCCTTCTTTGTCTTGTGTGACAGCTTTTGACTTAAAGTCTCCTTTGTCCAACATAAGTATATCTACCCCCTCCCTTTTGGTTGCCATTTGCGTGGAATATCTTTTTCCATTCCTTCACTTTCAGCCTATGGGTTTCCTTAAATCTAAAGTGAGTTTCTTGTAGACAATTATCCATTCAATTTCTCTATATTTTTTTGACTGGCAAGTTTAATACATTTATCTTTAAAGTAATTATTGATAGGAAAAGATTTACTTTTGTCATTTTGTTAATTATTTTGTTACTTTTGCATTCTTTAGTCTGTCTTTTCCTCTCGTGCAGTCTTCTTTTGTGTTTTGCTTAATTTTTTGTATTGATATGCTTTGATTCCTTTGTATTTTTCTTTGTATACCTTCTTTGGGTAATATTTTTGTGGTTACCTTGGGGCTTACATAAAATATCGTATAGTTATAACAGTCTATTTTAGGCTGATAACAACTTAAGTTCAATCACATACAATAACTCTACTCTTTAATTTCTCCCCCACACATTTTTCGTTATTGTTGTGACAATTTACATCTATTCACATTGTGTATTTTTAACAAATTTTTGGTTATAATTATTTTTAATACTTTTGTCTTTTAACTTTTATACTAGAATTAAAATTGATTTATCCATCACCAGTACAGTAATATAGTACTCTGTATTTGTCTATGTACTTACCTTTAACAATGAGTTTCATATGTTTTTTATGTTGTGTTGCTGTTTAGTGTCCTTTCATTACAATTTTGTAGAACATTTCTTGTAAGGCAAATCTAGTGGTAACTAATTCACTCAGCTTTTGTTCATCTGGGAAAGTTTTTTTCATCTTTTTATTGGTCAGTTGTTCCAGATATAGTATTTGTGGTTGGCAGGGGTTTTTATCCTTCAGCTCTTCGAATATATTACTCACTCTCCTTTGACCTAAAAGGTTTTGCTGAAAAGTCTACTCACAGTTTTATGGGAGTTCCCTTGTATGTGGCAAGATGCTTTTCTTTTGCTACTTTCAAAATTCTTAGTTTTTGACTTTTGACAGTTTAATTATAGTGTGTCTCAGTGTGGATTTCTTTGGGTTCCTCTTCTCTAGTGTCCTTTGGGTTTCTTCAATCTGATGTCCATTTTCCCTCAGATTTGGGGAGTTTTCGACGATTATGTCCTTGAATAAGCTTCCAGGTCTTTTCTCTCTTTCTTTTCCTCCTTAGATTTTTATAACATTAATTTGTCCACTTGATAGTATTCCATAAGCACCTTAAGCTTTCTTCACTTTTTCATTCTTTTTTCTTTATGCTCCTCTGACTAATTTCCAATGAACTGTCTTCAAGTACTCTGATTTTTCTTTTACTTAAAATAGTTCCTGTTGAACTCCTCTAGTAAATTTTTCAGTTCATTTATTGTACTCTTCAGCTCTGTGACTTTTGTTTGTTACTTTTTTATATTTTTTATCTCTTTGTTGAAATTCTCATTTTGATAATGCATTGTTCTCTTGCCTCAGTAAGCACCTTTATGACAGCTATCTTGAATTCTCTAGCCGGTAAATCACATAGCTCCATTTCATTAGGGTCAGTTTCTGGAGATTTATTCTGTTCCTTTGTTTAGAACATTTTTGCCTGATTCTTTATTTTGCTTGAATTTCTGTGTAGGTGTCTATGCATTAGACAAAGTAGGCACCTCTCCTAGCCTTCACAAACTGGCCTCATACAGGAGATGACTCCCACCAATTAGCCCAGCCCAAAGATTCTGGGAACCTCTATCAACTCTTTCCCATCCCAGGGAGAAGCAGGAAGCTGTGATTTTTGTCTGCTGACTCTGTGTTTAACCATGTAGGGAGCTTTGGCATCAGCCAGCCCAGTCACCATCTCTATTCTCCCACAGGCAGCTAGACTACACTGGACCCATTAGAGCTCCAAGATAAGACTGACAAGACAGACACCATTTCCTTGGGCAGCTCCAAAGAAGTTGCAGCATTGGATGCACAGATCAACTCTTTCCGTCCCCAGGGGGAAGATAAGAGTTGGGATTTTTTATTCTCTCATTCTACACTGAGAAGAGGCAGAGGATCTATGGTGTCTAACAGTCCAAACTGCTGTCTCTGTCCTCCCCTAGGGGGGTAGATTATGCTGGATTCATCAAAATGTCAAAACTGGCAAGACAAAAGCCAGTCCTCTGGGAAGTTCCCTGAGAAAAGTTGAGGTTCTCAACACATGAACAAACCCCTTCCCTCACCTGGGAGAACCTGGGAGCTAAAGGACCTCTTCCTGATCCTATGGTGCTTTTCCAGGGGCAGGGACTCCAGCAAAAGGTTGTCCTGAATCTCCCTACTGGCCTCAGGAAGTCTGATTTTGCATTAGTCTGGAATGCAAGAGCCTTTCATTTACTTCCTGGATTTCTCACCACAGGACTTTGTCCATGAATTACTGTTTGTGGGGGGAAGGAGGGTCCAGGGCTTCCTAATCCACTCTCTTGCTGATGTCACTCCATCACATGCAGCACTTCCTCCTTTCTATTTATGAGTTATATTCCACTATAAGATCACATTTCACTGTATCACCATTTTCATTCAATTCAATTTGTTTATTCATTTTCTTGCTGATTTCCAGGTTTTGGATATTATAAGTAAAGCTCTTATGAAAATTTTTGTATAAATCTTTTTATGACAATGTAATTTCACATCTTTTGCATAAGTATTTACAAGTGGGTCATAGGGAAGGTATATATTTAATGTTATAAAAAATCACCAAAATATTAGGGTTTTATGATATTTTGCATGCCCAACAGGAAAATATAAAAATTACCCTTACTCTTTATTATTGGCAACATTTGACATTATCAGTCTTTTTAATTTTAGGTATTCTAGACAGTGTGAAGTAGTATCACATTGTTTCAATGTAACTTTAGAACATATGAACTACCCTTATAATAACTGGTTTAATGTATTTGTTTACTAATTCTAGCAAATCTATTAGTTCTGACTTAAATGATCATCTCATATGGGTTTTGTTTTTCTGTTGTTTTGTTTTGTTTTGTTTTGCTTGTTTGCTTGTTTGTCTTTATGTCAGGCAATCTTTGAAGGGATACCAGACATTATGAATTTTATCTTGGTTGCTGAATATTTTTTTATTCTTATAAATAGTCTTAAGCTATTTTATACAATGCAGCTTAAGTTGTGTAGAACCATTAGGTACTCTTGAGTGCTCCTTTTATGATTTATTAGTGGGTCAGGAACTGTGCTCAATCTAGGGTTATTTATTCCTCACTACTGAGACAAGACCTTCCTGAGTACTCTATCCATGAGATGAGCTTACCAGTCTAACTGGTGTGAACAAGTGCTATTCCCAGCTCTATGTGAGTATAGGGATAGATCCTTCTAATTATTTCAGATAGTTCTTTTGTCCAGTTTGATCTTTTCTCTCATGCATGCACTGATATTATTCAGGTGAATATCTGAAGTGGATCTGGGGTTCTCTCTCTGTGAGCAGCTCCTTCCTTAACTAGGATTTGGGACTTCGGGTTTTTTTTTTTTTCTCCTACCTTATAGTGACCACAGAGTAGCAATGAGCAATGAGAGCTTTTTTAAGCTCTCTCCACTCTACCTCTTAGCACCCTTCCTCTCTGGACTGCTATTTCTTCCCCAAAACAATGACTCTTATACTCTTTCTAGATCTAGATTTGTGTGTGTGTTGTGTTGTATTTTATTTTAAAGTTAGTTTAAGAAAGCTAGTTACCCTCCACTCTCTCACTTTGGGACACATACAAGGCTGGCTTCAGGGAAGGGAGATATTAGCACATACTAACCCATCATCATGCCATTAATGAAAATCTGACAAACTGATTTTAATGACAAAAATATATCCATTCCTACTATGCTAAGATTATCATTGTGTACAATTCTTATTGTCCACAGAACAATAACCAACCCAGGCTACACATGTAAAATATTGCTTTGATTCTAATTTTTTAATTTGTTTTTCTAATTTTAACAGAAGTTTGATAACTAAAGGCACATTTATTTTTAAACAAAATATGCAGCATAATCCAGAATGGTGTGATATTTTTGAGAATTATTGCTGCCATGTTAAAAGGAAATGCCCTTTTAATGTGTTAGTAGAAAAGTTAATTTTCTACAATCTAGACTAAACAAAGATACAGGGAACTCATCTTCCATAGACATGAGAGCATTTTAAAGTTTCTTTCATATCAATAGAAAGCCTAAAGATTATTTTCTTTAAGATCATTCCTTAATTGCACTATTGTTTCCAATTTAAATATGTATTTAGTGGGGGAAAGCACTATTAAAATAAGGGAACTTAAAGATATTTCTCCAAATACCTACTTCAAATTCCTATGAAATATTATTTTTTATACATCTAAGTACATTTATTCCATTTTTTGAGAAAATATTGTATCTTTCAATGTTTTCACAACCACTTAGATTTATTTAGTGCCTTTTCTCTAAAGAATTCAAGTATACTTCCTCTTACAGATTTAACTCAAAAAAAAAATTCCCAACTTATAATTGGATGCAATGAGATATATTCTATTTTATTTTTCTTCTTATATATTATTTAGAGTTTTGAATTTTTCATCCAGCAAAATTCTGCCTGGCTGCCTCTTTGGTTATAAATCAGATCCCTTTAGGTATAGCATTGCTTTGATGAGGCCTTGAGAGTACTCGTAGTTATATTACTTACTGAATTGCATTCCCGTGTCCTGACAAAACAAACTGGGAAGTGCACCATAATTTACCATAAAGAAATAACTCTAGCAATAAACACTATTTAGTGGTGGGAAAGAAGAGAATAACAGGGCAAACCAAATAAACATCATCACAACATAGCACATTAGATGACATTTTTATAGCAATGTATAAAAATGACTTTGAAGAATCCTGATAGGGACTTACAGCAAAAGTTTCTTCTATGAGCATAAAACCATCTTGCTCTCGTGAAAATCTACAGCTGTTCTCAGGAAAGTTGCTTTTAGAGGAACAATATAATTCTGTTCTAACATGGATGTAAATATTTTGATTAAAACACATTTATAGAATAAGTAGGTCATAATCAATGTAATGAAGTTGATTAATGGGTGATGAATTAAATCATTAATTAAACTTACTTGCAGAACAATTTTATTCAGTCCTTATACTGATTTACATGATTGAATACATGGGTTTAACGGAATGAAATTCAAGTGTAATTTAATCATCGGTAACTAAAGATAAGTAGGAAAAATAAATATCTAATACAAATTTTGTCAGTGAAAACAAAGGACAAAATAACTCTTGTAGAATACCCCCACTTGATGAGAAAAATATATATATATGCTGGAAAAAGTTAATATATTTAAACGTATCTCTAAGTTAGAGAGATCGTGAGGAAACTGCAGAGGACTAAAATAAAATGAAAATAGGAACTAGGAAGCAAAGTGATTGTATAAAATCCAGCTTTCATTCTGAAGACTTCTGCCAAATTTTGAGAGACTTGGGAGTTTCTCCTTCCCTTTGGGCTGCATGGGTTAGAAAAAAACAAAAGATTCTAATGTGTCATGAGAGTCTAATATGACATGCCTAGTGAGTTTAGAACCCCAAAGGGCTACACTATTTTTATTATTTTCTTTCAAGGTAATTTATTCTTTTTTTATTGAAGTATAATTTATTTTACAATGTTGTGTTAGCTTCAGGTATACAGCAAAGTGATTCTGATATATATATGTATATACATGTATATATATGTATATATATATATTCTTTTACAGATTCTGAATATAGTTCCCTGTGCTATACAGTAGGTCCTTTTTGTTTATCTATTTTATATTTATTAGTGTGTATCTGTTAATCCCAAACTCCTAATTTATCCCTCCCCTACCCTTTTCCCTTTCATCACTATAAGTCTGGTAACCATAAGTTTCTCTGTGATTCTGTTTCTATTTTGTAAATAGGTTTATTTATATCATTTTTTTAGGCTCCCCATGTAAGTGATATCATATGGTATTTGTCTTTCTATTTCTGACTGACTTCACTTAATAGGATAATCTCTAGGTCCATGCATGTTGCTGCAAATGGCAGTATTTCATTTTTTATGGCTAATATTCTATTACATATATATACATATATGTGTGTATATGTGTATATATATGTGTGTGTGTGTGTGTGTGTGTATCTCACATCTTCTTTATCCATTCATCTGTTGATGGATACTTAGGTTGCTTCCATGTCTTGGCATTTGTAAATAGTACTGCTATGAACATTGGGGTGCATGTATCTTTTCAAATTAGAGTTTTCATCTTTTCCGGATATATGCCCAGGAGTGGGATTGCTGGATCATTATGATAACTCTATTTTTAGTTTTTTAAGAAACCTCATACTGTTCTCCACAGTGGCTGCACCAATTTACATTCCCACCAACGGCGTAGAAGGGTTCTTCAGCAAGTAGTGTGGGGAAAGTTGGACAGATGCATGTAAATCAATGAAGTTAGAACACTCCCTCACACCACACACAAAAATAAGGTCAAAATGGCTTAAAGACTTAAATAGAAGACATGACACCATAAAACTCCTAGAAGAGAACATAGGCAAAACATTCTAACATAAATCATAGCAATTCTTTCTTAGATCAGTCTCCCAAGGCAAAAGAAATAAAAGCAAAAATAAACAAATGGGACCTAATCAAACTTATAGCAAAGGAAACCATAAACAAAATGACAGACAACCTATAGACTGGGAGAAAATAGTTGCAACTGATGTAACCTACAAGGGATTAATTTCCAAAATATACAAATAGCTCATACAGCTCAATATAAAAAAAACAAACAACTCAATCAGAAAATGAGCAGAAGACCTAAATAGACATTTCTCCAAAGAAGACATACAGATGGTCAACAGGCACATGAAGAGATGCTCAACACTGCTGACTTTCAGAGAAATGCACATCAAAGTACGGTGAAGTATCACCTCACACCAGTCAGAACGACCATCATCAAAATGTCTACAAATAATAAATGCTGAAGAGGATGTGGAGAAAAGGGCTGTGCTTTTAGTTTTAAAAACATGAATGAAAGATAAACCCTTTATGCAGAAGAGACAGTAAAAATACATATCCATTTAAAACTTGGAACTAGAAAGAAAAAGAATTCTATTAGAATTTTTAATCATAAACTGGATATCACATGGAGTTTTGCTTGAATTTATGCTACTCGTGTGTTCACAAGCAACACGTCAAGTAGACAATTTAATTTAAAGTATGCTTAGGTTTGTAGTGCTCCCTGAGGACTGACAGAAGAAAATATAATCATCAAGAGAAGTGCAACATCAGCCCAGGAGTCAAAAATTTCCTATATATATAAAGTTCCAGGGGAAATGAGCAGTTTATGGTCAAAATCACAAAAGAAACAATGCATCACAGTAAGAATGAGAAAAAATATACATGACAGTATATTAAAAAATGTAAATATCATAATTACCAGACTATATTACACGTCTAAGGAAAGGAAAGAAAATAGAACAGGAGCCTATAGAAACCAACTAAATTGGGGAAAGAATAACTGAATTTTTATAAAGAAGACTTGAAATTTAATACTTAAAACATAGATAATATAAAAATTATAAATCACATGTAACTTAATTAATGAACCAGAAGACAGATGTAGAGAAATGATTTATAGTAGCAATGATTAAAAAAAACCCTCAAATTAAAATTTAAAGGATGGACATCCAGCATGTTTACCTGTTTTTGTCTCTCCCACTAGAATATAACCTCCAGGATGGCAGAAAAACTCCATCTCTTTGGCTCATTAATGTACTGCCAGCACCTAGCACAGTCCATACATAGCACATATACTCACAAACATTTGTTTGATGAATTAATAAATTAAAAAATGAAAAGACTGCCAGCAGTCTTAAATTTAATAAATGTAAAGACTGTCAGCAGTCTTATATTTTAATAGTATTAAAATATATCAGAATGATGTGATCATTTAGGAAGTGAGCAAATACAGCCAAAGGCTGAACCCTGGGGTCCTGGAGCACCAAGAGTTTGGAAAGATGAGAAAGGTTCAGAGAAGAAGACTTAGAAGGAGTGTGGTAGATGGAATTCTAAGAGGGGCCCCAAATTCATGCCCTCTGGTATACAGAGCTTGCATAATCCACTCCCCTTGACTGTGGGTGAGACTATTGAATGTGATGAAATTTTACTCCCATGATTAGGTTACATTATAAGGAAAAGGCAAAGGGATTTTAGAGGTATAAGTAAGGTCCCTCATCAGTAGACTGAGAGGTAATCAAAAGGGAGATTATCCCTGATGGGCCTAACCTAATCAGTCAACCACGTTAATTGGGAGTCCAGGCCAACTCTGAAGGAAGCTATTTAAGGAGTGACTCCAAGTTGAGAGTCTCTTGTCAGCCAGGAAGAAATCCACAGTCATGTCTAGAGAGGGTTTGTGAGAGAGCCAAGGACCTGAACACACCCTAGGAGTGGTAGCAATCCCAAGCTGGCAGCCAGCAAGAGAACAGGGACCTCAGTCACGTGGCCACAAGGAATGAGTTCTGACAACATAAATAAACATGGAAGTGGGTTCTTCCCCAGTCAAACCTCCATATGAGAATGCAGCCTCGCCAACACTGGTTTCAGCCTTGTGGGACCCTGAGCTAGATTTCTAATCAACAGAAACTGTAAAATAATAAATGGGTGTTATTTTAAGCCACTAAATTTGTGGTAATTTGTTATGCAGCAATGGAACAATACAGGGAATAATCAATGAGTAGGGGAAACTATGAGCAAGAGTTGTTGTGGAGGCCAAATGATTAAAGAGGGGAGAATAACTGACTGTATCAAATGCTACTGACAAATGCAATGCAATGAGAACTGAATATTGATTAGTGGACTTATTAGAGAGGAAATTCTGGAATTATTGTATAATTCAAGGAAAAGTTTGTGGGTGAAGCATAGAAGTGAAGCTCATGGGAGACAAAAGTGTGAAGGATTACCAAAGTTAATAAATGAATAAAATTACATTAATCTTGACTGAACAGCACGGTGTATGTGTATGTAATGTTTCTGGCGTGCGGGCATGTCTGACCAAATGTAAATTTGGTACTTTGGGCTACCTGTTTGTCTTCCAAAGGATAATGTCATCTTTGATTATGATCTAAAATTACAAATAATTAACAGGACCCTCTTACTCTTGCAGCATTTCCAAAATGACATCAAAAACTGTGGAGCATATGACCAATAAAATATTCACAAATAACATTTTCAGTATAGTTAATACTTTGTGTGTTTTACAAATTCTCTCCAAAACACACACACACACACACACACACACACACACACCTTTAAATTCTTCTATCTTTATCAAGTCTAATTACTCTATATAGGAATTATTCTGAGTAGAGATTTAAAGTATAGAAAATAACTTGCAGAGGAAGAAAAAAAGAAAACTATCTCTTCAAATTGAGGCGTAATGCATTATTTTTATTTGCTATATTCAATTAACAAGACATTTAGCATAGAGCAAGTTTCACACATACACAAAAACACAAGCATAAGATAAGACAGATTCACTACGAAGACAAACAATAAACTGCAACCATGTAGTTAAAGAAATGTGTCATTGCGGAGTCACTAACCGGGCTGATGCTAATGTGTTTTTTTCTGAGGCAAGAATACTTCACTGTCAAGCTTGGAGAAAAATGCAGAGTAAAGCTAGTAATTCACCACTCTTTCGCTGATTTCTTTTGAATATTGATAAAAGTTTAGAGATATTGATTTTATCCTCTAATAATCATCTCTTAAGTAGTATTTCAGAATGTCATTACAACCCCAGGAAAAGAGAGCGAGAACACGTTTAATGCTCTGTGTAACCGTTTGTGTAGCAGTAGTGGTAACAATTTCTGATAACGTGCTTACATTTATAGAGCAGTCACTTGAGTTTTCAGCACGGCTGGAATAGTATTTTAGTTACAAGAAGGCTGTACCGATGAGTTTCAGAATGGATATGTGTTAATGTAAATCTACCCTGGAAGAGCAAACACAGCACATCCACAGGAGTTTGGTGTTTAATCTAAAAAGAGAAGCAAATGGTATCTCAATTCTGAGATCTGTCTCTCACATAAAATTGTATTCCCTAGAAAATGATGAAAGTCATTTTTGGGAATCTATTCCTGTGAATCAGTAAAGCACATACTTTATCTTCTCACCATAAAAGATGTAAACAACACTCTTCTGTGAGTTTCCAGGCTATTGAGAGAAGACACCAGTGGAGAGGAATGTATGTTAAAGTGAATATCCCCATTCTCTTATTCAGCAACCCACCACTGTAAGAGGGAGTCTGTGCTAGTGACACAATAAATGCATTTCAATAGAGGTTATACAAAATAAACTTTCTTTTCATTTACTTTTTGGATCATTGTCATGTTGCCTTGGGAGGACATAACACACTTTTTTGTCTTGCTGTTGCCTGGTACAGAGAAGGTGCTGACGTGTGTTAACTTAGTGCCATAGTGAGTAGGAAAAAAATACCTTTTTTTTCCTCTTAAATCCTAAGACAAGTACCATAAATTTTCAAAATACGTAAGATGATATAAGGATAGTATTTGGATGTTTATGCAGTAGATTACAACACTGAAATGTAAAAGATTTAGAAACTAAAAATTCTCTGTCACTGAAAAAACATGTACAGGCACCTGTATGAGTCAGGGTTCAACCACAGAGAGAGAGAGAGATCAAGGAATTGGCTTACTTGATTGTGGGGTTGGCAAGTCTGAAATCTGTAGGGCAGATTTCTCTCTGGCTGGAGCTGATACTGCAGCCCATACCACGGGGGGTTTCTTCTTCCTTGGGGGAACCTCAGTTTTGCTCTTAAAGCCTTTCAACTGATTAGATGAGACCCAGCCAGATTGTCAAGGATCATCTTCTTTACTAAAAGTCAACTGATCATAGATGCTAACCACACCTATGAAATACTTTCACAGCAACAAGTGTTTAAGAGAATAGCTGGGCACTGTAGCCTACCCAAGTGGACACATAAAACTGACCATCATGACCACCATGACCTGAAAGGCCTGTGCTAGCACAGGCAAGTCTAGACTGAGTTAGCCGTCCGAGAGCTTACAATCTAACAGAGAGAAGCATGTTTAGAACAGGACAGAATACAATGTGTTATAGAAATGCAGAAAAGTCTGTCATTTAAAATCAGGTTAACATGTAATGCATATTCTAAAGCTATCACATGCTTAGTACAAAAATAATGCATATAGGAAAAAATTCTGAATGGAACCTATGATATACTAAAATTAGTACATGATATAAGAAGCATCACCACCCAATCCAAAATGGATAAGATTACTGAAGAAGTTGTGCTAGAAAAAAGTGGGTCCTTGAGAACCACTGAATTTGACTTTGTACCCCCAAACTGATTTGAATTGTTTTGGAAAGTTAAATGTAGAAATCTGATAAAATTAAGGGGTCTTAAAAATAAGACCCCTTATTTCAGAAAGTTGGGAGCACCAAGAAAAGGGATTTACAATGAGCAAAATGAAAAGCACCATGATGTTATTTAGGACTTCCTCCTTTCCTGGGTGGCTGCAGCAAAGGATATCAGACAAAGAATCTCTTACCAAGTAAAGCAAGAGGAAAGACAAATGGATAAGAAAAGTGATAAATTAGATACAGAGGAAATGTTAGAAAGTTTAAAAGAATATTTTATAAAACTCTAAGCGAAAATATTAAGAAATATATATAAGATGATTGAGGTTTTAAGAAAAATGGTTCAACAATGAACCAATAAGTACAAAAAAGTATCTGTCACACAGTAAGTGACAAAAAAATATTAATTCCAAGAAATGCACCAGGTCTGGACAGTTTTAGGTACAGATATTTTTCCCAGAGCTTAGAAATATAAGAAAAACATCTCAATTAATTTTTGCATCAAGCATATTCTTAAAATGAAAACCCAACAAAATGGGCACAAAATTAAAAGAAAAAACTGCTTATTGATTTCACTTAAGAACATAGATGCAAAAAATCAAGCAAAATATTCTCAAATCAAATACTGTAATATATTAAGATAATAATTCTTAGATAAATCCTAGTATTACAAAGACAATTCCATAATAAAAATATTATTAATATATTGATCATACCAATAGATTAAAAGGAAAAGCACAGAATCATCTGAATAGATGCTGAAGAGACATTTGTTATAACTCAACAAATATACCTGATTATTTAAGTGATATACAACAAAATTGAAATACAGTACAAAGATGCATCTGTTACATGACACAAAATATATTTTTAAACAAAGCATAAGCAAAAGTATACTGAAGAAGCAACATATTTTCAGGGACAAGAGAAAGTTGTCCATTATCAAAATCTTTCTTTAACATTGTCTGAATTTTCTAGATAATTCAATAAGACAAGATAGATACACACAAACAATTAATTTTTTGTTTGTTTTACATCAACCACTTCATTTGAAAATGTGAGTAGTGATTTAACACTGTGTGTCTTTTATTATGCAGGTAACTGATGGGGCCTATAAATACCCCATCCCTACTAAGGCAAGCATGGTGGCCACTGTCTTAAATTCCATTAATTTTGGAAGCAAAAGAGAATACTGTCCTTATGTACATATGTATTTTTAATTAAAAATCAAGAGAATCAACTGAAAATGAAAGCAACCAAAATAAGAGTTTCCACCCTGGGAAAGGAAGAAAAGGCCATATTACTCCCCTTTAAAGCACAACCCAAAATTTCATATCTCAATTTCATTCAGATCTCATTGGTCAAAGTTTAGTAGTACGACCATACCTAGTTACACAGGAGGCTGGGAAACATAATACTTAGCTATACCAAGTCAAAAAGCCTATTATTTGGAAAAAGGAGTGAATGGATATTGAGAGAAAACTAGCAGTTTGTATTACTTATTAGGTACGTATATAAAATGATGAATGGGGCTTCCCTGGTGGCGCAGTGGTTGAGAATCTGCCTGCCAATGCAGGGGACACGGGTTCGAGCCCTGGTCTGGGAAGATCCCACATGCCGTGGAGCAACTGGGCCCGTGAGCCACAATTACTGAGCCTGCGCGTCTGGAGCCTGTGCTCTGCAACAAGAGAGGCCGCGATAGTGAGAGGCCCACGCACCGCGATGAAGAGTGGCCCCCACTCGCCGCAACTAGAGAAAGCCCTCGCACAGAAACGAAGACCCAACACAGCCATAAATAAATTAATTAATTAATTTTTTTTAAAAAAGCAGGATTAAAGTTTAAAATAAATAAATAAAATAAAATAAAATAACATGATGAATGCCCCAAAAGAAAAACTGGCAGACATAAGCAAAAAATTCTAAAAAGAAGAAATAAAAGTCATCAAAAAGCACTCAAAAATTAAACCTACCTAGTAATCCAAGAAATGCAAATTGAAACATTAACCACATATGTCTTAGTTCAGGCTGCTATAGCAACATACCATGGATTGGGTGATTTAATAAACAACAGGAATTATTTCCCACAGTTCTGGAGCCTAGAAGTTTGAGATCAGGGTGCCAACATGGGGGTGGGGATGTGGGTTTCTGGTGAGGACCCTCTTCAGGGTTGCAGACAGTCAACTTCTCATCCTCACATGGGATAAAGAATGAGCTAGCTCTCTGGCTTCCTTTTATAAGGGCACTAATCCCATTCATGAGGGCTCCACCCTCATGACCTAATTATCTTCCAAAGGCCCTACTTCCAAATACCATCACAATGGGGATTAGACTTCAACATGTAAATTGGGGGTGGGGGGGACAAAACATTCAGTAAATAATAATATATATATTTCTATCAAATTAAAAATATTCTAAAAAATTATCATACCTGCTGTCATCGTGATTTTAGTGAGATGTGCATTCCCACAAACTGTTGGTATGAGTGTAAACTGGAACAAACTGTAGAAAAGCATCTCTCTCTACAGTGTTAACATATGCAGTTCTTTTTTTCTTTGCAGCAATTCCATTTCTAGAAACCTATCGTAAGGCAACAATAATAAATGAGATAAAAGATTTTTATGAGAATGCTTACTGTAATTGTATTTACAATAGCAAAAATTTAAAGGTCTGAATGTCCATCAAAAGAGAAATGATAAAAATAATCATGATACAGGCATAAACATGATAGTAATCAGTTGTTAAGAGTAAACTTTATGTAGAATATTTGACAAACTTCTCTACAGACATTACTTAAATAAAAATAAAACAAGGCTACAACATTCTGTTCTCACAGTGGGATCCAAATTGTGAGTGGATATTAAATTTCACATGAAGATATTTTAAAATGTTAACTGTATTTATCCTGGAGTGATAAAACTATAAGGCAAATTGTATTTCTTCTTCATAATTTTTTTGCATTTCCATGTTTTCTACAATGTACATTTTTTAGTTTAATTAGAAAATCAATGATATATTCAAAATTATTAAGATTACTATTTTCCCCAAAATGCAGAACTTTAAAACTCAGATGGTCAGGAAATAATTAGCGTCTTCATTTTCCCAGTTCATAACTGATCTCTAATATCTACTTGTTTGTTAATATTTTGTCACACCTCACTTTTTACTAAACATTTTAATTCATTATCACTATAAATATTTGAAAAATGGGTTTCATATTAAAGAAAGTGCCCTTATTCACCCTCAGTTTCCTTTGGTTAATATTATTTTTTAAATTGAGTCCAAAATGCTGCCCACATGCACTGCAGCCTATTCGGTATCTTCTCTTTGAGTTCAAATAACCAGAAGCTAATTTTACATTTATGTTACTTTTTTATAATAAATGAAATGAGTCAGTGGCTTCAAGTTTTGTTTTTGCCAACTCAAATGAGGAGGAAGAAAGTTAAAGGCAAAAGGTTGTTTTAATGGTTATGGAAAGTATATTGTAAGTAATCCCAGGATAGCAAGGGTTAACATTCCTGATTGTGTCAGTTGCTGCTCTAAGAGCTTACCCATCATTAGTCTGTTGAGTCGTCACTCTACCCTTGGAAGTAGGTACTATTATTAGCATCATAGCATAGGTGAGGAACCTTGAAGCACAGAGAGTTGACATACTTGCCCAGGTTTGCTCAGCACTAAGGAGCGCCAGTGGGACTCAATCCTAGGTAACTCTGCCCCAGTGTGTCTATGACTCCATGAGGTCTCATCACACCAACAATGATAGAATAACTCATAAGTTTTCAACAGCTCAGCCTTCTGTAACCAAAGAAAGTGCCTCCTCCTTTGTTATAGCTAAAGAAAATGGCGTATATATTGGTACTATCAGACAGAGTCTCTAGTTTTCACTTTTAGTGGATCTGCTGTGGTACATTAGATAACTTTGCCAGAATCCAATAAAGGGAACAACAGAGGGAATATCAGATTCAGAACTGACACAGTTAGTCAGTGGCAAGAGCAATAATAAAATATTTTATCACCTTGAGTCATAAGTACTATATAACAACAAGATATGCATTCATAAGTTGTGTGTGTATGTGTGCTGAGATGCTGTGTATCTGTCCTTTGAAGTATCTTTTTCAATTCATCATCCAACTTCACATTCACACCTGCAAATATGCTCTAGGCAAAGGGTGTCCTTTCAATTGATCTGTTTGTTATTGTAGTGATAGCACATTTTCCGTGCATGGGCCAATATTTCAGAATTAAGAGCACAGTACAGAAAAAGATATAAGATTCAGCGAAATGTCCATAAAATCATTCAGCTGCACCACAAGCAGCTTTTATGATTCTCAAAAACAACATCAAATTCACTGGAGCAATAAAACAATTGCACTTACATAACTGACATTTGTTGAGGTGAGATAAATGTTCCTCAGATTCACCGAGCAACATATCTAAAGTGGCAGGGCAGCATAAAGCTGTGTACATGTGTGTGCGTGTGTGTATGTGCACACACCTGCTGCTGGTTGGTCTAACAATTAGAACCCAGCTATTGTGCCCTGTGATGCCCTGACCTAGTTACTCTGTGCAGCCATTTCTGGTAACTCTGATTTGTAATCTTGTGCATGTGACTGATGATTTCTCTTTAATTGCAAGGAGCTGAAAATAAAGTTACTTCTCAAACTTTTGGTGTCTCGAGTCCATTTCTTCAAGTGCCAGAGCTTCAGGCTCTCAGGAGTCTTTATAGGCCCTTTATATTCTATTTAGAGTTTGACTGAAATCTAATCATATTTCATATTTCACATCAGACCGAGGGAGGGGTTCTAAAGTGGTTTTGAAAGATAGCAAATATTTTAGACTATTCCAGAGATGGTTTTAATGTGCCCAGGATCATTTAACCATTAGGCCCTATTGGCCCAATATCTAGAAACTACTAGTTTCACAGTGGTTGAAAAAAAATTAAAATCTGGGGAAAAAAGATTGAAATACGAAAATAACTAAAACTAAAATTTTTTTATATATAAATTTATTTTATTTATTTTATTTTTGGTTGCGTTGGGTCTTCGTTGCTGCACGGGCTTCCTCTAGTTGTGGCGAGCGGGGGCTACTCTTCATTGCGGTGCGTGGGCTTCTCATTGCAGTGGCTTCTCCTATTGCGGAGCATGGGCTCTAGGCACGTGGGCTTCAGTAGTTGTGGCACGCGGGCTCAGTAGTTGTGACTCACAGGCTCTAGAGCGCAGGCTCAGTAGCTGTGGCGCATGGGCTTAGTTGCTCTGCGGCATGTGGGATCTTCCCAGACCAGGGCTCGAACCCGTGTCCCCTGCATTGGCAGGTGGATTCTTAACCACTGCGCCACCAGGCAAACCCTAAAAGTTTTTAATTATATAATTTCTGCAGACATAGTCTCATGTCATCCTTTGAGCTGCAAGTCAATGATTCGTTACATATGAATTTTATCGAATTTGTGATATGGATAGATTTTAATAAGTGAGATATAATATGCAGTTGTTCGCAGACGTTGAAAGAGCCTGGCTGCCTAAGCCCTGCCTGTATTGATGGCAGGCTTGTCACAATTCTTTACTGTGATCCTCCAGGTGTTAAAGTTTACGAGTTGATCATTTAACCTAAAGGACGTAAATCCTCATGGCTTGGTAAAGAGATGATTAGTTTGAGTTTAAAAATTAACTTCTAAACCTGGCCCCTGTCTCCAGTTAAACAAGGACACTTAGAATGATTAGTTATGAAAATTCCACTACAAAACTAAAATGTTTAGTTGGCTGCCAAACCTTACACTACATGCATAGTCACCCCAAAATACCTCTTTTTTGTTTTTATTGGTTTGTTTTAATTGTTTTTCTTTTAAAATGCCTCTTTTTTAAATTAACAGTACTCACGTGCATTGGATCCCTGGTTCTCAACCTTGGCTGCACCTCAGATTCACATAAAGGACTTTTAAACATTACTCACACCCGCAGGCCTCACCCAACACTTCTGAATCAGAATCTCAGAGGTAGGCTCAGGCATTAATTTGTATTATAAAAAATTCACAGGTGATCCTGATGTGCTACCACTGAAGAAAATAAACAGTCTAAAAAGTTAAAACCATCACATTTCACTGATGCCATTGTGGCTGATGGTGCTATTAACCACGCGATGTGTCATGGCCGTGTTTTAAAGTGCCATTTCTGGTGCTGTTGCTGCCTGATTTTAAATGCACTGTTTTCCCCATACCTTTAGCTGAAAACAGTATTTTCTGTGAGTACGTGAGAAATATCAATTTCCCTCAGAGACTGTACCACCCAACAGACTGAAAAGCCACTATTTTCTTTTCTTTAATGCAGACAAGGCAACTAGAAAGACACCAGTTATCTTCCCTGAGAGTTCTGGAGAGTTCAGACAAATGCATTGTCTCTGTACTTTACTATTAAAACCAAATAAACAAAAAACAAATTAACTCATCTAATTTCTAAAGCAATGGCACATTTAGCAAGAAATCTCTGAGATAACAGAATTAAAATCTTACCTGTTAAAATGAATACACAGCACTTTGAACAGAACAACTGGCATCTGTTCTCTTATATTCTACAAGCTTCAGAAAGATTTGGCTTCTCCTTAATCTTCATATTCTGTAAGAATGCTTACCAACATCCAAAAATAAACTTTTCCCAAATTCTAACACCAAAGTAATGATGTTATGTGAAGGAAAGGAATAAATAACCTGAGGACATTTTGTCTTCCAACAAATAAGAATCTGGCCTTTTCAAAATAATAAGTTAAGAAAAATTAAACCATCTGCATTAGTGTGCTAGGGCAACAATCACAAAGTACCACAAACCGGGTGGTTTAAAACAAGAGAAGTCAATCTCTCACAGTTCTCCTGGCTTCCAGTGGTTCCTGGCAGTTATCCGTGTTCCTTGACTTGTAGATGCATCACTGCAAACTTTACCTCCACCTTCACATGGCATATTCCTTGTGTGTTTCTCTGTGTCTTCACATTGCTTTCTTATAAAAACACCAGTCACTGGATTTAGGGCCCACCCTAATCCAGTAGGACCACATATGAACTTGATTATACCTGCAAAGACCATATTTCCAAATAAAGTCACATCCACAGATTTGAAGGTTAAGACTTCAGTGTATCTTTTGGGGGGATACAATTCACTCCACAACACATTCCTTCATTAGTTACACAGTTTCCAAAAAACTGGCTAATTTTGCATTTGAGTGAAATAACAATCCACTTACTTTCATGGGTTTGGCTACATCCGAGTCAGGCAATCTTGAACACCTGTAGACATTTCCCTGAGCATCAATCTATTATTTTCTATAATCTGTGGCTGTGAACATAGAATAACTGGCAATAATGCACTTTAAGTGTGAAGATATTCATTAACACACAAATAAATCTAGACATTTGGATTTACACTTCTTAGAATAATTATGGCAAATAAATGAAGATTCATTGGATTGTGGAACTGGAAGGAAGCTCGGTTTCCCATTGCACTTGGGATGAAACTTTCCACCACGTCCTTCTGGCCCAGCAGGAACCAGCTCACTCATGCTCTCTCTCACTCTTGCTCTCTGGGCTTCTTCTCCTCACATTGAGCCAGACCCTTCTCCCCCAGGCCACGTCCCCCTGGGGGCCTCTCAGCCCAAATGGATCATCTCTGGTTTTTGCATGGCTGCCTCCTTCTCAACCCTCAGGTTCAAATGCCACGTCTCAGAGAAGACTTCACCCACTACCCTCCCTCCATCATCCCTCATACTCTCAATCACATCACCACGTGAATTTAGCATAGAGTACCACAGCTTGAAAGCATCTTTTCTTTGGTATATATTTTTCAATACTCTAGACCTCTCGTCCACACCCCCTTACCAAAAACCACTAGAGCAGAAGTTCTCAAACTCTTCCAGCCACAGCACCCTCCCACCAAAATAAACACCTGAGTTCAGCGCACCGAGCAGTCATGTTCAAATAGTAGTTCCCCGGTGGTCCGACAGATATCGCTGCGTTTCCCTCCAAAAGTTCAACTATCTCGTGGGCCCCTGGGTTAGTTGTCTCTGAAGCGCCTTCCTCAGCAGTGTGGGAAGCCCTCACCAGCAGATGTCTCCCATGAAGACAGGATCTTCCTCTCTTGCTGCTGTATCCTCAGGCTCAAAATAGTACCTGGCAGAGAGAAGGCTACTGTTACTTTAAAGAGCACAGTCTCGGAGGAAGACAGACCTGTGTTCTCACCTGCATTTGGCCACATCAGAGCCAGGTGACCTTGAGCAAAGTGCTTAGGCTTGTTCAGCCTCAGTTTACCCATTTGTACATGACAGGGAGGGGGAAATTTCCCCACTACCTTACTTGAGTTCTTGTGACTGGACTAATAATATAATTGACACAAGGCAGATTAACAGGAGAAAAAGAAACAGATTTAATTCATGGGCATGGAGGTCTCATAGAAATGGGACCTGAAAAGTGACCAAAGTAGGAAGCTTTTATACTTTCTAGACAGATGATAAATTTATGAGGAATTGACTGGACAAAGAAAGTTAGGTTGGGGAGGCTCAGTGAGTGAAGAATCGAAACAGAGTTTGGGCTTGGGTTAGTCAATTAAAGAAGTCACAAGGTTTGTTTATACAGGCTTTTCGGCCCAAATCCCCTGTTTTTGTTGATGAGTGTCCTTTTGCCTCCAGATGCAGGAAGGGCATGTTTCACATCAGAGATTATTTCCCACTTTCAGGGAGACAGAAAGGAGGGTCAGAGTATGCCTCTTGCCTTGGTAATTTCTTAACTAACTTTAATTCAAAAATTCAATGTGCCATTGAGGCACATTTTGGGGCTGCCTACCCTGGGCCCCGACATAGAAGATCATCTCACAGAATTCTTATGAGGCTGAACTTTGACAACGTGTACCATTTTTTAATGAATGTGGACACATAATAATACCAGGCACTTACAGAGGACTTATTATCTGGTCCAAAGCTAGTTTTATTGGGTTTTTTTTTAATGAACAAGTTGACACACTATGGAGATTGTTTCATTTTTAACCATATTAGTTACCAATCAATTCAGTATTTTTTAGATATTTTAGTCTTTCATTACATGGTTTTATTTTGCACAGTTGCATCAATCTCTCAATCTTGCCTGAATAAAATTCATTTGTACACTTTTTTGAATAAACATAATTTTTAAAAAGAATTGTTTTATTATGTAGGTATATTTCATACATTTCTAAATGCAATGGGAATTATTCTAAAAGAATTGAAAGATTTAGGACCAAGAACACTTCTCTGTCATGAACTAAAACATAAAATTGGAAATTACTGACAATTTACTGTGAAAAAGTGATCTTTGTTGTCTAATGCTATTGAGACATAAAGGTTTACTCAAAATCCTCTGGCTTAACTCTAGAATTAACTATCTTAACTCTTATAATCAGTTTTTTCCAAGTAAACCTATAATCACTTTTGTTTTTCATGTCAGCAGTTTGCGACACTTGAAATTTTTCCCCAAGTATTCTAATTTTACCAAGAACATGGAACACTGAGAGAAGTTCCCCTCCCACGTAGTAGAGAGTGAGCTTTCTCTGTCTTAGTAGGACTGCCCTCTCTTTTTCAGTTAAATCATCCCAGAATGTAACTCATCTAATACTGCACAAAAATTATAAGCATTCCTGTAAAAATAATACATTTTTTGTATTGTTGTATAAAATGCAATAACCTGACATAAAGATATTAGTACCACCAACTATTTTTAAATATCTATGCATCAGTTAGATTTGGTGGATAATTCAAAATCAAATCCAAATATGATTAAGTGAATGAGAAGTCAATTACACAAACTTTTTTTTTTTTTTAATAATTTTTGTTTTTGGCTGCACAGAGCATATTGCAGGATCTTAGCTCCCTGACCAGGGATTGAACCCGGGTCCCCTGCAGTGGAAATGTGGAGTCCTAACCACTGGACGACCAGGGAATTCCCCGAAAACATTCTCAAGATGTCAGTTAATTGAAAGCTACTACCTTCTCCTCTAATCATTTCCCACAGTAATATAAAAAAAGCAGTAAGACCATGCAGAAATGGCACAAGAAACATGAACATTATGTTAGAGACCTTGATAATCATGTCATTTATACCCCTATCATTACTATCTTCTTAAAAGCAAGAAATATCTGTGCAATATGAGCTCATTGTTATACAGGGTAAAGTATTTTGTAGTTCACTTCCATTAAGAGCAAGGAGGGAGGGGAGGAAACAGAGTAACTTCACAATGTTAAAACTTGACAAACACAACCTCTGCCATTTGATCAAGGTCAGCAACAATAGTTATATTGATAATATATACCCTTGATATGATGTGATGAAAATGGCACCTCAGTGGTTTTTCTTCTAATAATCCAGAACCCCAATCTTATCATGAGAAAAACATCAAATTATAATAATGGGCATCCTACAGAATATCTGACTGGTACTCCTCAAAACAAGGTCATCAAAAAATGATACAAATGAACTTATTTACAAAACAGAACTAGTCTCTCAGACATAGAAAACAAACTTACGGTTACCAAAGGAGACTTGTGGGGGAGATAAATTAGGAGTTTGGGATTAACAGATACAAACTACTGCATATAAAATAGATAAACAACAAGGACGTACTGTGTAGCACAGGGAACTGTGTTCAATATCTTTTAATAACCTATAATGGAAAAGAATCTGAAAAATAAAATATGTATTTATAACTGAATCACTTTGCTGTACACCTGAAACTAACACAACATTGTAAATTAACTATACTTCAATTAAAAATGGTTAAATTTTCAAAAAAGGTCATCAAATACAAGGAAATCTGAGTATCTGTCACAGCCAAGAGGAGCCTAAAGAGACACGACAACTAAATGTAATGTGTGGTCCAAAATGGGATCCTGGAAGAGAAAAAACTAAAGTTTTCAGTAAAAACTAAAGAAATCTGAATAAACTATGGATATTACTTAATAATAATGTACAAATACTGGTTCATTAACTGTAACAAATGCTGATGCTATTGTAGGATGTTAATAACAGGAAAAACTGGGTATGGAATATATGAGAATCCTCTGTACTAGCTTCTCAACTTTTCTGGGTAAATCTAAAACTGCTCTAAAGAATAAAGTCCACTGTAAAATTCCTTAAATTACTCCACTTGGATAAAAAAGCAAGGGGAGGCATAAAACCCATTCACCCATGTTCAGTAAGACATTAGCTATGAATAAATGACCTTGGTCATTTGCAAAGAGAATACTGATATTCTTTATCCATGCAGATTCTTTCTTCTTTCTAACAAACCAACAATTAAAACATGTGAAATTATATTCAAAAAAGACAATTTAGCTACAGGAAGATAATAAAAAATCATAAAATTATTCAAGAAATATGGGCTGATAAGCTAGTGTTAATCTAGATTAGTAGTTTCTTACTACTACCCTATTTCTAATCACAGATGGACTCCTAAAATAATTAGCCTTATTTCTTCCCTTTACACCACTTGGGCCTAACTCAACTTCCCTTTTAAGAGGCTGTCAAACACAGAAAGCAAGTCAATCTTATGGCACCTAAATTGGAGGAGATATCTATTTCATTTAATTTTAAAAATCTGTTAAAATAACAATACTTCATATGTCAGCAAAGATGACATTGAGACCAGGCACTTTTTCCCTAGTGCTTCATCACCACCCTTTTTCTTAATGTAAAACTTTTTGTGGAAATACAACACACGATAAAATGCACAAATAACAAAGTTCAGCTCAATTTTTTTTAACATCCAAAAGCATTGATGGCTTTGCTCTTTTTATTGCAGATTTGTGTCATTACAAGGATAATCTGGGAATATATTGAAAAATAAAAAGCTCTCCCTTTTATATACACAAAACATACGACATGAAATGCTTTGTGAGACAGCTGAGGTAATAGGAACACACTCAGACGCAACAGTACCAAACATTCCAAATGTTTACAAAGTGAATTCATCATGAAATAAGCACCTACAAACAGAGCATTCCCAGAACCCCAGAAGCCTCAGCAGCCCCTTCCAGACAGAAGGCCCCAATAGTAACCACTAGCTTCAAGTTCTAACAGAATCAATTAGTTTTACCTGTTTTTTGAACTACATATAAACAGAATCATACAGTATATATACATATATTCTTCTCTTTATGAGTCCTTTTATCCAACACTATGTTTGTCTGTTTTATCCATGGGATTGCATTTTTTATTATTGTTATTAAACTATATTCCTTTGTATGAACATGTAACATTTAGTTATCCATTCTACTGAGCACGTTGCTGGTTCCAGTTTGGGACTGTTCTGATTAGTGTTGCTATGAATGGCCATCATCAAATAATCTACAAACAATAAATGCTGGAGAGGGTGTGGAGAAAAGGGAACCCTCCTACACTGTTGGTGGGAATGGAAATTGGTATAGCCACTATGGAGAACAGTATGGATGCTCCTTAAAAAAACTAAAAATAGAGCTACCATATGATCCAGCAATCACACTCTTGGGCATATATCCAGAGAAAAACATGGTTTGAAACGATACACACACCCCAATACTCAATGCAGCACTATTTACAATAGCCAGGACATGGAAGCAACCTAAATGTCCATCAACAGAGGAATGGATAAAAAAGATGTGGTACATATACACAATGGAATATTATTCAGCCATAAAAAAGAGCAAAATAATGCCATTTGCAGCACATGGTATTTGTAATGCCCTTATCCCAGCTGCTGGATCACAAAGCTGATAATGTCACCATTCATCAACAATTTCTTATACAAAACCCACAAGAAAAGAATTCTAATGACATCCTTGTGAACAGTGAGAGGATGCAAATGAAGTTTCTGTGTTTGTGAAAAATATCAGGCTAGACTGATATATGAACAAAATCCAACATTGGGCCTGGATATTTACTGTGCAGAGTTAAAGAAGGAAAAGAAAATAGCCTTTCATTGATATTTACCAAAAAAGGGGGGGGGGGACCTTCAACATGGCGGAGGAGTAAGACGTAGAGATCACCTTCTTCCCCAAAAATACATCAAAAGTACATCTACATGTGGAACAACTCCTACAGAACACCTACTGAGCGCTGCAGAACACCTCAGACATCCCAAAACACAAGAAGCTCCCCACGTACCTGGGTAGGGCAGAAGACAAAAGGAAAAATATAGACAAAAGATTAGGGATGGGACCTGCATCTCGGGGAGGGAGCTGTGAAGGAGGAAAAGGTTCCACACACTAGGAAGCCCCTTCACTGGCGGAGACGGGGTGTAGCGGGGGGAAGCTTCAGAGCCACGGAGGAGAGCGCAGCAACAGGGGTGCAGAGGGAAAACTGGAGAGATTCCCACACAGAGGATCAGTGCCAACCAGCACTCACCAGCCTGGGAGGCTTGTTTGCTCACCCACCAGGGCGGGTGGGGGCTGGGAGCTGAGGCTTGGGCTTTGGAGGTCAGACCCCAGGGAGAGGACTGGGGTTGGCTGCGTAAACACAGCCTGAAGGGGGCTAGCGCACCAGAGCTAGCCGAGAGGGAGTCCGGGAAAAAGTATGGAACTGCCTAAGAGGCAAGAGACCATTGTTTCAGGGTGTGCGAGGACAGGGGATTCAGAGCACTGCCTAAACGAGCTCCAGAGATGGGCGCGAGCTGCGGCTATCAGCGCGGACACCAGAGATGGGCATGAAACACTGACGCTGCTGCTACAGCCACCAAGAAGCCCGTGTGCAAGCACAGGTCACTATCCACACCTCCCCTCCCAGGAGCCTGCGCAGCCCAAGAATGCCAGGGTCCTGTGATCCAGGGACAACTACCCTGGGAGAACACACAGTGCACCTCAGGCTGTTGCAAAGTTACACCACCCTCTGCTGCTGCAGGCTCGCCCTGCATTCCAAACCCCTCCCTCCTCCTGGCCTGAGTGAGCCAGAGCCCCCTAATCAGCTGCTACTTAAACCCCGTCCTGTCTGTGCAGGGGACAGATGCCCTCAGGTGACCTACACACAGAGGCGGGGCCAAATCCAAAGCTGAACCCCAGGAGCTGTGCAAACAAAGAAGAGAAAGGGAAATTTCTCCCAGCAGCCTCAGGAGCAGTGGATTAAATCTGCACAATCAACTTGATGCACCTTGCACTTCTGGAACACCTGAATAGACAAGGAATAATCCCAAAATTGAGCCGGTGGACTTTAGGAGCAACTGTAGACTTGGGGTTTGCTTTCTGCATCTAATTTGTTTTTGTTTTATGTTTATCTTAGTTTAGTATTTAGAGCTTATTATCATTGGTAGATTTGTTTATTGATTTGGTTGCTCTCTTCCTTTTTTTTATGTATTTTTTCCTTTTCCTCTTTTTGTAAATGTGTATGTGTATGCTTCTTTGTGTGATTTGGTCTGTATAGCTTTGCTTTCCCATTTGTCCTAAGGTTCTGTCTGTCCATTTTGGATTTTTTTTTTTTTAATATATTTTTAGCACTTGTTATCATTGGTGGATTTGTTTTCTGGTTTGGTTGCTCTCTTCTTTCTTTTTTTCTTTTTTTTAATTACTATTTTATTTTTAATAATATTTTTTTATTTTTTATTTTAATAACTTTATTTTCTTTTTCTTTCTTTCTCCCTCTCTCTCTCTCTCTCTCTCTCCCTCTCTCTCTCTCTCTCTCCCCCTCCCTCCCTTCCTCCCTCCCTCCCTCTCTCTCTCTCTTTCTTTCTTTCTTCTTTTCCTTCTTTCTTTCTTTTTCTCCCTTTTCTTCCAAGTCATGTGGCTATCTTGCTGTGCTGGCTAGGTATCAGGCTTTAGTCTCTGAGGTGGGAGAGCTGAGTTCAGGACATTGGTGCACCAGAAACCTCCTGGTCCCATGGAATATCCAACGGCAAAAGCTCTCCCAGAGATGTCTATCTCAACACCAAAACCCAGCTCCATTCAACAACCAGCAAGCTACAGTGCTGGACACCCTATGATAAACAACTAGCAAGACAGGAATACAACCCCACCCATTAGCAGAGAGGCTGCCTAAAATCATAATAAGGACACAGACACCCCAAAACACACCACGGGATGTGGTCCTGCCCCCCAGAAAGAAAAGATCCAGCCTCATCCACCAGAACACAGGCACCAATACCCTCCACCAGGAAGCCTACACAACCCACTAAACCAAACTTATCCACTGGGGACAGACACCAAAAACAACAGGAAATATGAACCTGCAGCCTGTGAAAAGGAGACCCCAAACACAGTAAGTTAAGCAAAATGAGAAGACAGAGGAATACACAGCACATGAAGGACAAAGGTAAAAACCCACCAGACCAAACAAATGAAGAGGAAATAGGCAGTCTACCTGAAAAACAGTTCAAAGTAATGATAGTAAAGATGATCCAAAATCTTGGAAATAGAATGGAGAAAATACAAGACATGTTTAACAAGGACCTAGAAGAAGTAAAGAGCAAGCAAACAATGATGAACAACACAATAAATGAAATCAAAAATTCTCTAGAAGGAATCAATAGCAGAATAACTGAGGCAGAAGAATGTATAAGGCACCTGGAAGATAAAATAATGGAAATAACTATCGCAGAGCAGAATAAAGAAAAAAGAATGAAAAGAATTGAGGACAGTCTTAGAGACCTCTGGGACCACATTAAACGCAACAACATTCAAATTATAGGGGTCGCAGAAACAGAAGAGAAAAAAAAGGGACTGAGAAAATATTTGAAGAGATTATAATTGAAAACTTCCCTATATGGGAAAGGAAATAGTAAACCAAGTACAGGAAGCACAGAGAGTCCCATACAGGATAAATCCAAGGAGAAACACACCAAGATACATATTAATCAAACTATCAAAAATTAAATACAAAGAAAAACTATTAAAAGCAGCAAGGGAAAAGCAACTAATAACGTACAAGGAAATCGCCATAAAGTTAACAGATGATCTTTCAGCAGAAACTCTGCAAGCCAGAAGAGAGTGGCAGGACATGTTTAAAGTGATGAAAGGGAAAAACCTATAATCAAGATTACTCTACACAGCAAGGATCTCACTCAGATTCGACAGAGAAATTAAGACCTTTAAAGACAAGCAAAAGCTAAGAGAATTCAGCACCACCACACCAGCTTTACAACAAATGCTAAGGGAACTTCTCTAGGCAGGACACACGAGAGAAGGAAAAGACTTAGAATAACAAACCCAAAACAATTCAGAAAATGGTAATAGGAACATACATATCAATAACTACCTTAAAGGTAAATGGATTAAATGTTCCAACCAAAAGACATAGACTAGCAGAATGGATACAAAAACCAGACCCGTATATATGCTGTCTACAAGAGACCCACTTCAGACCTCGGGACACATACAGACTGAAAGTGAGGGGATGGAAAAAGATATTCCATGCAAATGGAAATCAAAATAAAGCTGGAGTAGCAATTCTCATATCAGACAAATTAGACTTTAAAACAATGACTATTACAAGAGACAAGGAAGGACACTACATAATTATCAAGGGATCAATCCAAGAAGAAGATATAACAATTGTAAATATTTATGCACCCAACATAGGTGCACCTCAATACATAAGGCATATGCTAACAGCCATAAAAGGGGAAATTGACAGTAACACAATCATATTAGTGGACTTTAACACCCCACTTTCACCAATGGACAGATCATCCAAAATGAAAATAAATAAGGAAACACAAGCTTTAAATGTTACATTAAACAAGATGGACTTCATTGATATTTATAGGACATTCCATCCCCAAACAGAAGATTACACTTTCTTCTCAAGTGCTCATGGAACATTCTCCAGGATAGATCATACCTTGGGTCACAAATCAAGCCTAGGTAAATTTACAAAAATTGAAACCATATCAAGTATCTTTTCTGACCACAACGCTGTAAGACTAGATATCAATTACAGGAAAAAATCTGTAAAAAATACAAACATATGGAGGGTAAACAATACACTACTAAATAACCAAGAGATCACTAAAGAAATCAAAGAGGAAATAAAAAAATACCTAGAAACAAATGAAAATGAAAACACAATGACCCAAACCCTATGGGATGCAGCAAAAGCAGGTCTAAGAGGGAAGTTTATAGCAATACAATCCTACCTCAAGAAACAAGCAATATCTCAAATAAACAACCTAACCTTACACCTAAACCAATTAGAGAAAGAAGAACAAAAAAAAACCCAAAGTTAGCAGAAGGAAAGAAATCATAAAGATCAGATCAGAAATAAATGAAAAAGAAATGAAAGAAATGATAGCAAAGATCAATAAAACTAAAAGCTGGTTCTTTGAGAAGATAAACACAAATGATAAACCATTAGCCAGACTCATCAAGAAAAAATGGGAGAAGACTCAAATCAATAGATTTAGAAATGAAAAAGAAGTAACAACTGACACTGCAGAAATACAAAGGATCTTGGGAGATTACTACCAGCAACTATATGCCAATAAAATGGACAACCTGGAAGAAATGGACAAATTCATAGAAAACCACAACCTTCTAAGAATGAACCAGGAAGAAATAGAAAATATAAACAGACCAATCTCAAGCCCTAAAATTGAAACTGTAATTAAAAATCTTCCAACAAACATAAGCCCAGGCCAGATGGCTTCACAGGTGAATTCTATCAAACACTTAGAGAAGAGCTAACACCTATCCTTCTCTAACTCTTCCAAAATATAGCAGAGGGAGGAACACTCCCAAACTCATTCTATGAGGACACCAACACCCTGATACCAAAACCAGACAAAGATGTCACAAAGGAAGAAAACTATAGGCCAATATCACTGATGAACATTGATGCAAAAATCCTCAACAAAATACTAGCAAACAGAATCCAACAGCACATTAAAAGGATCATACACCATGATCAAGTGGGGTTTATCCCAGGAATGCAAGGAATCTTCAATATATGCAAATCAATCAATGTGATACATCATATTAACAACTTGAAAGGGAAAAACCATATGATCATCTCAATAGATGCAGAAAAAGCTTTTGACAAAATTTAACACCCATTTATGATAAAAACCTTCCAGAAAGTAGGCAGAGAGGGAACTTACCTCAACATAATAAAGGCCATATATGATAAAAGCACAGCCAACATCGTTTTCAATGGCGAAAAACTGAAACCATTTCCACTAAGATCAGGAACAAGACAATGTGGCCCACTCTCACCACTATTATTCAACATAGTTTGGGAAGTTTTAGCCACAGCAATCAGAGAAGAAAAAGAAATAAAAGGAATCCAAATCAGAAAAGAAGAAATAAAACTGTCACTGTTTGCACATGACATGATACTATACATAGAAAATCCTAAAGATGCTACCCGAAAACTACTAGAGCTAATCAGTGAATTTGGTAAAGTAGCAGGATACAAAGTTAATGCACAGAAATCTCTTGCAGTCCTATACACTAATGATGAAAAAATCTGGAAGAGAAATTAAGGAAACACTCCCATTTACCATTGCAACAAAAAGAATAAAATATTCTAGGAATAAACCTACCTAAGGAGACAAAAGACCTGTATGCACAAAACGATAAGACTCTGATGAAAGAAATTAAAGATAATACAAACAGATGGAGAGATATACCATGTTCTTGGATGGGAAGAATCAACATTTTGCAAATAATTACACCACCCAAAGCAATCTACAGATTCAATGCAATCCCTATCAAACTACCAATGGCATTTTTCCCTGAATTAGAACAAAAAATTTCACAATTTTTATGGAAACACAAAAGGCCCCGAATAGCCAAAGCAAACTTGAGAAAGAAAAACGGAGCTGGAGGATTCAGGCTCCCTGACTTAAGACTATGCTACAAAGCTACAGTAATCAAGACAGTAAAGTACTGGCGCAAAAACAGAAATATAGACCAATGGAAAAGGATAGAAAGCCCAGAGATAAACCCATGCACATATGGTCACCTTATCTTTGATAAAGGAGGCCAGAATGTACAATGGAGAAAAGACAGCCTCTTCAATAAGTGGTGCTGGGAAAACTGGACAGCTACATATAAAAGAATGAAATTAGAACACTCCCTAACACCATACACAAAAATAAACTCAAAATTGATTAAAGACCTAAATGTAAGGCCAGACACTATCAAATTTGTAGAGGAAAACATATGCAGAACACTCTCTAACAGAAATCACAGCAAGATTCTTTTGATCCACCTCCTAATGAAAATAAAAACAAAAATAAATAAATGGGACCTAATGAAACTTCAAAGCTTTTGCACAGCAGAAGAAACCATAGACAAGACAAAAAGACAACCCTCAGAATTGGAGAAAATATTTGCAAACGAAGCAACTGACAAAGGATTAATCTCCAAAATATACAAGCAGCTCATGCAGATCAATATCAAAAAAACAAACAACCCAATCCAAAAATGGGCAGAAGACATAAATAGACATTTCTCCAAAGAAGATGTACAGATTGCCAACAAACACATGAAAGGATGCTCAACATCACTAATAATTAGAGAAATGCAAATCATAACTACAATGAGATATCACCTCACACTGGTCAGAATGGCCATCATCAAAACGTCTACAAACAATAAATGCTGGAGAGGGTGTGGAGAAAAGGGAACCCTCTTGCACTGTTGGTGGGAATGTAAGTTGATACAGCCACTATGGAGAACAGTATGGAGGTTCCTTAAAAAACTAAAAATAGAACTACCATACGACCCAGCAATCCCACTACTGGGCATATACCCTGAGAAAACCATAATTCAAAGAGAGTCATGTACCACAGTGTTCACTGCAGCTCTATTTACAATAGCCAGGACATGGAAGCAACCTAAGTGTCCATCAACAGATGAATGGATAAAGAAGATGTGGCACAGATATACAATAGAATATTACTCAGCCATAAAAAGAAACGAAATTGGGTCATTTGTAGTGAGATGGATGGACCTAGAGACTGTCATACAGAGTGAAGTAAGTCAGAAAGAGAAAAACAAATACTGTATGCCAACACATATATATGGAATCTAAAAAAAAAAAAAAAGTTTTTGAAGAACCTAGGGGCAGGACAGGAATAAAGATGCAGATGTAGAGAATGGACTTGAGGACACGGGGAGGGGGAAGGGTAAGCTGGGATGAAGTGAGAGAGTGGCATGGACATATATATCCTACAAAATGTAAAATAGATAGCTAGTGGGAAGCAGCCGCATAGCACAGGGAGATCAGCTTGGTACTTTATGTCCACCTAGAGGGGTGCGGAAGGGAGTGTGGGAGGGAAACGCAAGAGGGAGGAGATATGGGGATATGTATATGTATAGCTGATTCACTTTGTTATAAAGCAGAAACTAACATACAATTGTAAAGCAATTATACTCCAATAAAGATGTTAAAAAAAAAATTGAAGTAAATGATGACATTATTTTCTCAATAAAATTTTATGAAACAAATATCCAAAATTAGATAAAAAGATTAAATGACAAAACAGATGAGTAAAATGGAGCTGAATAAAGCAAAGAATAAAAGTAAAAAAACTGAAATGCCATAGATAAAAACATCATTATAGAAGTAGAAACATCAGAACATTTAATCCAAAATATGAAATCAATCAATTTACTAGAACTATCAGAATGCACTGAAATAGGAGAAAGATGAAAACTATAAGAGAAAATATGATAACTGTAGAGGACAAAAATGGTTATTTGACATCACTGAAAAAGAGACCATAGAAATGTAATAGAAGCAAAAAATAGATGTTAAATATATATATAGATATATATATATTCCTTAGATGAAGGCTATAATATTCACATCTAAAGGGACTTACAACTTTCCACAAACAAAATTAATGAATATAGATAAAAACCTAATGTACTCTCATGAAAAAATAAAAAATTGAGCATCAAATATGAAAAAAGAATCATGCAAGCATCCACATAGAAAAACAAAAGAAAAATGCATTCAAACAGCCTCAGACTGCTCTGCCTTATTATTTGAAAAAAACACTATGAAACAAGTCTATACCTTATTGAGGACTGAAAATGTTATAAGCTAACTATTAAACAACACAACAAAAGTGAATGTTTCACATATGAAGGCAAGGGGACAATCTCAGATACTCACATAATGTAAACATATATTTTTAAATAAAAGTACTTAGAGACATATTCTCGGTAGTCATTAGAGGTATTGGAATAAAGAACTCAGGAGTAGAGAAACTGAAGTGGAGGAAAGTGGCGTAGTAGTGAAACCATTTCAATATAAAACTAAGCCTCGACTGTTGTCATAAATGTCATTACAAAAAAGGAAAAAAAGAATGCAAGTTTTATAAATAGTTATGGAAAGGTAAAATACTTCTGTAAAAATATTATTTAATAATCTGGGACTATTTCACAATGTGCATGATGAAGATGATATTTTATTTGTAAATTTCTCTTATAAATTAAATGTGAACCTTACAGTTAGGACCAACAGGTATATGAAAAGATGCCCAACATCACCAATCATTGGGTAAACACAAATCAAAACCACAATAAATTATCACCTCATACCTGTTAGAATGGCTATTATAACAAGAGTCGGTAAGCATGTGGAGAAAAGGGAGCCCTTGTGCACTCTTGGTGGGAATGTAAATTGGTACAGCCAATATGGAAAACAGTATAGAAGTTCTTCAAAAAAATTAAAAATAGAACTACCATATGATCTGCCAACCCCACTTCTGGGTCTATATCCAAAGGAAATGAGGGGCTTCCTTGGTGGTGCAGTGGTTAAGATTCCACCTGCCAATGCAGGGGACATGGATTTGAGCCCTGGTCTGGAAAGATCCCACATGCTGCGGAGCAACTATGCCCATGCACCACAACTACTGAGCCTACGTTCTAGAGCCCGTGAGCCACAACTACTGAGTCTGTGTGCCACAACTACTGAAGCCCACGTGCCTAGAGCCTGTGCTCTGCAGCAAGAGAAGCCACTGCAATGAGAAGCTCACGCCCCTCAACGAAGAGTAGCACCCACTCGCTGCCACTAGAGAAAAGCTCACGCACAGCAACAAAGACCCAATGCAGCCAAAACATAAATTAAATAAATAAATAAATTTTTAAAAAACACAAAGGAAATGAAATCAAAGAGATATCACAGCATTGTTCACAATAGCCAAGACAGGGAAACAAACTAAGTGTCCATCAATGAATTAATGAATTTTTAAAATGTGATATATATATGTACACACACACACACACACACACACACACACACACTCACACACACACCACACACACACACACCCACACACTGGAATATTATTCGGCCATAGAAAGAAGGCAATCCTGCCATTTGTGACAACATGGATTAACTTTGAGGGCAGGCATTACACTAAGTGAAATAAGACAGAGGAAGACAAGTACTCTATGATACCACTTATATATGGAAACTAAAAAAGCTAAACTCATAGAAATAGAGAGTAAAATGATGGTTGCCAGGGGGCTAGCAGGGGAGGGAAATGGGGTTGGTCAAGGGACACAAACTTCCATTTATAAGATGGGTAAGTTCTAGGGATCTAATTACAGCAGATCTATGCAATGGTGACTAGAGTTAACAACACTGTACTGTATAACTGAAAGTTGTTAAGAGAGTAGATCTTAAATATTCTTACCACACACACACACAGATAACAATGATGTGAGGTGATGGAGGTATTAACTAACCTTATGTGGTAACCATTTCATGATATGTACATGTAACAAAGCATCATGCTATATCCTGTTGTATACCATAAATGTACACAATGTCATATGTCAATTATACCTCAATAATAAACACTACAGTAAAAATGAAAAAAACCCCACATTAAAAAGCAAATCTCCAAAGAAAAAAGCCACATGACTATTTGTTTAAGAGATTTCTAAAATTCTGATTTTATCATCTCAACTTGGAGTATAAGAAAAGAACAAAATATCACCTGTATATCAGGAATTTTCAACAGAACATTTGTAATTGTTTTTCTCCTTTTATAGAAAGAGAGGTAAGAGTCAAAATGATTATGGTTAGTTTACATACTGAGGATATCTTATTTTCAAATATATCATGAATTAGTGATCGTGTACTTATCAAGAAGATTGGGCCAGAAGAATATTTCACTTGGTAAAAACAGTTGAGCCAATTAGACCATCCACTTCTTCACCTGGTAATTCTAAGGAAATAATCCGAAAACCCAGTGTCTGATATCACAGACATGGTAGAAATAGACCAGTTAAAAAAAATTAACCAGCTCTGACAAGAGTCAAGGTAAAGTCCCCAACATAAGGAGGCTGGAGGTATATGTCTTCAGACACTGTTAGGAAAGTGAACCCAATGGTTTCCCCGTAAGAAGTACCTAAGACCTGACTCCAGCTTAACCAGGGCCCAAGACAGGTCAACAGGACGATAACGTTTGCCAGCCCCGCTCAAGGAGAAGTGCCAGACTGTGAACTGGGGGGTCAGGGGAGGGAGACTGGGGGAATGGATGACCAATGGGACTAGAATTAACTTTTTATTCTGTCTCATTTTCACCAGTGAGCACGTGACGTTTCTATTCAGAAAAAAAGTGATAGTTTTCAAAAATGGTTGTTGTAGATTATATATAACATGGGCCATGTTCATGATCTAAGTGCTGAAGCAGGTAATAAAGCGGTATAAATTCTACTTACAACTATGAGGAACAAATGAGTTTGGAAGGAAAAAAAGCAACAAAATGATATGCAGAGTAAGATTATAAATGACTGTTTTTTTCCTAACGTTTAAACCATCTATAATATAGTTCTATTTTTAAATCATTTTAAAGTATTTTATATTATTATTAGTTTTTAAAGTATTTTAAACATAACTTGTGTCCAATCATTGTGCAAAAAATATAAACGAATGACCTTTGTGATTTATGTGTCAAATATTGTCACACTTTCCAGCCTTTAAACAGATTACAAGATGACCAATGAATCTTATTAAATTCATATTACAATTATTTGTTTTAATTTGGTGCATTGAAAAATAATTTTGAAAACTGGAGACTTAAAATGGAGGTAATTTCCAAGTGAACATTCTTTCTGGTCTCACCCTTTAAGAAAGCGGAGTAGTAACCATTGACTGATTGACCGTTGGCATTATCAGCATTTTACATGTGACAAATATTCATTCAAATGAACCAAATTTTACCTCTAATCAAGAATGACAGAGTCATGCAGAGACTAGTTATATTCCCACTAAAGCAATCAAGCAAAAATTTCTTTCAGATGTGGTAAAAACCCACACAGAGACTTTTATGAAAATTTGGTGTTCCTTGCTGGGAGGAAAACCCACAAGGCCCGGAGAACCTTATCTCCTGCAACTATTATTCTTCAGAGTATTTCAAGAGCCCATTGTCAGAGAAATTGAACTTGACCCTGCTTTTGATTTAGAGTAATTTCTTATCACAGAACTGTCACTTCCCAGCATTCCAACCTCAGGCACATGACGAGCTGCGGCCTGACAGGAGCTATAATCAGAGGTAAAGCAACTGGTGATAAAGTATGGGGTGCCATGAGTTTTGATATAAATCAGTAGAGAAATCCCTTCTCTATCCAGTTAAATCATTTATAACGTTATTGTCTTACAGGAAATACAGCCTGTGTCAAAAGAAAGGCAAAGTCACAATCTGCTGCTAGAATTCCTATAATGTCTATTTTCTCAACAGTGCTTTAGCAAACTTTTTCGGTCCTGAGATTTGAAAAGAGCGTTACTAATTCAGAGGACCTCGTCTTGACCCTACCCTGGGCCTGAGGGTAGAATCCCATTGTGTTGGCCGTTAAGAGCTCACTGTCGCCCCCTTTTCCAGAAATTGCCCTCAACTGGGAGGAACTGCCTTGTCCTCCCCCTCCTCCTCAGCCACAGCCCCCAGTTACTGACGGAATGATTCTGGGGTTCAGAAGGACAAGCGCCTCACCTTTTGCACAGTTGATACTCCAGAGCCCCACTCCCCGAGCCCCGACCCACACACCCTGCCTCCATGTAATGAGCCTTCGGGTTTTCCGGAGGCTCTTTAAACCCGAACGAACTTTTTGGCCAATCCAATATTAGCCCAAGGCCAGATTTTATCCTACTGGGTTCTTTCTCCCTCCCTTCCTGCCTCTTCCCCTTTTCCTGCTTCACCTCCTTCCTTAAAGGTTTTCCCCAAAATGCATTCACTCAGTAAATTACAGGCACCCAAATTCTTGTTTTAGGCTCGCCTTTAAGAGACAGTGTAAGTTCAACAAACAAATGTTGGCTTCTCAGGCATACGTGACAATGCTTAAGTTTTCTGAGAGCATGACCTTAATTTCGGGGATAATGTTATGACAACAAGATTCGACTCCTATACTTGGACCTCATCTTTGCATCCAACAACTCTGAAATTAGCAGTGGAAGACAGGATACTCTGTCTGCCCTCCAAAGGTCTCTATCCTTCACAAAATTGAAATGCAGAATGCCTTTTGATGCCCCAGGGTTCGCTGTAGTACCTTGCCCTTCCTCATCTTTATGTGACTTCTAAATCAATCATTTTACATATGTGTGAGAAGTTGTTTTGATTTGCTTTAATTCCTGCTAAAGAGAATTTTAATTTACATTTCAATCACTGGGAAAAATTTTTTTTGAGCGGGCCCTGGGGATAGAGCAATGAACACAACAAACAAAATCCTTATTTTTATGATGCTTAAATTCTAAATGTGGAACACCAAAAATTAAAAAAAGAAAATAAATAAAAAGCATATTTTCTAGTAAAGAAGCAATTTCCCAAAATAATATATTCAATTTTGTCTCTCAATTTTAATATAACATTTTAAACAAACTATCCTTCCCTCCATACATTGCATTCTAGGCCAAGAAGCTTAATAGTCATTGAAATGTTTTAATGAAATATAGATCAATCAGAATGGTGTAATTCCTATGATGTAATTCCTCAGTGGTGGTAAGTTGAATGAACTATCATTTGAAAGTTGATACTAGGTTTACCCAATAATTGTATTGCCCAATTATTTGCATATTGATGGGGCTTTGGGAATATCACAGCATCCAGTACAGCCTTTTTTCACAATATACATCAAGATTGCGTTTCCAATTAGACCACTGGAGTAATAGACACATTCACTGGGGAGATGAGGCCAGGTCAAAACAAGGAATCACATACAGCTCTAGCTGCAGAAGAGATTTGAATGCTACCAGATGCTGAGATGCTTGAGGATGGTACCATGTGTCCCCAACAGAGAAGATACTAAACAAATGTTTGTGGAATGAAAGAATAAATAAATAAATACATAGACCCATATAGTGAAAGCTAGCATTTTCTGTTTCTTCTTGCTCCTTACTGGCTCTGAGGAAATACGTCATGTAATCTTAGACAATCATTTCCTCAGAGATAAAGAAAATGACTTTAAACCAGAAGGCATTTCAGAAATCACATTGTGACTTTACTACATACATTAATGAGTATTGGGTGATGTTTCAGATTAATAGGTCGTATGCATCGTAGCTGTAAAAATAAGTACTATTGTGTGAAGTAGCTAATGTCTAAAACGTAATGGACAATTTCTAATATAAACATTTTCAGGGACATTTTAGAAGTAATATTCCCTTTCTCACATCTTTTAATACAGACATAGACCAAAAAAAAATCAGTTAATCTATCTATTTATCTACTCCTTTTCATTGCTGAACCCCAAATTGACTCTGAACAAGTAGTCCCATTGACTCTCTAGCTAGCTTCCTTTCTTGACTGTTTAAGAATCACCTACAGTTTGCTTTTGAGCCCTTTGCAAGATATTCCTCAAATTCTTTTTCAGTCCAATTTGTTTTGCCCTGCCATGTTATACTTTGTAGATATTTAGTTGTCTTTAGATAAACCAATATTTAAGTTTCAAAGTTATCTTCTTCCCTGTAGTAGCTGCTTTGACTTTGCCCATTACCGGTACTATGAAAATTAAGTAATATATCAATACTTTATATACTTAGTATACTTAAGCTTATCAATTAACATAATTATTTTAGCTATAATTAAAATATAAAATGTATTCTCATCAAATATGCAGATTTCACAGAGCTGGAAAGCAAAGTACTATAATAAAAGCTAGATTAAATATCATTCGCTAGGAGGGGTTGGATCTCAAACTCGAAAGATGAATTCAAAGCCTTGTATTTATATTCAAAAAATTCATTGCATAAGTACAGAAGGGAAAGATATGAAACATAGGCAAAATTTACTTGGAAAAAAAATAATAAATTAGAGATTTAACTGCAAACTCAGTGGGATCAATACTGAGATGGGACAGCTTAAAAATTAAATCGAGTTTTAGCTGGGCTGATAATGTCACATGAAATTACAGTTCTGCTGTAATCTCATATTTCTCAATGTCTATTCAGGAATATTTCTCATCTAAATACCACTTTTTTAAAAAATCACTAGCAATGTTACTGCTTGATCAACTTGACTCACTGAAGTATGTGCTAGAAAAATTGGAGCTACTTAATAGTGAGATAAAGTGCTCCACTAGGGATATCCAAAGAGGAGAGAGAATGAGAGGGCAAGTAGAAAACGTAGAGTCAATGAGGTGAAAAGGAAGACCTGAACAAAAAGCAATAAAATACTCTTCAATCAAATACAGATAAAATGCTCTCCATTTTCTGTGGGAACATCATATGCTTACAACTGAAGGACAATATCAAGTCAATGAACTAAGTACATGTATCCATAAGTCACAAATAACTAAATGGGCATCTACATTTATCTTCTCTCTCACGGCCTGGATTAGATTTATCATTGCAAGTATGTGCGTTGTTATTGTGTGCAAAACTGCCCAGGATAACATGAAATGCTAAGTGGTTAACATACAAGTAGGTCCTAATGACACATTTCAACAGTATATCACGACTGTTGGTGAAATGGTATCAAATGTATTTTATTTCTTTTTAGAAAGTTTGACTTCTATAATGTGCATTTCAGCAAATGTGTTATTCATGGCATTTTTTAAATCGCATATAACTCTTTCTCCATCTCCAGAGTCATATGCCACTTCCCAAAAAAATAATTCTCCAACCTTCTGAAGAATATATCTGAAGGTATATTCTGTTTGGTGTGTATGTGAGAGATAAGAGAGAAAAAGCATTATTTTTTACATTTTATCTGTTTGTGTACTGATTTAAAATACTGTTATTATTATTAAAATGTGTATTTTGCAATAATTATATCATGATTCCACTAAAATCTACCTGGCAACTTAGTTTCCTGTGATCACCTATGAGTGTTTTATGTTATCTCTAAATGCAGTGAACCTCACACAGTTGTAATAATTAAATGTAATTCCTTTCCTTATATTCCTGATACTTCTCCAAGTCATCTCAGCTCGAGCCACTCTCTAATTAAGAAGAGATGAAAAAAGTAGCAGGTATTTTGGCAAGTTGCTTTTTAACGCTCAATAACATTGTTTCCCTCAAAAAAAAGTAAGCTATAGAAAATCCTTCTAAGATTCTTACTTTATTCTAGTAGTAGGACTAGTTCAGAGACATGGTACAATATCAAATTCAAATGCACTAATACTACAATAATAAGGCTCACTTTTAAAACATCGCTGAACATTAGAATATAATTTAATGGCTGAGTGGCTAAAAGAATTTAATCTCCTTCCTTCTGCATGGCACAAGAATTGCTGCTTCTCCCAGCCGCATCCGGTCCAGCACTTGGGGAGGGTGCAATCTAGCTTGAGGAGTTTGTCAAGGTTTGTCAAGTCTAGAAGGAAGCATGTGATGTAAATGTATTACATGTACATGAAACCACCATTTCCTTTCCTAGGAATGTTTTGTCTTGACATTGCCATCTTTTCTTTTCCTCCAAAAGGAAAGATAAACAAAATTGCAAAGAGCTATCTTCATTAAATTCACATCATCCCCAAGTTCTATAAAGATGCAGCTAGACATAACCAAGTTTTAGACACACATATAAATTGAATCAAAAGGGAAGAAATAGGAAAGATTGAGACTATAATTCAGCGATTTAATGTTATCCTTGGATCAATCCAGACTGATTTTTTTCCTCGCAGAATGATTTCAAGAAATTTCTCTATGCTATTATGATCTCAAAAGGAGAATAATGAGAAATGAGGCAATGAATATGAGAATATGATACGGTGGCTATCGTCAGGACATTATTGATTACACCATCCATTAAAACACACAGAGGCCTTTTAAGAGTACCCATGAGAAAAATTCCTCTATGATTTTAGTACCAGAGAAAATTCTTATTTTTATCTTACAGGAACAATGACTCTTTCAGCCCTTATGTTTCTCTGTTTGTTCTAGCTACTGGAAAGTCCAAGCCAAAGTTTTAAACCACTCTTACAAGTGAAAATGACTTTCTGTTATGCTTTTGTCCCCTAATCTTTCATTTAGCTCTACATTATTATCTTATTACTTCTTCCCTCATACCTCATGTCTGTCTGAAAGTCGACCCAAATTCTCTCTTTTTAAAAAATGTATGGAACAAAGTGCAACATAAATAAATAGTACATTGGGATTCTTGTTATATTTTAAAGGAAATCATTATAATTCTTTAAAAGATTCTTGTTCCTACTTTCAACGGAATGCCTTGTGGTTCTATACGCAAAGTTCATTAAGCAATACAAAAGAAAATATCTTCCAAGACAATGTCACAGACAGTGAGGGCTAGTTCTACATAACTCTTTCTTGTTTGACTCTTTGATCAATAGTTGAATATACCCTTGCCTTCTGAGTACCACACTTGCTTGAGTTTCTTTCTACCATACTAATTGTGAATTCCCAGTCTCCCCTCTCGTTCCTGAGATCATAATTTTGGAATGCTTAGCCTTTGGTCTCTTTTTTGTCTACTCTCCCTTCCTTGGACTCACATCCAGTCTTATAGCTTTAAGTACCATCAATATGTTGGCAAGTCCCAAATGTGTGTTTTGTGTGTGTGTGTCTTGCCAGCCTAGACCACTCTTCCAAATTCAAGACATATATCCAACTGACGGCTCAAAATCTCCCCTTGGATATCTAATAGCATGTCAAATTCAAAATGTATTTCTAAAACCAAACTCAGGATTTTCCTCCCTAAACATGCTCCACCTGTAGCCTTCCTCACTTCAATTGTTGGCAACTTGATCCGTCCAGTTGTTCAGGTCAAAGCCCTGGAATTATCTCTGACTCCCCTCTTTCTCTCCCACTTGGCATCTAATGCATCAAGAAATTCTATTGGTTCTACCTTTAAGATATTTCCAAAAACTCATCAAGTCATACCATTTCTCACTGTGCCCAGCCTCCCTAGAGTCTGTTCTTCAAGTGGAAGCCAGAGTGACCTTTTTAAAACCTAAGTTGAATCATGTCACTTATCAGCTTCAAGCCACAGAGTAATTCTCAACTTAAAATGAATCCAAAGTTATTACAATGTCCCACAAGACTCGACAAGTTCTAGCCCCTCCAATACTTCTCTGACTTCATATCAACTTCCCCCTCCCCAACTGTGCCCAGCCGCACTGGCCTCCTTACTGGGAGAACACACCAGGCACCCTCATTGTCTTAGAGCCTGCGTTCTAAGCTACTGTCTCTGCCTGGAAAGCTCTTCTAGATATGCCTTGACAACTTCCTCACCCTCTTCAGGTCTTGCCATGAATTTCACCTACTCAATGACAAACAATTTAACATTGCATCCTTCCAACCTCCTCCCCTACATCTTCCACCTCTCTTAATCCCCCTTATTTTGCTCCAGTTTAATTTTTTTTCCCCATAGCACCTATCACATTTTAACAATATAATTCACTCATTTATTGTGTTTGCTATTTTTTTCTCTCTCCCTTCACTAGAATGGAATTTCCAGAAGGACATGAATCTTTGTTTTAGGCTCTGATGTTCTCCAATCATCGAGAAAAGAACTTGGAACATAGTAGGTCCTCATTAAATATTTTCTGAATGAATAAATTATGAGAGGCTCATAATGTGATTAAGGGAAGAGAGTTAAACTATGAGAGTTTAACAAAATATACTTGTGATATTGGAAAATTCTGAATTCTGCCATGTATCAAGTCTGTTACCTGTACATCACTAACAATAATAGAAAACATTAGTTCTAAAGAACTTCAACAAAAATACATTAAGCAAAAGATTTCTCAAAAGTTTACTTATACTCTGAGCCCACAAAATTTAAAATAGAAATATTAGCTGTTTCTCAATGATCTACCTGACATATTAAGAATATTTCCCAATTTATTCTATTATCTTCTAATGTTTTGCTATATACCTTCTTTGTTAGGGTCATTAATAGTGCAGTTCTGATCAGAATAACCTAATTGCTGTTGATAAATACCCTTAAAACTAGCAAAACCATCAGGATAAATTCAGTAACTAAATACCCCTCTCTCTTTATCTGTGAACATAAATCTATGACTCAGTATTAAAAGTATTTTGCCTCTATCCTCTAAAAGTCATAACAGTTCTGAGTCTTCACAGAATAAAAGAATAAAAAGGCTCAAGGATTTCCCTAATGATTCTTATTATACATTTTTAATACACAACTTTTTAACATTATAACTTATTATAAAATACAACATAAGTAACTTAACCATCACCATTTCCTAACCTTAAAGGGCAGCAAACACAGGGGAATCTAACCCAAGAGGACTTTTGTTACTTTATTAGATGTTCTGGGACAAACTGCAATTCACAACTTTGAGGAGAACGTCATGGCCACCCAAACCTGGGCAAATTTCCTTCTACTGTATTTTTTTAAGGATACTACTCTGAGGAACAAGAACAAGAGGACACAGGTTAGTTTATGGAACTTACTGAATACTCCTCTTATATTAGAGTACAATTAGATATAATGGAAAAAAAATAAAAACCTGAACTATGTGCTCAATCTCTAAAATCAGAGGCCCTACGTTCTCACTCGAATCCACTGATACTTCACTTTCTGCATGAAATAGAAGCCATCATTTTATTTTTGAGTAGTTATCTGTTTTAAAGCCATGAATAAATATGATTAAAGTAGTCAGACATCTCGAGATTGAAATACGAATCGTGGACCCAAATCAAGAGCCTTTCATTTTCTGTGTTAATGAAGGGGAACACAGTGAATAATATACGCACATAAATCCATTCAGACACATACTGATCAGTCTTAACTCATCCTTCAGTATCTTTCATAGCTATTCTTTCCATTCTGCTTGACTGTCACTGCTCCCTGCAGTTCAAGTGCCCACCACGTTATACAGTCTTGCTACAAAGCTTCCTATCTCCTTGCACACTTCAGGGTTTCCTCCTCTTTAATTCATTTTCAGACAACATTCTCAAGCATCATTTTTATCTGGAAACACCTATGATTTCTAAAACACTCCCCCTGGCTTTCAGAGCCTCCAAGGATTTACTCCCAACAAACATATTCAAACTTACTTCCCACTGGCCCATTAGCATTGACAGGAAAATCCAACTTTCATCAGTCCTGTACCTTTAGTAACAATGCCCTTGTCAGCAGCCATCAGGACAACGACAAGCCCCCAAGTACCATGGCTAGGGTCCCCTCACTCCCAGGGACTGTCCTCCTTGCCTGGCCCCCACTGCATCCCACTCATCCAGATTTGACCTTCAGGACCTGACTCAACTCCATGGAAAATTTATTTCCTTTAGTTTTATTTAGTTTATGATCATTTTGGTTGTTTACTTTTGCCAAAAGACCTATGGCTTTGGAAGACAAAACTTACCATCTTTAATCTTTAAAAGCTTGTCTATTATGGTAAAGTGATAATGGACAGTTAGTGAATGTATTGGAGTATGTATTGAAAATTCTTAAAACTTATTTTTTCTGATGCCTCAACATCCCCACAGACAGGCTGTGAGCAGCAGCCCTCCCAGGGGAGTAGGTGTCCCAGTAGGATAAGGGTGGCCCCCCCGCCGCAAGTTCCACTTCTTTCCCTCCCCATCCCCCCACTGTGACCTAGTGACATTCAAATGCACCTATAAGACTGCACCCTGACCCCCAATAAAGGCACCTTCCACGGGTCCTCCCTCTCCCTCAGCTCCCCACCTGCCCTTGGTTGAGTTTACCCTTTGGAGCTTCTCCCATACGGTCTTTTGTGTGGTATGTTTTGCCTCCCAATTTAGGACCTGTGCATATAATACATCTCTCTCACTTTCCTATGTCTCTCCGCCTCTCCATGGTGTTATTTCATGTCCATACCAGAATGACCATCACAGGAACCTCATTTTTAATTCTTACAATGCAGCGTATATAAATCATACCCCAATAGAAATATATACATGTTAAAGTTTGTTCCTTTAGTCACTAATTTTGCCAACTACAGTTTTCATTTGTCTACACATGTTGATGCAGACAATAAATTCTCCAATATGGACTTCTCCACACAGGTAATAGAACATTAGTGATGACTTCATACCATCACCATCACACAGTGGTACATTAGCTGCCAGACTGTTAAATTATTGCTGCTCTCAATAAGCTTACTTCTAGAAAGAATACTACAATATAGGTGCTCGTTAAAATTTTGTTGAATAATTGCTTCCGTGTATGCAGGCATGAGTGAAAAAATTACAAAACATGTTACAGGTCACAGGAATGCTATATTTAGAGAATGAGTGACTTTTTATTGAAAAATGTTTTTAATTTATATATTTAATTTAAAATATATTTAATTTAAGAAAAGCATATACCCATGACTCAATGTCTATTTTGTATTTTTGACACTTAAATATTAGGTACTGTGTACCAGATGCGATTTGAAGAACATAAAAATGATAATGTAATCCTCATAATAACTTCATATCCATTTTATGGATGAGAAAACAGAGGCACAACAAAGTCTCATAATCGGTAAGTGGCTGAGCTAGGATTCAAACCCAGACAGTCTGGCTCCAAACTCTGTGCTCTTAGTGACTATGCAGTGTTGCCACTCTGAGATTTTATTTTTAAAATAAAATATGCAATATCACCCAAGGTTTAATATACCCTCTTTACAAAATGTGAGTAATGCATGTCTCTGACTATCCATGCCATGGGTTTTTGAAAGTCTTATGACTCAAATAGAAAATTTTATTGAGTGTTCTACAAGTGAAAATGTTTTGAGAGCTTATTCGGCAGCCTGGCCCTGTTAAAGAATTTGAGAATTCTCTTAATTCCCCTCAACATGAGATAATGCATCAAAGAGAAACCAATTTCAGCTTACACGATTAAGCAAGTGCTACCAAGAAGTCCTCTGAGCCTTATTTGTATTCATATCACACAACTGGTATGCATATCAGGCATCTGCAAAACAATTTTACCCAAGAAGACACATTTCACCTGATGGTACCAAATAGAGATATCTTAAGAGAAGTTAGTGCTTCAAACCAGGAAAGGTTCCATACTTTTATCACAAATACAGAAAAAAATAATGATTTAAAGCCACTTCTATCCAATTTACGAGCATGATGTTTGTTAATTAAACGTGACTTTGGATTTGCACAGAAAATGTGAAATACTCAGGGATGGCCATTTGCTGTCTCTGCCCATGCTCTGTGATTGGCTTATGTAGTTCATGGTCAGAGCCTCCTGCAGTTCCCATCCACATTTTTGACTGGCTTATGTAGCAAAACGATTTGTTATGTCTAGCGACCATCTCCATCCCATCCCACTCTTCCTTGTTAACCCAACTCCAATTTTGTTGAGATGGCAACATTCTCAGGGCAGGGGTACAGCTCCAGGGAATGAATCACGATTGATCCCAGCCCGGCACGGTTCTACCTCCCCTCCCCGGACCCTCGTCAGAGAGTGGTTTGCACATAGGCATGCTATCCACTTCTGAGCAGTGAGGTGAAGTCTGCTGGGACCTTCTGGTACAAAATTTCTCCCCTGAAGAAAAGAAAGATGCAGAGCCCTGACACCACTGAGTATTAAATCAGCCCTGGAACTACCTGTCTCTGGACTTCTTTTTATGTGAAATTATAAGGATCTACTACCAAAATGGCATTTAATATGCTCTTCTATCACTTGCAGTCCAAAGTACCTTAATTTACAGACCTTACTTAATTTGCTTTCCAACCTGCAAAGCCATTGTCCTAAGTATGCACATGCTACTGTACCTTAACCTTTACATTAACAGAATTTCTCCTCACAGATACCCGATTCTTTTTGCTTTCTTTCATATGTAAATTATATTGATTTAAATGAAAATATAATAATTAGAAGATAAAATATATGTCTGGAAAATTTTTGATGTCTAAATTGTAATGGTGACCGCCATCACTGATTAAGATGGATTAAACTGTCCCTGACAGCAAGAAATCTAGCCAATGTTCTGATTACGCACATTCAGTTTGCACAAATATTCAGAAATAAGGTCGTATTTTTGTCAAGCACTTGCGTGAATCCCTGTGAGCACACAATTTTCCTTCTCTGAATTCTGAAGCATGCTTACCACCTGCAGAGACTGAGAAAACTGACAAATAGCTTCTGACAAATAGGCAACTATTCTATAGCAACATGACACTGGGAAACATATACTGTGCCAAATAGCATTTTATATTGAAGAAAATACACTAAATTTTCACATTGTAGGTCACATTTATATCATATTCGGAGAAAAGCTTCCCTCTTTTTCTTTTATAATACCCTTGTAACAACCTCAATCAGAAATCCAAGGGGAAATTAAACAATATGCAGTGACAGTCTTAAATTAGAAAATTGTTCCCTGGCTGGACCTCTGACTGAGTTTGCTAGGACTGTGTACTTCAATTTGAAGAGACAACAATGGTCACAGAAGACGTGCAGGATACTATAATGGGTCCACGTTTTGGAAACAAACATCAGGAAGGAGAAGCAAGGTTATTCAAACATGAAATAAATATTGTTAGAATGTATTTCAGTGAGGAAACTACTGCATATTAAAGTCGTGGGATAACACACTTTGGATGCCAAATAGATGAAAGTGTTGCCTAAAATCTATAAAGCATGATTAAAAAAAAAAACAATATTGAAAGGAAGATTGGTTCCTGAAGGAGAAAACCACTTTGCAGTCAACAGACTCATTGTGCTGGATGGCAGGAACCAGGCATCAGTGGGCAGAGATTCAAACAGAACTTAACTGGAGCAAATGTTTCCAGGTGGGACGAAAGCCACCCTTTGTCATGTCAGTATACAACTTCCGAAACTCAAAATATAACTCTCCAACAGAGACTTAATAAAAACTGAAAGACAAAGATTGAGCCCTTAGTCTTGTGTACCATTTGTGTTACTGTCAGGATAAGTCCCACACATAGATACGAAAAACATTAAACATTCATAAAAATCCTTCTATCAACTGCCCACTTCCTCAAGATTTCATTTCTATCTTGAACAGATGGTAAGCCTATCAGTGTGTTCTTTATGACCGGAACATAAACACTGTCTGATTAAATCATTCTGAAGCCAATTAAAAACTCAACATTTACTTTGAGTAAAACATATCTACAATAAGAGAGCAAACATGGGGAAATGTAGTCAATTTATTGCCCCATCTCCTAAGAAAAATTTGACATAGTACAATGTATTAATAGAAGAAATAATTTACCTCAGTTTAGCTATCTGTTTCCACCTGAGCTCTCAAATGAAATTGGCCAGAGATGTTAGAATTCCTTTCTCAAATATGCACTGGAATTCCCCAATGATAAAGCCAACACACACATACACACAGGCTAATTTAAAATCTTGATTCCCGCTACAGAAAGTAAATAAATAAAGCAGATGCTACTCCAGCAAGAGTCTGGGTTCGGCTTATCTTGTAGCCACTTGTAGCTCAAATATTGAAAACTCCAGGCACTATAACGCATTGACTACCTTACATTACTTCATTGACTCTTTACAACAACCTATTAGGAAGGAGCTAATTATTACACCATTTGACAGATTAAGAAACCGTATCTTTGTGTGGTTAAGCAACTTGCCCAATATCACACAGTTAGTATGTGAAAGAGTTGTGCTTTGTACCCATGAGTTTTGATTCCAGAAGACATGCTTCAAACTCTATGCCCTCTCTAAGACAGTAAGTTTTTCTAAGCCCTTTTAGAGAATTAAAATTAATAGATGAAGCTCTTTAAATCTACGTATTGCTAGAACAAATTATTTTCATGCATGGCATACAAACAACTGAAATATTAATCATAAATCATTCTCATTTCTTCATTAAAGCATTATGAGAATGTCTTTCTACTCCAAATTACTATGTCTACTTAAAAGAAATAAAATGACTTTATAAATATTATATAATTCAGATTAGATAAAATGATGGATTTTAAATATTCATACTTTAGAGTTTTCATATATACTATAAAATATGAATTTGAAATAGTACAAATGTTATATTAGAATGTAAATGAGTATCTAATATATCTGAAATTCATCACCAGAAGAGCATATGTTATTGATACTTGACATGACCTAACTATAAACAATTCTAGGCACTTGAGAAAGAATTTATAGGCATGGCCTCAACTGGGACACAGCACTTCAGTGTTAAAACTGGGGAAGGCACAGGGAAACTGAGGTAAGTTGGTCCCCCTAATTCTGGAAGAGTATCAGGTACCAAAGAAAGCCACTGTCCAGGAAAGACACAAACATCTGAGAAAAGATCCTCATGATGTGATTTAATGCTAGAAAAATGTATATGGAATTATGTACTTTCTTGTGAAATTGGGCAATTATAATTTTTTCTGCTTAATCAGGCCCAAATTTTCCCTACAGCTGGAGAATAACTTTAAAAAAAAAGTTTGAATGGTCAAATATGACAAAATTCCTCTGCTCAGCTTTGCTTGATCTGAGAGATAAAGCATCACCCAAAATTATCTTTACATGCAGCTGTAACTGACATATCCAATATTTACTACTTTAACACATATTTAATGTACATTCTGATTGGAGGATGTGTTCTACAAATTCATGACATCTGTGATGTTTGGCTAAAATTGTCTCACGATGGTCCAACTGAGGAAATGTCCTACCATGCATAGCCAAAAAGGCTATGTTTATATTTTATTACTGATATTTAGTAGATGGTAGCAAAGATATTTCAATTAAGTTAAAGTTGAATTTAAGATTGAATTTCACTGTTTCATGGCCATGACAAATAAAACTAGGTTTAGACCCAGTCCCTTCATAAATTTGTCCCAGTGACAACAAATTAAACTAGGCAAATAAATTAACTGATTTAATTAAATTCATCACAACTAGAAGAAAAATAATTAAAACTGCAAAAAGAAATTGCATTTTTAAAATACAGCATAGATCTTAGAAAATAATATTAAGTGAGAGACATTGTCCCAAAATATTACAGACAGCACAATACCTTTCTAGAAAGTTAAAAACAAAAACAAAAAACAGAAACAAACAAAAAAAAATGCTTTTGAAGGGATACATGTAAATGCAATGAAACTGTATAAAAAGGAAAGAAAGAAAGAGTTACCAAAGAAATGAGAAAGATGTAGGGACCATTGGTTTAGTTTGGGTTTGGTGTTCATAGTGCTTATTACATTATTTTACATAAAAATAAATAAATATATGAATGAGTGAAAGCAAGCCATGCCTAGAAAATGAAGAGAGAGTGTCATGTAATAAAGGTTACAATATTCCCAATTCTGAGCACTTAAAGCTTCTTAAAATAATATGTAAGCTTATCACCCTATTTAAATCCTCACTACTGGAGTCAGGGAGAACAGGTAGAAGATCCAGATTTATCTTCCTATCCCCAGGGTTTTCTGCTCCATTTCAACCTACATAACTCTGATACATTCTCTCAGAACTTCAAAAGCTTCATATGTGTCATGCACAGAATAACAACCAGGTCAAGAGCTCCTATAATGCTGTCCGGGTCTTCCTTCTCCATCGCTCACTGCTTCCTTCATTGACTACCTCCTTCCTGTTCATGCCAGTCCCTGGTCCTGGGTGCTTCCCTGTCATTCAGCATCTCCTCCTTCCTGAGTCCTACTTCCCTTATAAGGCCTGGCGCAAGGACCACCACATCCACAAATTGGCTGGTCTGAAATCTGTCTCCACTCTGTGCCCCAGAGCACAGTATATGTATCTTTATCATCGAATTTATCTATAGCATCCAATTTAATATTGCTAATTTAGCAAAATTTTATTGACTATTTACCACTATTAATGAGGCAATATACAAGTTTGGAAAAAATATAAGCAGAGCATATACAATACCCTCAAAGATTTTATAATCTAGAATTATTTATATTCCTGCCTTACTTGATAATAAACAAGGCAGTATCAATAGATATCACCTTTGAATGTTTCCTAGCACTTAGGAAAGAATCACCATCCTAGGCAATGCTTGTCCTCTATTTCAGAAAAGAGGAGCTGAGTTTGCTGCTCTTCACTGAAAGCTGCTTTCCCAGCTGGCCAGAGATATTCCTGCATTTGTAGCTCTCTTTTTACATGTATTGGCAGAAATTAAAAATGTTAAAGGTCTTTGCACCTGTAATATTCGTCTTCAACCATAGTTTAAAAAAATGACTGTACCAGCTAAAAATACATATGCCCTAACTCCATTGCAGCTATAGGTGACCATGTGACATAGTTCTTAGCAATGAAACAGAAACAGAAATGTGCTGAGAGGAGCTTTCACAAATAGATTATTTTTCTAATCAAAAAAAAAAAAAAAATGGACACCCACTTTCTTCTCCTTGCCCTTCCCCTCTTTAAGATACATACCCATTACATACATAATATACATTATATACCCATTATATATTATATACCCATTAGAGAGAGAGAAATGATGCCCAGAGTTGGTACAGCCACTCTGTGACCATAAGAATAAAAGTCACCCTAGGGTTGGAGGTTGAGAAGCTAGAAGCAGCCTTGGTCCCCAGTCACTTCCTTGACCAGCTGTGTTGGCTCTGGACTGCTTAGCTCTAGACTTCTGGTCACGTGAGAATGAAAGGCTCTATCTGGTTTGGCCATTGTGGTGTTTTCTTACCTCAGCCTAAAGCAGTTCTAACTGACATAACATCCCTGCTTACAAGCAATAAGCAGGCTGAATTCACTTCCTGTTCAAAGAATGAATAATAAATGCAAAGAAGGTGTGAGGACCAGAAAATTTTTCTTTAACGTAAAAGAACATAGCTTTAAGAATGGATTCCTTTAAAAGATACTTCAGGAAATGTGATTTTAGAAACACTGTCTCTGTTCACAATACAATTCAAAGTATAGACCTTTGAAATAAGAGCTGAGAGATGAGACGGTAAGACAAAGTACTGATATGAAAAAGGAATTTGGCTAGGAGATGAGTTGAAATAAAAAGGACATAAATTAAAAGTAAAATGGCAAAAGTAATATCTTCATGAGATTAGAATCACTCAAGATTAGATTCACTGAAGAACAAAGCCAACACTGGTGAAAATTGAATAGTCATGTGTAGAACAAATTTGAGCAGCTGTCTCCAATATATAAGAAACTAACAGAGATTAAAATCATGAGAGAAGAAAAAGTAGATGTAGTTAATGGGAAAATGATGTGCCACATCACTTTTGTTCTTGAAGAAGAAGCTATTTGAACAAAAACTTAATAAATCTGAGTTATAATAGGACTACATACTATAATATAATTATAATTATACATATTTAATATAACAGTGCAATATATTCCTATACAAAAGAAAGGCTTGAGTCTAAAAATGAAAAAGTCTCAGTGATTAACAAGCAATATTAATAAAAATGAAAACCTGAACTGATACTGTTGAACTTCATGATTTCAAGGCTAAAGAAAATACATTATTTCTTAACTTAGCAGAAAAGTTGTCTACAAAAGAAAAAAAAAAATCAGACTAACGTCAGACTCCTCCCCATCAAAAAATGGCAGGAAGCAATGAGCCAACATCTGTAGAGTTCTAGGTGGTAAAAATTATAACCCAATATATCCCTACATAAAATATTTCTTGTATGTGAAGATCAAAGAAATATATTATCAGATATGCAAGAATTCAAATGTATGTCAATTATATTTTTGAATATGAAAAATTTAAACTTCAAATTCTAACCACCCGGAGGATTAATCAAAAGTGAAGAACTCCATAATGAAAACACTAAAAATACCTATCTTAAGAAAATAATAAAATACCAAATATATGCAGAAAATTTTCAGTATATACATGTTCATCACAGTATTATTTATAATAGGTAAAAAATGGAAACATCCGCATGACCAGATATGCAAAATTGGTTAAATGGATTATAGTACCACAAATGACAGACTAAGACATAGCCTTTTTAAATGACATACTCAAAAAATAGTGAAAAATATGAGCAATCGTTGCAATATATTGATAAATGAAATAATTACAAAATGTATGTGCAGAATGATAATAATTGTTTCAATAATATGTGCAGCTGGTTAGAAAAATATTAAAAGTAGAACAAAATTCTTACTCTGGTTTAAGATATGCAGATTTTTCTTCTTGAATTTTTTGTGTATTTTCTCTAATAAATGAAAAACAAATCATATTTTTAATCACCTCTCCCTTTCTTGCTTTTGGGTGAATTTATAGCAGTTTAGTTCTAGTGTCTTCCTTGTGGCTTTGGAAGCTTCTATCACTTTCAGTAATGTTTGGAGTTGAGATAAGAATTAATAACATCATATCACTTATTAGGTAAAATGACTATGTTCTGATCTGTTTTATTGCAACTGACAATTCATAAATCAAATTTGTCATTTTGCCTATGATGAGAAAATACTGGGCAATATATGTTCTAATAACTTTCTTTAAAAACTGTGAAACTCCAGAATCTGAGCATATGTTTTCAATATGCAGACCTATTCAGCAGTACTTTTTGTTTTCAGTATGAAGCCATAAATTTTTTGGAACTATAAGTTTGCCTCCAGCCTTTCCATTTATCCTATCACTCTGTCTTTCCATTTTTGCTAAATTTCACTTAGCTGATTGATACTTTTATATACTTAATATAGGTTGGTACTTAAAGAACATATAGTAGAATCATAGATCTTTATTTAGTAAGCATTGCACTTTCCTATAGTAAACAGAGCTATAGGTTTAATTGAAGAGGAAAATCATTTTATTTTCTTTCAGCTATTTTCTAGAGTGAGAAAGATTTTCATAGTAAAGCTTAGCACAGTATTAGCCTTTGGCAGTGAACTAGGGAGATGAGGCTGTCAGTTCAAAGAAATACATGAACTTGAAAAAACGGATTGTTGATGTTATTATCTGGAGGTTAGTTTATGGGCTCCTGGGTTCTTAACTCCCCCCAGACACACAGAAATTCACAGTGAGAGCCTCAAGCAGACCCAGGTAGCACTGATTCTCCGCCTCACCTTTGCTTCCCCATTTGCCATGGGGTCTGCACAGGAGTTGGTGAGAATTCCTCAACTAAACCCAAGATGAAGCATCCAGAGTGTGACATTCTAATTCCCGCTCTGCCCCTGGCTTATCAGCGATCTCAGATAAGGCACTTATCTGGTCTCTGCCTAAAGCCATCTGCAAAGTGAGAATAATATTTTGATCCCAGCTCTCTAGGATGCTGTGATGGTTAACTGACAAATTATTTTGAAGTTAAGAAGAAACAAAGATATGCTTAGAGTTCTCAGTTTATTCAAATAAACTCTTTAAAATCCTAGCTGTCATGACTTCCTCAGGCCCAATTACCCTGCAAATATGAGGAGGAAATAATTTGAGGAAGAAGGTTTTCAATAAGCAGAACCACATGTTAATTTTCAGATCAACAAATCCCTACTGGAACTTAACATGAAAAAGATTATTTTATCTTATCCATGGGTAAGCTTTCTTTCATTCTTTAATCAGATTTAACAATTCTTTTATTTTTATAAAATTTACCATGTTAATATTTGCATTATTTTGTGATTTTTCTGGTATCAACTTTTTTGCTGTAGTCACTTAAGCTTGAACGAGGCAGCAAATCAACTTCATGTATCTCTATAACCTTCTCTCAGCATCCTTCTTTTCTTTCAAAGCAGCCACCCCATCAGTGGTTATACTGATGCAGCTTTTTAATCAATGGTTGTCCTTTTAAACAGGTCATATAATATGGAGAATGTATCTTCTCCAACATATTTTTCCTTTAGTTTCTTACAAAAGTATAGGCTGCCATAAATTACATGATTGAAATAAGACAGCAAATACTATATGCTGAAAAAGGATTAAATTACATAAACACAAAATCCAAATGTTGTATTTTTATTGACAGGCAGCATAGCATTGGGGGGAGGTCCTCAATTTCTTCCTCTGAAATTGGGGATAATAAGGATAGTTATTACAAAGATTCAAAGATCTAATCCTTTAAAATGATTACAACAGAGTCTGGCACATAATAGGTAATCAATAAACATTATCAATTACTATTATTCTATTACAAAAATATACAAATCCTAATAATACTGAAGTTCTGAATATCTAATAAATGAAACCTAACGTTACAGGTATTTTCAAATTCTACAGAGAACTAATGATGCAATAATATTTCTAAAATTCTTGTTTTAAAGATGGGATACTTAAAATTATCTACAAAATCAACGAATAATTTGATTATTTTTTTCAATGTTCTTTTTATGCAGACATGATATAATATATATGATATATATATATATGATATAATGGAGACATAATGACCTGACATAAAACACATTGTTCTTGCTTATTGGGAGTTTATATCCGGGTTTGCCTACCGCTGTGCCTAGCATATAGTGAATACTCAATACGTGCTACCTTTTATTATTTGCATTACTCCTAATATTTAAACAGATATCATAAACTGACTCATAATATTAGCTAAGTGCTAAATACATATTCTAGATAAGTGGGTGAGATGACCTCTAGATAGTTGTTCAAGGAAGACTTTGTGGCAGAATTAAATCTGAGCTCCACCTAGGTAGAAAGGATTTTGTGCATGTTGTTGTGCTATTCCGTACTATGCTGTATCATACTGTATACTATATGTGTACATCTGACATACATACTACAGTGAAGTAATCCATACAGCAATTATCTCAAGTCCTTCTCCCACAGTTACTACTACATATGTTTCAAATGAAGAAAAAAATATATAAAAACTAAAAACACGGGACTTTCCTGGTGGTGCAGTGGTTAAGAATCTGCCTGCCAATTCAGGGAACACGGGTTCGAGCCCTGGTCTGGGAAGATTCCACATACCGTGGAGCAACTAAGCCTATGTGCCACAACTACTGAGCCTGCGCTCTGGGGCCTGCGAGCCACAAGTACTGAAAAAAAACTAAAACTAAAACTAAAGACATAATGATATACTCAAATTCTCAGCAATGAGAAAAAGACCAAAAACCAGCAAACTAATAAATAGATTTTCTGTGAGTCCTACTAGAGAAAAAAGACAAAAATCTAGCATGCAGCAAAATGCCAACAAAGAGAAGACAACTCAACTGGCAATAGAAACTACGTACTTTCTGTCACCCACTCTGTGTTTTCTTGTCTTGGTCTTCTGTGCTTTGACTTAAGAAAATGGAAAGAGCTACTCAAAATGGGTTTGCTCACTCCCAAACCCAAATCTTCATTCCTGCCACCCCTGGATATCATCTTCTTGAACCCTGAACTTGTCTTATTCCATCTCAACACTGCCCAAGTGAAAACAAATTTCAACCCTGTTCCAGACACTACCTAATACAGTTGGTACCATCCTTACCATAATATTTAAATGGTTAATATTTTTGTATACTTACTACTTTTAAAGCTTTGAAACAGCATATAAACAAGAGCCATAATGTGGTTTTAAGAAAGAGCCATGGGAAGAATATGCCCTCTCAGAGGAAGCATCATAAGGTCCTTGATGGCAGCAGAACACAGACCAGAGGTGACTGTGGACCTATAATGTAGTGCCCAGGTATTTTTTTGGAGTGGGTGGGGAATGAGTTCCAAAGAAATATATGAGATAGCTTTCACCCTCAACCACCTTTCTATCAGGGACAAAATACTTTCACAAATTTAACAGAGCACAAAACAAGATAAATGATGAGTGCTACATTTCTGAATTTCTAGATGGCCCGGCAGCCTTGTTTGGCTCTGGATCCCCCGTGTGTAGCAATGCTCAGTGCTTGGAACACATTGGTTCTTCAATAAATGTTTGCGGAATGAATGAGTAAACAAGTTAGTAGAAGTGAGTGAGAGAAACGTTTCCTTTCAGCTATTCATTTCATCAAGGCTTCTTGAATCTCTACAATTAAAGCTCAGGGGTAGATCCTTTAGGGATGCAGAGATGGATTCCTTAAAAAAAAAAATGAACTCTACCTTCAGAACTTTATACCTGGTGATCCTAACCTCTAAATGAAGTAAAAATTTGCAGGGCCACAAAATTTTTATTTTGTGAAAAAAGAGGAACAAAAACCAATTACATCATTCAAGAGAGTAAGACTAACATGTCTCAGGTAAGATGGGGAAAGAGTCTAACAGAATTGAAACATATTACATAGGAGTCCTATAAAGTGCCAGCCACATTAAATGCCAATACAATTAAATAAAATGAGATGGAAACTGCAAAAATACTACCAAAAAATAAAGGTAAATATAGTATGTTTAAAAAAAAAAAAGATGAAGGGTCAACTCTGTAGAGGACAAACATTTTTATCTACATAAAAATTAGAACTTTCCGTTTCAGAATGGCAGACTTATGTTTCTCTCTTCCTTTTGAGGACTTGTTAAAATAACAATAAGAGCATAACAAAGTTACAATCCATCAACAACAAAGAGAAAAGATGGGAACCAGCAGTGAATGGGGTCTATCCAAAACGTTCCATAATAATGAAAGCATACCACGTGGGAGGAAGAAGGAAGCAAGGGGTCCTGAGATTCCTGATGAGCGTCTGCCTGCTCTTTAGGAGTCTCAGAACCATCTTCACACTGCATGGTCTGACAGAGCATGGCAGTAAGAATCTGAGCATGAGGAGATGGGTTAAAGGTCTCTACATGGGATTTTCAACCCATACCCACTTCTATCTATTGTACACAAGTTGCCAACAGCCAAACACATACACTCTAGAGCAAAATAAAAGGTCTTTGCTAGTAATAATATAATACTAGAATGAGTTCTCTGCCAGAGAACTAGCACAGCTAATAAAAGTGTTGAGCTCAGAGTAAGGTCCTCTGCATTCTGGTGTGTGGGATCCAGAATTAAGACCAGCTCCCCTTCTGCCCTCCTTTAAAAAAAGCCTTACATCCTACTACTAGCCCTGCCCATATACCCAGAACTCTCTGTCAGGCTTTCTATTAAGTTATCCTTTGACGTGGACAAAAATTAATCCCATTGTTTCAAGTACCACTGATAGGCTGGTATCTCTCAAATCTATATCGCAATACCTGTTTTATGATATTTTCAATTCCTGAAAAGCGAAGAACTCTTACTCCATCATCCCTCAAACCTCCTTCCTGCTCTATTTCATCTTAGTAAATGGCACATCACCCAACCGCTCAGTTGCTCAAGCCAGAAGCTGAGTTTTTGCTGATACTTCCCATTTCCTGGGTCCCTAAGCAAGTTCTGCCGAGTTTGACCCCAGCAGTTATCCTGAACCAGTCAGTCCCCTTTTACTTGCTTCACAGATGCCACCAAAGTCCAAGCCAATCTCATCTTCTACCCAGATACTCCCACAATAGCCTTTTAATCTCCCTACCTCCACCCTTGGCTTTTGTTCCGATTTCCTGCCGTGCATTCTCCATTGAGAAGCCAGAGTGCGCTTTTAAAAATATAAATCACAACTTGTTATGTCCCTGCTAGAATCTATCCAAAGGACTCCTTTCTCACTCAGAATAAAATCCAAACCCGTCACCAAGGCTGGAGGACCCCAGGTGACATGGTCCTGCCAGCGTCCCTCACTGTATCTCATGTATACTCTCTCCCTTTTCCTCATTCTGCTGTAAACACTCTTTTCTTGAATTCATTAGTGATTTCTGAAGACTGTCCCAACCTCAGGACATTTATAATCGTTGTTCCCGCTGCCTGACATACCTTCCCCTGGATCTTCACACAGAGAGCCAGCATTTTTTCTTTCAGATCTGAGCTTCTTTAGACAGGCCTTCTCTGACCTCCTAGTCACTCTCTCACACGTGGATAAGTTCCCACAGTTAGAATTTTCTTCATATTACTGCTATGTCAATTTATTATATTTAATTTTTGTCTTAGTCATATTCTTCCCACTCTAAGATGAAAGCTCCATGGAACACAGTTGTCAGTTTTATTTACTACCATATCCATAGCGCCTAGAACAGTGCCTGAGGCACAATAAGTGCTCAGAAGTCTTCGCTAAATAATTGATCAAAACTGTCTGGAAATGAAAGAAAAAGCCCAATATCAACCAAAATAATACCAATTCCAGAAAAGAGAAAAAAAAACAACTTATAAAGTATTTTAATTATTAACTCAGATTAATTTGAGAATGATATGGAACAATTAGAAAACAAGAGTTGGTAGACATGAGAAAGATTATTTCTAAAATATCAGTTTAGTAGGATTGGAAAATAAAGGAATCTCTCAAATGTGGTATTAAAAAACATGATATGGAAAATATAAAAGACCCAGAAGATTTCTCCGGGTGGTATAGTATCCAACCAATGGGAATTCCAAAAATAGAAGCAGGGAAAATGGAGAGGAGAGAAGCTTACTAGGCAGCTCAGGCTGGCATAATAGAATACCACAGACTGGGTGGTGGCTTAAACAACAGAAATGTATATTCTCACTGTTCTGGAGGTCCAAAGTCCAAGATCAAGGAACTGGGAGTGTGGGTTTCTCATGAGACATCTCTTCCTGGCTTACAGACGGCTGCCTTCTTGTTGTGTCCCCACGTGGCCTTCCTCTGTGGGCAAATAGAGAGATCTCTGGTGTCTCTTTCTCTCCTTATAAGAACACCAGACTTATCAGGTTAAAAGCCCACCTTCATGACCTCACTTAACCTTAATTATCTCTTTAAAGGCCCTATGCTCACATTGGAGATTAGGGCTTCAACATATAAATTTGTGGGAAAGTGGGGGACATAATTCAGTCCATAACAGAAAGTAAATAATTTTTTAATCCATATAAGAAATTTTGCAAAAGCTAAAAGAAAACATAAATCTTAAAATTGAAAGAATTTAGTGAATACTAGGAAGTTAATTTTAAGTTTCACACCTTGTAGTGAAATTTAAGAACAGGATAAAGAGAATATGCTCATCCATAAGGCATTAAGCAGAGAGAAAAAACAAGGTGCCTACAAAGAAACAAGAATTATACTTGCATTAAACTTTTAATAAGCATCACTGGGTGTTATAAGACAATGGAGATGAAAAACCATTTTCAACCTAAAATTCTCTCACCAGCTTAAATTATTAACTATGCAGGCAAAATAAAGTTTCATTTTCAGGCATACAAGGACACTTAAATTTTACATTCCACACACCTTAATTGAGGATACCATCCAGCAAAGTGAGGAGTAAACCAAACAGCATCAGGAACAGTAGGATCAGAAATAGTGAAGTCTAAGCAAAGCAAAAAAAAAATAAAAAATAAAAAAATAAACAGGGGTTCCCAGGGTCAAATAAATCAGCCCAAAGAGGAATGCAAAAAGAGGAGATTCTAGAAAGGAAGATGGTTCATTTAATTTTATTTTTGTTTGCACTATTATAACTTCATGGATCTTGTTCTCTGCAGAAAGAAATACTGTGCCTTAAACGCATGTTGTCTGTTACATAGTTTTTTATTTTGTTAATTTTTCTCTGGAGTTTCTAATTATTATGCTTTTGAAATTTTCAGTAAGGTGAAGCACTACATAAAGTCTAAACATACAAGAGACTGGGAGAAAAATATGTGCAACATGTAGGACAAAGAATTTATACACAAAGAACAAAAATCATTTTATATATAAATGCAAGCAACTCAATAGAAAAAATGAACAAAGACTATGAGGCAACTCACGGAAGAGGAAATGCCAGTAAACACTTGAAAAGTTGCTCCTTTTCATTTATAGCCCAAGAAATACAAATCAAACTAGCTATGAGGTATCATTTTCATCCATAATATTAGCAAAAAATAAAATTTTGATTACATCCAGAACTGGCCAGCAAATGGGTAAATATTCATTCACATGCAATACTGATGCAAGTCTGAACTGTTATGAGCATTTGGGAAAGTAATCCAACAGTGTCTATCAATGACTAAATGCACATATCCTCTGACTCAAAATTCCCCTTTTGAAATCAAATCAACAGTATAAAAGCATTAGTATACAAGAATATAGCACTTTAGTATCTACTGAAGTATAGTTTACAGTAACAAAAAAAAATCTTAATAGTGATATAGTTAAATAAAATTTGCACATCCATAAAATAGAGTATTAGGCAGCTACTTTTAAAAATGGTTAGATCAGTGGTTTGGAAGGAGATTTATTGTAGATTATTAAATTTTAAAAAAGCAAATTTGTAGAAAGCAAATTTCAAAATGTATATGAAGTTAGATCTTATTTTTGAAAGAAAAAGAAAGCCATATATATATAGGCATATGTGTGTGTGCATATATATATATTATTAGCAGAAAGAAAAATATGAACATATACACATAAGACCTAGCAATAATAGCCTCAGGGGAATAGGAGGTGGGAGGAGTGTAGCAAAGAAAAAAATTTTCTTTATACACCTCCATATTGTTTACTAATTATAAGAAACATGTAATTCTTTTCTTAATTTAAATTCCAAACAAAATAAGGAGGGAAAATCCAGTGAAATTAAAAAAAAAAAAAAAGACAGAGACAAAGTACAAAAAGGAAGAATCAATTATGGACTTAAACACTACCCAAAAAGCAGGGGAAAAAATCTCCACATGCGTCATTTGTTCTTTAGAAGAACTCACAGACAACATGAAATCAATGAAACAAGACACCCAAGATGAAAGGATAAGACAACAGAATAAAGTGAAAAATGAGATTGCAAAGCGAAAAAGACAAACTGGAGATCAAAATATCACTATTACAAAAATAATAAATAAATTTGAAACAGCATAAACAGAATATATGGGGCCAAATACTGAAATAGAGGCCAAATGAGCACAGAGAACAAAGACAAATAGATTACGAAGTTCTTAGGAGAGAGTTAATAGATATATCAGAGAGAAAATGATGATCCAGCAGAAGAAAACCAATTGTTCTTCATTTTAGGGAAATCTTGTATTCTATGCTATAAATGGAAGAAGGGAAAACAGTTCATTTATATATTAAAGAAAATGTCCATGAGATGCAAGAAAAAAAAATGGATCTGCTGATTAAAGAAGGCTACAGTGTTTGGGAAATAAAAATAAATATTAAACAGAAGCATCAAAACTGAGACATACACTGAAAATTTTTCTGGAAAAGCAAAAGGGAAAAAGGAAGGAAGGAGAGAGGAAAGAAGAGGAAAAGAAGGAAGATGGGAGGGATTAAAAGAGGCGGGGGCAGGGTGTGTAGAGGTGGCGGAGTAGTAAACAAGGCAGGAATACAGCTAGTACAGCTAAGGAGAAAGTTTGATTGTCAGAACATGAGAGTGAGTGGTTTCCACTATTGTCACCCTCTCTACTACCTCTCTTTCAAAACCTGGCCTGAGGGCAGGGAGTTGCAAAGCTTATCACATTTGCCCAAGTTTAGTTAGGTGAAATATAGGCATTTGTATTTTAACTGTGAATAAAGCTTTAAGTCATTAAAAAAGAAAGTTAATGGGTTGTAGCAACATGGATGAAACTAAAGACTATAAAACTAAGTGAAGTAAGAAAGAGAATGACAAATACCATGTATCACTTGTATGTGGAATCTAAAATATGGCAAAATGAACCTATCTACAAAATAGAAACAGACTCATGGACACAGAGAACAGACTTGTGGTTGCCAAGGGTTGCGGGGGGGTGCGGCTAGGGAAGGACTGGGAGTGTGGGATTAGCAGATGTAAACTATTATATATAGGATGGATAAACAACAAGGTCTTACTGTATAGCACAGGGAACTATATTCAATATCCTGTGATAAACCATGATGGAAAAGAATATAAGAAAAAGAATGTCTCTATGTGTATAACTGAGTCACTGTGCTGCACAGCAGAGATTGGCACAGTATTGTAAATCAACTACAATTAAAAAAATTAAATTAAAAAATTGTAATTCAACTATAATTCAACAAAAAATTTTTTAAAAAGCTTCAAAAAAAATTTAATGGGAAAATATCAGATAACAAGGGGTTAGTGAAGAAGTATTTCAGAGATACAAGTCTGAAATCACATCATGTAGGCAGCTAACACTAATCCTTCTCAAAAGAAAAAACAATGTTAAAATTTTTCTTTAATCTATTCTGCCCTTTCCTATCTATCTACTTTTTGAGACCAAAACCAGAAATTTGATCCAAAGTTGCAAAGGCATGACAACTGTGATCAAGGAAGCGCATTAAAAGTTTCCAAGTATAAAGACTTTCTATCCTCTGATCCTTGGAATTTGAGAAGACCCTGAAAATTAAATATCCTCTCAAAACAAACAAAAGCAAAGAAACAATCTTGCCAGATCCTAATTCTCTATTGAATTCCTGCATCACTTGACTTACCTGGATTTCTCATTCCTCATTTATATTCAGCCTCACATATCACATGATGGCATAATTGAACATAAATGCTATACAACTTATACCTGTGGAGCACTGTTGCCAAGCTTAACCTGGCTGACCCTCGAGCTGGGGACCAAACAGAGAGTTAAAATCATGGGCCCAGAACTTCTCTTGAAAGCCTCAGGAAGCAAGGTATTATATTTGGAAGTACAGTTAAGTGATGGAGAAGGCTGTCTAAACCTAAGTGGTAAATAAGCACTGTTAGAGGATTTAGTGCAAGAAGAAGGCAAAGAAGTTTCCATAACAAGTTTAGTGTATACTGCCATATGCTGTTTTAATTGTTTTTTTGTAATATGGTTTGCTGAGGTTAAGATAGTTTTCAAAGTTCTGTGGATTTACAGATTCAGAAGAGTATAAGTAGATAGATACATACATACATACATACATTGTTTTAATGGAATGCTGTCAACAAGAGATTGGGCACAACTGAATCCAATTTTATCTTAGACACAGTTCTCTGGTTTGAATAATATAATTAAACATATCTCAGCGACATGAAAAGATATTAAACATCATCAGCACACATTGAAAATCAACACCTTTCTAACAAATAAGATGTATTTAAAGTAGAACTTAAAGAGAAATATCAAGCAAGAAATAATGGAAACCCATTGATCTGAGCAAACTTTAATTTTCTAGATCAGAGTGCACCTACTTAAGTGCACTGAAAGTAATTCCAGGTCACGTCTTGATCCTATAAAAATCTGTCATCTGTGATATTGGATTTTGCATCTGACTCTCAAAGGTCAGTAGAAGAGCAGGAAAGCTGCATTTCCAGTTTATCTGTAAATCATTTTGTATTCATGGAGGTACTGCGTTATTGCTAGGAGAACCGCCTAGAAACCAGATGGAAAATGTCTGTGAACTGAGTAGTTTACCAATGGACAGTGGTCTACACAGTGATGACATATTTCAAAACTTTGGGGGAAAAAATATATATATACATCAAAGTTAGTTAAGATTAAGATACTTTGCAGAGACCTTCAAATGGCGTAGGAGTAAGACGTGGAGATCACCTTCCTCTCCACAAATACATCAGAAATACATCTACATGTAGAACAACTCCTACAGAACACCTACTGAACGCTGGCAGAAGACCTCAGACTTTCCAAAAGGCAAGAAACTCCCCACGTACCTGGGTAGGGCAAAAGAAAAAAGAAAAATCAGAGACAGAAGAATAGGGACGGGACCTGCACCAGTGGGAGGGAGCTGTGAATGAGGAAAGGTTTCCACACACTAGGAAGCCGCTTCACTGGCAGAGACAGGGGGTGGCGGGGGGAAGCTTTGGAGCCATGGAGGAGAGCGCAGCAACAGGGGTGCAGAGGGCAAAGCAGAGAGATTCCCGCACAGAGGATCGGTGCCGACCAGCACTCACCAGCCCGAGAGGATTGTCTGCTCCCCAACTGGGGCGGGCGGGGGCTGGGAGCTGAGGCTCTGGCTTTGGAGGTCAGACCCCAGGGACAGGACTGGGGTTGGCTGCATGAACACAGCCTGAAGGGTCTACTGTGCCACAGCTAGCCGGGAGGGAGTCCGGGAAAAGGTGTGGAGCTGCCGAAGAGGCAAGAGACCATTGTTTTGGGGTGCACGAGGAGAGGGGATTCAGAGCACTGCCTAAATGAGCTCCAGAGACGGGCGTGAGCTGCGGCTATCAGCACGGACCCCAGAGATGGGCATGAGACACTAAGGCTGCTGCTGCAGCCACCAAGAAGCCTGGGTGCAAGCATAGGTCACTATCCACACCTCCCCTCCTAGGAGCCTGTGCAGCCACCAATGCCACGGTCCTGTGATCCAGGGACAACCTTCCCGGGTGAACACACGGCGCACCTCAGGCTGTTGTAACATCATGCCAGCCTCTGACACCGCAGGCTCACCCTGCACTACGTACCCCTCCCTGCCCCCGGCCTGAGTGAGCCAGCCAGAGCCCCCTAATCAGCCAGTCCTTTAACCCCCTCCTGTCTGGGTGAAGAACAGACGCCCTCAGGTGACCTACATGCAGAGGCGGGGCCAAATCCAAAGCTGAAACCCAGGAGCTGTGCGAACAAAGAAGAGAAAGTGAAATCTCTCCTAGCAGCCTCAGGAACAGTGGATTAAATCTCCACAATCAACTCGAAGTACCCTGCATCTGTGGAATACCTGAATAGACAACTAATCATCCCAAAACTGAGGTGGTGGACTGATGAGCAACTGTACACTTGGGGTTTGCTTTCTGCATCTAATTTGTTTCTGGTTTTATATTTATCTTAGTTTAGTATTTAGAGTTTATTATCACTGGTAGATTTGTTTATTGACTTGCTTTTTTTTAATATACATATATTTTTCCTTTTTCTCTTTTTGTGAGTGTGTATGTGTATGCTTCTTCGTCTAATTTTGTCTGTATAGCTTTGCTTTTACAATTTGTCCTAGGGTTCTGTCTGTCTGGTTTTTGGGGGTTTTTTTAGTATACTTTTTAGCACTTGTTATCATTGGAGGATTTGTTTATTGGTTTGGTTGCTCTCTTCTTTGTGTCCTTTATTTTTTTATGACTTTTTAATTTTTTTATTTTAAGAATATTTTTTAATTTTAATATTCTTTTCTTTCTTTCATTTCTTTTCCTAACTTTTCTTCTGAGCTGTGTGGCTGACAGGGTCCTGGTGCTACAGGCAGGTTTCAGGCCTGAGCCTCTGAGGTGGGAGAGCCGAGTTCAGGACATTGGTCCTCCAGAGACCTCCCAGGTCCACGTAATGTCAAACAGCAAAAGCTCTCCCAGAGATTTCCATCTCAACTTTAAGACCCAGCTCCAAGCAACGACCAGCAAGCTACAGTGTTAGACACCCTATGCCAAACAACGAGCAAGACAGGAACACAACCCCACCCATTAGCAGAGAGGCTGCCTAAAATCATAAGGTCACAGACACCCCAAAACACACAACCGGACGTGGTTCTACCCACCAGAAAGACAAGATCCAGCCTCATCCACCAGAACACGGGCACCAGTCCCCTCCACCAGGAAGCCTACACAACCCACTGAACCAACCTTAGCCACTGGGGGCAGACACCAAAAACAACGGGAACCACGAACCTGCAGCCTGTGAAAAGGAGACCCCAAACAAGTAATTTAAGCAAAATGAGAAGACAGAGAAACACACAGCAGATGAAGGAGCAAGGTAAAAAACCACCAGACCAAACAAATGAAGAGGAAATAGGCAGTCTACCTGAGAAAGAATTCAGAGTAATGACAGTAAAGATGATCCAAAATCTTAGAAATAGAATGGATAAAATACAAGAAACGTTTAACAAGGACCTAGAAGAACTAAAGAGCAAACAAACAATGATGAACAACACAATAAATAAAATTAAAAATTCTCCAGAAGGAATCAATAGCAGAATAACTGAGGCAGAAGAACGGATAAATGACCTGGAAGATAAAATAGTGGAAATAATTATCGCAGAGCAGAATAAAGAAAAAAGAATAAAAAGAATTGAGGACAGTCTCAGAGACCTCTGGGACAACATCAAACACACCAATATTCGAATTATAGGGGTCCAAGAAGAAGAAGAGAAAAAGAAAGGGACTGAGAAAATATTTGAAGAGATTATAGTTGAAAACTTCCCTAATATGGGAAAGGAAATAGTCAATCAATCCAGGAAGTGCAGAGAGTCCCATACAGGATAAATCCAAGGAGAAACACGCCAAGACACATATTAATCAAAGTATCAAAAATTAAATACAAAGAAAAAAATATTAAAAGCAGCAAGGGAAAAAAAACAAATAACATACAAGGGAATCCCCATAAGGTTAACAGCTGATCTTTCAGCAGAAACTCTGCAATCCAGAAGGCAGTGGTAGGACATATTTAAAGTGATGAAATGGAAAAACCTACAACCAAGAGTACTCTGCACAGCAAGGATCTCATTCAGGATTGGTGGAGAAATTAAAACCTTTACAGACAAGCAAAAGCTAAGAGAATTCAGCACCACCAAACCAGCTTTACAACAAATGCTAAAGGATCTACTCTAGGCAGGAAACACAGGAGAAGGAAAAGACCTACAATAACAAACATAAAACAATTAAGAAAATGGTAATAGGAACATACATATCGATAATTACCTTAAATGTAAATGGATTAAATGCTCCAATCAAAAGACATAGAGTGGCTGAATGGATACAAAAACAAGACCCATATATATGCTGTCTACAAGAGACCCACTTCAGACCCCAGAACACATACAGACTTAAAGTGAGGGGATGGAAAAACATATTCCATGCAAATGGAAATCAAAAGAAGCTGGAGTAGCAATTCGTATATCAGACAAAATAGACTTTAAAACAAAGACTATTACAAGAGACAAAGAAGGACATTACATAAAGATCAAGGGATCAATCCAAGAAAAAGATATAACAATTATAAATATATATGCACCCAACATAGGAGCACCTCAACACATAAGGCAAATGCTAACAGCCATAAAAGGGGAAACTGACAGTAACACAATCATAGTAGGGGACTTTAACACCCCACTTTCACCAATGGACAGATCATCCAAAATGAAAATAAATAAGGAAACACAAGCATTAAATGATACATTAAACAAGATGGACTTAATTGATATTTATAGGACATTCCATCCCAAAACAGCAGATTACACTTTCTTTTCAAGTGCTCATGGACCATTCTCCAAGATAGACCATACCTTGGGTCACAAATCCAGCCCTGGTAAATTTAAGAACATTGAAACCATATCAAGTAACTTTTCTGACCACAACGCTGTGAGACTAGATATCAATTACAGGAAAAAAATCTGTAAAAAATACAAACACATGGAGGGTAAACAATACATTAATAAATAACCAAGAGATCACTGAAGAAATCAAAGAGGAAACCAAAAAATACCTAGAAACAAATGACAATGAAAATACGACGACCCAAAACCTATGGGATGCAGCAAAAGCAGTTCTAAGAGGGAAGTTAATAGCAATACAATCCTACGTCAAGAAACAAGAAACATCTCAAACAGACAACCTAACCTTACACCTAAAGCAATTAGAGAAAGAAGAACAAAAAAACCCCAAGGTTAGCAGAAGGAAAGAAATCATAAAGATCAGATCAGAAATAAATGAAAAAGAAATGAAGAAAACGATAGCAAAGATCAATAAAACTAAAAGCGGGTTCTCTGAGAAGATAAACAAAATTGATAGACCATTAGCCAGACTCATCAAGAAAAAAAGGGAGAAGACTCAAATCAATAGAATTAGAAATAAAAAAGGAGAAGTAACAACTGACACTGCAGAAATACAACAGATCATGAGAGAGTACTACAAGCAGCTGATAAAATGAACAACCTGGAAGAAATGGACAAATTCTTAGAAAAGCACAACCTTCTGAGAATGAACCAGGAGGAAATAGAAAATATAAACAGACCAATCACAAGCACTGAAATTTAAACTGTGATTAAAAATCTTCCAACAAACAAAAGCCCAGGACCAGATGGCTTCACAGGCAAATTCTATCAAACATTTAGAGAAGAGCTAACACCTATTCTTCTCAAACTCTTCCAAAATACAGCAGAGGGAGAAACACTCCCAAACTCATTCTATGAGGCCACAATCACCCTGATACCAATACCAGACAAAGATGTCACAAAGGAAGAAAACTACAGGCCAATATCACTGATGAACATACATGCAAAAATCCTCAACAAAATACTAGCAAACAGAATCCAACAGCACATTAAAAGGATCATACACCATGACCAAGTGGGGTTTAATCCAGGAATGCAAGGATTCTTCAATTATGCAAATCAATCAATGTGATACACCATATTAACAAATTGAAGAATAAAAACCATATGATCATCTCAATAGATGCAGTAAAAGTTTTTGACAAAATTCAACACACATTTATGATAAAATCCTCCAGAAAGTGGGCATAGAGGGAACTTACCTCAACATAATAAAGGTCATATATGACAAACCCACAGCCAACATCGTCCTCAATGGTGAAAAACTGAAACCATTTCCACAAAGATCAGGAACAAGACAAGGTTGCCCACTCTCACCACTATTATTCAGCGTAGTTTTGGAAGTTTTAGTGACAGCAATCAGAGAAGAAACAGAAATAAAAGAATCCAAATTGGAAAAGAAGAAATAAAGCTGTCACTGTTTGCAGATGACATGATACTATACATAGAGAATCCTAAAGATGTTACCAGAAAACTACTAGAGCTAATCAATGTATTTGGTAGAGTACCAGGATACAACATTAATGCCCAGAAATCTCTTGCATTCCTAAGCACTAATGATGAAAAATCTGAAAGAGAAATTAAGGAAACACTCCCATTTACCAATGCGACAAAAAGAATAATATACCTGGGAATAAACCTACCTAAGGAGACAAAAGACCTGTATGCAGAACACTATAAGACACTGATGAAAGAAATTAAAGATGATACAAACAGTTGGAGAGATATAGCCTTTTCTTGGATTGGAAGAATCAACATTGTGCAAATGAGTATACTATCCAAAGCAATCTACAGATTCAATGCAATCCCTATCAAACTACCAATGGCATTTTTCACAGAACTAGAACAAAAAATTTCACAATTTTTATGGAAACACAAAAGACCCTGAATAGCCAAAGCAATCTTGAGAAAGGAAAAGGGAGCTGGAGGAATCAGGCTCCCAGACTTCCGACTATACCATAAAGCTACAGTAATCAAGACAGTATGGTAGTGGCACAAAAACAGAAATATAGATCAATGGAACAGGATAGAAAGCCCGGAGATAAACCCACGCACATATGGTCACCTTATCTTTGATAAAGGAGGGAGGAATATAAAATGGAGAAAAGACAGCCTCTTCAAGAAGTGGTGCTGGGAAAACTGGACAGCTACATGTAAAAGAATGACATTAGAACACACCCTAACACCACAGACAAAAATAAACTCAAAATGCATTAAAGACCTAAATGTAAGGCCAGACACTATAAAACTCTTAGAGAAAAACATAGGCAGAACATTCTATGACATAAATCACAGCAAGATCCTTTTTGACCCACCTCCTAGAGAAATGGAAATAAAAACAAAAATAAACAAGTGGGACCTAATGAAACTTAAAAGCTTTTGCACAGCAAAGGAAACCATAAACAAGACGGAAAGACAACCCTCAGAATGGGAGAAAATATTTGCAAATGAAGCAACCGACAAGGGATTAATCTCCAAAATATACAAGCAGCTCATGCAGCTCAATCTGAAAAAAAGAAACAACCCAATCCACAAATGGGCAGAAGACCTAAACAGACATTTCTCCAAAGAAGATATACTGATTGCCAACAAACACATGAAAGGATGTTCAACATCACTGATCATTAGAGAAATGCAAATCAAAACTACAATGAGGTATCACCTCACACTGGTCAGAATGGCCGTCATGAAAATGTCTACAAACAATAAATGCTGGAGAGGTGTGGAGAAAAGGGAACTCTCTTGCACTGTCCGTGGGAATGTAAACTGATACAGCCACTATGGAGAACAGTAGGGAGGTTCCTTAAAAAACTAAAAATAGAACTACTATGACCCAGCAATCCCACTACTGGGCTTATACCCAGAGAAAATCGTAATTCAAAAAGAGTCATGTACCACAATATTCATTCAGCTCTATTTACAATAGCCAGGACATGGAAGCAACCTAAGTGTCCACTGACAGGTGAATGGATAAAGAAGATGTGGCACATATATACAATGAAGTATTACTCAGCCATAAAAAGAAACAAAACTGAGTTTTATGTAGTGAGGTGGATGGACCTAGAGTCTGTCATACAGAATGAAATAAGTCAGAAAGAGAAAAACAAATACTGTACGCTAACACGTATATATGGAATCTAAAAAAAAAAAAAAAATGGTTCTGAAGAACCTAGGGGCAGGACAGGAATAAAGACGCAGATGTAGAGAATGGACTTGGGGACATGGGGAGGGGGTAGGGTAAGCTGGGACGAAGTGAGAGAGTGGCATGGACATATATCCACTACCAAATGTAAAATAGATAGCTAGAGGGAAGAAGCTGCATAGCACAGGGAGATCAGCTTGGTGCTCTGTGATCGCCTAGAGGGGTGGGATATGGAGGGTGGGAGGGAGATGCAAGAGGGAGGGGATATGGTGATATATGTATACGTATAGCTGATTCACTTTGTTATACAGCTGAAACAAGCACACCATTGTAAAGCAATTATACTCCAATAATGAAGTTAGAAAAATAAATAAATAAAAGGGACAATTGTAACTTTATGGTGCAGAAATGTGGCAGACACCACCTTAATCAAGTGATCACAGTAGTGAGACATATCAGCATCCTGTACTCCCTGGCATGACTCACTGAGAAGGGCACAGCACTTCCTTGGTGGTCTTGCCAAAAATTGCACAATCTCAATCTAATAAAATATCAAAGAAACAAAAAAGAAGCGACATTCTGCAAAATAATTTGCCAGTACAATATGAAAGTGTAGAAAAAGATCTAGAAAAAGGACATTAGTTTGAATACCAGGAAATTTTTAATAATGTCTGTAGATTATAGCATTGCGTCAATATTAATTTCCTGGTTTCAATCATTGTACCATGGTTATATAATTTGTTAACACTGAAGGCAGCTGGGTGAAGGATATACAGGGACTCTCTGTACTATTTTTTTGTAAGACTGAAGTTATTTCAAAATAAAACATTTGAGGAAAATGTAATAAATCACATCATGCTGTTCCTCCATCCAAAGTCCTGCAGTGGCTTCCCATTTCCCTCAGACATAATAACTAGATGAGTTCATTACTCATTATTTTCTCTGCTCCAGCCACACTGTCCTCTCTGCTGTTCCTTTAACCAGGCATGCTCCCGTCGTAGAGGCTTTCACTGGTATTTCTCCTACCTGGAATGTACTTCCCTAAGATACGCACATGGCTAATTCCCTCATCTCCTTCAAATCTTGTGTCTAATCTCATCTTCACAATGATACCTGACCATGCTATTTGGTACTGCAATGTGCAACCTCCACTCCACCTCCAGAATTTCTGATTGCCTACCTTGCTCTACTTTATCTTGTTATTTTTCCATAGTACTTTCTACCTTCCACCATAACATTATCTCGATTATCTCTCCCCACCCACTAGTAAGCTCCTCAAAGACAGAAAGCATTGTCTGATATGTTCACTGTTGTATCCCAAGCACCTAGAACAGTGCCTGGGACAGAGAGAAGCTCTGTAGTTAGTAACTGTTAAAGGAACAAATTCTTAATACTATAATGGAGTTTTGCTTAACTTAGATTTTTTTTTCCTTTTATCTTATATTGTTGCTTATATTCTTATCTTGGTAACTTCATTCCAAATATCTCTAATTTATAGGTTCTATCTTCATTGTCTGTTCTCACATATTGATCATCATAACACATCAATAACACAAAAATATCTGGAAAAATATTCACAGCATGTATTACAGACTAAGATAATATATTAAATATATAGAGAACTATTAAACTAATAACCAAAAGACAGACATTGGAATAGGAAAATGTGCAAAAGATATGAATAGATAACGCATGAAAGAATTCCAGTTGCCTTATAAAAACACTAATAAACTTACAAATAAAGGAATTCAAAGAAAACAATTTAAAGCTCTTGGCTATAAAACTAGGAAGGAAAAAGTTAATAGCATAATAGGAAGTAACTCCTTTTCTCCTGGGGATGGGAGGGGGGCATCCCACAAGATCAATAAGAAAGCTGATCTTGATCAGACTTTCTTGTACACATGCCAATGGAATCTTACTAACATGAAGAAAATAAGGAGCTATTATCAAAAAGCAAGACAACAACAGCAACAACAAAAATCCACTTCTTGGTCAAATCGGCCTGGTTAGTCTAGATGAGTAGTTATCAACCAGGAGTGATTTGTCCCCCAGAGGCTATGTAACAGGGCTTCCCTGGTGGCGCAGTGGTTGAGAATCCACCTGCCAATGCAGGGGACATGGATTCAAGCCCTGGTCCGGAAAGATCCCACATGCCACGGAGCAACTAAGCCCGTGTGCCACAACTACTGAGCGTGCGCTCTAGAGTCCACGAGCCACAACTACTGAAGCCCGCGCACCTAGAGCCCGTGCTCCGCAACAAGAGAAGCCACCGCAATGAGAAGCCCGCGCACCACAATGAAGAGTAGCCCCTGCTCTCCACAGCTAGAGAAAGCCTGCACGAGGCAACGAAGACCCAACACAGCCAAATATTAATTAATTAATTAATTAATTAATTAATTAAAAGGCTATGTAATAGTGTCTGGGGCCATTTTTGGTTGTCACACTGGAAGAGGTACTACTGGCACTAGTGGTGGAGACCAGGGAAGCTTTTCAACATCCAGTAAGGCACAGGAAAGATCTACACAGCAAAGAACTATCTAGCCCAAAATGTCAATAATGCTGAGGTTCAGAAACCTTGGTCTAGATAGCTTATTGTAAATCAGGCTCTAACTGAAGAATGTGTGCACTGCAGTTGGATGGAGAATGGAAGTGAGCCCTATAATCTCTTTATCCCCACAGAACTAACCAAGTACAAAAATAAAGAAGCTCTGCAGTAGGCAGAATAATGGTTCCCCCAAAGATGTTCACCTCCTAAACACTAGAGCCTGTAACTATATTTCCTTACAGGGTAAAAAGGATTTTGCAGATGTGCTGAAGATGAGATGAGGTAGTTATCCTGGATTATCCAGGCAGACCCTGTCTAATCACGTGAACTCAAAGTTGAGAACCTTCGCCAGCTGCAGGGAGTGAGAGGAGCTGGGAGCTGTGGGGTAGGGTGCAGGGGGAGTGGTGAGACAGCAGAAGAGAAGGCAGGAGAAATGAGGCCTGAGAAGGACTTGACTCACTGTTGCTGGCTTTGAAGACACGGAATGCAGGTGATCTTTAGAAGCTGAGAACGACCCTTCGCCGACAGCCAGCAAGGAAATACACTTCAGTCCTACAACCACATGGAACTGAGTTCTGCCAACGATCTCAATGACCCTGGAAGCAGATTCCCCCTCCCACCCCAGAGCCTCCCTTGTGGCTCCCAGCGCAGAGAGATCAGCTGAGTGAGCTGGAGTAATGACCCACAGAACTATGAGATCACACACTGTGTTGTTTCAGGTTATTAAATTTGTGGTCATTTGCTATGACAACAACAGAAAACTCATACAAGCCCCAAATGTAAGTGACTTCCTCTGAACCGTTATATTCTTCACACATTATTAGTGCTTCTTTAAAACCAAAACCCAGCCCAGTGTGGGAAAAGGGGCAATGAGAAGCTGCCTCTGTTGGATCCGAGCCTCTCCAGAGAGGACTGACAAGCTTACACCTGCTCTGTGCTTGTGTCCTTTGAGTCATTACTAAGGCAATGTCGGGTAAGACCTACATGATCTGCATTGACGAATCAGCCCTGTGTGGTGGTGCTCAACCTGGCAAGGGTTGGTTGGTTGGTGGGTGGCTGGATGGGTTGGCGTGATTGATTACTCATCACACAGTGCAGTGGCCACTCTCAAACACTGCAGGCAGGAGTGTAAATGATTGCAAGGTTTTTGGAAAACATTTTGATAATATGTATAAACAGACTTTCAAAGTTAACACAATTCTACTTAGAAATTCCCCTTTTATGAATATATTCATTAAGGTAGATTTGCAAAGAACTGTGTATGGGATATTCCCCAAAGCATAGGTTATATTATTAAATATTTGGAAAACAACATGATATCAAACAATAATAGGTTGAATTTTTACAATTATATGAGAAACTATTATTATATTATTATTAAAAAACTGTTTTCAAAGAGTAGCTTCAAATAGACCAGTACTGATAATATAATAAGTTAAAATAGGATGATTTAAATTGTATCTATAATTATATATGTATAAAGAACTAAACGTAAATTACGTATGTGTCGATGTAAACGTGTATACGTGAAACATGAGGTATTTAATGGAAGCTCGCCCTTCACCTTTCCAGATCTGGCTGCAGTTGGGCAGTTATTCCAGCCCAGAGGAACAGCCAAAAGCTAAAAGCAGAGCCACGGCATTAGCTTACAGGTTTAGAAAGTCCTATTATCAGTTATCACCTTGAGAAAAACAGACTTCCCTCAGAAGACAAAGCCTCCCAACACCTCCTTCTTTTCTGTGTGTTTGTCTCATATCTCTCTTTACATCTCTTATAAGGACAGCATTTAGGGCCCACCTGGATAGTCCAAAATAATCTCATCGCAAAATTCTTGACTTAATCACAGCAGCAAAGACCCTTTGTCCAGATAAGGTACTATTCACAGGCTCCAGGGATTAGGACTCGATACATTTGGGTGTCCGTTGTTCAGCTTACCATGGAAGGGGAGCCCTGTCTCTAGTCTTGAGATACGCCTGCTGTCAGGGGCTTTTAACAGGACTCCAACAGGCTTCTTACCACAAGTCCCAGTCCTGCTCCAGAGCTGAATGTAAAGAGCAACAGGAAAGCCTACCGACTCTCACGAGGCGATTTTTTTAACCCAGTCCCCTCAACGTGAGAGAGTTCAAATTCATAGTCATTCAAAGCACAGGAGACAACGTTGTCTAACAAAGCTTATTTGGTAGCATGTACAAGTGTAAGAAAATTCAAACGGATGGATCCTGGAGGGATGACCACCCAGGCATCCTTATGGAATACATTGCAAAGCTGAGCAAAGAGCCGAAGCACGAGGGCTGGGATAGAAACCTCCCTCTGTGCTCGGCCAGCCTGCGCTCATTCCTCTCAGATGACGGATGACAGAATGCTGAAGGCATCCAAGCCCGACAGCAGCCCCGACCCAAATGACACTTCACAATGGGCTTCTTTGTACCATTTTTCCATCACTTATGAAGTCTCAGGCTAAAATTTCCCTCATTTTCTTACGTTTCTTTAGCACAGCAGTATCTGCTCTTTCCTTAGGTCACACTGCCTCCCTAGCAAGTGGCCAAGAAGTAGAATCAGGGTCCCCTTCTCTTTAGAGAGCCTGAAACTTTTTCTCTTATTGTCTCTCCTGCCCACAACCCAAGAGAATAGTTTTATACCCTGGATATCTACCTCTCCCTCTTCCCTGATTACCATCCCTCAGGGGGACTCTGTCACACCTGATGTTTCTCTCAGAGGTACTTTCTTATTTTATTTTTTAACAGCTTTGTTTAAGTATGATTGACAAATAAAAATTGTATTTATTTGAGGTACACAATGGGACATTTTGATATACATTTACATTGTGAAATGATTACCGCAATCAAGCTAATTAACACATCAATCGCCTCACATAGTTATCTTTTTGTGCCTGTGGTGAGGACACTTAAGACCTACTCTCCACAAATTTCAAGTCTACAAGACATTATTATTAACTGTAGCCACCGTGTTGTACATTAGGTCTCCAGAATTTATTTACCCTCACTTTTGATGTTTCCCTCAGTTCCACCCAGTCTAAATTCCTTAATGGATTTAGTTTTCAGAAACTAATTCCAGAAAGACTCCTTTTTACGTGGCTTTCCTTCCTACTGCACTGAATACTGGGGGGTAGACTAACTACCTCAATGAATACTGAGGAAAAAGAAATTTTGTAATTATTTCCAAAATGTTTCCTCCCGAGAATGCTGAACTTCTATTTATTGCTAATATGAGTATTATGCTTAATATTTTTAAAAAGGAAGCATCACAGTACTGAAAAAAGCAGGGTATAAACTCCAAGAAGAGATGAAAGCTTTATCTCAACAAAATACCCCCTCCAAGTTGTAATTGTCATAACATGAAAAACAAAACAAAACAATCAGGCAAACCTGCAGATATCAAGGACTCAAGTTAGCCAGACATCACTGACAGATTAAACAGTAAGAATCAGAACAATCCGTGTTCGGTAAGAAAGGAATTAATGCAATAAACAGTTCTTTTGGTCAAGGCCAGACCACATAGTAACAAAAGAGAGAATTCAGACAACTCTCCGTTTTGTTTTTTTTGGCTCTTCCCTTGTCCACAGAGGTTAAAGGCATTACCAGTTCCTTACAGATTTGCAACAAGAAAATAACGCCTCCTCTCTACACATAGCCTTCATATATTGCTACATATACGTAATCATATGGTAATTTGTATATTGTTCTCTTCATGTTTGTTTATTTGGCAGCACCACGTGGCATGCGGTATCTTAGCTTCCCGACCAGGGATCGAACTCGTGCTCCCGGAAGTGGAAGCTCGGACTGTTAACCACTGGACCGCCAGGGAAGTCCCTGTTCTCTTTTTAAAAAGAGGTTCAGTCATTCTTAACACACTCCTTCAGGCCTCCAGGAGTCTCGAATAAAATATTAACGAAAGCCCTCAAGATATTTTTTAATTAATAATTAGATTAGGAAAAATAATGGTATTTGCAATGTGTTTGCCACTGCACAAGTGTTTTACATGCATCATTATTTTCAAATCTTCACCATAATCCTGTGAGTTAAGATCAAGGGGACTCGCCATCTAACCATAGGGTTAAGGTCACCACTACTTCATGAACAGAATTCTGTCCAGATATGCTTCAAATTTCCTAGCATAATACCTAGGCTTGGGGGGGATGTGTTGTTAGTACAGATCAGTACAACCATTAAATTTAAATGAGTATTCATCTCCTTTTATTACTGTAAATCTTTTATTAAAGGTCAAATTTGATTGAAATGAGCAAAGACCAACAGAAGATAGTAATGAGGATTAGATGAACCCTCAGCCCTGGATTTCCCCTCTGTTGCTTAGCCGCTGCACTTATTCTGCTTCCAATTTAAAAGTAGTAAATCTCTAGATAATCTTTTGAATGGCTTCCTGTCACTGAAATATATTTTATAGCTTCCATAGAAGTGTAACACTGATTGTAAGTAAGATTTGTGGAACATCGAGTAGCATTAGATCTTCAAATTTAAAATGAAGATTCGTATTCCACAAGGCTGTTTGAGAGAGACTTAAGCCAAATCAGTTGATTTGACTCAAGGCATGTCTGCCACGGAATTATTATAGGCAGACAGCTCACTCGGTAGAAGTTTCACAGACTAGTCAGCTACCCGTTCAACTTTCTAACAGCTTTAACCCATGCTCTGGCCACTACGACTCTGAGGAAACAAGCCAGTAAGAGAATAAAATTGTTCCCATGTGAATAATAACAATATTAATAGCTTTATTTTTAACACATGCTAGATGCTAGGCATGTACTATGCATATTCATTTATTCAAATATTCATCGGGATTTGAAAACTGATTACAGAGTTAGACTCTGCAGCTAGTCTTCCTTGGTTGTGGTCTCAAGTCGACCACTTTTAGCTAAATGACCTTGGGCAGAAAATTTAAATTCTCATCTAAAATGGGATAAAAATAACACCTGTCTCACAGGTTGTGAGAAATATAAGTGTGTGCATGCAAAGCGCTTGAAAGAGTGCCTATCACAGCTCTCAATAAAGGTAGCTGGAGGGGGAGGGGGAGTAGGGGAGGGATGGAGTGGGAGTTTGGGGTTAGCAGATGCAAACTCTTATATATAGGATGGATAACAACAAGGTCCTACAGTAAAATACAGGGAACTATATTCAAAATCCTGTAATAACCCATAATGGAAAAGAGTATGAAAAAGAACATATATATGTATAACTGAGTCACTTTGCTGTACAGCAGAAATTAACACAACAGTGTAAATCAACTATACTTCAATAAAATAAATTTTTTTTAAAAAGTAGCTGTTACTGTGCGTGACCACTATATGTCACATGATCACTGGGCCCTGGCGATATGATGGTGAACAAGATACCTTTATATTGTGATTAAGAAAATAAACATGATGATTGTATTGACAATAGCTAGGGAAGGACAACTGAGATGAAGGAGGGAAGGAAGGGCTATAAGTAGAGGGATCATTTAAGATGGACCAAAAGAATGACCATGAGCCACCTATACCACCAACTGGGCAAAACGATTCGGGCAGAAGGGACGGTAAGTGTAAAAGCCCAGAGAAGACGAAGCAGAAGAGGAACCAGATCTGTTAAATCCTTGCTGGTCTTGAAAAGGAGTTTAGATTTTATTCTAAGAGAAAAAGGAAAATGTTGAAGGATTTTGAGAGAGGGTAACATAATCTGATCCAGTTGTTCTTTGGTTCCATTTTCGTTGTTAATCACTTTGGTTTCTACGTGATAAGACAGGAAATGGAAAAAATCAAGAAGGGAAAAGAAGACCAATAGGCAATTAAGGCAGTGTTCCAAGCGAGAGATGATAGGCAGATGGGTTAGGATAATGGCAACAGATACAGAGACAAGTAAGTTGCATGACTTGGAGATAAAAACAAAAGTTATTAATAATAACAATAATAATAATAAACCTATAAAATAAGTATGATGGTTATCCTAATTATATAGGTAAAGAAACTAAGGCCTATAGAATTTAAAAACTTAGCCCAAGAGGAGCTAGGTTTCAAGTACAGCAATTTTGACTCTGCCATTTAGATGTTAGGGTTAGAAGTGTGGTTGTGTGAAAACTTAGCATTCACTTTAACCCTTCCTAAGTCAGCCTGTCTAGAATCAAACTGAACACAATAAAGTGTTCTGTAAGTATGCATCTGCTGGGTTTTTCCTCTATGGGGCATCTCCAGTTTTGTTTTACATCTTGTAAGTTGTCAGAGTTAAAATATTTTTCCCTTTCTTTCTTTCTTTGTTTCTCTTTCTCTCTTTCTCTTTCTCTTTCTCTTTCCCTTTCCCTTTCCCTTTCCTTCTTTCTTCCTTTCTTTCTTTCTTTCTTTCTTTCTTTCTTTCATCTCTCTCTCTCTCTGCCTTTCCGTTCATCTCTTAAGACGGGCTCTGAAACAAAGCACTGCAGGGTAACTTGTTACCGTTTGGCTTTTACTTGAGGTAAGACAGTTCGTTTCTGTCGCCATCTTCTCTAAAAGGTGGATTGCTTTATGAAATGTGTGAATGTCTACTTGAGAAGTGGAAGTTGAACTCTAATTTATCTCTAACCCTGCTTACCCACATGAGGGAATCAGAATTACAGGATTATTATTTTGCCATGTGCTGATCTTCACCTGAAGCAGAATTTTTGTTGCCAAAAAATAAATAAGCTTCCGAAAAGAATTTGTTTCACTGCTGCCAACATTCCTAGTCTCTCTAATAAAACAATCAGCTTTCAAAATGTGGCAATGTACCTCCCTGAAGACTCTCACCCCCAAAACCTGTTGACCTAGATGACTGTCCTCTGCTGTAGAAGTCATGATGGAAAGTCTTGAAGTGTATTAGGAAGATTCTCTGTGATCAGCATGGGGAGAAAGATTGCTCTGAAATATATTCAGGAATTCAGGTAAGGTAAGTAGCTTTATCTGATACTTTCCAAACATCCTGGAAAATATGTTTTAATTTTTGTTTTATTTAATTAAGAGAAGGAGAACTGTAGTACAAAGTTCAAAATGAGGAAAGGAGAAAGAAAAAATTGAGTAAAAGTTACTTCAGTCAAATGTGTTGCTGTAATAATTCACTCTTAGACATCTTGAGTACAATTTCCCTTTTATGAATACATCTCTAAAATTCATCTTATTAGAGGACAATTGTTCACGCTGACAACATCATACATATTTTGTAAATTGAAGTTGACTGGCCTTTATACCTTAGTAAAACATTTGTAGAAGGAAGTTGACAAGAAGACAATGGGACAGAGAGAGTGAAAATTTCATAGATATTCACAATCTATCCATTAACTTTTCTAGACTCCCTCAGTTTTCCCACTTTCACCCTCTCTTCATTTCCTGAGTCAAGAAGACATTGCAGTCTCTGGAAATGAAGGAAAGTGCAATGGTAGAAAAACATGGAACCAGAATTGAGACTAAAATTATAGGCAGTAGTGAATTATGCCTAATAGTCAAAAAGGAGCACTTAGCCTCACATATGATATAATGAACTTTACCTAAATTTTAATATTGGAAAGGTGGCATATTTGTTTCTATGTGTTGTTAAATTCCACCATAAACTCCTAAAGGGATTAGTTTGTATGGCTCTAGTATGGTTTGCCATAATATATCAATAGTTAACACATGAACACAAAAGATCACGTAACAGGACCCATTGGAATAATAAAAAATTAGTGAAAAAATATTAAAGGTCTGTTATTTGACTTCTGACACAAATACAACTGTAATGCAAGAAATTGACCACACCTGAAAACTGTACCTGATACCCTTCACCTTGACAGTTCTCCTGGCCTGTTGAAGAAAGCAAAATGAATCCTGAACAAAGCTGAGATATTGCAGCGTCCAGGCAATTCATGTTCAAACACTACTGTGTCATGATGTGTCTTCTCAAGGAGCAGACACTTCCCTTTACATGATTCGGAGATCAGTTTCTTACACAATATAAAAGAAGCAATATTATTTATGAAAGCATATTCACTGAACTGCTTACCCTGTCTGAAAAATGTATGTTCCTCCCTTGGTTTAAAAAAGTAAAAGGCAAAGTAAATTCATTTTTCTGAAGTGACAACACTATGTGACATTTTAATAATTCTAATTGTATCATCTAAGAATTCTGGTCAGTGAAGATAAATGAATGCGTTACTTATGGTTTTATTCCATTTCTTAGATCGCCCTGTCAATGTGGTAGCCATTAGCAACATGTAGCTATTTAAATTTAAGTTAGCTAAAATTAAATAAAATTTTGAATTCATTTACCAGTAACATTAGCCACATTTCAAGTTCCTAACACCCAGAATATGGTGAGTGGCTATCATATTGAACAATGCAGATATGGAACATTTCCATTACCAGAGAAAGTTCTATCAGACAGCATTGACTAAAATGCTCTGGCCCCATTACACTAGCAAACCAGAAAATGGAGGGAAGAGAGAAAAATGGAAACTGCCCTTTGTGTTAATCTATTACTACATTCTCATGGAAATGATTTGGGCTTAGCAGCATCTTTTGAATAGTCGGATGGTAGGCACATCTTAATCTGGAACCCAATATCCTTGAAGGACTATGCAATTCTTTCTTTCATATATAATTATAATGGGGCGCAATGGAGAAAACACTTATTAAGTCATGCTTCACATAGTAATTCCCAAGCACTGCATATGCCAGTAGAATAAATAAGACTCTGTCTGCCCAGAATTGACTCCTTACCCTTATTTTTCTATTATTCTTGACCCTGGTATAACAGATACCTTTAGAGCAAGCAGCATTTTAGTCCTTAGGAGGAACCCCCCTCCTAGTGCTCCCAATCCCTTAGCAGCCCAGATGTTTCTCTACTGAATCCTGACTCTCTCCAGCTGGATGTTAAAGTAAGTTCAGAGAGCCTCCTCTCTTGGGCTTACTAATGAAGTAGAACTTTCCATCTTTGCCTGGCAAGGACTAATTATTGTCCTTGAGTATGAAAAATGCACTCAATACCCCTGCAAGAAAAAAAATCAAAATTCAAACTTAAAGCCAGCAGTTTCTGAATTAAAATTTGCAGAACCTCACACTGATTAATTTCTAACTCATTCAACAACAACTCTGTCCTTGGCCACAATCTGTACCCTTTCAATACAGTGATTATCCCAGCAGGAAAAATATCAGCAAAACCAATGTTATGGTAGCTACAACATAATGTTTGGTAATCATATATCTGCCCATCAGAGGTTCATTGTCTGGTCAAACAATCTGTGGATAATAGAAAATAGATTAGATGGCAAAAAAAGGAAAAAAAATCTTGCATGCACCTGCCTGATTGTTCTAGATAAGCTCAGGAGGCAGAAACAACACAGAGCAGACACATAGGATTAGAAAACGCCATTTCCAAAAAATACACTACAAAAAAGGTACCATTGTCTGAAATAAAAGATGCCTGTCTGAATTCTATTTTTAGTTCATCCGTTTCCTATGTTACGTCACTACTACTCCTGTCCTTACCGCTGATACTCTTTTGTCAGGTACCTATTCGCTCTGATCTCTAGGCCACGCTGCTTCACATCCAGAATCTGAAAGTGCCTGACCCCCCATGACCCCCAGAAAGCATCTTCCCTCCCAATCTCAAATTACCATGAGTGTGTCACCCATTTTACAAATACAGCTTAGGATACAAATAGCTCATACAACTCGATAACAACAACAACAAAAAACAACCCAATCAAAAACTGGGCAGAAGATCCAAGTAGACATTTCTCCAAAGAAGACATACAGATGGCCAATAAGCACATGAAAAGATGCTGCACTTTGCTAAATATTAGAGAAATGCAAATCAAAACCACAATTAGGTATCACCTCACACCAGTCAGAATGGCCATCACTAAAAAGTCTAGAAATAAACGCTAGCGAGGGTGTGGAGAAAAGGGAACCCTTCTATACTGTTGGTGGGAATACAAACTGGTGCAGCCACTATGGAAAGCAGAATGGAGATTCTTTTAAAAACTAAAAATAGAGTTACCATATGATCCAGCAATCCCACTCCCGGGCATATATCTGCAGAAAACCATAATTTGAAAGGATGCATGTACCACAATGTTCACTGCAGCACTATTTACAATAGCCAAGACATGGAAGCAACCTAAATGTCCATCGACAGATGAATGGACAAAGAAGATGTGGTATATATTGATATATACAATGGAATACAACTCAGCCATAAAAAATAGTGAAATAATGCCATTTGCAGCAACATGAATGGACCCAGGGATTATCATACTAACTGAAGTCAGACAGAGAAAGACAACTACCCTATGGTATCACTTACATTTGGAATCTAAACTTCGATAGAAATGAACTTATTTACAAAACAGAAACAGACTCACAGACATAGAAAACAAACTTATGTTTACCAAAATGAAAACTGGGGGGAGGGGGGAATAAATCAGCAGTTTGGGATTGGCAGATGCAAGCTACTGTATACAAAATAAACAAGGTCCTACTGTATAGCACAGGGAACTATATTCAATACCCTGTAATAAACTATAATGGAAAAGAATTCTAAAAAAAGAAAAGAAAAAAATGTGCATTAGGGAGACTCACAATATTGTATAGTTTTGTTCTAATTGGAAAAAGTAGAGGGGATTTCAAACAATGCAAGATAAAATGATTTTCTTCTCATTTTTAAAATATTTTTCTTTTTTGGTTTTAGCTATTGCATCCATTTTTTCGTTCCTATTCTGTTTCCCTTTTCTAATTTGAAACACTATGTTTTCTTATGCTTCAGTGAGCAAAACACTCTTCAAGGTAATCTTAAAGTGCAGTGTTCATTTTATATCCCTTAAGACATTTCCACCACAAAAATCATGAGTGAAGATCATGGGGTAAATGCTAAAAACTGGAATACATTTCCTCCCTGGATATCATTTTCCTGGACAAGCTTGAGTGCTGTTCCTATATCCAGAGGCAGTTTCCAAGCTGGTAATGGCATGAAGGTCTTTCACCTTCACATAGAAAGTGGACATTCTATGGTCCATCAGTTTCTGGTTACCCTAACCTCTACTGGAGTCATGAAAAAAACATGAACAACTTTTATTTCTTCTCTTCTATTTGTTCTGTCATTTGCAGAATTTAGCTGAGGTAAAGAGGCACCTTTTTCTCATTAATCATTGTAAGTTACGGAATAATTTTATTGCTGTGAATGTTTTCGGCAGCATGCCTATCTCAAAGTAGAAGATGTTAAGCTGACCCATTTTCTCATAAGATGTATGTTTCTGCATCGTCAACCAATATTCCTTAGTCTGCTGAAATACTTTAAAAGATAAATAGTCCCACCTTGCTGTTTTGAGGTAGTGGATTGAACTATAAGGCATGTGGAAGAGACAACTTCATGCCTGCTTATAGTATAATAAATAAGTTCAAAAATAGACAAATTCTTTGTAAATAAAATCTTGAAATAAACCCAAAGGCTTGAAATATAACACACTGAATGATCAAGTTGAAAGAGGAGGCTTACTTCACTTAGTAACCAAACCTGATTAAGAATAAAGCAAATGTGAAAGGTATAGGAATGTTGGGTGAAAATGCCTCTAAATAAATGACTATTTGCTTTGCAAATATTTTAAATCTCAATCTAGTAAAACGCAAAGGAAAATGGTTTCATTACAATAATTCTGGCCTTAAATTTGCCTTTTTGTAAGAAAGAGGAAGATGAAGAGGAGGAGAATATATGTTTAAATAGATTGTAAACTCTATAAGGGCTCTGTACGTGTGTGTGCATCATGTGTGTGTATGTGTGTGTATGTGTTATTCACTGATATATGACTGACATATAGAAGGCATACATTAAATATTTGCTGAATAGAATTTATAGAAGAGTTTCCTGTGTATGATCTCGTACAATCTCACCTGACCCAGCAGTCACATGCTTCAGCCTGGAGGAGGGGGATGAGGAAGGACAGCCCCTCAGGTGGCGTCACAGAAATGGAAGTCAGCCGGGAAGGGCTTTTTGTGAAACAGGCAGTGATAAATGGGTGCCAATGTCCAGCACCCCATAGACACCAAACCAATATTCACTGAATAGTAAAGCCTTCCCTGCAGATTCAGTCTGACTAAACTCAGCCCCCCTCCATTTACTATCACAGCACCACATTTGATTCTCTCCATAATTCTTACCATAATGAGAAGTTAGGTTATTCAGCTATGCTTTTGTTTATTGTTTCTCTCATCTCCCTAAAATGTAAGAGAATGAAGAGTCCTTGTCTGTCTTGCCCCTAAGACGTGTCTGAATCATGGAAGACACCTCTGTAAGATTTGGGTGAACACATGAATCATCCAACCAAATCAACCAACCAACCATCTACCTGAAATGACCTGTCTGGATTACCTTTCTTCAATTATTCTCTCTCTTTACTTCACGTTACTTGGGCAACACAATTGTTTATTTGTTGTAGTTCGTGTGTACCTGTATGTGTGCTGCTTTTCTTTCCCTCCCTTTCTTCCCCTGTAACTTGGACTACCTCCTTCTTGAAGAGGTTAGAAGCCCACAGGAGACCTAGTAGGACTGTGGTAGAGTCCAAGAAAAAAAGAACTGTGATTTGGATGGCTTAAGCTAACTCTTCTCTAATAGCTGAAGAAAGAAATGTTCTTTTTACCTCGCATTCATTTTTTAATTTTTTGGCCACGCAATGCCACATGTGGGATCTTAGTTCCCTGACCAGGGATCAAACCTGTGCCCTCTGCAGTGGAAGCACAGAGTCTTAACCACTGAAACGCAAGGGAAGTCCTTCTTGCAATCATCTTTATGGTTTTTCTCTTGCCATCAGAGAGGTAAGAACATAGGAGCCAAGAGTAAGGAAATTAAAGAGGCCACCAGAATACGATATGACAGAGTCCCCAGGGAGAAATAACAGGCACATGTGCCTAGATTGTCCTTTGTATCAGAGCTATTCCTCGGCAACCAGGATCCCTGTGCTATATATTCCTGTATTGAAACTAACAGCATAAGTGTTATAGATGAGGAAACAGCCTCAGGGTGTTAATGAGACAGGACTTCAAACAGGTCTCCCAACAAGAAGGCACTGCTCTTCCCTCCTATGTCCATGCTTTAACTGCCTTTCATCTCACTGTGATTATGAAAATTAAAAGTTTTAAAGAGACATACTATGAAAATATACGTTTTGATTTTCATTTCTTCTTTAGTTGAAGAGTAAATTAAATAATGTATTCTTAAGACAACCAGGCAATTCAAAAGAGGTAAACCAGCCTTAACTTTAAAATAATGGGATAAAATCCTATTACCACTGTGACTCATTTATTTGTCATCTTCACTTATTGCTTCTTTTTCTCCTTCCAGGCAATTTTCTGGAAATACTGAGAAGTTTTTGTTCTCATTTTACTCAATATGGCAGTAGTCCTAAATCTTGAAGCAATAAAACTAGTCAAATAAATTCAAGGAAAGACTTGGAATATTTTTTTATAAAAATCTGGCTCTGTCTCCTCATTCATGTCACTACTTGAAGAGTTATCTGCTCAGCTCCTGCTGCTTTGTGAAATGTTCAATCTCTAATATGAATAATATCTTTTCTTCTTCAATTCCACATTCTCCCTCCCTATCCCCGCTGCTCAGCACTTCGTTCAATATTTGTGACTGGATTTACTAGTCTTTCCCCAATAATTGCTGTTTTCCTTCTATTGCTGCATCTCTCATTCTCTCACATTGTGAAAAACATACTTTTGTACTTTCCTTTTGTCCCTTCTAGAGCATTCGTTCTTAAAAGGTAAGAACACTCTCTTACATATCTTTTGATCTCCAACAGGGCACTGTCTATATAACCGAAAGCAAGGGTTAAGGTGCAACAATTACGCCCTTCTGTTTGCTCTACTCCTCCCCAATAGTTTAATATGTTTGTGATAATTAGATTTGCATTGAAAATGGAAACTGAGAAAAAGCTTTAGGCTAACAAAGGGCATTGTCCCATTATTGGACATTAGCTGTAACAAGTCTAGACTAGATCTTAAGGAATTAACCAAACACCCTATGCACTTTCATCTACAATCCCATTACATTGAAATGGCTATCTGTGTCCTTTCAAATTTTAATCACCTAGAAATCTGTTAGTATCCTAGAGCCTGCTGGGTGAAATTATTATCCCACAGTTTTTGTTCTCGAAGTATTTGATTCTCTTGGAGCAATAGCTCCACATAACTTTCTCTTCCCCTTACAGTCAAAAGTGGTAAAATCTCCAAACAGATGACTCAAAGATTGGTCATGGAACTATGTCAGTAAATACTATAATCTCATGAGTTTTTCAAGGTGAAAAATTGGCCCCTTATGTGAAACCAAACAGCTTTTTTTCAATCCCATCATTCCGGGAGAAAAAGAGAATGATAGCTTTGTACAAGGTGGGTAGACAGGGCCTGCTTCTGGATTCTGATATATAGGCTTAAAATTTAAGGGGAGGAGTTTAGTTTTGGCAGGAAAATGTTCTCAGCTGTAAAAGTTATTTGACGCTGGAATGTAATCTAAAGGAAATCTACAGTGTTGCATCCAAAGAATTTTAGGTTTTTAAATGTTGTAGTGGGCTCTCAAAGGGCTACCTGGGCACAAAGAAATAACCTCTTAAAGAGGAGTTCTGTGATTCTATTATTACTTAAAGGGTTTCCTAACACTGGAGATTTTCAGAGGGTGGTACAAGTTATTGGAAAAATGAAGAATACTTCTGGAGGTTTAAACACAAAAAGATGTATGTTTCAATCCAAAATGTTTTTTTTTAAATCAAGTTTAACATTCCAAAATGGTTTTTAAAATAAACTCAGTATTCACAAATACAACCCTACAAATAAGTCCCTCTGGAGTCAACATTAGTTAACACTTGTACTCACAGATTACCTAAGCCAAACGTTTCCAAAATAAAGTGCTTCCCCTTTCTGGGTCCACATTCTATGCAGAACAGTACAATCTGAATATTACAAAAAGTCAATCTATAACCATTTTAAGGTTTGAATTATAAATCAGTTTTAAAGTGGAATTATAACACCTTTGGGGAAGAATATTGGTCACAGCTTTATAAGACTAATATTTTTCCCTGTATTGTTTTTTAAAATTCCTTTTTTCTTTTGTAAATATAATACATACATTAACCTTCTGAAAGCCTGTCAGGGTCACATTTTAAGTGAAGGAGTAAAACAATCCAAATCACTTGGTAAACCACACGTAAATTAGTCCGGCTTTCCCAGAGATAGTTGGGATATTTTCATGCCAGCGTTTCCAATCAATTACACAGACCTACTCTGTAGAGGAAGTACTCTCACTGAAATGCAAGCAGCATGGGAAGCTCTTTTTTTTATTATTATTTCAAGTAACTTGTTTCATTAAAAACCTCACCAAGGAGGTGGCTTCCTGTGTTTGTACAGAGAAAAGTTCCAGGAACAGATAAATAAGTCAGCAGAGCCCAAATTAGCTCATTATCTCATCCACTCACCTACACAGAAGAATCTACCCGCTCACATTTCTTCCTGCCCTCTCCCTCCTGCGGCCGTGGCTTCCCAGCAGGGAGAAAAGGCTCAGTTCACTCTCTCTGAACACCTCCCCAGAAACTGCTCGAACTTTGACTATGACGCACTTCACCTGTTTTTCAGTAACAGCTGTTGGGCATCATACTGGGGCAATATTTAAATATTATGCCCACCAGCTGAGTTTTTTTAAGTAGCATCTTTAAAAGTCAGGGGCTGTGTTTATGACAGATTTTACAAGGCAGGAATACGCACTGAAAAAGCATTTTCTCCTCTAGAGGTTTAATAGTTCCCAAAGTGACTTCACATCAGTAAGAAAAGTTTGCCTTTCTTTAGCGTTTCCCCCACGTATGACTGGAGTTACTGAGTATTCCTTGCTTGCAGCTATCTTTCCAAAGGCAGGCACCAAATAGGGGAAAACATTCATCAGTGAAACTTTAAGAAGCCAATCCATGGAAAGCTCGGTGATGGGTTCAGGATGACTGAAGTTGAACAAGAGAAGCAGTCAGGGCTGGGGGCCATTATGATGACTGTTAATAGAAGGAAGGTTAGTTCTAATAGCGCTTTGATCATTTTTTCAGTTGGTAGCTCACAAACTCCTGCCATTAAAAATTCCAGGAATTACTATGCAGTTGAGCGTGGAATGAAATTTGTTTTTAATACATGAGTTTTGTAGAGCATGGTTCTGAGCCACTCTTTTTTAGGCAGTTCTGGAAACTACATTCAAAAAAGTAAAACCTCTAAATTAGAAAATATTATCGCAAAATACTGACTCATGTACGCTATTCTCTGAATCCAAATGATCCCAAAGCACAGCAGAAAACAGTTAAATGAGTATGAAAATTGATGTAGGAAGACAGATTGGTATCTCTTCACTATGAAAGGGAAAAGGACTCATTCCCCCAAAGGTGAGCTAGCATCCTGCTGCATTTTTTAAATGCTATAAAGTTAACTTACTTCTAGTCCAAATTATCTCCAAAAGCAGCAGTTATGAGAGCACCACTGCAGATGAGCGAAGATGGGACAAATGGACAAGACCAAGGGCTCAGGACTTGTCTCTGATGACCTAGAACTGGTCTGACATTGATATATTTAATTCCCACTCTACCACATCTCTTACTTCCTAGGTCCACTATCTCCTGCCCTTTCTTGGAAACTTTTCATACCCATCCTGCCTTCATTTTCTGTACTAATTATCTAGATTCTATCACCCATCACTTTGTTCATATTTTGTCAACATTCCCATATTCCCAAATCCCTTGAGTCATTGTTCTTCTTTCCACCTAAGTTTCTAATCATTCATAAATTAACTAGAGGTGCTAGAATCAGGCTAGTGACTACTTAAAGCGTGAATGTCTCATTTTTGTCAAATCCTTTCATAGTCCCTGTGTAGAGTACATTTCAGCCAATCCAGAAATTTGCATGTTTTTGCACACTGGAAATATACTACATGCATTTTTACTTTCTCTCACTGTTCTCTTTGGTTGGCAGCTGAGAAAAGTATGTTCCCTTCTCTTCTTGAGTTCTGGTGACTTTGTTCATTTACTGGTGGCTGATAAATTCATAAAGCTAATAGTCTTGAAGCAAATTGTATCTAAGAATCTTCAAAGCACCGTGAGCTGATCTTCCAACGTGGTTAAGCGTAGGGGATATACCCTCAGTCTCTTACAACTCAGGCTAAGGATGCTACAAACTTCATCAAACAATTAGGAACTCTTGTGCTCAGTGACTTGCAATCTCATTGGCAGACTCAGCTAAACCTGATAATATTTAAGTGATACCCCAAAAGGCCACAATTCTTCTGCAGGAAGTGGGGATACCAACAATTGTAAATTAACAACATAAAACAGGAAAAGACAGTCGAATTTTTGCTAATGTAAGGCAGAAGCAGATGGTTGACTGACACTAAGAAAATTATGCCTAGTTTTTCAATATAGCAGGCAAATGAATATGGCAGATAAATGCACTACCAATTTTATTCTTACAACACTGATACTGACTTTAATCCTGACCTTGAAAAGGCTTCTCCATGCACAAAGCCTTTTTGAAATGACATTGTACCAGAAGAAAAAGTGAAACAATAATGTATCTAGCGATGAACTTTTATTTGGGTGTTTACTGTGCGCCAGGCAACTAAGTGATTTATCTACATCTTGTGTCATTTAATCCTTAAGACAACGTGAGGAGGTTACTATTGACATCCACATTTTACAGATAGAGAAACTGAGGCTTGGTGCTGAATCAGGTCTATTCGATATCAGGGCCCAAGCTCTTAGGCCCCCTCTGAGATCACACTCCAGTAGTTTGTGTTTCTTCCATCTGGCTTCCTATCAGTTAATGGTAAGGGCATTTGACATATACTGATAATTATAAAAAAGCAGGTACTAAAAATAGTGCAGGGCAGATGACAGCAGGTAATTGATTGCTTTCAGACTCTAAGAAAAAGGAAAAGCAAAATTCACAGCAAGTTCTAGGCTTCCCTATAGGAAAAGCAGACCGTCGATTATGTAATGACATTTAAAGAGACCTAAAATCTTCCTTTACACTGGTATTAAAGACCTTTCTCACCAGTCTTTTCTAGAGCCAGACATTAAGTCTTAACCTCCTTAGGGTTTTTTTAAACCACACTTGTATCTTAAATGGGTCAACCGATGTGCTTTCTAGGAAATGGAACATATTAACGAATAAAAAGAAGGAATTAATTCATCTACTACCATCCCTTTTCAATTAACAGAGACACACATCTAAGTGTAAAGATTTCTGGAAAGAGTTTCTTCCCACTCTACTTTTTCACATCTTAGATGTCCCCTCATCCTTTCACTAAAACCCTCTTGTCAAGGTGACCTTGTTGTTAAATCCACTGGTTTTTTTCAGTCCTCATCTTATTCTCTCCAGCAGTCAACACCATTGACAGCTTCCTCCATTTGAAAGACCCTCTTTTTTTGGTACCAGAACATCACATTCTCCTTGTTTCTTATTTCTCTGCCCCTTCCTCTCAGTTTCCTCTGTGAACTACTCCTTTTTTACTATCCACCATGTGTCGAAGTTCCTCAGGGCTCTGTCCCAGGCCTTTACTCTTCTTTCTATATTAAGTCTGGGTCATCTCAACCACTCATGTAGTTTTAGTTACTATATTTACACGGACAACCTTAAAATTTCTACCTTCAGCTCAGAAATCTATCCAGAGTTTCAGATCCATAGATCAAAATGTCTCCCAGATCTGTTAGACATTCTACAGATGTCTTAAATTCCACAATTCCCAAAATTCAGTTGTTATTCTCCACTCCCAAAATATGTTCACCTTCTGGTGTTCTCAATAAATGGTCCACCATCTACCCAGCTGCCAAAGGAGAAACCTGGGGTGTTATAGCCCTTGTCATTCTTCCTCATTCCCCACATCCAATCAGCCACCATCTGCTGTGCGTTCTACCTCTTAAATATTACTACTACTACTATCTATCTTCTACTGTTCTCTGCCCTCACTATCACTATCTTAATGTAAGACATCCTCTCTCCTCCAGAATACTGCAACCAATTGCAACCAAGATCTTCATGCTACACGGTCTTCTTTGCCCACTCTTGGCAAAACCATATAATTTATCATCAAAATCAAATTTTATGATTGAAAAGGGGCACTATTCATATTGACAGTAGAACTACAAGCAAAAATTGGATCTGTTCTAGAAAATCAGGACATGTGATCATACTATCAGGCTGCAGTTAGAGAGACATCCTTCAAAAGCATATCCCTCAGCATGTCACGTGTTTACTTAAAAGGTATCCATGGCTCCCTCATTGCCTTCTGAAAGATGGTCAGACTTCCCAACAAGGCTCGGCATGGTCTGGCCCCGCTTGGCTCTCATGCCTCACCTCTCACCCCTTTATCTCACCATTCTTCTGCTACACGTTAAATTCCCCCAAATTTATATACTCTCTCTTGATCCTAAAATGTTCTTGTGCTCTTGTGTCTTCCCAAAAGTCTTTGTCTACTTCTCTGCTACCAAATTTCTTCAGGTTTCAGGCTAGATGCTACATCCATAGAAAAGTTTCTCCCAACCCTGAGAACTGACTGGTGTGCCCCTCCAGTGTGCCACCAACACAATGCTTATCCCTATCCATGTGGCACTGCAATTGCTTAGTTTCTTATCTTTGTTGGCCATGAGATTATACTAGTCCCAGAAATTTCCTATATATAAGGCACTTAAAAGCATAAAAGTGATTTAAGGTTAGGGTGGAAAGGGGACAGAAAAGTGACTTGAGGTTAGGGGTGGCTAGCTAAATTTAATTCGTAAGCATTCTATTTTTACGTATACCTACTGTTTATTGGTATATATTTAGAAGGGATAACAAATACTATAGGGGTAGAGGGCTTAAAAGTTCTCATAAACTACATGTAGTACCACTAATGCACCAAACCAGAGGTCTGAAAGCATTTTTGACTAAAGCCTCTAACAATAAATAGTATGAGCATGCACTCTTAATATTTGTGGATTTTATAATTTATAAATTAAGCACATGTTCTAGTATACTAATATGTGATGTCCCATCTAAACATTCTCAGAAACAGAAATGAAAATTTTTCTAAAAAGGTAAAATAGTGGCTCTCAATTTTTCTATACCTCAGTGGATCATCTATTGATTCCTTTTTGAAGATCATTTTTTAAAATGGGTTGTGAAGGCAGGAATGGTAGCAGGTTGGCTGCTGTAACACCAACGCCAGGCCCAGCACAAAGCCCAGCACATAATAACCATCAATAGCTGTTGAGTGAATGGAAGAAAGATTGGACTGGAGGATGGAGTGGCTTCCAGGGTGAAGTTGGATCCCCAGTAGGATCCTTTGGTATTCCGTGGACAGCGGGTAGGTGCTGTGGTGAGAAGGAGGAGGATTTAGTTTGGAAAGTGTTAGGAACAGCATAACCAAACGGAGAAGTGAAAGATCCTCAAACACAACGATAATCTCCTCCACAGAGTAACCCGGGCTTCATGTAGTATATTATTATCAATTATACCCACAAAAATTATCCCTAGTAGCCATGTGGTATTCACCATCACTGTGTCTCAAAAGTGAAATTCAGTGTTGCCACTTTAAGTTGAAAAACCAAAAGGAAGAAAGACAAATCTTTTGTTACCTCTTACTTTGTGTCAGTTACTCTTCTGGGTGTTTCACAGAAGTTACAAACTTGTGTCAGCATTTTTCCTGCACTCAGGGACTTTACCCTCCAACCCTAGAGAGGAGGTAAGATAAGTATGCAAATAAATACAAACTAAATAGAATGAAACAGCTTCAAGAATTATGGTACCAATAAATTTTGGATTCTATGCAACAGTTTGGATGTTCTGTAATTTTATTATTTTCAATGACAATGCATATAATATACAACTAAAAGGTATTTCATTAAAAAATCTTTATAAGAATTTTCTTCTCAAAGTAATTGTTCTGAAAAAAATGCTTCTTAATATAACTGTGTTGCCCAATATTGGTTGTTTTTTTAACAAAAAGATTATGGGAGAGTAATGAAGTGCTAGAGGGGTCTGGAGGAGAAAGTCTTTCACCAAGGGGATCAAAAACAGAATTGTGAAGAAAGCATTCAACAGCAGAAGAAACCATAAGCAAAAGGAAAAGACAACCCTCAGAATAGGAGAAAATATTTGCAAACGAAGCAACTAACAAGGGACTAATCGCCAAAATATACAAACAGCTCATGCAACTCAATGTCAAAAAACAAACAACCCAATCAAAAAATGGGTGGAAGACCTAAATAGACATTTCTCCAAAGAAGACATACAGATTGCCAAGAAGCACATGAAAAGATGCTCAGCATCACTAATTATTAGAGATATGCAAATCAAAACTACAATGAGGTATCACCTCACACCAGTCAAATGGCCATCACTAAAAAATCTGCAAACAGTAAATGCTAGAGAGGGTGTGGAGAAAAGGGAACTTTCCTACACTGTTGATGGGAATGTAAATTTGTACAGCCATTATGGAGAACAGTATGGAGGGTCCTTAAGAAACTAAAAATAGAGCTACCATATGATCCAGCAATCCCACTCCCAGGCATATGTCTGGAGAAAACCATAATTCGAAAGGATGCATGTACCCCAATGTTCATTGCAGCACTATATACAATAGCCAGGACATGGAAGCAACCTAAATGTCCATCGACAGAGGAATGGATAGAGAAGATGTGGTACATATATACAATGGAATACTACTCAGCCATAAAAAGGAATGAAATAGTGCCATTTATTTGCAGAGATGTGGATGGACCTAGAGACTGTCATACAGAGTGAAGTCAGAAAGAGAAAAACAAATATCATATATTAATGTGTATGTGTGGAATCTGAAAAAATTGGTATAGATGATCTTACTTACAAACCAGAAATAGAGACACAGATGTAGAGAACAAACATATGGGTACCAAGGGGAAAGGGGGGAGTGGGATGAACTGGGAGATTGGGATTGACATATGTACACTATTGATACTATGTATAAATTAGATAGCTAATGAAAACCTACTGTATAGCACAGGGAACTCTACTCAGTGCTCTTTGGCGACCTAAATGGGAAGAAAACCCAAAAAAGAGGGGATATATGTATACGTATAGCTGATTCACTTTGCTATACAGTAGAAACTAACACAACATTGTAAAGCAACTATATTCCAATAAAAATAAATTAAAAAAAAAAAGCATTCAGCTAAACAACAACAGCAAGAAAGATGGAAAGGATTTCATCAAGCAACACTGACTGTAGGTGGATAGAATGGGCAAACAATAGGCTTTTAACCTATATAGATAGTAACACTCACCATAGTAACAAATGTCACCATGGAAGGGGACAGTCAGGACCAAGCCAGCTTAAAAAACGTAATTGTTAGGAGCCCATCAACAAAAAGTTGAAATGTTCTACTCAACCATGAAAATAATTTGTAGAACCTAGGAAATAATAATTGCTTTTGTAAAACTCACCCATAATCCTTATGCAGAACTTCTTTTGGTTGGGGGGCAGGGGACAAATAAAAATTTCTTCCAAAGAGCTTGAGTATGTTCAAGATGGAAAAGATACCTTCTCTGCTCTTCGTTAACTAAAATTGTGACTTTGATCCTCCCTGCACTGGAGAAGGGAAGAACCAAGCTTGATACCGTCATTGAAGAGTTAGCTGTTGATTCCCCCATCAGAGATATTCTAGATGTTGAGAAAAGTTACTGAGAGACAGAAGCAGAGTTCTTCTGCTGGTCATCACTATAAGCATTGACATTTTCTCTTCCTAAAGCCAGTGAAAACCTGGCCAAGAGAAGGAAGGAAAAGAGGTGAGATCCAAAAACATTTACAAGGTAATATCGTCAAGGAAAGTTTTCCAAAGACGTACAAGAAAGGGTGTCTGCCTTCCAAGATGAAAAAAACAAATGCACTATGTAGGCAAACATATCATCATTTCTTTTTATATCTGAAATTTTGAATAGGTTTTGTAAAACAAATTTCAAGCATTTTTAATGACTCAAAATAGTAGCAATTATTAATAGAATTTGGGGGAGACAGCTAAGAAGAGATTCATTTCTGAAGTGAAAATAATCAATATGCTTGTGAATATTCTTTCATTTCATATATTTTCCTTAAGATTTCTGCATTAAGTGACTTTTCAGACCTATAATTCACCACCACTGATGTCAGAAAATAATAACCCATTGTTCTGGCCAGATAATAGCAAACGAAGTTTCTCAAAGGCTTGTGGAGAAAGATGAACAATGTTTATAGTCTGTCAGAAGTTAAGCAGGAACAAAAATGTTTTCTTTGTATCCACCTCCTTCCAATAATAACATTAAATTTCTCAAGATATGCAAACAACATGGTGTTTATGCTCCTGGAGAGAAAGGACCAGACCTGATAGAGTCTTGTTATGTTCAGTGAGTGGTAGATTGCATGAGTTAGAGGATTGTTTCAGAGGTTACAGGCAAACACAAGTCCCATGGCTTGAACTCTGATGCTTTGATTCAGGAGCACTGGCTGTTTTTTTCTAGGGCGATAGAAATGAAAGTCACATATTCTTACTGTTTTGTGAAACTAAGACAAGAAGCTGACATGACCTGGAAGCCAGAATATCTAATGAGTTTGAGTTCCTCTTTCTGGAAGAATGTTTCAAATTTTCATAAGAACATTTCATTTTCAGATTCATTCTACTAATTTTTAACAGCTTTATACATACCATAAATTTTAAATGTACAATTCAATGGTTTCTAGTAAATGTACAGAGTTGTGTAACCATCACCAAATTTAAAACACTATCACCCCAAAATGAAACTTCATGCTGTTTGCAGGCACCCCTTACCCGCACTCCAACTCCCCAGGAAATTAATCTACTATCTGTCACTATAAATTTACATTTTCTGGACTTTTCTTTTAATGAAATTCTACAATATGTGATCTTCTGTGTCTGGCTTCTTCCACTTAACATAATGGTTTTAAAGGTCACCCATGCTGTAGTATGCATCACTACTCCATTCCTTTTCATTGTTCAGGAGTATTCTGTGGTATGGATACACCAGTTTTTGTTTACCTGTTCACCAGTTGATGGACATTTGGACTGTTTCCTTTTGGGGGCTAATGTGAATAAAGCTGCTAATGAACATTTACATACAAGTCTTTGTGTGGATATATGATTTCATTTCTCTTAGGTAGATAACTAGGAGTGAAATTGCTGGGTCATATATTTATGTTTAACATTTCTAGAAACTACCAAACTACTTTGCAAAGTGGCTGCAGCATCATTCTACCTAACTGTAAATTTCCTGAGCACCAGATAAATAAATATCACTGTGCTTTGAACAAGCCTTGATTTCCTAACCCAGTGAACTCTAAACCTCTCCCAGTTCTTACCAGTTAATGTACTTCCATCGTTCTATCATTTTCTACTCTATGTATTACTCAAGTGATATAATTTGAGGAATTTAAATACTGGTTACTTGGAACCATTAAGAAATCTGAATACAAATGGGCTTTGAAAAGTTATCCTTCTTTTTTGTAAAGCAGCTTGAAAATGACAGAAACATTCATATCACTGTTACTTTTACTGTGAAGAGTTCCATCAAAGTGGTGAAGGGTTGAAGACTGCTAAGAAGCATGGTGGTGTGATTCGGGAAGATCCCTCAGTAAGTCATCTCCATAAAGAGACAGAGGAGAGTCCTTAGATTTAGTCTTTAGAGTGGTGTGACATTTCTATGAAGAACAATATTTTGTGTGAGACTGTTGCTTGAGAAGCCCATGAAAGATAAAAAAGGAAACTAAACACTGTTCACAGATCAATACATATCTTTTCTCCTTGAATGACTTCTGCATTGTCAACCTCAAGAGAGCCAAGCTACAACCATGACTTTCAGCAGAGTTCTTAATACCAGGACTGAAGCAGTCAACTTTTCACAGGGAGAAGAAAAATGGAAATTTCACTTAAAAAAAATGAAAATCCACGTTTAATGGAAGAATAAGGCCTCCCCCTAGTGGATGATTTAAGAATTTGGTTTCCACAGTCTAATTTGGGATTTACACAGTAAAATATCATAATTGATATATAGAAAGAGCTATAAAATAGAAATGCCAACAATTAGTTCTTACATGAAGCCCATCAAAACTTGAAAAGATTTCCCCAATCTTTCAAGGAGACCAGGAAAGTTCACAGTCACCAGTGATACATTTAAAAGTAAATGTACATAGTGAAAGAAGGCAAACTTTTAGAAGTATGGAGAACATTTAGCTAGGTGATCAAAAATATATTCATCTCAAAGCAACAGTGACTCTGTATCGTAATCCTCAGCACCATATGAATTGCCATGGTGCCCAGGCCATCAGAGTCTGGGGTATTTCCCTCAGTAGCCCTGTGGATTGACCAGATCTTCCGGGGTCAGAAGACAAAAAAATGTGTTTCTCAATCAGGTCATTTTGGGCAATAATAGGATTTTTATAACCATATATAGTAGTGTCCAAATTGTATGGCTTTTATTATGAGTTAATTAAAATTCTAGAGAACGACAGATTTGAGGATTATAATTGTACTGTATTTATTAAAACCTCAGCACCTGTGCAGAGATTGAACAAAAATTATGCTAAGTTTTGAGGATTCACCATGTTATAGGCACTGGTAAGGACTTCATGTAAATTATTTTACATAATCCCCAGAACAGTCCTAAACTTCTGCCTTTTACAGAGGAAGAAACTGGCACAGAAGTGGCAGAACTGGAATCTGAGCCAAGAAGTCCAACTCCAGAGGTCACATCCTTAATCTCTGAATGGAGACAGAAACAAAGTCAGGAAAATACAAAGTGATTGTATATTTCTCAATGTGTTTAAGGAGAAATGTATATCCTTTTCTAATTTATATTATTTCTTTGGTAATTTTAAAGAAATTGCTGACATCCCAATTCAGTGTTAGAACAAGCACTGAAGTGACAACCAGAAGTCCTAGGCGCTTTGTCTCTGCCTTTCACTTCCCTTTTGACCTTAGACCATTCATTTAACCTTTGTAGTGAAATGACCTGCCTCTTTTCCTAGTGTGTCTGGTATTGAAGCCATAAGGTGTTATATTGAAGTCAATGGGATTAGTAGGGTCACCACTAAAGTGCATCCATGTTCCCACACCCACTGAAAGACAGGCATAACCAAATATAAAATATGAGTCCAGACCTTCAGTTATAAGAGAAGTGCAACTGACATAGCATGAGGATCATTTGGTACCGCATCCCTGCAGCCGCCGTGTCCTTTGCTGTATAGTAACATCAACTAGGATTCTGTGTTTCTATGTGGTAGAGCTCTTAGCCTTTGGCAAGGCAGCTCTTGGTTGTGCAGGATTATCTCATGATTGCAAGACGGTTAACACCGTTGACCCCCTTCTTTAAAATGCTAGTAGAGCCCCACACATCCCAAAAGTCACTCCTATGGGAAATGGTACAACCTCCTGGGGAAAACCATGGCAAAGATCCTTCTGGCCCTGGAATCTTTGTGTCTTACTTTGCCCAAAGTTTGTCAAATATAAAGAGATATCACTAAAGTCAACAAACCATATGCACTTTGAGTCAACCACTCAACAGCATAGATGGTTGCTTTGGCGGGGTTCACTGCACCCAGTGAGGAAGACAGATCCAAAGCCAAGGAGGGCACTTGAAATGTGTGGTAGTGGTTCCTGTAGTCATCTTACTCTTTAGTCTCACTGCTGACTTTTGGCAGATTTAGAAACTAGCATTTGAAAAATGGCACTATGATTTTTGATCCTCTGCATGAAACAGTAACTGATCAGACACAGGGAAAAGCAAAATAAGACTTATAGGGTGTGGGGATAATGCTTGTGTGTATAAGGGATAGTATAGTTCAAAGACACTCTGGGTTGCAAAATAAATAAAATGCGTTCCTTATATTTCTATAGTTCAACCTTAATTTCAACACCCTATTCCCCATAACAACAGAAAATTGATCTAATCATTCAAAACAAAAAACCAAGGTTTTCTCAGCCTTTTTAAATTTAAACTGAGTATACCTCCTCTCCATTCCTTCATCCTTTGTGGGGTTGAGAAGCTAACCATAACAATAATAATAACAATAGTTAAAGTTTTTGAGCTCTGCGTTCCCATCCCCAGACAACTGATCTGCTTTCTATCATGATAGATTGGTCTGCCTTTTGTATAAATGGATTATACACTATGTACTCTATTTGCTTTCTTTCATTCTCTTAACATAATCATTTTGAGATTCATCCATATTGTTACATATCAATAATTCATTCCTTTTATTGTATGGTTATACTTCTAATTTCTATCCATTCAATAGCTAATAGAATTTTTGGTTGTTTCCAGTTTTTAACTATCACAAATAGAGCCACCGTGAATACTCATGTTCAAGCCTTTTTGTGAACATGTACTTCTATACCCTTGAGAATTCTTGAGTAAATACCTAGAAGTGGTATGGTGGGATCATATGGTAGGTGTACATACATCTTTTTAAGAAAATGCCAAACTTTTTTCTAATGTGATTTTAACATTTTACATTCCCACCAGGAATGTATGGAAAGTTCATGTTTCCCAGCATTTTATATAATCAGCCTTTTTCAATGTCAGTTATTCAAATGGGTAAGTAGAGGTATCTCTCTGTGGTTTAATTTACTTTTCCATAGTGACTAATGATCTTGGGCATCTTGTTATGTGTTTATTTACAATCTGTATAACATCTTTGAAAAAAATATCTGTTCAAAGATCTTGCTCATTTTCTATTAGACTGTTTTCTTTTTATTAAGTAGTAGAAAATTTTTATGTTCTAAAAACAAGTCCTTTATCAGATATATGTTTTGTAATATTTGCTCCCAGTTTTGTTTGCTTAACAGAGTAAAAGTTTTCAGTTTTGATAACGTCTACTTTATTGATTTTTTTTTTGTTATGAATTGTGATTTTGGTGTTGTATTTAAGAAATCTTTTCCAAGGACAACATCACTAAAGTTGTCTCCTATGTTATCTTCTGGAATTTCTAAGTTTGTGAACCATTTCAATGTACTTTGTGTCTATGTTGTGAGGTAAGAGAAGCTTTAGTTTTTGCATGTGGCTATGAAATGGTTCTGTACCATTTGTTGAAAAAAGAATCCTTGCTCCCCCTTGAATTAAATTCCTCATTGAATCCCACTAATCTATTTGTCTATCTTTACACCAATATCACACTCTGTTTTTTTTTACAGCTTTACTGAAATATAACTGACATATAACATTGTGTAAGTTTAAAGTATACCATGTGGTGATTTGATACATGTATATATTGTGAAATGTTTCCACAATGAGGTTACGTAACACAACCTTCACCTCATATTAATACCATCTTGTAGTTGTTGTTATGGTGAGAATATTAAAGTTCTCCTCTCACAGCAACTTTCAAGTATAAAATACAGTGCTGTTAACTATAGTCACCATGCTGTACACAGACCCCCAGAACTTATCCATCTTACAACTAAAAACTGTACTCTTTAACCAACATCTTTCCATTTCCCCAACGCCTCAGCCCCTGGCAACCACCATTTTACTGTTTCCATGTATTCCACATATAAGTGAGATCATACAGTATTTGTCTTTCTCTGTCTGACTTATTGCACTTAACATAATGCCTTCAAGCTCCAACCATGTTGTCACAAATGGCAGGATTTCCTTCTTTTTATAGCTAGCTAATACTCCATTGGATATATATATATATACCACATTTTTTTTATCCATTCATCTGTCATGGACACTTAGGCTGCTTCCATATCTTCACCATTCTGAGTAATGTTGCAATGAACATGAGAGTAAAGATCTCCCTCCCAGATCCTGATTTTATTTCTTTTGGATTTATACCCAGAAGTGGGATTGCTGAATCATATGGTAGTCTTAATTTTTAAAGGACTCTCCATATTGTTTTCCATAGTGGCTGCACCAATTTACATTCCCACCAACAGTGCGCAAGGGTTCCCTTCTCTCTACATCCTCGCCAACACTTATTATCTCTTGTCTTCTTGATGACAGCCATTCTAAAAGGTGTGAGTGATATCTCATTGTGATTTTGATCGCACTACTCTGACGATTAATAATATTGGACATATTTTCATGTATCTGTTGGCCACTTGTATATCTTCTTTGGAAAAAAAACTGTCTATTCAGTTCCTCTGCCCATTTTCCAATCATATTTTTTCTATTGGGTTACTCATATATTTTGGATATCAACTCCTTATCAGATATATGGTTTGTAAACATTTTCTCCCATTCTCTAGGTTACCTTTTCATTTGTTGATTGTTTCCTTTATTGTGCAGATGTTTTTTTAGTTTGACATAGTCCCACTTGTTAATTTTTGCTCTTCTTGTTGTGCCTTTGGCATTATATACAAGAAGTCATTGCCAATACTGATGTCAAGGAGGTTTTTGACTGTTTTCTTCTAGGAGTTTTGCAGTTTCAGGTCTTATGTTTAAGTACTTAATCCATTTCAGGTTCATTGTGAATGGTGTATGATAGGGGTACAATTTCATTCTTTTGCATGTGGACATTGTTTTCCAACACCATGTTTTGAAGAGACTATCCTTTCCCTATTGAGTATTTCTGGCTACCTAGTCAAATATTAGTTAACCATATATGCATGGGTTTATTTCTGGGCTCTCAGTTTTGTTCCATTAGTCTATGTGTCTGTTTTTATTCCAGCACCATAATGTTTTGATTACTATAGCTTTGTAATATAGTTTGAAATTTCGTAGAGGGAAAGCGTTCAGTCTTTCACCACTAAGTTTGATGTTAACAATAGGTTTTTCATAGATGCCTTTATCAGGTTTAGGAAGCTCACTTCTCAATAAGAATTTTTATCAAAAATGGATATTGGATTTTTTTCAAAACTTTTTCTGCATCTAATAAGACAATCATATATTTTTCTTTTATAATCTGTTAATATGGTGGATCACAGATTTTCAAATATTGAACCAGTCTTTCACTCCTGTATTAACCCCACTTGATCATGATGTATTATCCTTATAAATATTATTGGATTTGAAGGCCATTGGTCTGTAGTTTCTTATAATTTCTTTCTCCAGTTTTGGCATCAGGGTAGTCTTGAAATAAGTTGGGAAAAATTTTCTGGAAGAGGTTGTATAAAATTGGCATCATTTCTTTGATATGATTAACACATAGTAATATATTTTAACACAACCTTTTTGAAAACAAATGTAAGGCAGGTCAATATTATCACCATTTTACAGAATGATTAATTTACTTTTCCAAGGGTCTCAGTTTATAAGTCATGGAGCCAGAATTAGACCTTTGGCTGTCTGGTACCAAAGGCCAACTCATAACTACTTCACTATGCTGACTTCTGTCACATTCAAATAAAATGAAATCAATACTTTTAATTGTTTGCATATTTTATAATCCCATTTAAGCCTCATAAGTTAAGAATAAGAGCATAGCAGAGAGAGGAAAAGACCTTTGCTAAGGAAATATCTAGTCTTTGGAGGACTAACAGTATCACAGCATGTCAAAAGGGAAATCTTTTTGCCCCAACTTTTGCTGAGGTTACAGAAGGCACAGAAACAAAATAAAAGGTACAAAATTTGCAGAAGGGGAGGTCAGAAACTCTTTTTGAGTCTTAGCACACAATCAGTCAAGGGTAGAAAACAGTTTGCAGTTGAAGAGGCTGAAGTAATAAAAGTTGGAGAGCTGTGATATTTTCTCACCCCCCTCCCCTTGCCACATATCTAGAAAGAGGAGATCTGAGAAGACCACTGGTAGAGTCAGAAGTTTCCTCCCAATTGTATGAGAGGCAAAAGAGCTGTGTTTGACTCAAGTCTGAGAAGAGCAAATGTAAAAATCTATGCTGTGAGCTGCCTGCAAGGTCAGGGCAAGAAAAGAGGGCAGCAAAGGGCGTAGCTTTTCTTCCACTGTTCAGAATGGCAGTGATGCACGAGTTTTCTGGGAGTAAAATGGATGTTCTAGATATTGACCAGGCTGAATCCTCTTCAAAGGCCCATCCCTGAAAGAACAGCCAGCCAGGTAAGCAAAACTCCTCAAGGAGATGCTATGACTCGTACCGCCAAGAGAAGCTCTGAGAATGAGTTCTTCAGCTCCCTTAAGCACAGTGATTTCTCTCCCACACCACACATTCCACCAAACCTAGAGTTTGCTGAGGTATCAAACTTGTTCCTCCTCGCTATGTCCAAACAGTTTACCCCTACTTCCTAAAACTCCCTTGATAATTCAGAGCACGTGCCATCAGAACCTGATACCCTTCATTTACTGAGAATTTTATCACCTAGCTTATGTTTGTCTTTCAACCGCTAACCATATCAAATTGGATGACTCGCTATGCCTGTAAATTCAACACTTTGGCCACCCACTCTGCCTCTAATAATTTTGTCCTTCATCTTACCTCTTCCACTAATAACTACATCATCTCCAATATCTGGGTTTCAATCATCCCATTCTCTGGTCGTTACCCTCTATTGTTTGAGCGTGCTCCTCTGGAGCTGTCACTCCAATAATCCTTACTCCAAGGACCCACTACAACTTCCAACCTGCTGACCTGACCACCGTTTTCTGCTCTATCACACATCTCATGCCTTCACTTCCCTCCTTACCCAGCTTAGATTGCATGACCTATCATGATCACCAACTCATATACCCTCAGTTCCTTGATCTTCTTTCCCCTCCTTAAACTCAGCTAACAAAACATCAATCCTAGTTAAATTCAATTCTAAACCCAACACTGAGTTCTCTATATTGATTCATCTCTTGATTTACTGGATTTCTTCATTATATACCTTGTCCAAGAAGAAATCATGGGTGCTATATTCCCTGGGCCCTTGCATTTTTGAAACTATTCATCTGTAACCTTCATACCTTAACTGAAACATGCCAAGTATAAATATTTTTGTTCAAATTATTTTCCTTTCTTGAATTTCCACTATCTTCTGGCGGCAAGCTAGTGTGAAAAAATTTGTGAAACCAGTCTGATTTTTAAGTGACTTTTTTTCCTTGGACACTAAATAATTAATTTTCCTTGAGGAGCAGTAATTTCACCTTGATATAGACTGGTGTTGATTTGTCCTGGAATATAGTGTGCCTTTCAATTTTTAGATGTTGTGACTTACTAATTTCTTCATTTAAGGAAGTTTTTTATAAAATTGTATCTTAGAATGTTTTTCTGTTTTTTTAAAACTCTGGAATTAGTATTACACTACTTCAATATTTTTAATTAGTTCCAAAACTGTCTTTTGTATTCAATTTATTTCTCTATCTCTACCAAATTATCCTCTTGTCTATTCTCTTCACCTCTGACTTATGGTTTCATGTATTCTATAGCCTCTCTAATTGTTTTAAAAATGCAAAGCATTACTTGTGAATATTTTTCTTTTGTTTTCTGAGGTATGTATTCAGAGTGCTCTGCATGGGAAATTCATTTATTTCATTGTTTTTAATAACCATAGTAATTTCTCATAGTTGTTATCCTATTTCTTCTCATTTCTTGCATATTAGACGGACAGCTCTTCTTTTTCCCATGTGGGAACTCTCCTTGAATCCCTTCCCATCATACCTAAGACCTAAGTGCATCTGACCTTCAGAGCACCGGTGAGGAGACTGGGCATTAATACAGTGGTTCGCTGTGCTCTTCTTTTCCTTGGGAATAAGAAGTGAGGAAAGGCAGGAAACACTGCTGTGGGTTTTTGAGATTGGTGATCCCTTCTCTATTTTCCTATTAATTCTGTAAAATCCCGTTCTGTATTTTATTTTGTCCGGTCAAATGTTAACTTATTCCCCTCATTCAGAGTGAGTGCTGAGCCTTCATTCCATAAAATATTACCCTTTCTTGTTAGATTTATTCATCCTCTTTTTGCTGAATACTAAGTTCCTAAGTTCAAATGGGAGGCTTTCATACTAGCCATTAGTCTTTTCCTGTGCCATAAATACTATAATAAAATATTATGAGGGATTAAATTAATAAACCTAGTTAGAAATGATCTCAGAATGAAAACACAAACTGGAAAATTGGAAACTGCTGTACATCCCTTCTATCTCTAACCTGTTCATAAGCTCAACTTTCTGAAAATGATTTTAATGTTGGCATTCCTTAATAATGACTGCAGAGAACCTCAAAGGAACTCTTTTTCTTTTTATTCCAACTTATTGACAAATAGGCAACATGTCCAATATACCATGATCTTAAGCATTCCTTCCAAAGCAATAGCCCTCTTCCTACCCATTTAGGAAAAAAAAAAAAAGTTGCTGAGTCCGAAGTCCCAACATTCTAAAGGATTTCCTTTCAATTTAACCACCAAAGAGATTCTTATCAAATATACAGTGCATGTGAATGTATGACATAAGTTTCCAAAGAATTGTAGCTCCAATTTGACTAAAATGAAAAGTTTAGTCCTATTAAAATTAAAACTTTAAAGCCATGAGGTGAAACATCACTTTCCACTGCTTCGATTACCACTTTATGCAAATGACTTCTAGATTTAAATCTCTTTTAAGAATCAGAAACAGGTTGGCAGATTCCCACAATTTATCTTTTTGCTCCCACTTCAAACTTACTAAGGCCAAAAGAAAACTTCATATTCTCTCCATCAAATAGGGTTTTTTTTTTCCTGTTTCCTCACCTATTAATGCCATTACCAATCTATCAGACATATATGTGACAGATTCTAAAAGTCATCTTATTTCTCTCTCTTTATCAACAGTTCCTCAGTTAATCAGTCATCCAGTTTTGTAGATTTTCCTCCACCTTTTGAACCAAATTGTGTTTCTTTCTGTTTATTCACACACACCACTGGGAAGTTCAGACCTTTATTACTTTTCTCCCAACTTATTACAACAGCCAGACTTCTCACGATTATAAATATTTCCTTGAACTTGGTCCATTTAAGGTTACTGTGCAAAAACACAGCTCTGACCGTGTCACTACCAGGTTGAAAAACCTTTGCTGGCTCTCCAGTACCTACTTAACCTCCTTTCATTATTTTCAATATCCCCCATGATCAGGGTCCAAACAACCTCTATGGCATAGTCTTCTGCTCACAAAAGCACACACGGTCCAAACCCAACAATTTACTCACTGTTATCAAACAAACCCTATTTTACGTCTTTAATGATGCGTTACTTCTGTCATGAAAGTCCATTCATTCTTTCCTCTCTGGCTTCACTGCTACTTGCTCAATTCTATTCAGACTTCGAGGCCTGGATCAAACAGTCACTCTACTACAAAGCATTCCTCGAAGTCCAAAAGGAAATAATCTCCTCCCTATATGACTTTTTAGTGCCAACTAATTATTATTCTCATCTTATAATTACTGTATTTTTATTCTCATTTATTTTCTTTCTATTCCCCATGTAAAATTCTTGAGTGCAAACTTGGTGTCATGTTCATTTTTGTGTTCTCAAAGTCAGAGCTCAAGGCCTTACCAATAATAATTCTTCCACAGTCTGAGAGCTCATTGAGAGCAAGGACCAGGTAGGCTTTTTAAAAAAAAATCAGAACTCTATCACTACCACTTGACACAGCGCCTGTCACTATTTTGAATGAATGTTGAATGAAATAAATCAATTCAGCAATTATTCATTGAAGTCTTCATTGTTGGCTCTTATTTGAAAGACATCCGAAATTCACTTTTTGGTCAGAATATGTAGCAATGGATCAAGCTCAAGGAAATTTTATGTATATGCAGTGCCACAAAGGTTCTGTCTTCACATAATGACATCTTTTGCTAAAGATAATCCAATAGTGAAAACACATCTATCTTTGGTTTTCATGCATCAGCACATGTAATGCTCAATTTTGCTCAAATACCAAGATAAATTATAGTCACCTCTATATGCAATTGTCAATACGAATTCTAAAATCTATGAAATAGTGATATTTACATAAAATATCTATGTGAGATCATATCCCTAATACTTGTGGTGGTTCCAGTTGAGGGAGATGTTATTGATTTGTTGTGGTTTTATCATTTATGGAGAGCTGGTATTCAAAGGGAGAGAAAACACAAATGTCTTTCATTTTCTTCTCCTAACATATTAATAACAATAATATTTGATTCTTTCAAGTTTCAAAGCATTATTTCATACATTATCTTACCAAAATAGCCAAAAATCCTTTAAAGCTGTTTCAGTGATAATACGGGTTATTAGAGTAGCATTCAGGAATTACTCTGGACTTCAGTCTTCTTCTCCATAAATGAAAGAATTGTACTAAATGACTTCTGAGGACCCTGCCAGTTCTAACTTTTCATTATTTTTAGTGAAGTTTGTCAGTTCAGTCTTGAAACTAATCAAAAAGAAAAGTTCCAAAATGTTTGGAAAAAGTGATAGCAACCTTCAAGCAGAAAGTTAAATCATAAAAATTGATTTAAAGTTAACTCTGTTTCTATGAAATATAATACATATATTTTTGCAATTTTCCTATATAATTTAGAAAAACACTCTTGCAAATAAAACTGCGCAAAAAATCTTTCTGATTTCAGGAATCTGGTGAATTTTGTACCAGTTTGGTAATATTTCGACTGATCAGTAGAGGGCACACTTGATTCAACATATAATACACACGAAAGCCGCTTGCTTCATTTAGCCTGGAAAAGGTCTAGCACTGCACTCAGGAAACTTAAGGGAAGAATTATTAGTGAGTTAGTTTTTTATTGTTGTGTTGGTGGTGAAAGGGATTAGAAAAGCACAAGAAGATTCGTTTATTGCCATTTAGCTGACGGTAATATTTCTTCCTGGGAAGAAAATTGTTCATCTACTCTTATCTTTTCTCATCTCAGCATTGGTTTGCAGGGGCCTCAAATGTTTTCAACAAGGGACAGCAACAATTTGGCTACAGAAAGCAGGATTTTTTTCCACTGAGATGATACAGCCCATCTTGTGACAGTGGCTACTCTTCCTCCCCCCTCCATCTCTTTGCATTGTTGCCTCTCTTTGTGTACCCATGCCATTAGTATTGAGAGGACCATTGTCCATTGTAAGAAAATATAAAAGAAGATCATTAGAAGTTCAGATTTCTGTAGTGGCTCTTTGGGGTTTTTGATCAACACAGAGGCTGTCTGAAAAGTGAAACATTTCCAAGGAGAATGTGCTGCCTGACTAAAGAATGTGAGGACCCTAAAAAGAGCCTGAAAAAAACCCACCTACCAGCAGGCTAGACAAAGGCTACAGGTTGGGGCCTCTTCTTTGAAAGAGCTGATTAATGTGAGGTCTTGTTACCTGCTTTATCAGTGTTTTGTTATGAGTGAAAGGTTTCAGCATTCTTAATTTGTCTTGGGGATGGGAAAAGGAAAGGCAAACTTGCCGGACAGGGGTCCAAGGGTGAGGTAGATCCATTTGCCCTCAGTGAGAAATAACAGACACAAAAAACACAGGCTCTTCTACAAATTCATACTGAACGTTTTTTCTTAAAAAGCAGTCCAAAGGCCCTCACTGCTTATCCACTTATCTTGAGGAATAAGGTATAGGCTCTGAAGGTTGCTAAAAGTAAAAATTATCCATTATGCTAAAGCAAAAATAGATTCAGAGAACTGAATAGGGAAAAAATAATCTGTTTTAGAATGTAGTGGGGAAAGTAAACAACACTTGTGGAAGATAAAAATTCATGATTTTTTGAATTGTGTTACTGTAATCCTGTTATTTACTAGGTTATGCTAAAGCACATTTAGGTATAAGGTCTCTAGGAATAATCTCATCGTATGCACAGTTTTAAAATTAATTACCAAATACTTTTTCATACCAACTATAAAATTGGAATGCATATGCCATGCTCTGACAATTTGGAGCTTTTTTTAGACAAGAAGCAGAACATGGCCTTTTACAGTGTTTTATTTCTGGTTCCCTGAAATTTAAGTCTTAAGAAAATATTAGGAGACACATACCATAGTTAATGACAAATGTCCAGTACGTATTGTCAAGGGATGAAGAGAGAAGGGGTAGAGTAAGATGCTTGTTCTGGGTAAGTGTTTCGTAAGCATTGTTTAGTGAAGACTGCCATGTAACAGAAGGTGGTACCTGTGTTAACGCATTAGTTAGTCACAGATACCAAGTGAAAGATATAACAGCGCTGTTAATTAAGTGGAAAATACCCTCAACAAGTAAACAAATGAGACACTGTTTGAAAACGTATGGCATCTGACGCAGACAGTTGTTCCACAAATTTTAGCTAGTAATCACGACCATGTAATGTGTAAGGACAATTTGGTTTGATTGGGTTTATTTTGTCAATGTTTTCATCAGCATTTTGATCTCACATCTAATATAAATTGCCTTAATCTTTTCTTCCTCTTTATGCCCAAACTTAATAATATAAGGTAAGAGAAAAAGTGGTTAAAATGCATATACATACATTTATTCATATCTATTTACATATGTATATGTAACTTTTTGCCATACAAGATTGCTGGTTAAACACGTTAGCTTAGTAGTTGAATAATACATAGTTTCTGCTTTCTTTTACAGTATTTAGCAACCCTGAGCACTCACTGACTTGCACTATTAGATTGTGTATACACTCGGTTGTAAGCTTATTTCAAGATACGTATCTTCCTGATTTTTATACTCCCTAAGCCCAGCACAGGCATTCTCATAAAAGTCTGCTTTCAAAAACTGCCTGCTGAATGAATGAGCCCGGATCAGAAACATCCAAATTTTTTAATTGTCTCACTGTTTCCATCAATTGTTTTTTTAAAAAAGAAGGTATAAATACCCATCCTCCCAAAGCACAATAACAACTTATAGTTCTTAGTAAGCACTCTGCCACCTCTCTGAGTCCACCACAAAAAGCACTAGTTCAAGCAACGGAAACTCTGTCCATTTAAATCTTGCCAATGTATAGGACACGGGTTCGAGCCCTGGTCCGGGAAGATTCCACATGCCGCGGAGCAACTAGGCCCGTGAGCCACAACTACTGAGCCTGCACGTCTGGAGCCTGTGCTCCGCAACAAGAGAGGCCGCGATAGTGAGAGGCCCGCGCACCGCGATGAAGAGTGGCCCCCGCTTGCCGCAACTGGAGAAAGCCCTCGCACAGAAACGAAGACCCAACATGCCAAAAATAAATAAATAAATAAATTTATTTTTTTAAAAAAAGAGAAATAAATAAATAAACAAATACTTGTTTTAATGAGACTATTTATCAGCCATGCCCGTCTGCCTTGATAGGGGAAGCAACTTGATAGGGGAGCAAGAGAGGCATGGGTTTGAATCTCCACTTTGCCTGACCTTGGGCAGAAAACGTAACCTCTTTGAGACTCAATTTCCTGTGTGAAAAACGATGATAATAATATCTCTCTAAATTTCCTGAGGCTCCTTGGAAATACCATGGCCCTTTTCCATCTAAATGGAAGCCAGACTTCTTCCGGGAGGACTTGTCACTGTGCCATATTTCCAAGGCTTAAAAAGTTAGAAATCATTACATGTTGCACATTGAGCTCAGCTCACCTCTAAAGACCTGCTCTTACTGGAATGGCTGACTCCTTTTAGATCTTCTCCGAAGCCCCAGGACCACTCCCACGGAAGGCAGGCTCTCCCAGAGTTGTATTTTTATTTAGGTGACAAGCACTTAGACGCAGCAGGCACTGTCCAAAGCACTTGACAAACAGTAACTGATTTAATCCTATGACCTTGATGCCACCCCTTGAAATATGGCCTGTAGTCTTGCTCTACTTAATAATCTCTTCTTCGTTCTTAAATAATTCAGCCCCCATTCCTAAAATAAATGCTGAGCAATGACAGTAGTTGTTCACTGTGGGGAAAAGTTTTAAGTGCACCCTAGAAGATTTGATGGGGAATATTCAAGAAAACCATATAGAATTTTATTTCAGACGGAAAGAAAAAAACATATCTTCCACCTCAGCACAACCGTGAGATTAACAGAGGATGTTTCCTGTCAGCAAGGCTAGATCCAGGAGAAGAATCCAGATGTCTCTCTGCAAAACTAAATACCATTTTGCAACCCTTTCATTTCTTCTGAAACTTTGAAGTAAATAAGAGTAGGACCAAACCTAGTAAATTACCTGAGGACTGAAGCGTTTTTGACGTAAGCTTTGAGGTATTTCTTTGCCTACTTCAGAACACTAGCCTTGTTTCATGTCGGAGCCCTGAGTGACAGAAACGATGGTGGACACACTGGACAGCAAGCTTTGCTCCCGTGATGCCAAACAGAGAGCACAGTGGCCCAGGCTGCTGCTTTCCAGAGTCTCGAGACTTGATTTGCATATATATTTAACTATTTGGTTGCACCAGAACTGCTCTGTTAGCATATTTTAATACTGGTATAACATGGTGGTTGTGACAGCAGCTTGGTTAGGTAGACGGGCTTGATTAGAGACCAGGCTCTAACACTTAGGAACTGTGTAAATCTGTACTGGTGGCTGAACCGCTTTTTGCCTCAATTTCCTCAGTTATAAAGTAATTATAATAGAACCTACCTCATAAGTGTGTTGGAAAGATGAGTTAATGCGTCTGAAGCACTTACCACAGTATTTAACTCATAGTGAGTAGTTGTTCACATTACTATTCTCCCAGGTTATTCACAGCAATGGAGCTAAATTGCTCTTTGCTGAGTGGCATTGCTTCCCAAACTATATTCTGAAGCCCACTGTTCCCTCAAGGTCAGCAAAAAGGAATTCCCTTCTTCAAATAATCTTGGAAAACATTGCATTTGCCTTGGAAGTTCAGAATGCACTGAAACTGAACTATTAAAGACTTTGAAAGACCTGCAATTAAGAAGTCTGTTTTATTTTGTTTCACCCTATGAGTCTCAAATATATAAGAGTACTTGACCCTTAAGTTCCACATTCACTTATTCATTTTTGTTAGTTCCTCTGTGTACCCCTCACTTCAAGGTCTTAATTTTCCTGAAATGAGACATTTCATTTCTTTTTAATGTACATGGAACATCAAACAGTGTTACAGGTGCTTACTTTTTACACATAGGAATAGTAGGTCTTTGCAGATATAATTGAATTAAGGACCTTGAGATGTAAAGATCACCTGGATTATCTGGACGGGCCCTAAGTCCAATGACAACGGTCCTTATGAGAGAAAGGTAAGAGGAGATTTGAGACACAGAATAGAGGACACAGACAGGAGAGGAGGAGGAAATGTGAGCACAGGGGCAGAGATGGGAGGGGTGTGGTCACAAGCCAAAGGATGCTGACAGCCACCAGGAGATGGAAGGGACAAGAAATGGATTCTTCCCTGGAGCCTCCAGAAGGAGTGAAGCCCCGCTGATTCCTTAATTTCAGCCTTCTAGCTTCCAGAAGGGTGAGAGAATAAATTTCAGTCATTTTAAGCCACAGAGTTGATGGTCCTTTTGTTTACGGCAGCCCTAGGCAACTAATACTCTGTTTCACCATTTACAAAATGGGGTTAATAAAAGCCTACCCTGGCCTGCCATCGTCATAACAGTGCCGTGAGGATCAGATCTAATAATGTATGTGAAAATACTTCTGCAATTTAAAGTACTTATGCAGATATGACATTATTTTTATCACTACTGTGTGAAATTCATAAACTTTCTTGTTTCCAGTGGAAACAATGATTCTAACTTCTGTCTCCTTGGCAACTTTTCTGCTTTACCTTATTCCTTTGCTTTTTTGTTTTGTTTCATGAGAACAAAATCCAGGATCCTCATCTCTTCCCATTCAATACCCAGAATGGCAAATACTGAACTCCTTAGGAAAATCTCAGCTATATTTGTCATTCACTTCCTGAGGCTGTAGTCGCATATATATTTAATTATATAACTTATATAATTATATAACACATAATATTAATTACATAATCATTGATTATATAACTGTATTATAATTAATGATGTTTAAATTTAAATAAATCCATTGGGATAATGGGGAAAAGAGTATGATAAATTAATATTAATCTAGATTGCAATGAAATACCTCAAGTTATTAAATGACTCTCCAGAGACATTTAGCATGATATTTCAATTTTAATAAAAGATGTACTGGACACATTTTAATGAAATCTGCCTCTTTGGGCTCTAATATATAAAAATAAATATATTAGCTTTCCTCAAACTTTTTCCTGAAAACCACAACAGCTCAAACCGCAAGAACTATGGCTTTTAAAACTAACCAAATGCAATTAGAGATGCTCCCTTCCTTACAGGGAGGCACAGGAGAGCTTTCCTTTGTTAGAGACTGGCTTCCTTAACTTCCGCAAGAAAAGAAGCACAGAGATGGCACATCTGTCAAGAAGCATAGTGAAGGAGCCAATGTGGATACTCTCACTTTCTTTTTGAAACTGTGTCCTTTTCTTATTCATTTCAGCAATTGACTTGCCTACTCCCAGCAGTGATCAAATTTCCCTTTCCTTTTAAAGTGAGAATCTTCATTTGATAGAATCTAGACCTGACTGGATATTTAGCTCAGAGTGGCAAGCACTGAGAGTTTCCAAGGGGTCTTTTACTGTGGTATTCAAATTTAAATTTATTTCTAGAAACTGATTCTTCCTCTCTCAAATCATCCTAAATGCTATTGGACATTCAATAAATGTGTAGGGAACTTTGCTGAAACCAAGGAGGATTTCCATTCCAACTCTTCTTTTTTCTACCACACTTTCTCTTCACAATCCCAACTACCCTCTGAAAGCTCTGAGAAGATTTTTCCTGAAAATGTTTTACATATTTTTAAGTGGCTGTTCTGTAAGAACGAGGTTTTTTCCAATTTTGTTTGTGGTTTTCTCCACACTTATCTTGGTTTGGTTCACATGTCCCTGTAAAACTTCCCCATTCACATCTGTAACATTGTTCCAAATGTACAGTTTGTCAAGGTAACTATGACAACTGTGCATCCTCTTGATGTGTCATACGCTCTTGTAAATCATAACAGGTGAATGATGTGGGAAAGATCTTCAATGGTGTGAGCCATTAGTCCAACGAATTCATACAATTTGCCCTACTGAAAACCAGCATTTTTATGTCTCATACTGTCCATCCTACAAATGTATAAGCACCAAACACCAGGAATGTTTCTAGGAAATGAGAATATATCTATGAATTAAAGCAACAAAAATCACTGCCCTCAAAGAGCTGACATTCAAGTGGGTAATAGCAGTTAATTCCTACTATGAGTCAAGTACTATTTTTAGTATTTAATATAAATTAACTGATTTAATCCTCACAACAATCTTATGAGATTGATATAATTAGTATCCCCATTTAAGAAAAAAGAAAACTAGGGCAGAAAGAGTTAAATGTCTTGTCCAGAGTCATAAGAATGAAGTCCATTTTGGCTTTTTCAAAGGAAAATTAAAATGCAAACATTTACAGAATATTAGAATAGATCTTCAATGCTTAGCTCAGTACTCAATAAAATCTAGTGAATAAATTCATCTTCATTGTACTATTAGAGGATGTCTTAGTCCATTTGGGCTGCTGTAACAATATACCACAGACTGGGTAGCTAATAAACAACAGAAATATATTTCTCACAGTACTGGAGGCTGGAAATCTGAGATCAGGTACCAGCGCGGTGGGGAGAGGGCCCTAACCTGGGTTGCAGACTTCTCATTATATCCTCACATGGCAGGAGGGGCAAGGAAGCTCTCTCAGGCTTCTTTTATAAGGGCACTAATTCCATCTGTGAGGGCTCCACCCTCATGATCTAATTACCTCCCATAGACCCCATCTCCTAACACCATCACCTTAAGGGTTAGGTTTCAATATATGAATTGTAGGAAGACACCAACATTCAGACCATAGCAAAAGACTTGTTATGCAGCTTCTTTTTACAACCAACACAACTAAAGTTGTTAATATGAAAATGATATTTTCCAAATTTAAAAATTATAAAATCAATGTTAAAATTATTATTCTAGAACTATAAGGAAGGTATAATTGATGGTTACTTTATTATTGAACTACTGCTTTTAGTAATAAAAATCATTTTAGCACTTATCACAGTTCATAACTGTATGTACATTATATTATTATGTGATTAATGTCTCTCTAGAGCCACTCTCCTGCATTTAAATGTGCCCTCAACAATAGCAAAGATTTAGCAAAATAGTATAATGCCTTGTATATCAGAAATTTATAGGTTTAGCATTTACCTCTATGTTGCATTATGAGCATAATGAGGATATTGACTACAGCATGTAGCAGCCAGATATATGCACATTAATTTTCAATGAGAACTACATCCAATAAGAAACTCCTAGTGGACACATGTCCCAAGATAATTCAGTGGGGAAAGAATAGCCTTTTCCACAAATGATGCTGGGACAATTGGACATCCTCATGCAGAAGGATGAATCTGAACCCTTATCTCACACCATACAAAAAAAGTAACTTGAAATGTGTCATAGATCTACATATAAGAACCAAAACTATAAAACTCTTAGACGAAAACATAAGAGTAAATTTTGGTGATTTTAGATTATATAAGAATTTTTAATACCTCAAACACATGAGGAAAAGAAAACATTAACAGACTGGACTTCATCAAAATTCAAAACCTTTGTACTTCAAAATAGGCCATCAAGATAGTAAAAAGACAAGCCTCAGACTAGAAAAAAAAAAAAAGCTTGAACTCATATATCCAATAAGGGACTTGTATCTAGAATAAAGAACTCTTGCAACTCAATAATTAAAAAGATAAGCAACCCAATAAAAAAAGTAGTCAAAATAATTGAATAGCTATTTCACCAAAGAAGATACAGGAATGATTAATACACACATGAAGAGATACTCAACATCATTAGTCACTAGGGAGATGCATATTAAAACCACAATGAGATCTCACTTCACACCAGCTAGGATGGCAGTGACAAAAGGCAGACAATGCTGAGTGTTGGCAAGAATTTGGGGAAATTGGAAGGAACCCTCACACTAGTAGGAATATAAAATAACACAGCCACTCATAATACTTCCATCAACCTATATCAGCCTGATGAACCAGCATTCTCTACGTTTTAGATTAGAATCAAGACACCATTTCACTTACAACTTCAGCAAATAAAAGACAAATCTCCCACCCCTTATTCTGTGGCCCATGAACGACAGCACTAATCCATCACTGAACTCTTCTCCCACCAAACCTACATACAGCTTCACAATTTTCTCAACAGAGAATGTCATACAAACATTCCTATTTGTCATCTGATGTTATTTTGACTTCTTTTTTAGATCTCCCATCAGCAGTGCCCTTATTTTATGATAATACTACCATATCAGATCTTACATAGGTTATGTATTAATCTTATGCTTAATGTGAGTTTTAAAAGGATTTTGGGGGAGGGTGGGCAAGGGATTTCTTGCCTATACCCTTCGGTTGAACTACAGAAGCCATCATATAATGCACCTGGCTATACATCTTGTTTTATACAAAAATCATATACTATACTAAATTATTATTTTATTTTTTAATCAAATAGTGTATTGCTTTGTCAAATATAATGTTAGAAACCTAAGAAAAGTTTGTTGTTTAAAAAAAATGTAAGAAAATAAGTTACAACATTCATGTGTTAACTCTGCAATAATTCTTGGGATAACTTTTATGATTATACAAGGCATGTAAAGCATGTATAATAATCTAATTTTAGGATGATCCAAGAAAAGAATATATAGACGCTTAAAAATCCTGGTACTAAATCTCACTGCTTCCAACTTCGTTATACAATAAAATTTGTATACAGTAAGTAATGTTCATTTTTCTTTTGTTAAGTTGGTTCAAGCACATCAGCTTCTAAGAATCACAACCTTCGGCAAACTATGTCATATCTCTGCTATTAGTTGTGAAAGAAAACTCAGAGCTGCAACATTAGTCCTCTCAATTCTAATTCCTGCCCTCTTGTGTCGAGGTTATAATTATCACTGAATCTCATACAGATATCTCACACAGGAATTTATTTCTTTCATTTCACCCTCAACTTAAATGGAACCCGGAGCCTGGAAATCACCTGCTAGGTCCTTTGTTTTCAACTGCCTTAAATCTCACATTATAGCCTCCACAGCTAAGTACAAAATCATGTAAGGCAGACCGAATTTCCCGGAACGATTTGAAATGCTGTTGTATTCCAGAATATTGTAAGTCAAATTGGCCTAATGCAATATAATACACTGTCAGAGTAATAGAGAGTGAGATAAAAGTCTTCCTTAAGGATCACATAACAATTCTCTTACTCACTTGGAGTGTTCTTTTAAGGTGCACTTAATACACTTGTCTCTGTTGATAACAGCCACCCTGAATTATTTAAAAAAAAAAAAAAAAAGAGCAATTTGTCCCTATTCAAATGACACCTCAGGCGCCTGTTGTCCACAGAAAGCATAAACATATGGTAACAAATAAATCTGAGATCTAGCTGGTTGCGGCCAAGGGCACTCTGTGCCATGGGCTGCCACCTTTGTAAAGTACTCTCCCTGCAGGGTTTGTGTCGGTGCTCTCCACCCCCTGGGTCATTAATATCAGCCTGACAAAATACGCAATTAGGCTCCTCTATCTAGCGGAGCCCTTTTGACAAGGAACGACACTGTGAACCTCTGTGTTAACATGAACAGGTGATAAAGGGGGTCAAATAGCTCTTCACAGCTGCCAATATCAGAGAGTTACATGAAACACAGAAATCTAAAAGGCAGCTCTTTTGCTGAAGCCCCAGGGAGTGGAGTTTGCTTTTCTGCCTCTCAGTGCGTCCTCTTTCTGGTCGTGCCATGAGCACTCTCTCTATGCAGCTTGGCAGCCCATTAAAGCGAAAAATGCTTTAGTCCGTGAGGCTATAAAGTTGAATAATTGCTGTCTCGAGTCTTTCTCGAAGTCACTTGAAAGATGACCATTGTAAGATAGGTTGCCTTCTGGTAAATGATCTATGGTAAAGAGCGAGCTACAGGACAGCCGAGGATACCTGGGCTAAGTTCCTGGTAGGGCAGCAAAGTGGCGAGTAAATCATTCCCAGAACAGCCACCACTTCAGTGACCAGAGCTCCGCTCAACCTTGATGCCCAATGTGTTTGGCTCGCACTGCGCCTCCCACTTACTAGCAAATGTCATGTCGGCTATTGCTTGACCTGAACTCAGGAAACCATTGCTCTTATAGGCAAAGATAATCATCTGGTCACTCAAAACTAAGTATGGATAACTCTGGGAACACAGGAGCAGGGACTGTGGGAGACTGCAAAGTGAAAAAAGGCACAGCCTTACCCTAAAGTCATTTCAAATCTAATAGAAGAGATAAAAGAATAAATAATTCTAATCAAAGTAACATGCATGCAGAGGGCCCTCCAGGTGGAGTTTTCTTATTTGATAAACACACCTAATCTCTTCCTGCCTCTACTTTCCCGATTGTAAAATGAGAGTGCTACCCTCAAATGCCATTGTGAGGATTAAGGAAGAGACTAGCATAAAAAATAAAAATAAAAAAGCTTTGTACATAGTAAGTGCTTGATAAATGTTAGCTTTTTAAAATTCTCATCCAGTAAATAGCAGAAGCACAAAAACATACAGAGACAGTTAATAGAGCTCTCTGGAACTGGAAATTAATATAACGGAAAAAATGGAACTTTAGAGTGAACAGAGCAATGTACAGCTGTCTAAGAAGACTTCGATAAATAGACACGGTTTGATGGAGTAAAATAGCAAGATTTCAGAGGAGAACAGAAGGGAAAAAAAGCACTTTAAAGACGATAAGAACTGAGAGTTGTTAAATTGTCAAGTCCTAGTAACATGCAATCATGAAAAGTTGAGTCTGATTAAATGACAATTTCAGAAAACCACAATTAATCCTAGAAATCAGAAGATCTTATTCTGATATTAACTACTTCACTGATTAAATACAGAAATTGAACTAGAAATTATCCAAAGTCCCTTCCAGACCTACTTTATGATTCTAAGATACTCTTATCATGAAATTCTTACCACTGTACTCCTGTAATCAAGAATTTAGAAAGGCTCATTAAATAGGTTAAAACTGCCTCATTTTGAAGGCCTGCTTCAATTTGCTTTTCTGTAACATCTCACTTAATTACACCACATTCATACAATTGCTTAAGTCAAACAGTTCAGAATTATATGCAACTTCTCTGGTTATTTATAACTCTCACGTTTCATTTGTCAAGTCCTATTGTATATACATCTGTTACTTTTTCTTCTCACAAGGGGAGAGCAACTGGTGGGGGAAAAACTGAACTCTAGCTCAAATTTAGCAACATATGAAAACTAACATCCAACGAGAACCCAAGTACCCATCTTCCCCAGCTCCCTTAAATAAAATGGTCATGATGAAATTCATCATGCCTGTTAAAATAATGAATATCATTAATTAGTATAGAAGGCATACCTTATATAGTAGTGCTTTGCAAACTTAAATGTGTATCTCAAATCTGAATGTAAAATCATGTTAAAATGCAGGTTCTGATTCAGTAAGTCTAGAATGGAGCCTGCTAATCTTGGCATTTATAACAAGATCCCACACGGTGTTGATGCTGCTGGTATATGAATTACATTAAATAGCAAGAGTCTAGAATGGCACTTTCCAATATGTTAGCCACTGGCCATATGTGGCTATTTAAATTTCAATCAAAATAACTAAAATAAAATTTAACTAGAAATTCAGTTCTTTGGTCACACTGGCCACATTTCAAGTATTCAATAGCTACATATGGCTAGTGGCTACCATATTGAATATGTCCATCATTGCAGAATGTTCTATTGGACAGGACTAATCAAAAGTATTGTAATCCATAAGATTATCTGACTTACACAAATATAACAAAAAAATGCTACGTGATTTTTTCCAAAGGTAACAAAAAAGCTAACACAAAAAACACATATGAATATAGATTTTTAAAAATTATTACAGAAACAGACCAATGTAGAAGTTATCCTGATAGGAGTCAGAAGAATTTGCTACATTCCTGATTTTTAATAATAAAACTCCTTAATAATATTACTATCTTAATAAATGGTGAATCATTACAAATGTATTCAAATTGGATTATCTATTGATACCTAACAAAACACCTCAAAACTTAATGGCTTAAAGCAACAATGATTTATTATTTCTCATGATTTTATCAGTTAGTTGAGCAGTTCTGCTGGTTTCACCAGGGTTCATTCATTTGTTGCATTTAGTTGGAGGGTACACTGGCCTTTGTCTTTCTCTCCTTGTGATCTTTTATCCTTAAGGATGGTAGACCAAGCTTCCTTGCCAGATGGCAGCAAACTTCCAATAGGGTCAGCTCCAGTTCATAACTGCTCATCAAGTCTCTGCTTTCATGGCACTTGCCCAGTGCAAGTCACATGACAAAGCCATAGTCAGTGCAGGAGGGACCCCACAAGGGAGCGTGCACTGGAAGGTGTGATCCATTGAAGGTCTTTATGACAACAACCCACCACAAAAAAAGAAGTGTAGTATTAAGAAAGGAAGAGGGCTTCCCTGGTGGCGCAGTGGTTGAGAATCTGCCTGCCAAAGCAGGGGACACGGGTTCGTGCCCTGGTCTGGGAAGATCCCACATGTCGCAGAGCAACTAAGCCCGTGAGCCACAACTACTGAGCCTGCGCGTCTGGAGCTTGTGCTCCGCAACAAGAGAGGCCACGATAGTGAGAGGCCCGCGTACCGTGATGAAGAGTGGCCCCCGCTCGCCGCAACTAGAGAAAGCCCTCGCACAGAAACGAAGACCCAACACAGCCAAAAATAAATAAGTAAATAAATAAAAGTGAAATTCTTTAAAAAAAAAAAAAAAAAGAAAGGAAGAGAAATTTCTCAAGATAAAGACTTATAGGTGAAAACTGAGAGGGAACATCATATTCCAATAAACTTTAGAGAAACAGAAAGAAAGAGAGAGAGACAGAGACAGAGAAAAGCAGCTAATGACGAAGATTTCCTCCTTGACCTAACTTTCATCAGGCTCCTCTAAGCCCTCTTCTCGGTTAGGCCTCAGCCTTGGCCAGCCTGTAGCAAGAAGCCTGTGAAGTCAGTTTAGTGAAAATGCCTCCACCCTTGATACATGATCAAATTCCTTACTCCCCACCCATGACATCGAAGTCCCTGGCCTAACTTTACTAGCATGAATCCTACTGGGCCACTTTAGCAAAACTCCCTCTGCCCTTGATGTCTCTCCTCAGTAATTTTCCATCCACTAACCCTCTCACTCTGCTCATTGGCTATAAGTCCCCATTCATCCTTGTATTGAGAGTTGAGTTCAGTCTCTCCCCTATTGTAATATTCTCTTCCTTGTTGCAAAAGTCTTGAATAAAGTCCCGTTTATCATTTTAACAAATGTTAGAATAATTTTACTTTTACGTTAAACATATCCTGATCAAAGTATTTCATAATTTTTGTTATAAATACACAAAAATCAATTGATTTTTTAAATTTTCAGGCAATATACAATGGAAAAGGGGTTCCTATTCATAACATATATATACAGTTATCATGAATATATATACTTGATAAATCTTAAAATAGATGAAGAAAACTACAAAATTATATTGATGGGTATAGAAGAAGAATTAAATAAATTGAGAGAAATACTAATTTGGAAAGAATGATTAATGAAAAATACTATTCCTTCAAAAATGAATTTACCATTTTACCACAATGCTACAACACAGAATATCAATGAAGCTCATGCTAAATACATATATGAAAGATTTTAAAGTTTTTTTTTTAAAGAAGAGAAATAAGTAAGGAAGTTAACCAAAGTTAGAGTATTAAAAAAATACAATAACTAAAACAATTGCTAAAGTCAAAAGAATTAAAGCAATGGAAGAAAATGATCACAGAAAAACCTAGTATATATGAGAATTAATATGAGATAAAAAGACAAAATATACAAATGATGAAAGGAGATTATTCACTAGTCAGTCGATAATTATTGTGAGCTATGTACCTGCAATGTTCTGAGAGCTGGTGGTATGCTAGTGAACAAAATATACAAAAAAATCTCTTCTTTTAACATATCATTTATTACTTTGGGGAGTACTGTTTATTTAGAAAACAATTTATTTTGAAAATTACCCTACAGGTATTGTCAAAATAAAACATGGAATAAGAGGCTAAATGTTATCCTTAAATGGAGGCACTCAGTATGATTTGAATAAATAAATGCTTATTAGGATAATGAGAAAACTGGATATTTACTGATATTAAGAAATTATTCTCATTTTTTTTTACATCTTCATTGGAGTATAATTGCTTTACAATGGTGTGTTCATTTCTGCTGTATAACAAAGTGAATCAGCTACACATATACATATATCCCCATAGCCCCTCTCTCTTGCATCTCCCTCCCACCCTCCCTATCCTACCCCTCTAGGTGGTCACAAAGCACCCAGCTGATCTCCCTGTGCTATGCGGCTGCTTCCCACTAGCTATCTATTCTATATTTGGTAGTCTATATATGTCCATGCCACTCTCTCACTTCATCCCAGCTTACCCTTCCCCCTCCCCATGTCCTCAAGTCCATTCTCTACATCTGTGTCTTTATTCCTGTCCTGCCCCTAGGTTCTTCGAACCATTTTTTTTTTTTAGATTCCATATATATGTGTTAGCATACGGTATTTGTTTTTCTCTTTCTGACTTACTTCACTCTGTATGACAGTCTCTAGGTCCATCCACCTCACTACAAATAACTCAGTTTCGTTTCTTTTTATGGCTGAGTAATATTCCATTGTATATATGTGCCACATCTTCTTTATCCATTCATCTGTTGATGGACACTTAGGTTGCTTCCATGTCCTGGCTATTGTAAATAGAGCTGCAGTGAACATTGTGGTACATGACTCTTTTTGAATTATGGTTTTCTCACGTAAATTATTCATTTTTAATATGTTTAAAGGCATTGTGGTTCTTTAAAAAATAAAGACCTTATCTTTAATGAATATATGCTGGATATTTACAGACAAAATGGAATATAATTCAAAATTATCCAGTTGAGGAGAGATGAGGGAGTGGATGAGGAATAGATTAAACAAGATTGGCAAAGTGTTGATAATTGTTGAAACCAAGTTGTGAATATACGGGGTTCATTGTACTATTTCTTAACTTTCATAATAGTTTAAGGTATAGTTATAGCATATTAATTACCAAGCATCATAGTTTGAACTATCAGTTATAAGGACAAAATAAAGACCAAACAATAAAGGCTTGATATAAATCAAAATAGGAAAAATTTTAACAAAGTGATCCCCCAAATGATATCATGTATTAGAAAATAGCATGTGTATTTAGCTACCGCAATTTCTATTTCTACACTGAACACAATATTTTTGTTTCTAAAATGATTATCATCGTGTTTTCCCCAAGTACGCTGCAGCATATCTTAATTAACAGGAGCATTTCAATGATTAATTCTGCTACAATGGTAGGAAACTTGAAAACAGGTTATTATAGTCCAAACTGAGCAGAGGTTTTTATATCGCACTATTAAGTCTAACTTCTAAGCAATGACATGACTTAGTTCTATTGACTGAACCTGTTCCCCTGTTCCTTTTGAAAATGAATAATTTTTTGGTAGCTCCGTTGTCCAATTATTCAGGCTTAAATTTTTGGAGTCATCTTTTAATTCTCTTTCTTGTTAGCCCCTAAAGCCCAGTTTCTAAGTCCTGTAGATTCTAGCCCAAAAAGACTTTCACACAATCCATTTCTTTGTATCACCAACATCAGAAACTTAGTTCAGGCCTCCTGAATGTTTGTAAAGCCTCTTTTGTCCTCAGTATCATTACACATTTTCCCCATGTGACTCATCCTAAAGCACAGATTAAATCATATTACTCTTTAATCCAAATTCAGATACAACTTCCCATTGCTTTTCCAAGGGAAATGAGGTAAATGGAGGGGAGAAGAAGAGGAATGGCATCAGAAAACCTGAATTCAAATCCTGACTATGGAACTCACCCACTATATTTCTTGAACTAGACAAGGTATAATCCAAAAGGAAATAATATAAATAAAAGGGTTCTGTGAAATCTTTAAATTAATTGTAAATCATCATGATAGTGATTATATATGTATATAAATGATAATGCATCAGCTTACTATGTGGCAGGCACTGTTCTAGATACTGGATATATACATCCATGAAAAGAGACAAAAATCCCTACCATAGTGGGCTTTACATTGTAGTGGAGTGAGAGAGAAACAATAAACATGATAAACACAATAAATAACACACACAGTAAACAATACATTTCCAGATGTGTTAGAAGGTGGTAAATACTATGGAGAAGAAAAGTCAGAGGAATTGAGAGTGCCATGGTCAAGGCAGGCCTCCCTGAGAAGGTGACATGGTGGCACAGGTTAAAGGAGAGAGGGAATGAGCCTGCAGAGAAAGTGTGAGGGGAGAGAAGATGGATATAAGGTCACAGAGCACTAATGTGGGAGATAACCCAGAGAACCATATGAGCCACTCAAGCCCTTGGGCATTTACTCTAAGGGAAATGCAGCACCACTGGAGGTTTTCGAGCAGGCGTGATATGATCCATCATACTTTTTTTAAAAGATCACTATGGCAACTCTATTGAAAATAAACTCCAGTGGGTCAAGGTGGAAAGCAGGGAGACAAGTTAGGAGGCTACTGCAGTCACCCAGGTGAAAGATGATGATAGCTTAGAACAAATTGGTAGGAAGTAGGAAGTGGAAAGAAGTGGTTATATTCTTGAAATATTTTGAAAGTAGATCCAAAGGCTTCCCTCAAGGATTTATGTGGGGTATGAATAAAATGAAGCCTGAGCAATTGGAAAGATGGGGTTTTCATTAACTGAGATGGGGAAATTTGCAGTGGGTGGAGATCAGGAGTCCAGTACTGGACATGGTAAATTGGAGATGCTTAGAAAACATTGAAATGGAAATGCATTTACTCTCCTAAGTGTTACAACCGTGACCAGTACCATACTAGGCACTTTATATGTGTCATCTAATTTGAGATGATTCTCACAACAAGTTTATTCATAATTTTTACCCAGATGCTAATTAACTTGCCCCAGATCACTAAACTAAGAAAAGGAGAAGCTGGAATTTAAACCCTTCTCTTTGTCCAAAATCTGCACTCTTAGCCACTACTCTACACAGTCCCATTACTAATAAATAGAAAAACGATCCTAAAGTGTCATGTTTCTTAGAACTTATTACCTGACCCCAAACTGGCCAACTATTAAAATATAACAGTGGCTAAATTGGAATGAATTGCAAAAAAGTATCTGAACACCAACCAAGAGAACAATTTCCCAAAATTCACCACACTGTGCCCCAAGGCACAACAGGAAATCAAAATTTGACATAAGGCCAGCTTTAAAGCTTTCATCATTTTAATCTCCAAAGATTATTATTGCAACTTTAAGTAGCTTATGTGATTTACCTTCATAGGTCAGACCAATAAGTCAGCAGCGATTTGGAGAAAGACCCTACCATTATGTTCAGTGACATTTTATATCGGCAGGAAGTAGCCATTTATGCAATTATTTTGTGTAATCCTTACATTCCTATTGGCATAAGCTAAAGAAAAGAAAATATATAAATATATATAAAATGATCATGTTCCTTAGTGTGAAACTGGACGAAATGCTGTCTCATTGTGATCCCTTTTTTCCTCTAAAATGTAATTATGTTGCTGAAGTACCTACAACTAAGGGAAAATGAGAAAATAATTTTCTTGCGATGAACCAGGAAGCTTGAGATAGAGACATGTTCTCATTGTTTTCCCATTTTATTTCTCTGGGACTCAATTTCTACTGGAAATAGTGGCTATCTATCAAACCAATACAAAGACACAGCTACATTCCTTTAAAGACACTAGGAACTAAGGTGATACTCCTAAATTCAAAACTGCTGTCTCCATTTTATTAATAGTTGTAGTGACCATTAATTTTTTTCTCTTTTCCTAATTGACTTTGACCTGCTAATAAAAAATTTTAACTCTTGAATATAAAAAAAAAGAAAGAAAAAGCACATTGCTGTTATATTCTCTTAGATTTCATTTATTAGCCTAAAAATCCAAAAAGCTAAATTATAGAAAAATCCATAGGACTGGTTAATCTAAACAAAGATTAAAATTTTTAGGACCTATAAATGATATAACTTACATGTAGTACTTATATCATGTCTATCTAAAGTACTAAAAAATTTACAGTCCTTAAGGTATCAATCCACTTCATACAGGCCTTGCAAAATTCTGAGAAAAGATGCCAGCTGATTCTCAACTCTGTGATTGAGAGTAAGTGATTAAGAACATAGAGGGTGTATTAGTCAAGGATTTCTGGAGATAGAGAATCAATAGGAGATTAGATATAGATATAGATTATATAGATACAGATTTATTTTGAGGAATTGACTCACACAATTGTAAAAGCTGGCAAGTCCGAAATTTGCAGAGTAGACCAGCAGGCTGGAGACCCTTGCAGAGTTGATACAAACCTACTAGAGAATGGACTTGAGGATACGAGGAGGGGGAAGGGTAAGTTGTGACAAAGTGAGAGTGGTATGGACATATATACACTACCAAACGTAAAATAGATAGCTAGTGGGAAGCAACTGCATAGCACAGGGAGATCAGCTCGGTGCTTTGTGACCACGTAGAGGGGTGGGATAGGGAGGGTGGGAGGGAGGGAGATACAAGAGGGAAGAGGTATGGGGACATATGTATATGTATAACTGATTCACTTTGTTATAAAGCAGAAACTAACACACCATTGTAAAGCAATTATACTCCAATAAAGATGTTAAAAAAAAAAGAGTTGATATTTCTGCTCAAGTCCACAAGCTATATGCCAGCTGAAGTCCCTCTTCCTCTGGAAAACTCAATCTTTTTCTTTTAAGGCCTTCAACTGATTAGATGAGGTCTACATACATTTTCAAATTCTACTGATTTAAATGTTCACCTCATCTTTAAAAGACACTCACAGAGCCATCCAGACTGGTGTTTGACCAAATATCTGGGTTGACCATTGCCTACCTAGGTTGACACATAAAACTAACCCTCACAGGGAGCCTGGAAGAATTGATGATATAAGCAGAAAATATGTAGATGGCATACAGGTGTCATAAACCAAAGTAGGTTGTTTAATTAGATGCATAGAGAACAACAAACAACAACAATGAAAAATTAATGACTCAGTTTAGTTGACAACTTAAGTGGTATTAATTGGACCAGTAGATCTTAAAGTGTGGCCCCCAGACCAAAAGCATCACCATCATAGGACCTTGCCTTGGGCCCCATCCCAGACCTACTGAATAAGAAACTTGAGGGTGTGCCCCAGCAATCTGGGTTTTGGCAAGCCCACTGGGTAATATTATTGCTAAAGTCTGAAAGCCAATGAATTAGACCATTGCATCACTACAGAATTCACACATTTCTATTTGTCTATTGATTAATGTACCCAAACAGTATCTTCTCACCAACAATCATTTATAGAGTGTCCACTATGTGCTGGGCTCTGTGCTATTATTAGCTTCAGGGAGAGTAATACGGTGGTGGTGAGCAGAGAGAGGTGAGGCTGTCGAGACAGAACTGGGCCAGTTTATCCCAGGTTTTATTTGCCATGTTAAGGTTTGTTTGTTTGTTTATGCTGACAACTTACTTGTAAAAATAGAAGTTCAATTACCAAGAAATAATTCTAATAGCACAGTGAAGTAGGATAACTGGGAAGTGATAGAAATGCCAGTTGGAAGAGGCATTGGGGAGCAAATAAATTAGTGCAGACAGGAAAGAAGAGGAAAGGGGAATGATGATTGTAGAAATAGTCTCAGTAAGAATAAGCGATCAAACAGATAAGAGGCATGAAGAAGAGAATAAAGGCTGATGTTAATGCTCATCTTAGAAGCGTGGTAACATGTCTGCACACGCACACATACACACATATGCAATGCAAGAGAAAGACTAAACAAAGTGAAAGATGATTTACATATGAATGGGGAAATTGGAAATAAAGGTAAATATCTAAGAATAAGTAAGAGTTTTGGGATTCTTGGGTATACAGGTTAAAGACTAGGGAGCAGATAAAATTGCACACCCTAGAGAATATAAATTGTGATTTTCAACCAACCTGAGTAGGGCGGAGAGGGGCAGACGCCGTGACTTTCATCCGAAGTGTATTTGTTAAAGCATATTCCATACACCCGATGCACACTAACGCAGTGAAATGTGACAATATCCCAGCTGAGGAGACGTGCAGATTCAGAGCATCGCTGCACCAGATAATGCACAAATTAAAGGAGAAGATGGACTCCTGCAGTAAAACAGAGAACAAGGAGGATCAAGGTGGAATCCTACAGAAGACCAACAACTCCGGGAAAGGAAAGGGAAGAGCAGCTAATAAAGGAGGCTTAGAAGAAGCTGCAAAGAAAAGGGAGGAGGTGCAGGACTGAACAGTGGTAAGAAAGCCAAGAGAGGAAGTGCTTAAACCAGAGGAAGCATGAAGGCAGCAGTGTCCTGATGAGGAATGCTCATCGCTGGTCCAAGTCCCAGCTGCCCACAATCCCAACAGTCTCAAGGAGCTAGGAGAGCAGAAATCATTTTCGAGCCATTTAACTTCCCTCATTCTCACTTTTCCTCCCTGCACGATGAGAAACGTGGACTCAAAGACCCCTCTCCACAAGCTCCAAAATTCCAGGGCAGAGGTTCTGGAGATTAGGGAGGAGGAGGTTTGCAATGGGGTTCAGATGGCATTTTGAATAAGAACTCATGCAACATCAGTTCAGTTGCTTTGGGAAACTTTAAGAAATACAAGTCCTATAGTTGTTATCAGGTACACAGTTTCTCTTGTACCGTTTCTATTAGCATCTTCTCTGTGGTTTCCTGTCTCATGAAGTGCATGACACATTGTTTTACAAACACCTTGCAGGAGTCATCCCACCTCCTTGCAGGTATCTCCTGGGGCCCTAGGCTGCTTTCTCACGGAGGGGCCCGTCTGCTGCTCTTGCAGCTGCCTTTATGGACTCTCGGACACCACAGCTGCCCCAGCCTCTCCTGGGGACCACCTGTCTCCATGATGGACCCCACTGCACCTTCTGTGAGTATATCTCCTTAGACTGTCTTGCCCATGAAGAAACAAATGTAAAAAAAAAAAATTGTACATCACAAAATTATTTTAGTTAAAGCTGAAATCCAAATACTATCATGATTTGACACTTTAAGGCACAGAATTCATTATTTTAAGAGTGATAATTCTTAATAGTTTCCCACAGAGCTGTGATAAACATCCATGAATAAAGCAGTCATTCTGAGCTAACTCTCAGTTAAGAATGATTTCTTTTACATTTTCTAATTTTCTTATAGCTTATTTTACTAACGCACTAATAATTTCCACTTTTCATATAATTTATAAAAATTGTTTTCCTTGGAAGAATAATACTGAAAACAAGTGAGCCTCTGGTAACCAAAAAAAAAAAAAAAAAATCTTATAGGGACTTATGGAATGATTCAAACATTCAAGGTACCAACACATACTCTTACACCTAACAGGAGTCATTTATATTTCATCACAAAAAGGGAACTACTTTGCTGACACCTCCAGGAGTGGCAATGAGATTAAGAAAGAGGTTTGTGAAGAGAATAAGGAACACTACTAAAACCCAGAAATTTCTCATTTTAATCAATGATTTTTAAACAGTAAACTAAGAAAAGATGTTGCTTCCAACCGTACCATGACTGAGGCATATATGGTTGGACAGTTTGAGAATGGAGTAGAACAAAAGGAATTTGGACTATTCTGAAAAATTATTCCTGCTTAAATCCTACATCCAGCTGTAGGTAAGGGAAAACAATTGCTCTGGGAGACAGATGAGTTGGCTGCTTTTAAAACAGAAGGTGATGAGGACCAAAGGCAAGCAAATCATGGAGGGAACATAACATAATAATATGCAAATAACATTACCAAAATCATGGGCAATAAATAAGTCCTTAACTAAAAAAAATTTTAAATTAAAAAATCTTTAGAATTCAATTTTCAATCTAAACTCCTTTTTGACAGCTTCAACATTCTTATTTTAATTTAAAAAGAATCTTATGAAAAGTAAAGAAAAAGGGACTAGTTTAATAGAGGCAAGGTATATTGTTCTTCTTGGAGTTCTGTAATATTTTTATTAGGCCCATGGTATAGAGACCAGGGTGTGTGTGTGTGTGTGTGTGTGTGTGTGTGTGTGTGTGTGTGTGTGTGTATACAATCTATATTTAGATATATAGAAATATATAATCTATATATCCAGGTAAATAGATGATAGATACACATACAAATTAGGTGCCAAATTATAACAGAACCAACATACCAAATTTTAAGTACTACTTATTGAATGTTGGACCAACTTTCTGACCTGATGCAGATGAGAAAACATTAAATGGAAGATTAGATCTGTACAAAACATTAAGTTTGTAATTATACTGATTGAAATTAAATTTTCAATCGTTCCATGATTTAAATGACTAATACAAATATTCCACGGCACTTACAATCAAGCTACTTAAAATAAATCATTGTTTTATTTATAGCTATTCTCAGTATCTAAACCAGTGCCAAACTGTGGGAAAGAAGGAAATTATTTTCAAACATATAGAAGCATCTACTGGCAAAAACTGATGGAAGCAATTCTTAACTATTTATTGAAACAAGAACTTCTATATGGCATATTTTACTAAGTCACTAAGAGTCAGGCTATAAATTTAAGTGGTTTGTAAATTTTTTTTCTAAATTTTATTTTTTTTATATAAATTTTCTTTCCTTCCTTGAGAGCATCCCTAATTAATAAGGTTCTATACTTAATCATACTGCAAATAAAAAACGTTATTCTTTTTTCGGTCTTGGCACAGGATCTATGGTGGCATAAATATCATCATATCTAATTATCCTAATTTATGATTACTCAAAAATTTGTATCAGGGACACACAAAACAGAATGAAATAAAATGTGATCAGTGCTGACTTCTTACGCATGAAATATTCTGTATTAAATTATTCTCACATGGGGTGACCTACATAGCAATTAAGAAATTTTTGTGCTATTCAGGAAACAGTTCTCTTTCATCATTGCTCAAGAATTTGGGGTTCTACATTTTAGGGACCTTCCAAACAGAATTTTTTTTAGTTCAGTGGGAATATAAGTATAATCATAGAATCCTAAAAGGATAAATATATTTACATAAAAGAGAAAAGAATATACTCAATAACAAGATTAATATTTAGAATTAAAGTATAATTAAAATTGTATTTTTGCAGGCAATGAAATTTTTCTTCTAATATTCCTTTACACTATCAGTAGCACAAAACCTCCTAATTTTCTTGGTCTTTATATTATTATTATATCATAATTTAATATTGTAATATTATTTTTATAGTATAATTTGTAATGAGAAGATATTATTCCAAAATGTAAGGTGTTCAAAATATACACCAGTACTCTCTGGCTAAATAAAACTAGTTATTGCTTCTACTGTGAAACTCACATAATACAATTTATTTTCTAAATTTTCTGAACCAAGTCTCTCATAAGAAACAAACATCTAGGATTACCATTAAACATGGATATGTTTTGAAAGAGGCTAATCTTACTTGAGTCAAATTAAATAGGGTTAGACATGAAAGTCCGAATGAATAGTCTATTTCCTGTTCCGTCTCAGCAGAGTAGCTGCCTAGAGCGGCTGTGAGTCTGCAGCTGTCATCTTCCTCAGCGCTTGACTGATGAAGGAATCTTTTGTTCTACTGATAAGTGATACATTGTGCACCGCTCAGGTGCCCAGAACAAAAAGTGTAGAGCACACAATGAGCCTCTCTCCAGCCAGTTTTAAGACGCATAAAAGGAAAACTAGCTTTACCTGAGATGTGTTTCTTTCAATGAAACTTTCCTTGCCCATTCTAAAGAAAAATATCATTCTGTCTGTTTTTAAAAGCTTGCTCTATAGTTTGCTCCTCCCTCGCCCCCCTCCTTCATTCGGGGACAAAAGCAACAGGAACAGAAGGTCTTTCTTACTAAAATGCTTAAGTTGGGTAAATTGCTGGCTTTTTGAAGGGGATTGTTGGAGTGATTATCTAAGATAAGTTGTCTCAATGTGTCTAAACAATTAGAATCATTTAAATAACCATTGATTCTATTTAGTTATCAATGTAGAAAGTTGATTTTTAAACCTTTTCTATATGTTCTTAAACTCACCTAAAATGTTTTATCTTTACTCAACATTTCTAAATGGAAAAAAAAGTGTATAGCATAAATAAATGTCATTTCATAAATATGAATTAGAATATATAAATAAATTATAGTGAATAAATTAAAACTTACAAGAATACTTTTAAAATCAGTGCATGATATATAATTTGTTAAATGAAATCTTGTCTTATATTTAAAGAAAATATTAGTATTTTTCTAGAGATATTGTCAAACTGAAACCGAGCAGGATGCTGTGAGGTTTTCCCCAATGACAAGACCTCTCTGTGTCCCCCGTTTTTTGCTTGTAGGAAAAAGACTTTAGTCTCTCAGACCTTCCCTCAGTTCCAAAGAGCAGACTCAAGCAGTTACTAATATAGAAAAGTGATGGAATGCAGAAACAAAGGAAAAGCAGTTAAGCAAGATAGATTGAATGATAGTTCAGAGTCCTCGTTCTTATCAATCTGATGTGTATCTTTGAGTTATTATGCAGAAACTAAGGCCCCTGCCCATGCTGACCACAAGCATGTAGACCTCAGACTGGTTGGAACCAGAAGGCTGATGATTAAGATTCCTGAAACATCACCCCGTTATCTCATGACCAACCAATCAGAAGAAAGTCATGCACCTTGCAGTCTTCACCCAAAATGTTACCTTTAAAAATACGTCCCTTTAAGCCATCAGAGAGTTCAAGTCTTTTGAGCATAAGCTGCCCATTCTCCTTGCTGGGCACCCTGCAATAAACCCTGTACCTTCCTTCATCACAACCCAGCGTCAATAACTGTCTTTGCTGCATACGGGCGAGCAGACCAGGTTCAGTAACAAAACCGCAATGTGAAAAGCCCTGGGGGTGGGGGAATCACCTTCTTTTCCACTCTCCTATCAATAGATGAAGATGCCTCAAAAGGACACCTTGTTTGGCCCAAAAAGAGTGTGCAAATCTGAGCTACTATAAGCCACACTGGTCCTCTATGGCTCCACAAATCAATTTCATCAAGAAAAAAAAAAAGAACACCACATTACTGATGATTATCACAATAGTTACATGGGTTAGTGTTGCTTAGATGCCACTCAGTTTTTCTCCTTTATCTTCCATATCAGGTTATTACATTTTTATGATTTATAAGTCCATAATTATTAGGATCACTAAGATCAAGGAGGTCAGTGTTTTTCACATAGCATTTCCATGTTGGGTACATTTGCAAATTTTTTTTTTTTTGCATAATGAATAAAAGGCTCTCCAATATGTGTCTAAATATGATGGGTTTACAATGCTTCTTTAGCCTTTAGATGTACCACTAGCACTGTCTACTATGTTATAAAATCTATTACATGCATACATACATTTTATACACAGCATAAATGTGTATAAGATGTTTATACATTTCATATATAAGTGCCTGGTGAGCAGAATTTGTATTTATTAACCTATAAATCTCAAGAGCCTAGAACAAAGCCTGGCAAACAGTGTATCATAAATATTTGCTTAATTAATTAATTGGCAAGGAGATGGTAGATACAAATCTTGAAATTATGTAGAAGATTCTATAATTTCTACTTAGTTAATCTTAGTTAATCTTGAATAATAGCATTGATTCTTTTTCTTATTTTATTCTAAAATTTAACCAAAATAAGTTAAATATTTCTTTCTTTGCATTTGATTCCAAGTTCTACAATAAATTAGCATATCATGGGCTAGGTTATATTTTTGGCATCATTTTCTGGAATTCATCCTTTTAGAGACCCAGAAAATTAAAGGAATTTGAATTCTAAAATGTTCAACACTTCTATTAGAGCTTACAAAATTTAAATAATGAACATATTAGTGCATCAACACATGAGATGACTACTCCCCTTTATTCACTTTTTGTAGCATTAAAAATGTCAAAAATTAGGGCTTCCCTGGTGGCGCAGTGGTTGAGAATCTGCCTGCTAATGCAGGGGACACGGGTTCGAGCCCTGGTCTGGGAAGATCCCACATGCCGCGGAGCAACTGGGCCCGTGAGCCACAACTACTGAGCCTGCGCGTCTGGAGCCTGTGCTCCGCAACAAGAGAGGCCGCGATAGTGAGAGGCCTGCGCACCGCGATGAAGAGTGGCCCCCGCTTGCCGCAACTAAAGAAAGCCCTAGCACAGAAACGAGACCCAACATAGTAATCAATCAATCAATAAATAAATCTTTAAAAAAAAAAAAAAAAAAAAAAAATGTCAAAAATCAAAAAGTTCTAATCTTACTGCATGTTGCCTTAAGTTTGGGCAATAGAGAAAGAAGAGAAACAAAAGCAATAGTTCTTCATATGTTTACTATCACGTTTTACTAGGACCATCAAGGTCAAACTCTTGTCAATGTCTTAAATTTAGATAACAAGTTGGGATTTTCTTAGACAAGTTTATTTCTTTTGGTAAAATCTGAAGGCCACAGCTGCCGTCCTGGGTCATTTGGAAGCTCTTAAGTGAACCTGGATGCACCATCTCTTTCAAATCTTTGTCTCAAGTCATATACTTGGTAAAAGAAAGTGTATTGTATGATAAAATCCTGCTGTAATAAGGTAAAATCCAAAATCTATATTGAAGATCGTATGTGAAGTTCACCTTTTGAAATAAAAATACTCCTTTCTGAACATCACAGCAAGCTCCCAATAAATGTGGGACTCAATATTAACATCTTAGTAATGGGTAGATAAGAATGAAAATGCTATTGTGAGAACATGCATACATATATGCATATATAAATACATAGAGAGAGAGAGAGAGAGAGACTGATTAAGGAAAAGAAGAAAACAATAGAGGTTTTTTTCAGTCAACTTTTACTACGTCATTGTTTTCCCTTACACTCCTACAATTATATACACCATGAAAACTCCATAATTCAGTGGCTAAAAAACACAATACAAAACAAAGAAGCTGAAAGAAGCATTTTCAAACATCTGTGAGAACTTAACCACCAGCTTGAGCCAGATTCTACTCCTTCTGTTCTATTTATTTTTGAATCCATCATCTTGGGATCATAGAAACACTGTTTTGTGTTGCTTAGTTTTTCTATCCATATATGTAGGAAACTGAACCATCCTAACCTGTATTGCTCATGTGGGAAAGACACCTATAGAAATATGAAGAACAGCATCCTACTTTTCCTAAGAAACAGCTGCAAAGTCTGTAGACTGACAAACTGGCAGGTCATAAGTAACCACTTAATGCCTCTGTATTTCAGTTTCCTAGTCTGTAAAATAAAGAAGATACCACCAAGGGGGGAAAACTGCGGTGGGGTGGGGATGGTGGTGTGCTGAATTGGGTGATTGGGATTGACATGTATAAAGTGATGTGTATAAAATTGATGACTGATTAAAAAAAAAAAATTAAGAAAAAAAAAAAAAAGAAGATACCAAATCACTCATGGTTTTGAGGATTACATGAGATGCAACATGAAAACACACTTTATAAATTCTGAGGTATTATACAAATATTTTATACTCATACTATAATGAGACTTTATTAGTAGATATGATAGAATCTATCAGTCAAGTTTTCTTCAAGTATTCATAGAGAAATGTTTTGCACTTATTTCAAGGAACTACCATTACTGAAAAATGCATTTTAGAAGTCTTTTTTTCATGAGTCTGATTATGATCCTCATGAGAATATTAATTTTGCTAGATCATAACAACAAGATGGCTTTACCAAGTCTTTGATGGGTTTACCATCAACATTAATTCTCAAAATTTGAGGGGTTCCCAATAGGTATACTTAGGCTTAAATTTAAGAATAGTTTACTTTCAAAGGAAGTGTTTAGATGGTGACAGCACTTCTTCAAATATTGAGTTCTGGCTAGTTTTATTTATAAATAAGTCATGTTTTTATAATGTATTAAATATTTCATAATTTCTCTCTCCCCACCACGAAAACTAGAGGAAATATATTCCAATCAAAATATAAGTTTTACTTAAGAATTCTCTTCTATGTAGAAGACTACTCAATAAGAACATTTATATCAATAATAAATGATAATTTTTTTATTCATTCAATCAAGCAGTCAATCAATAAGTATTTCTTGAGTCCTTACTGGGAATCCCAAGTCCTGGCGCTAAAGATGCACAAAGTATAGTGGAAGAGACAAAGTAATGTCAGTGAAAGACTTGGAGAGAAAAAGCTAATAGAGAGAAGTTTACTGTAGAAGAAGGTAACTTTATAATAAATACTATTTATTAGCAGTTACATGGAAATCCTATTGTGGAAGCTTTTGAAAGAGAAAGCTTTAGAAAGCCTTTAAACAAGAGTCCAGTAAACCTACAAACATTAAAATTTAATTTTAAACTCTAAGCTTTCCACCGCGTGCTTAACCCACAGATGCTGAAAAGATTTCAACACACTTAGCTCAATGCTTGTTAGCCAATAAATAACCAGAGTGCTAGACACTGTCCTAAGAAGTGGGGATAGTTTTAGACAAAACAGACACCAACCTTCCCTGTGTACCTAATGGTATAGCTGGAAAGACAAATTAAACAGACTATTTCAAAATAATTAAATCATTTAACCTGTGCAAAGTACTGGAAGAGAATACAAGATGCTCTGGAGGCATATAATGTAGAGAAATTATCGGATTTCAATATTCATCTGTTTTTGAGAAAATACAGACTGTTCAGTTTTTAGGAAAATCAAGTTACCAAAATATAAATACGCTGCAAAGCCATCATGAAACCTGCATTGTTATATCTTGGGTAAAATAGCCACATACAGGCTATCTATGAATGGTTGTTTTAGGAAGGTAAATTTTGTTCAGCCCCTTCAACTTGTCACTTTTTCTCTTATTCAAAGTCTGATGGGTAACTTTGGAAATTGTGAACAGTTCGGGATTGCATGGGCTTTAACTAGTCTGATGTATTTTTAAGTGACTAACAAGTTATCCTTTGCTCTCTGTAGGAGTTCATCAAGTAGGAGGCAGGGATTAATCACTGGATTTCTATGTGGGTTCCACACTGACACCAACTTATAAATTTTATCAATTTGAAAGTGAACAAAGGAAAATGTAAACTTTTGCCTCAAAATCATACCATAATGCTCTAGACAACCATAAACGTTACTATAAAAGAAAAGGTATCAGTTACATTTTAGGGGAAAAAAATTGAAATGCACTAAAGATAAAACAAAGAGAAAATATGTTAAAGAGAAAACTAAGAGTTTTAAATTAAGAAGATTCTTAAAGTGAAACAATTTTTAAAAGTCTCCAAAGTAATCAGAATGGTCGGGAGTGTTTGGTAAACACCACTACTTGGCAACAGGAGTCTATATTGGAGACAGTTTGTATTATGGTCAATCAATAATATTTATTTATGTTCCTATAAGTTTTTAACATAAATGCTCTTTTAAAGATTTGGCTAAGTGCCAGATCACAGCATACCTATAACTATGCCTGCTTCTTTTCGAAACAAAAGCTTAAGAAAGAAAGCAATTTATTTTTTCTCCTTTCCTTTTCCTTTTTTTTTTTTTTTAAATATTTATTTATTTATCTGGTTGCGCTAGGTCTTAGTTGCGGCAGATGGACTCCTAAGTTGCGGTTCATGGTCTCCTTTTCTTAATTGTATAAATAATAGATGATTAATTCTCACTGTTAAAAATCAAATACATGGAGTTCTAGTTCCTATAGGAATAGGACAGGAGCTTAATGCTTCATTTTCCCATTTTTTCTGCCTAAATAACATACACGTGAACATAAAAAAATGTATTCAGATATCTTTAAGCTACATTTTTATAGATGAGGAGACAGAGACAACCACAGATCCCAAATAGTATTAAGTGTGAGCTAAATGAAATGGTTACTGTTTTAAGCTACTATGTTTTGGGATGGTTCGTTACATAGCAAAAGCTAATCACTATAGTTTAAAAAATAAATAAGGCATGGGGGAATAATGTAGAGCATGGTGACTACAATTAATGACACTGTATTGCATATTTGAAAGTTGCTAAGAGATATTAAAAGTTCTCATCATAAGAAAAAAAAATTTGTAACTATATGTGGTGACAGATACTAACTAGATTTATCATGGTGATCATTTTGTAATATATACAAATACTGAATCATTGTGTTGTATGCTTGAAACTAATATGATATATATCAATTATACCTTGATAAAAAAATTTATTCCCGATGGATTATAGATCTAAAAGTAAACAGTAAATCACTAAAGCTTCTAGAAAAGCATAGTCCTATAGACATGTCTGTGATCATGAAAATAGTCTGTATTTACTGTGCCCAACAAGGTAGCTACTAAGCTACCTGTGGCTACTGAGCACTTGAGATGTGACTAGTGCAATGGATAGACTGAGTTTTTAATTTAATGTAATCTAAATTTAATTAATTCAAGTTTAAATTTAGCTATATGTAGCTAGTCACTACATAGAACTATTGGACATTTAATATTGGACAGTGCAATTCTAAAAGAAAACAGAATAATTCTTATCTTCAGGAACTCTGGATAAGCAAACTCTATAGGAAAAAAAAAAAAAAAGTAGCCATATTGGAAAACATTGCTTAACCAGCCCACATAAAAATTAAGAATTTTATTTGTCAAAAGGCATTATTGAGAATGCAAAGAGACAAGCTATAGTGTAAGAAAATATAATTAAAACACATGTACCTGACAGAGGACTCATATCCAGAATATATAAAGAAATCATAAAATTAAATTAGAAAAAATAATCCAAGAAAAAAATTAGCCAATAACTTCAACAGTCACTGCAAAAAAGAAGATTTCCATAAGTCCAATAAACATATAAGATATCTGTCCTCATTAGACAGAGGTAAATTAAAATAAAAACACATTGAGATACCATTAAACATCCACTAGAATGGCTAAAACTAAAGAGTTATCAAGAATATGGAGCAATTGGAAATCTGCATTGCTGATGGAAGTGTAAAGTGGTACAATTACTTTGGAAGACTGTTTAGCAGTATCTTGTAAAGCTTAAAATAAGCATACCGAATAACCCAGCAATTCTATTTCTAGGTAAATAGAAATGTGTACATAGGTACATCAAGAAATGTGTATAAGCATGCTCACAGCAGCAATATTTTTAATAGCCAAAACTAGAATAACCCAAATATTCAACAGTAGAATCAGTAGAATGAATAGTCACAAAATAAACTACTTATGTGTGTACACATATACACATGGAGGAATCCCAAAATGTCGAGCAAAAGAAGCCACACAAATTAGAGTACGTATTTTATTATTCTATTTGTGTGACGTTTAAAAAGAGGTGAGATAAAACTTTAGACATAATGTTAATTTAGGCATGGAAAGATTGCTCAGTGTTAAAACTAATAAATTATCTTAATAGAACTTATTTTATTTATGGTCTACAAAGGAAATCCTATGATCATCTCCATGGATAGTGAAAAGATATGTAATTCAACTTCATTCTTAAACTTAAAAACATTTAATAAAAAGGGATTCAGTGGTCACTTCCTTAATATGTGTGCTGGATGGTCTCTGTTTGGCCCCTCTAGATTCACTTTTCCTTCGTGTCCTGGCAGGCTCACTCGTGCGGTCTGAGTCATTGCAGACCACAAGTTTCTATTTGGGGTAAGCCAATTAGAGGAGATTGCAAGGTTAAAATTATTCTTTTTTTTTTTTAATACAGTTGTATTTTTTTTCTTTTTTGTTGTTGTTGGGTTTTGTTGTTTGTTTTGTTTTGTTTTTAATTTTTATTGGAGTATAATTGATTTACAATGTTGTGTTAGTTTCAGGTGTACAGCAAAGTGAATGTAAAGCCAGATACATAAAACAGAGGAAAACATAGGCGGAACCCTCTCTGACATAAATCGTAGCAAGATCTTTTTTGATCCACCTCCTAGAGTAATGAAAATAAAAACAAAAATAAATAAATGGGACCTAATTAAACGTAAAAGCTTTTGCACAGCAAAGGAAACCATAAACAAAACGAAAGACAACCCTCAGAATGGTAGAAAATATTTGCAAATGAAGCAACCGACAAGGGATTAATCTCCAAAATATACAAACAGCTCATGCAGCTCAATATCAAAAAAACAAACAACTCAATCAACAAATGGGCAGAAGATCTAAATAGACATTTCTCCAAAGAAGACATACAGATGGCTAAAAAGCACTTGAAAAGATGCTCTACATCACTAAGTATTAGAGAAATTCAAATCAAAACTACAATGAGGTATCACCTCACACAGGACAGAATGGCCATCAACAAAAAATCTAGAAACAATAAATGCTGGAGAGGGTGTGGAGAAAAGGGAACCTTCCTGCACTGTTGGAGGGAATGTAAACTGGTACAGCCACTATGGAGAACAGTACAGGGGTTCCCTAAAAAACTAAAAATAGAGCTACCATATGATCCAGCAATCCCACTCCTGGGCATATATCCAGAGAAAACCATAATTTGAAAAGATACATGCACCCCGATGTTCATTGCAGCACTACTTACAATAGCCAGGACACAGAAGCAACCTAAATGTCCATCAACAGAGGAATGGATAGAGGAGATGTGGTACATATATACAATGGAATACTATTCAGCCATAAAAAAGAATGAAATAATGCCATTTGCAGCAACATGGATAGACCCAGAGATTGTCATACTGAGTGAAGTAAGTCAGACAGAGAGAGACAAATATCAAATGATATCACTTATACGTGGAATCTAAAAAAGAGTACAAATGAACTTACCTACAAACAGAAATAGAGTCACAGATGTAGAAAAAAAAACTTATGGTTCCCAGGAGGTAAGGTGGGGGAGGGATAAATTGGGAGATTGGGATTGACATATACACACACTACTATATATAAAACAGATAACTAATAAGGACCTACTGTATAGCACAGGCAACTCTACTCAATACTTTGTAATGGCCTATATGGGAAAAAAAATCTAAAAAAGAGTGTGTATAAAGTGATTCTTTTCTGAAGGCTACAGTTTCTATCAGGAGGCTCTTGCCTGCAGCTCTCTGTTCCCAGAGCCTCGGATCCCTAGCTCCCCTTCAGTCCTAAGGGCAATGCCGCCTCACCATGGTTAGTCCCATAAACATCACCATTCTTTTTTGGCTTCCTTAGTCCTGCCACTTTTTAATAAAAGGTTTCTCTTCGTTAAGCTCTTAGTAATTACTTAGTTTGATTGTAATTGTAATTGTTGGGATACTGTAGTATAATGAGAAATATATTTATTCTTTGTCTCCAGTTCCGGGCACTAGGGCTTCTAAAGCCCTAGGAATTTCTTGAGTGGAGGGATGAGAGGAGCATCTTTTGTTATTCATAATAAGCCCCTTTTAATTAAACCTGAGTTTAAGCCAATGAGGTGATTCTTGGAGGGTGGGGGCTGGTTGCCGAAAGAACCAACCATGTGATTAGAGGACTGACTTTCGCCCCACCCCCAGGGTGGAGCGACGGGCTGAGGATCAAGTTAACCACCAATGGCCAGTGATTTAATCAATAGTGCCTACGTAATGGGACTTCCGTAAAAACACTAAATAGCGGGGTTTGGAGAGCTTCCAAGTTGGTGAATGCATTCATGTGCCAAGAGGGTGACGCAACCCCTGATTCCATAAGGACAGAAGCTCCCACACCTGACGCCCTTCCAGACCTCACCTCGTTCTGTACCTCTTCATTTGACTGTTTATTTGTATCCTTTATAATACTGTCAGGGAGGAGGAAATTTTCCTCTACCCGTCTAGGTTCTTCTGTCTGGTCTAAGAACTAAATTGACAGGAGACAAAGTAACAGAAGATAAACAAAAATTTAATAACGTGGATACATGGGAGAGACCCAGGAAAACTGAGTAACTCACCAAAATAGCTGAAATCCTCACCTTAAATACCATCTTCTGTTACTGAATCAGGTTCATTCGCCCAACGCCGCAAGCCGAATGCTGAGATGCGAAATTTGCAGCAGAAAAAGGATTTATTCACAAGGTGGCCAAGCAAGAAGAAGGGAGAACAAATCTCAAATCCACTTGCCCTGAAGGTATGGGACTTGGGACAAAGCTGAGCCAAGGGAGCGTGGGGAACGCTAACTGGAGATAAGAAAAAGGTGAGGCAATCGTCATTCTGCGCAGGCACAACTAAACGACCGGCTTCTTCCTCAGACCTGAGGAGGGGGTGGTGGAAACCCCTAATTTGTAGTCAAGTTGGACAGAAGTGTGGGTAACCTGGGACTCATTACTTACAAGTGGCATCTGAAGTTGAGGGCAGTCTTGTGGGACTGAGCCCTTAACCTGGGGATCTGTGCTAATTCCAGGTAGTTAGTGCCAGAATTGAATTAAATTGTAGGATAGCCAGTTGGTGTCTGCAGAGAATTGCAGAATTGCTTAGTGTGGAAAACACAATCTGGTGTCAGAAATGTTATGATTAGAGAAATAATTTTCCTTTAACTGTTTACTGCAAAGATTCCAGCTGATACAACATGATTATAGGTAAGCCCAGCCCAAACGCCAGCATCTTTCCTAATTAAGAAATGTTCTGGATGAATAAGGAAAGTATAGCCACTATCAATACTACTATTTAACCTTGTATTAAAGGTGTTCAGCTATATATTTATACAAGAGAAAAAAAGCTGATGCTTAGAAGTTGGAAAGGAAAAGATAAAACTATATTGCAGATAATTCTACATTTTTAGAATACGTACAAGAGTATTCATTGTGGGCTGTTTGTAGACAAAAAGGCCTAGAAATAATCCAAGTGCCCAGCAAATATTGGACTGGTTAAATAAACTAAGGAACACTGTGGAATATTATGCAGTTCTTAAAAAAAAGGAAAAATGTATATGTACTGAAATGACAAGATCTCTATGATATACTAATGCAAAATAAAAGCAAAGTCAAGAACAAAACATAGGTAATAAATGGGGAAAATAACATAAATTTGTTTTTGCTCAATTTGTCATTAAGCATTCTTATGAGAAAAACAATATACTAATTTATTACCTATAGGTTGCAGAAATGGGATGGATGAAAAAGAAAGTGGGAGCTGACCTTCTTAGTGTATACTTTTAATATTGTTTTGATGTTTGAAACAAAAAATGTATTACCTGCTCAAAAATTAAATTAAATTTTAAAAATTAAAATAAAGTCAACAATATAAGAAAATAATTATAATTTCCTCTTTACATCCAATCCTAATTCTCAGAAATAAAGATTATAGTCTGATGAATATTGTTCCTGATCTTTTTCTAAGCACTCACATATTGTGTTAGTTAGCCATTGATGCAATAATAGTGCATAACAACCAACCTCAAAAATCAAGTGACTTAGAACATTTATTTTTATTGGTGGAGGGATTATGAGGCAGCTAGAGCAACTCTGTTTCAGGCCTTAGATCAGTTTTGGTTCATTCTAAGGGTTTTTCCTCTCGGACTATCAGCTATCAAGACTTGATTTTTCTCATGGCAGATAGCAAACATGCAAGAGATCAGTCAAAACCCCACAAGCACATTTAAAGCTTCTGCTTACATCATGACCCCTAACATTCCATTAATCAAGACAAATTGTACGGCCATGCAAGACATTGGGCAGAGATATATAGGCACAACTAACTGTAGGAATTTAGTATATGACATGTCAGCATTTCATATAAAAAAGATGTTGACATTCAATTCTATTATAGAGATGGAGGGAAGAGTTGGGGAAAAAAAAGTGATCTACCCTACTACACACACATACATATATACATACCAAAACATATAGTTTTGATTTGTTTGAATTGTTTGAATTCAAAACCAGCTTTCTAGATGTATTGCCTTGAAACTCGTTTTCTTCAAAACTTAGCAATGTTTCGAAGAGTTTTCCATGACAATACATATAATCCTAGCTCAATATTCTAACTGCTGCATAAGTTCCAAATGTAGCTATAATTTACCTATTCCTTCCTCCATTGATAGACATTTAGTCTGTTTCCAGTTTTCACCATTGCAAACACTGATGTAATGAATATCTCTATATCTAAGTCTTTATGTATCAATACATATGAAATTTATCTCACATTTACCTCTAAAATGTACACAGCAGGAATAAGGAATAATCTGATATCCTCTTTTGGAAGCAGCCTATAACCACTTAACCGTGTTCACTTACAGGGCCTGGAATAGAGAAAGTATCCAATAAAGGAATGATTTAATGTTCATGAATAGCTTAAAATCATAGAATCATAGAAAACAACTTAAAGATTGTTTCTCTTTTGCAGTATTTATCACCTTCTGCCTTATACACCAGCACCAGTTCTACCACTAGATTTTGAGCTGCTTTATCTTATTTATTTTATCAAACCAGCAAATTTTCTTAAATTTTTTAAAAATTGTTTTTCTGGAAAATCTTACTCCCAATCCCCTGTACTTGGCCCTATTTTTCCTTTTATCCTTCTTTCACAGCTCTTGGCACCTTCTCCCATACTACAGAATTTATGTCTTTTATGTTGTTTATTATCCATTTCTCCCAATTTAAATGTAAGCTCCACAAGAGTAGGCATTTTTAAAATTTACAATATTTACATTTACAATATTTTTAAAATAACTTGGTATGTCTCACAGGGAATAGGTAGTTAACTTTATCAGTATTCACTAAAATTTCCATGTTTTAATTAGGAAAAAGTAAATGATAGCTTCTATTTTGTGGAGAAACTGGCAAACATTTTAACAACAGGTTCACTAAAAAAACAACAGTATATAAATTCTATCCATGGCATCATTTAAAAAAGAAACCCTATGATTCTATAAACAATAAAAATGTCTTCACTGACCCCAGGACCACAGATTTTATGACAGAGTCCTTATTTTTCATCTTAAATAAATTTAAAAATCTTTTTGAGCCCTTTTTGTGGACTCCATAATATGATCTTTTTAATAAAATGGGGCACAATAATGTCATAAAATCAAGATTTACATCTGAGAGCAAACTGTTGTTCAGAATTTCCACCAAGGCTGTTCTAATTCCTTTTTTTCTTTTATGTTAACATTTTAAAAATTTTGTTTCTACTAAATAGATGATTCAGGTAAAGCCCTCAATAATAATAAATTTAAAATCCCACGATGTTAACTATTGAAGAGAAATCCTTATTTAGGGTAATTACTTTTAAAACAATACAGATACTTTCTAATTTACAAATTGCATGTTTAAAAATTTCTCCGTTACACATCATAGTTGGTATCTGAACATCTACAAGTGAAATACTTTTAAATATACGTCACTTAAAATATTCAATCACTTTCTGATCAGAGGGATCATTAACATTGATATAATTATGATTAAATAAGAAGGTATTAATATTAATCAAATATCAATATTTATTTAATGTTACTAATGAATATTAACATTAAATAAATATTAAATAATGTTTAACAATATTTAATAATGTTAACAATATTAATAATTAAATTAAGATTAATTAGTATGATTATGATTAAAGAATTATTAATAGAACATTTTCAGTATAGATTGTTTAATATAACTGTCCCTAATTTCCATCTTGTCAAAACAATTCTTTAGCAGTACTCAAGTTTTATATATATATATATATATATATATATATATACATATATATATAAAATCTATACAGAGTGATAAATTAGTAGTGCTTTTTAAACAGAGATAATTGAATGGAATACTAGTAACCTACATGTCACCCAATATTACTCAGAGTAAATTCTTCATTAAGACAAAATAAATATGTATATTTCTCTCAGAATTGATTCCTCAACTGGAAAATCTAAATTCAGGGGCAAATTCCGATTTGTGTTCCATAAATCAGGCTATGATGCCAGGAGAAAAAAAATATACTGAAAAACCTGACCTGCACATCCAAAGGCTCTGCCTCCATTTCTGGGCACTGTGCCACGTTTCCACTCACTCGAGTAGATGAGTCAGGGCTCCCGGGGCCGTACTCTGGCAAGATCTGCACAGAGACGGGAACTATTCCTCTTCGGGCAGACCTCCCGGTTAATCTCCTGGTTTAATGTAAAAGGCGAGGTTCCTTCAGCCGGCGAATGAGGGCTCGGAGAAGAGCATCCTCGTTCCCTGCCAGCATTCACTCCACCTGGGGCTGCTTCCTGGTGGACTCGCCCCCCACTCTGCGTACCATTAGGCGACCATCCTAATTCACAGGTCAGCGGTTGTTCCCTCCTCTCAGTAAGAACAGTATCTGTCTCCCACATAAAAAGTCATTCAACCAAGTAGAGTTTACCTTCTGCTTTTCATTACATAGGACATAGGCCCCAAAATGTGTAAAAGTGCTGTGCCTGTTGTTGACCTTTCTGCCGTATTCACCTCAGAACTCCCTCTTTTTCTTAAAAACCATAATTTGCAGAAAAATGTAGGATCTCTTATATGGATAGCAAAGCAAGATTGGCAAACCGCATAAGAATTACCTAAGGGGCAAGGAGAAGTAGCTAATAACTGAACAAAATTCATTCAATTTCTGATGATCGATTAGCAATTTTATAATAAAATACTGAAAATGTGACAACTTATATTCACACGAGAATATTATTTCCTGAGTATGTGTGTGTGAACATGCATTCCTGCACAGTTCACCCAGTACCTGTAACATCCCAGGTGCTGACAGGGGTTTCTTTCAGGTTCTTACTTAATCCTCAGACAAACTCTCTGAAGCAGATATTATTATCCTCTTTTTGCAGATGAGAAAACTGAGGTAGGAAAGGTGATGTAACTTTCCCAGTGTTAACAGAGCTTGGGCCACTATTCTCAGCCTGGCCTATCTGATTCCAAAGCTTGTACTCTTGCTGCACAATGATTTTTCCTCCCATACGCCAATCTTAAGATCCTGCATATCTTTTAAAGCTCAGTTCAGGGAATTCCCTGGCAGTCCAGTGGTTAGGACTCTGCACTTCCACCGCACAGGGCACAGGTTCGATACCTGGTCGGGGAACTAAGACCCCACAAGCCTCACGGCATGGCCAGAAAGAAAAAAAAAAAAAAAACCACTCAGTTCAAATTCTTTTAAAACATCTCTCAGAATCCCTCTCAATCAGAAGTGAACTCTCCCAACCATGTATCCACATAGCACTTTGGTTTGCTTGGCCGTTAACAATAGGGATAGTCGCCTGTCTAGTGTTAGTGCGGGTCATGTATGTTTCCACCTAATCAGTGGAGTGAGTCGCTTGAGAGTAGGTTCCAAGACCCACCCTTGCATCACCGATACAGTTTAACACGATGAACGCAAAGGTTCCACGTTGAATTTAGTTGAATCACCATTGCCAACAAATAGAAGCACCTGAGTAGCCTTTTCCTAAAGTAGAGAGGCTGGCTGTCTTCATGATGGGCATTTAGGTCCATCCTGCAAATCTGTAGGAGGCTGGTAGATATAAAAGAAACCCTATAATCTCACACATTCCCATCTGTGGCAGTAAATTATGAGAATGCCAGAAACATGGTACACACATTTATAAACTCTAGGGACACTCCAAATTAATAAGTCCATAAAATCTAAAACTCACTTAATGAAACACTCAAATTTAAAAATTGAAGAATTGCAGTCTCACATAATAATAAAAGGTGTTATTCTAGATTTTGTCAATTGATTCTAAAGAAAGACTTCAGTTTTCTGCTCTAGAAAGTTAATTGTATTTTCAAAACTTCATTAAATCTGAAAAAAGATTCTCCAAAAGGTCAAAAGGCAGAATCCACCTAATTGCTTCATGTGAACCTGTCCAAAAGAGACAGAACATTGAAAACAAGGTATTCAATTTAGAAGAGACTTTTAAGAATCTAATTTAGGCAATTTGCCTCTTTAACTTTATACATATATGCTATATAATATTGAACCTAGAACAATGCCTATTCTTAAATCCAATTCACTGAAAGAGATCAGAGATGATTTTAAAGAAACATTATTTTGTTTAAATGACCACATCTGGTAGTAAAATCCATGACTTTAGAATCAAATGGCCCAGGTCCAAATTTCAGCTTTGCTTCCTACTAACTGGGTGATCTTGAGGAAAGTCCTTGACCTGGTTAGGACTTCGCCTTCCAGAGCAGGGGGTATGGGTTCGATCCCTGGTTAGGGAGCTAAGATCCCACATGCCTCGCGGCCAAAAAACCAAAACATAAAACAGAAGCCATACTGTAACAAATTCAATAAAGACTTTTTAAAAATGGTCTACATCAAAAAAATCTTTAAAAAATAAATAAATATAACGGTGGTGATAATGAAAACCTACCTTATATGGTTGTTGTGAGGATCAAGATGATCCACGTGAAGTACCTAGAAAAGCAGCTGGAACACAGCATTTTAATTATTATTTGCTCTTACTAGCAGTAGTAATAGTCTTACAGTTCTTGCTTTTATTATTATTTATTATTTTTATTATATTATTTATTATATTTATTATTATCATCTTAGCATAATACCTTGCTCATAGTAAGTACACAATTAATTTTAGTTTCTGGCATTATTGTTATTATTATTGTTATTAGCCAGCAATAATTGTATCCCTTCATAATCCCAATGTATTTTAAAATTCATTAAGTTTTAAACAATATTCTTAAACTATAATTCAAATATTAAGTAGGTCAATATCGGCAGCATTTCAACAATTTACACATTTACTTTATCTTATTATTATTATTTTTATACACACACCACCTAATGAAGTGGTGGCGTCCAAGTTAGACCCATTTGAGTAGAGTTTCCAAGTTAAACCTACTTGAATTCAAATCCTGGTTCTCCCACCACTAGCTGTGTGACCCTGGGCAAGTTGCTTTACTATTTCTTCATCTGCAAGAAGGACAGAATGGTGACTAACTTGGTTGGACCACTGTGCAGAATAATGAGATACTGCATGTAAAATATATGACACAATGCCTGCTCAGAGATATGATGGAAGAAGAATTCAAAGGAGGTACCCTGTACAATGTGATTTGTACCAGTGAAGCAGATTATAATGGTTGTCTTTCCTGATATCCAAGAAAAAAAAATTGGTTATCAGGAAGCTCCGGATTAGCAATAAAACTGTTATCTGGTTATTTCTGCTTTTTTTCTTGGGAGGCTCTCTGTCCTTGGAAGTCTAATTGAAGCAAGTCAGAACTACGGATTTTTTAAAAATAAGGCCTCATTACTCTAAAACTTCAGAAAACGAATCATGAGTACATAGAACTGGACAGCTAAGGATTCTGATTAGGTATTCAGGAAAGAGTCCTCCAGAACACCTCCTGACCTAGTATTTTTTACTATGTGAAAACACTGAGATATTCCCTATTACATTATTGTGAGTCTTTGAAATAAAACATTAGAAAATTTTCCATATTTTGAACTACAAATTAAACAGTATACATAATGGTATCACGAGAAGAGAATCTAAATAAAGCAGGACTATACAGAGTGCCACGTATTTTAAATTTTATTTTTAATTTCTTCTTTCAGTTGTTATAAATAAGCCCCAAACCATCATTCTAGATAGAAAGTTGAGGCGATTAAAAGGTTCATATTTGTCACTCTCCACAAAGGCCTCATCGTCCCACAGATCACCTCAAAGGGATGCAGCCTGGCGCCAGAGTGAAGGACTTGGCAGCAGAGAGGACCTGGACTTCAGCCCACACGCACCTGCTCAACCTGCGCAGGAGACCGTGCGGCTTCACAGATGTAGTCACATGGTACATGGGAGTCAGTACCAGGCCAAATCGCCGAAGGGGCCAGAGTTTCATGTTTATGCAGGTCTCTGGGCCACATGGCACAGGCCCTACTGACAAATCCCTGTAAAGCCTTGAAAGTGGTGATGCTAACATTTCCAGAGACTCTGCAAAGGGTATGACTAGGGCTGCCTTACCAGTAGACACTTGTGATGAGGGAAGTCTCATTTAGAAATACGTATTCTACCACCTATTGTACCTTATTAATTCTTTTGGCTCTTGAAGGTTTCTTTCCTTTAAGGATCTTTATCAAGAGACCTTTCCATTAAAACTCTCAGTGCCCCAGGCTGCATCCCAGGGTCTCTGAGGGTGAGACTCAGGGATCAGTATTTTTCTCAGCTTTCAAAATGCAAACAAGGTTGAGATGGTCTAAGCCCATCACTGTCATCTCGCCTTTCTGTGATTGATTTAGGAATTAGCATGGGACCCAATCCTTACCAAGGCATGAGAGGAAGTCTCTTGGAGGGCTGCTGGGAAAGCTTTCTTCACCTCTTTTAAAAAAGTAAATAAAGGGGCTTCCCTGGCGGTCCAGTAGTTAAGACTCTGTGCTTCCACTGCAGGGGACGCGGGTCCGATCTATGGTTAGGGAACTAAGATCCCACGTGCCACACGGCACGGCCAAAAATAAATAAATAAAATAAATAAATAAGAATAAACAAGAAAGAGCCCTCCTTCTTCCTCAGAGCAGTATTGATCTGAATCTGCTGCTACCATCTTAAGACTGTGACAAAAAATAGCTTAAAGGTGAAGGTGACTTTGAAGATCTAAAAAAAGTAGAAATAGCTAGAGTCTTAGTTCCAGATAGATGGATACATACTTGAGAGATCTCCTTCCAAAAAAATGTTTGTAACCAAGCAGTGATTAGTAAAAAGCCACTGAAAAGTACAAATGGCATTTACAATAGAGTATTTCCTGAACAGAAACTGGAGAGTGGGGCAAGCTACATGGCAAGTTGGGAATCAAAGATACCAAAGGATTACTGAGGAGTAGCAAAGAGTGTCATTGACAAACTGCCTTCTCCACATTTTGAACGTGTTATAAAACTGAGATTAAAGTGCTGTTGACTTGCACTTGCAAAAGAGAGGTTGCTAAGAATTAAAGAGAAAGTCCTGCAGAATTATATGACACTTTCTTTAAATCAGAAATGGTAAACATTTTTTACAAAACCATTATTATACAAACCTAAAAACACTAAAAATTTAGGTTAAATACTGTTTCTAAAATAACATTTCCCTTTTAAGTATACGTGTAAAGATCCTCCTGTTTGTATTCTTTTACATTAAGGAACTGTCAAAAATCCTTGCTTATGTGTCCACTATGACTTATTATAAGAAAAACCATTTGAAATGTGATTTTATATAGTAAAGCAATCTGTACTCATGGAGGAAGTTCTGTCTTTCAACATCTTTTGGCCACCCAAGAACATTTCAGCATCTCTGGCTCTGAGAAAAGATTAGTAATACGTAAAGTATTTATCAAAGTAAATCTCAATTTTCTTTAAGTAATTTTCCCTTTCACGGATGTAAACTGACTCCGAAGATTGAAAAAAAAAAAGACCCTAACTTCTTATTTCAAAATGTATTGTCAACTCATTAAATTTCTACCTATCAAGTTAAGATCAAGAAAGTGAATGTTAGTAGGTTAGTTAACTATCAACAATGTTGATTGGGCTCCAGTTTACAGACCCTGGTTTTCAAACAGGTAGTATCACATAAGAATGTTAACTGTGAAGGTGAAAACAAATCCCTATTCTCGGCTTTCTGCTTTTATTCTTCTTTTATTTTTTTATTCTTTGTTGGCTTTCCTTTATTCTTATTCTTTCTTTACCCCAGGTTGACCCCTGTCTGTCTCTTGGTCTGATTTCTCGATTTAGTGTCTCCCATCTCCTCTTTCTACTCTCCTTTTCAAGTTGCTTGGGTTTTTGTCTAAGACTCTCCTCTTTGAAGTCATCCTCTGCCTCTCAACTCCGCCTTTGTCACTGGTACTCCCCCACTCACCTCCCATTCTACCACTGCGTTCTCTCCTTACCGCCTCACCTTGGCACTCTGGGCCTACCAACGGGGATCTGTTGGAGAAATGTATATCACCCGAAGACAGCGTCTCACCTTAACCTCGTCTTGACTATCAAAAAATAATAATAATTCAAGTGTGAGTAGAGGCAACTAACATTGGATTTTTAGTAACTTCATGGAACAAACTTCTGAAAACGCAAACCTAATCAGAGTCTCTTGTCTGTTATAGAACCAAATGCTTTTATAGTGTGTCAAGAGATTTATCACTAATGCATAAACTTTCATAGGGGTGGGACTCCACGTACCACATTAGACGATTTAAATTGAGATTTAAAAAAATCCCTGGGGGCTACGTTTAAAGAGAAGGGAAAAGAAAAACATCTAAATAATACAGTATAATTAAAAGATGAAAAGTTGAAATAATTACAGACCAGAAGCAGAACTGAGTTGAAATGAATTACCTTGGACTCTAGCTAGATGGCGCTAGAGCACGTGCGTGGCTAATTGGTACAGTACCGTTACTGAATGGAAAGTACTAGTCAAACAGATGTTTCATATTTTTTAGGATATGGGACTCTGTTAGAAATTAAAGCAAATACCATAATTAGAATTTTTAAGAATCTAATTGTTCTGAGAGTGATATTTTGCATCTTTGAAAGGACGGAGACATCCATTAATATGTATTATATACATTCTTTGACCCTGAAGTAGGACCATCAATGTTCACATTCAGGATTTTCATCATTTTGAAATTTTTTTTTTAAGCCTTGCTCATTAATTAATAGTAGCAACATGTTCCATGTATTTGGAAATTCTTCAGTAGAGATAACAGCTTTAAAATCCCAAGGATCTTTGGGATTTATAGCCTTCTGCCAGAAGCTTCTCTTTGATCACAACTGGGAGGCACCCCAGCTGATTTCTCCAGAAAGATTTCCCTCTTTCCAAATCATACAATTTCAAATGTGGCAAATGCAAGTGCATAGTTTACCTCCTTTCCATTGTACCCATTTAGCCCAGTACTAACTATGCTTCGGCTGACTTTTTGTAACATGTCATTATTCAGTTTTAATTATTGATTTAATTTAATCAGGTACTTTGAAGTTTAAAGATAGGCCACTTTCATCAGCAAGCCTACTGAAAAGGAGATTACCTTATGCGACTCTCTCCTCAGCTCATCTACATGAATTTAAAAATGAGTCACAGGCAAACTACTAAACAAAAGAAATGAACAGATTTTAGTTGTTTGTTTGTTGTATTTAGAATTAGTATTTAACATTTTTATTTTTAATATTCTTATTTTTTCAGGAAAAAAATTTATTTTACTTTAGTATTTTTATTTTTTCAGAAAAAGGTTTTTAAGTTCTCACTTACAGAATGTGACATAGATAATTATCACTGCCTCCAATTTCTACTTGCAGAAACCAGGGAAGGATAATAGAATTATCATTTGTATTCAGTTTTTGAACATCTCTAGCCTATAATTCATCTATATAGTAACTATTATATGAATAAATACACATATCAATGCTCACAGAGTACATGACTACTTCAGATTTACCTAAGAAGAATAGTAAAATTAAAATGTGTATCATTTGTAGTACAGACTTTCCAACTTTGTTTTTGAGAATCCAGCGGAATCCCCAGAAGTGCTGTTTAATCTAAAATGTCATCTTTAAGTTGCTGTTTTATCTTAGTCTTGTTGACTTACTTTAAAAGCTTCATGGGACTTCCCTGGCGGTGCAGTGGTTAAGAATCAGCCTGCCAATGCAAGGGACAAAGGTTCGAGCCCTGGTCTGGGAAGATCCCACATGCCGCGGAGCAACTAAGCCCATGTGCCACCACTACTGAGCCTGCACTCTAGAGCCCGCGAGCCACAACTAATGAGCCCACGTGTTGCAACTATTGAAGCCCGTGCACACCTAGAGCCCGTGCTCCGCAACAAGAGAAGCCACCACAATAAGAAGCCTGTACACCGCAATGAAGGGTAGCCCCCGCTCGCCACAACTAGAGAAAGCCTGCGCGCAGCAACGAAGACCCAACACAGCCAAAAATAAATAAATAAATAAATTTATATTTTAAAAAGAAGTTTCAAATAGATACCCCACAGCGAAAGGGAAAAGAGACTATAACAAAATTTTCTTCTGAACCTTTCGTATGGGAATTCCCTACAAACAGATATTGAGACTATGTACACCCCAAGCACCTAAGATTCCTATGCTTTATGGAAGTACTGATGGCCCAGCTGCATCCCACTCTGGTCTTGAGGATCCCCTCTGCCTCATCCTTTTCCTCACTCATTCATTTAGCATTTAATGAGCACTCACTCTGAGCTAGGCACTGTGCTAGCAAGGAGAATTCAAAATGAACCATGAGCAGTCCCTCAAGATGTCTAGAAACACATTTTAAAGTGGTTAGGCACTTTAGATTAGATACCCAAACAGATAAATAGAGTACAGTGAGATGAGTGCCAGGCTGGAGATATACAAAGTGTCTGAATAAGGACAAAAAGAGTTCAAGATCGGTTTCTTGGAGGAGGCAATGCCTGACACAAGCCTTAACCGAAGACTAGGTGTCAACCAGGTAAAAAATATGGCCCCAACGAAACTTCATTTACCCATAAGTGTCCAGAGAATGGTAAATACCATAGGAAAAGAGAAGTATGACAAGAAAATAGCTCTATAATAAATTCCTCTCATTGCTTACACTAAACCCCTTTAACATTCTAGAAGAGCAATCCCAGGCCTTGAACACAATCTGCCTAACAGATGGATAATATCCTCTATTAGTTTTATAACTTAGGCAAGTAAATCTGTGAGACTTCTATTCCTTCTCTGGAGAATAAGGAAATCATTACCTAGAAGATTGTTGTAAGGATCAAATGAGTTATTGCATGTAAAAATATCTGGCACACTGTAAACATCTTTTGTCTACAGGCATCACTACTTAAATAATGCTGGATGTGGAGTTCAGAGAAGGAAAAAGTATTGGATCTGAAGGCAGAAAATGGTTTGTGTCCAACTCTACCAACTACTAAACTCTGTAACCCTGAGTCAGTTAAGTAACTTTTCTGAGCTACATTTAAACCATTAATAAAATCAGGATAGTAAGACCTCCTATGCCTACCTAGACAGGGTTGTTATGAATATCAAATGGGATAGTATGTATTACAGTGCTTAAATAAATAAAAGGGGCTTTACATATGACACAGATTTTTAAAAGACTGATCTTAATATTTTTATTAGGTGAAACATCAACAATGAATGTGGGGTGTATGTGTGTGTGTGTGTGTGTGTGTGTGTGTGTGTGTGAGTGAGAGAGAGGGAGAGAAAAATGCTGCTAGAAAAGTGAATGTGTGATCCCTTTTGCTCTAGAATCAAGGTCAAAATGAATGTAGTTTTAAAATGGAATGATTTTAAAAGTACAATACATTATTGAGAAAAAGCTATTTGCATACTATCTAATAAAGCACTTAATAAAGTCATATCATTAAAATAAAATGGCTCTTAAAATCAGTAAAGGAAAGAATAGCACTATAAAAATGACCAAAATATGAACCAGAATTTGACTAAAACAGAATACCCAAATGGCTAATTAAACTGAAAATTTTTTCCAATTTGTTAGAAATCAAAATGCACATTAATATAAGAAAATTTTGGACTTGAGGACACAGGGTGGGGGAAGGGTAAGCTGGGATGAAGTGAGAGAATGGCATGGACATATATATACTACCAAATGTAAAATAGATAGGTAGTGGGAAGCAGCCACATAGCACAGGGAGATCAGCTCGTTGCTTTATGACCACCAAGAGGGGTGGGATAGGGAGGGTGGGAGGGAGACAAAAGAGGGAGGAGATATGGGGATATAGGTTTATGTATAGCTGATTCACTTTGTTATACAGCAGAAACTAACACACCATTGTAAAGCAATTATACTCCAATGAAGATGTTAAAAAATAATAATAAAAAGGAGTGGTAAAAATATAATATAAATAAATAAATAAGAAAATTTATCTCTCAAATTGTTAAGTAAGAAAAATAATTATAATCCCAGTGTTGGCCAACATATAACAAGGAGATGACTCTTTCTTACGTATCTGGTGAGAATAAGCATGAGCCTTTAAAATATTTTTTAGCCAAGTAATTCACTTTCAGATTAATATGCTAAATAAGTAATCATGGACAAGCAATATATCTGTGTAGAATTTTTCTCACAGAATTACTTACCATCATAAAAACTGATAATAATGGAGTAGTTTATTAATTACAATGAATGTATACAATCATATATTACCATTAAAAATCTGGTTTCGAAGCATTAGTATCATGGAAAAGTATGGGGAAATTCAGGAAGCAAAATTATGTTTACATTATCCCAAATTTAATATATATATATATATATATTTATTTCGTGGAAAAAAGACTTGAAGAGGAAACAGTGAATTATTACCAATTGTATCAGTTATCTATTGCTGTGTAACAAATTACTTCCAAACTTAGCAGCTTAAAACAACATGCATTTATTATTTCACCATTCCTCCAAGTCAGGAATCCAGGCACAGCTTAGCTGGGACCTCTGCTTCAGTGTCTCAAAAAGTTTTAATCATGTTATCAATCAGCCCTGAAGGCTGGATTAGGGAAGAATCCACTTTCAAGCTCACTTATATGGTTGTTGTCAGCACTCATTTCCCCGAGAGGTGTTGGACTGAGAGTTCCTTACTGGCTATTGGCAGAAGCCACCCTCAGTTCCTTGCTATGTTGGCCTCTCCAATATGGCAGCTTACTTCATCAAAGCCAACAATGGAGAGTGTCTGCTAGCAAGTCAGAGATCACAATCTTTTGTTACTTAATCACAAAAGTGACATCTCCTCAATGTTGCTGTATTCTATTAGTTAGAAGCAAGTTACTCAAGGGGAGGGAATTCACAAAATTAGGACTGTCTAGAGCTGGGGATCATCGAAGGTCATGTCAGAAGCTGTCTACACATCAGTGGATACCTCATTTCCTTTCTTATATGTCTCCATTTTTATAGATCTTATTATAAACATATATTTAATATATAAGAAAAATTGTTTGAAAGTAAATATAATAAAGTGGCTAATCTGTTAAGAGAGCAGTTAGGAAAAATATAAGTAATAAAACTGTGTCCTATGATGTGATAATTAAAAATATACTTATTTATACAGCTAGTCTTCAAGGCAGTTTTAAAATATTAAAGAAGAAAGGAAGGAAGGAAAGGAGAGAGGGAACAGGGGAGAAAATAAGTGATCTAATTGCCAAACACTTGGTGAACAATTGGTTTAAAAGAATAAAAATTGTGTCATTACAGTAAAATACCTCTTTACATGAGAAATATTTAGCTATATAGAGAGATGTGAAAAAGGCACAAAATTTAAATACCAAGTAAAAAACAAAATACAACATATACCATCATGTTGTAAACTAACAGCTATGTCTGCGTCATTATAACTAAGCTTCACTTACACACAGTGATGTGGTAAAGGGGAATTTTGTGATTTTGTTAATAGTTTTGCTTGTATTCCCAATTGAAAAATTGGTGAAGAAAATCCCGTTTAAAAAATAAAATAGTCTAGTTATACTTGACCAAAGCAGGAAGATGCAAATTATTTTCTCACCTCAGATTTCCCCCAAATAAATTTAAAAACCAATATGACCACGGTATAGAAATTTTCTCTTTTTCCCACAACTGTTATAAGATGAATGAAATTATACAAATCTAAGATGCTTTCCACTTAGACTGAAACATGTCCTTATGCTGTACAAAATCTCTTATGGGGAGAAAACAGAGCTGTCTGTGAAAAGAAAAGACCTGTGTTCTAGGCCAGACAGTTTATCTGATTAAGGAAAGAGAAGAAGGTTTACAGTCAAAGATTAATTCTCCAGCACCACACAGTAAGCTCTCCGAACAAGATCTGTGTCACTCCAAACTTCATTCCTAACAGTTGAGCAGAGTTTTTCAATTCCTGGTGTTATTGTTGATTCTTGGTTGCAGTTGTTCAGCCCAATCTTTTGCAAAATGCTACCAACAAAGAACAAGTCAAAATATCTACTGCCAGTGCCAGACAGAATCAACAATAACAATATGAGTTGCTCTCATAACTGGAAGCTGATTTTAGTAAATGAAATAAAACTATAGATCTAAAAATAAATGTATACACCAACCTTAGTAACTTTTCTCTTCAAAAATATATGAAAAACTGAATTCATACAAACAAAAATTTAATGCTAATGAAATAAGCTGATAGGAGGTATAATTTGCTAAAGAAAACAATAATTCCAAGAGGTGATACAGTATTAAAAATAGTCTTATACTGGATACAAAGTTGGTCATCTCCACAGTGGATGAACAGGTATCAGAGAATCATTCTAAAATAAAGCTTCAGTTTTCTCTCTTGGGGGTAAAGAGCCAATATAATAGAAGTCAGAAATAGAATGCCGCTATGTGTTTCTTACCTATGAACATTATCTCTTGCCTACGAACATTAAAGATATTTAAGAAGTTAGAGTTCAAAGACCATAAAGAAAACAACTCCTATATTAGGACAATGCCAAAGAGTTATTTTATCTTTATCTCAGGAATAACATGCAAAGACTTTTTCTAATGTATAATGTTTCTCCTAACTTGCCTTTGTTCTGCTAGGTCTGTTTCGAGGTGGGAATCTTCTCTCTCTCTCTCCCCCACTTGGTTCAGCCGTGTCCCTATTTCTCAAATAATTTGGCATTTGGACTCTGAATTCAAATGTACCTAGATTTGATTTCTGGTTATTATACTTACTATCTGTAGGACCATAGATCAAATACTTAACTTAAGGTTAAAACATAAGCAATGATAGTGCCTTTTGCATAAGAGTATTGTGGCAGAAGGCAGGTAAATCATTTAGCATAATGCCTGACATATATTAAGGTACTAAATATTATTGTATAATGTTAACTTTTATTGATTTTATTACTTACCTTGATGCAATAAATAAGTTCCCATTGGCATGATTTTAGAGATAGTTTATCCTTATATCAGATTGTCTGCAGTTTCCAATATCTTTGCTTTAAATAAGTCTAGCCAAATCACTTAAATAGGTTTATTATTAAGAATTATTCAATAAAATGTTAACCAGGAAGAAAAAAACCTCTAGTAGATACAAAAAAAGAAAGAGAAAGAAATGAAACCATACCACTAAAAAAGATAAATCACAAAGGAAGAGAGGAAGAAAGGAACAAAATGGCAAGAGTTAGTCCTTACCATCAGTAATCACTTTAAATGTAAATAGATTAAATTCTCCACTCAAAGAACACAGAGTGGCTGAACAGATAAGAAACCAAGATCCAACAATATGCTGCCTACAAGAGACTCTCTTCAGTTTTAGGAACATGCACAGACTGAAAGTGAAGGGATAGAAAAAGATATTCATGCAAGTGGCAACTGAAAGAGAGCAGGAGTGCCCATACTTTTATCAGATAAAATAGACTTTCAGTCAAAACAGGTCACAAGAGACAAAGGAGGTCACTATACAGTGATAAAGGAGTCAATTCACTGAGAGGCTGTAACAATTATAAATATACATTCACCCAAAATTGAAGCATCTAAATATTTAAAGCAAATATTAACAGAACTGAAGAGAGAAATAGACAACAATACAATAATAGTAGGAGACTTCAATAACCCACTTTCAACAATGGATAGCTCATCCAGACAGAAAATCGACAAGGAAAAATGGATCAGAATAACACTATACACCAAATAGACCTAACAGACATAATCACAACATTCCATCCAACAGCACCAGGGTACACATTCTTCTCAAAAACATGAAACATTCTCCAGGATAGATCATATGTTGAGGCACAAAGCAAATGTTAACAAATTTTTAAAGACTGGTATCATGAATATATATTCTGACCACAATGTTATGAAACTAAAAATCAGTTGTAAGAAGACTACTGGCAACTGCACAAATATGTGGAAATTAAACAACATTCTCCTGAGCAAACAGTAGGTCAAAGAAGAATCAAAAAGAAAGTCCAAAATATCCTGAGACAAACAAAAATGGAAACACAACATACCAAAACTTATGAGATACAGCAAACGCAGTCTTAAAAGATAAGTTTATAGAGATAAATGTGTACATTAAAAGAAAGATCTTAAATAAATAACTTAACTTTACACCTGAAAGAACTAGAAAGAGAATGAAAAAACTAAGCCCTAAATTAGCATAAGAAAATAATAAGGATTATAAATAAATAAAATAGAAACTAGAAGACAATAGTAAAGATCAATGGAACTAAGAGTTGGGTTTTTTAAAAGATAAAAAAAATATGTAAACCTTTAGCTAGGCTAACCAAGAAAAAAAGAGAGAGAGCTCAAAGAAATAAAATTATAAATGAAAGAGGAGACATTACAACTGATAACACAGAGATACAAAGGATCACTAGAGATTACTATGAACAATTATATACCAACAAATTGGATAACCTAAAAGAAGTGGATGAATTTCTAGAAGCATACAACCTGCAAATCCTTTACAAAATCTTATAAATAAACTTAAGAGGAAAGAACACTTCAAGCTCATTTTATGAGGCCAGCATTATCCTGATACCAAAGCATGATAAGGACACTACAAGAAAAGAAAACTGCAGGTTAATACCCCTGATGAATATAAATGCAAAAATTCTTCAAAAAATACTAGCGAACCAAATCCAGTGCAATATCTGGGACATATTTCTACTTGAAAAACGTATCTGTTGTTTATTCTGATATTCAAATTTAACTGGGAATCCTATATTTTGTCTGGCAACCATAGCTGGGAACTGCCTGAGGAACTATGTATAACGTATCTCAGATAATCAGCCCAAAGATGTTAAAGAGAAGAATATTTAGCACATGACTCCCATCTCCATCCGTTAAAGTCTGTAGGGGTGGATTGGGGAAGCAAACAGGAGCAGAAAGCAAAAGATGAGCACTGCTGCTGAAGCCAGGAGCCCTCAAGCGACAGGTACACACTGCTGGTTGCTGTAGCAACAGCTGCAGCAAAACTGTGGGCCAATATGTTAGCCTATAAAAGATCTCTAACACGCCCTACATTAAAATTGCAATGAGAAATTTTCACATTTGGGGGGAGAAATATGCCCTAAAAATTGGTGCCACCATTGTCACCTCTCTCCATTCTAGTGACAGATGGAAAAAAACACTTATTTTCTTTTTTATTGAAACCAGCACGTAGGAAACAGAATCATGAAACGACAGTAATACGGACACAGCATTTCATCATGCTTTTAACCTCAGAAAAAGGTGAGCCAGGCTGTTAAACAAGGGCACACCGGGAAAAGCCACATAATTTCTGACAGTTTTTCTGAACAACTAACAAGATCACCATAAGCCACTGTTGGGAGATGCATATCACATCGTACTGGATTTCATTGTGAAGCAATGTGACAAGCAAACGAGATTCTATCTGGACCACAGTAGAGGTAGATAAGAGCAGCCTGGATACTCTGCCTCGCCCAGTGTAGATCAGGCCATTCAAGGAAAGCGCTTCTAACCACTAAACAAGAATTCCAAAGGGAAGATGCCCCCTGAGCAAACCCTGAAGAGCAAATCCCACAGGAGTGAGCAGAGGGGAGCTTCTGCCTGTAGGAGGAGCTGAAAGGTTTCCAAGGATGAATCTTCTCCAAACCAATGGAGACTTTCTCAGCACTAATGAAAAGTCCCAACGCACTGTTTCTTGATGGCTGAGAACTGAGTTTGAGATCCTCTTCTTTTGACCTTTGCCAAGAGCTTGTGATTTTTCCTATTTCCACTCAATTTCAAATTGTTAAAAACTCTCAGAAGAAAATAGCACAAGATTTCATATTTTAAATTTGTGAACCATCTGTATCTACTGACCTTTAAAATAATCCAGTATAAATCTCAGTTGAATTATTTGAAGAATTTTTAAGTTGCAGCATTTGCTTATTATAAGTACTTACGATCACCTAACCTGGGGGCTAGGGGGAGGGAAGGAAGAGCATATCCAGTATCCCTAGAGACTAGATACATTTGCAACATTTGGCATTATATGTCCTCTCTTTTTATAATGTATCACAATGATGAATGATTTTGTAAATGATGACAGCAGGATGAATTTCAAAATGTTCTTCTAACCCCCTATACATTGGTACTCAAAACAGGTTGGTAGAAAAATCATTCCCACAGAAGTGACATTCTCCCTATGGTGAAATTATATACAACATTACCATCCTGGCTGCTTTCAGTCTTCTATTTCCAAGATTTTGTTCACCTTTGAGTTCGTTTGTTCCTCTTTTCTCCAGTCAAGAGCTTATTTAGTCCACCTTTGTGGCCTCTGTTGGGTGTGCTCTTCACCTGAGTGGGTCTGTTTACACAGGTAGGTGCCTGTAAAGCACCGGGAAGGGTCTCCTTTTTTGAACTCTGCTATCAAAGTCAATAGGCCCCTGAGTTTACTCTGTATAGTTTACCATCTACATTGTTAGAAAACTTCCATGTAGAACTAAGCCCATTATCATATCACTTATGTGAGGAAGTTAGAAAGGTACAGAGAGTATTGAGGATCCAGATAAGAGGGGAAAAGTTTTCCACATAAGGAAGGAATGACCTGTTTAATGAATACTGTGTGCTAAACTTCCTTCCTCCAGATTGTCTGAAACTAGAAACCAACAGTCAGCACTATGCTACCACTGTTTCCTCATCCTAGAGAAATCACACTGAGTAGGCACTGAAATAAATTAAGGATTAGTTCCAATTTGAGGGGGTTTTCTAATTATTCTAAACTTTAGGTGTTTGTTGGACCAGAGGTCAGGGAGAAAGGCATGCCAGATGTCAGATTTTTTCTATTTTTGTCTGCTTGGAGCCCCAAAGGGAGAACAGGAAATAAGACCAGTCCCATTCATGATTTTTATTTATTGAAAAGTAAAGATTATACTTTTGTGGTCTGCTGCCACACACATTGCCTCCTATCACTCCTAATCACCTAAAATCAAAGAAACATCATGGAGCAACTCCTTTAATCTTACAGGTGAGGAAACAGGAACTTCCCTACAGTTATACGGTACTGGTGAAGCTAGGTCTAGTACCTGAATCCTGAACCTAAAGTCGACCCCAAGCCCCTTTAATTTCCTTCCACCTCCAGCCAGGATTTCTTTCTGTTCCATCATAACCATGTCACGTGCCACCTATGCTCCACCACCAATGGCAGAAAGGCTGGAATTCAACAGAAACCCCTTCTGCCCTTTCAAGATCTAATGGACCATTCAAGTACTCTAAGAATTTTTAGGTTTTCAAAATAAAGACATCTTTTGATCTTCTGAATAAGTGTGTTTTTCACAAATCAAACCCTAACTGTGGATCAACTGAGTTCAATGCACATTATGCTTCTGGGCCTGTTCCCAAAGGTAAGTTATTTTTATGTTGCTCTTCACCGGTTTCTTACAATATATAGTGTATTCACATTTTTAAAGTCACATATTCATTTTTACAAAAGTAATGTTTTTTTTCAGTCTCACAACTTGACTTTCACGTGCTCATTTTTCTATGTGGTAGAAAACAGACTTAGCCAGTTCTGGCTAAGTTCAGTCATCTCTTGTTAAACAGAGTTAGTTCTGAAATTTTCCTGCCCAGTCTTTCTCCCTGACATGGTATATATTTTTATGATCACTACTTGGGGGCTTGACCCCAAACTGGAGGAGATATTTGGCCATCAAGCAGCTGGGATCACCCTAACAGTTTTCACTCTTCTATCCTGGTCTCCATTGAGATGCCATCATACCTCTGTGGTATCAGTCACTCAGCCCATTCACTTCTGGTTGTCGTCTTCTGTTACCATCATTTTATATAATAAGCCCCTTTCAACTCCACAACTCTCTCTCCACCATCTAACGTCCACACTTTTTGCAAAAGTATGGGGAAAAGTTCCATGCCACTCTGGGACCACAGGAAACTTGCTGCCTATTCAGCCTCACTCTACCTAGACAAGCCTGTCTGTCATTTCTCCTCTACTGTCACTGTACCTCAACAGGGTAGGAAATAACTCTGGGACCTTATCACTTTCATGGTTTCTGCCTGGGAAACAAGACCCAGGTCTCCTCTACCCTAGAATCCCCATGCCCAGCTGGGTTCTATCACTTTCCCCACCAAGGTTTCAGCCCTGCAAAAACAGAGCACAGGGCCTCAATTCAGAGACAACAACCTTGTCCCTCTCTGAGTTTTCTCTGGTTTGCCTTCATCCTGCTCTGCCCAGAGTTTTACCTCCAGGCTATTATAATACTCTTTTAGTCTTATGGCTGTTGCAAGGACCTTGCCCTTGGAAGCTCAAATCTTGTTCCTCTCTATATTTCTTCTGTGGTTTCCCTTCCCTGTAGTAGGTATAATAGAAGAAAAAGTCTAAGAAGTAAACAAAAAAAAAAAAAACAACAGAGTAAACGAAGGTATTTCTGTGGCAAAGCAACAAATCGGCTATTTCTTTTCAACCTCATCCCACCTCATGATAAACCAAAAGGAGTTGAGAAGGATTTTATCAGATCATTTTCCTATTATTTCAAGTTTTAACTATGTCCCAAATTCTTAAGTTATTTTTCCAGATAAGGAGATCCATAACTTGGTCTGGATAATGTAAACCAATTATGATTGTTATGATTGTCAATATGTAAAAGTGTGGTGTGTGTGTGTGTACGTGTGTGTGTGTGTGTGTGTGTGTCTGTATCTTATTGCTAATCCAAGTTAGTCATGACAATTTGATCAGTGGAAAATGGCTGTTACAAAGTAGAAAAAAATAAAATCTCAGTAGAAGGGTAGCAATAGAAATAAAAGTCAAAAAAAAAAAAAAAGAAGCAAAGGTGAATTCATCATAAGTTTTAAACTTTGGGATTTCATTAAGAAAAGAATTACATAGATGTAAAGAATTTTTTACACATTAGACTCTTTAATAAATAGAGACTAAAATAAGTAGACCAATTGTTCAAAGTGATCTATCTTTCCTCTCTGTTACTGAAAAAATAAAATAACAAGTTGTTATTATATACTATGATAAAGAATAATAAGTACAATAGATAAGCAATAAGGATATATTGTACAGCACAGGGAAATACAGCCATTATTTTGTAATAATTTGAAATCAAGTATAATCTATAAAAATATTGAATCACTATGCTGTACACCTGAAACTAATATAATATTGTAAATCAACTATACTTCAATAAAAAGTAAATAATTTTTAAAAAGAATAATAAGTTCAAATGATGTTACCAACAGTGAAACAAAGTTCAAGAGCTTGAATTTTTTAAATCTAATTTTAAAATTAAAAGCAAGGTATTTTTTGCCTTTGATAAAGGTCTTAGATTTCTTTGATATCTGCATGTTCAAGATAGTGTCTAGGACTTCAAGTCCATTAGTAATAAGTCACTGGTGAGCAGTTTGGACACTGACAGTGTTGACAGAAATGAAACCTGTAATCTTTCCTTCTGTATAAGTTGTCCGATTAGTAGTGAACACACCTTTCACTGTGATTTTGATATTTTTATCTCATAGGCAGTTGTTAGCCATTGCTCAAAATGAGTCAGTTCATTTCTGATTGTCAGACAACTGAAAATTATCCAGTGAGTATCCACCCTACAGATACTTTTCTGACCAATGTAAAAATATATCAAATAAAAGATGTAGTCTCCGGTTTTAGGTGCCTACAATTTAAATTGGGAAACACGACTTACACAAAGAAAATAATTAACAAAAGACACTGAGTATCCTAGATTTATTTTTTAGAATACGCTAAATTTAATTTTAATCAATTCCTGAGATGATACTGTAAGTGGTTCCTACACTCCTATTGCTGCTGTCCTAATTGAGCATTCACTTGTTTCAACCTAAGTGACTCCAATTGGCTTCTATCCCATCACCCTAACTCCAGTTTTCCACTGTGCCCTAAATATTTTTCATGATTATTTTGTTTGTTATTTTGTTGCTTTGTTGGTTTATATTTCAAAATCACAAGTAATATTACTTCCTTACCATGAAAAAAGTTAATAACAGCTTTACTAACTTTTACACTTTTTAAAATAGCTTTTATAACTTTTGTTACTATTTGAAATGTTCTTTTCATTCTCATTCACTTGGAAATTCTACTCATCCATCCATAACCAGCTAAAATATCACCGCTTGCAAAAAGCCTTCTATGTTTTAACTGGACAGACTTGTACATCCGATTTTGTATATTCCTACACACTTGGGCAATACTGCTAATATATCACTTCTTACCTTTTCTTAAGATAGCCCTTATCCACCCACCTACCTTCCCTGAATCTAAAGTGTCTGTTGTACTGTATTCCCTGCTCCTACTCCATATTGGTGTTCACTAATGTTTAGAAAACACACATGAAGGCTGAAAATACAGTAGGTGTAGAGAAAGTGTGAAATCATTGAGGAAATATTGAGAAAGAGACAAAAGAAGATTTATGGCCGAGGAAAGACATAGTGAGAGTACTGAGGGCAAGATTTAGAAAAAATAAGGGAGAGGGAGGTTCACGTTGGAGTCCAGTGTTGTCGTGAGGGTACCAGGGAATGAAAGTCATTGCCCATATGACCCGCATCAGAAAACCAGAGCCAGCTGAGGAAGACACATTTCAACAAATTCTGTCATGCTACGAATTTTCACAACTAAGCCCACACTGTTTTCCCCTAATATCTCAATGAAATTGAGGCTTCTGGTTGAAACTGGAATGCATTTCAAACTCACAACAGCCTACAAAACTGATGTGTATCAAAATGCAAATTTTTCCAATTATATTGTGACTGAAAATTAGCCTTGTCCTAACTTCCCACTAGGAAAGTCAGAAACTACATCTGACTAATTTCAAGTAAACTCAGCCCAGATTCGGGATTACTTCTGCTGGTTAAGGATTATAATTGTTGGCTTCAAAAATATAAGTGGTTCTCTCCTTACCCTCTCTTTGCTAGTGTTCATTTTAATCTCCCAGGGATTTGTACAGCTGCTGTAGGGCTGTGGAGGGACTCTTGTTCTTCTCATGGTTGCTTAGTACCAATCTCATGCTGACATCCCACCCCAGATGCCATTTGCCTTGATGTGTGTCACCAGGGTTACCAACCTCTGTCATCTCCATCCCCAACACTGACACACCTCCGCAGAGGTGTCTGCATTTCTGCCACAGTGTCTGGTCACCAGATACAAACAGATCAATCTACAGTCTTTTCTCCCTGAATTCTGTGCCCCCTTGGGGTTCACCAGGCTCCCATCACCCCTTCCATGTCTTTTTTGAGGCAACACGTAAGTTCTACGATTCTGCCACACCTTTCTGGTGTCCTTGGGAGAGCTGGGGTTATATGGGGACACTCACTCTGCTAGTAACACCTCTCCCCATCATTTCTGTAATGCTGCTAATGGCAGAACAGGAACAGGATCTGCAAACTGAAATTTCATCATGTTACTCCTTACAAAGAATCCTCCTAGGAAAGTAGGATAAAGGGTACTGAGCCTCCATGTTCATTTCTAACCCTTCTTGTTTCATCAGCAGCACTTCTGCACTTTAGCTTGAAAGTTGCTTTTTTCTTTGTCTGTGGGTGGGAATGAAGGGATGGGAGATAGGGCAAGGAGGTGAGGATGTACTAGCAGTTCACTTTCAAACTTGTCTCTATAACTGAGAAATGGACCATAGCATTTTCAGTTTAGGGGTTGAGAATATGGTGTCTCCTCCCTCCAGCCTGACTTGAGAATTGCCCCCTCCCCCAGCCCAAAGGGAAGGATCACAGAGGAAAATACATGACGATTAACAACTTGAATTATTTTTGTGCCCAATCTTGATGACCTCCTTGGAATTCAGCTCTGGAAACTCCTTCTTAGCATACCCACCTTCTCTCCTTTACCTGATCCACACTCCTCTCCCCAGATTTCGTATCTAAGGTCAGGGTCTGATTCTGCCTCATGACTGTGGGTTAGCTGGTTCTGAATGGGAAAATTCGCTTTCTACCTACCAGTTTGTCATTGCTCAGTGCCCAAGTCAAACTGGCTGGCATAGATTCACAAACAAAGACATGGGGAGAGAGAAGTAGGAGACAGGAAATGGACTGGATCAGAAGGATTCAAACTAAGGCTACATATGGTAATATATAATGTTGAATACACCGAGTGAGATCAAATTATGGATGGCTTTGAAAACCATGTTTTGTTGTTTTGAGACATGATAGAGCAGGCAATGGGACCCATGGTAGGTTTATAGAAGAGGAGTGAAATGATCAAAATGATGTTTTAGGATAATCTGTTGAAAGATGAAGTGGAAAGAAAATTGTCTGGAGCCCAAGACTTAACTTTCCAGCTGAGTTTACCTGCTGGTGCTATTTCCCATTTGTCAAAATACTGCTTTGTGACTTGAAGCCGTGCTGCAGCAAATTTTTTTTGCTAGAAACTTGAAGAAAAATTTCTCAATTCACCCATTATGGAGAACAATTTATAACAGAAAGATAGAAAATAATGTTAACAATCCTTCTTCACAGGAAAGACTAATCTGACATAAAAATAATCCATTTTTTGCCTAATGTTTATCCCTTATACATGGGATGGATATCCTCCTAGAAAAATAAGAAATCGTTTTTATTTCATCTTCACTCTGTCAATTTACAAACACATTTATAGCTTCACCCACCCTAGCACTATGCTTCCTGTTATAACAAGGAAGCTGTTTCTTCTTCTACTTAAGACCAATCCCTTCACCAGTGTCCTGGGAGAGCCTGTTGACCTGGGAAATACGGCCTGCAATGTTGAGAGTACATTTGAAGTCATTGTCAAAAATAGATTGGGGAACCAACAAGCCTGTTGTATGACATTCTCCCAGAGAGCTGTACTGTTCAGATATAGGTGCAGAAAACATGGGTACAAGGTTCATCTTTGGTTGGGTTTTGCCAGATAGTTGAAACAAAATGTTAGATGCAGAGGGGAATTTAATGTATGGAATGTGGCAGAGAGAAAAAAGACAAGGGCTTACGGATTAAAGAGGAAATGCAAAGACAGATGGATTGGAAAAAAATAGACAATCCATGGACTGAAGATGCAGATGAGGTCAAAGAATGACCAGAGGTAGTGGATAACTTCACTAGGGAGAGAAGAGATTGTGAGACAGAGTAGCATATTTACATTAATGAGCCTATAGGTCAAGTTCTTTATTCTCCTATTCATGGGAGCCAGTGGCTCAGGTACAAAGGAAGACATGGTGACTGGAGATGAAGAGGGCCCTAAACCGAGAAGCCACACTCTTAGCTGTTCCTTCCATGTGTCTACTAAAGCCAGACAGGTTGACGGCAAAGACTGAGATGGAAAGAAAGCCTGTGATACAGGTGCCAAAGTTTTAAATGAAGAAGGGAAAGAGAACTAGAAGCACTATTTAAATATCCCAAAGCCTGCCTTTGGACCTGCTCACATCCAAGCAATAAATTAAACTAGGAGACTATTTTAATCTTTAATAAATGCCAAGTCTTCACACTTCCATAAGCTCTATACTATTTAGTCTAGGTATTTCCACACTCCAGAAAAAAACACAAAAAAACAAAAAAACTACCAAGGTGGAAATACAGAAACTTCTGTTTTTAAGAAGAGCTGGATCTACTAAATGGCTCACACTCTAAATAAGACTGTCCTTTTATAATTCCTCTAGAACAATCATTCTGTATTAATGTCAGTCACTTTAATGCCCTCACATCCAAAAGTGCTAGATATATTGTTTTCCTTAGAAGGGACTTTCTGCCTAAAAACCTAACTATTGAAGAGGAAAAAACTCAAGGAATATCCAAAAATCCTTAGTAAAACAGTACTGATATAGGCCAGGGATGGAATTACTGCAAACCTTGACTTAGTATCAATACTAATCATTGAGTAGGAGATGAGGAAAGAGAGGAAAACCAAAGTTTCATCACATACGAATGGGTTTTGTGATTAATTAAATGAAACGATGCTGATCTTACTGTCAAGAATATTGGGTATGTCCTCTTTAAATCCAATTCTAATCCAATACATTCTCCCCGATATATTTAAGGTTATCATGGAGCCTGTAGGACTCATGTATCTTATGGCTGAACTAGAGAAAGACAGTATTTTTAATTTGGGATAACTTACATGGTCAGAAGCAGAGGAGAGGAGAGATTCCTTTGGAAATAGCCATTCCTAAATATTATTATCTGACCAAACAAAACCTGATAAATTTAGACCAAATAACACAAAATATAAATGAACAGAAGGACGACAATCCTGGTCCCTAAATAGCATGACTCTTGGCTTTTGCCATAACTGATAAAATGTGTGGTCCAAACTTAAACAGTATCATGTTGCCTATTCATCAGATATTGACAAGTATTCCCTGGTCTTTCTTTAAACAAAGGTTCCTTAATATTTTCTAAGTGTATAATTTACTTTCTGAAATTGTAATGGCCTTCTAGCTTGGTATAAATTTTTTCAGGCTTCCCGAATTATAGAGTCTTGAGAAAATGAGCAATAGTTACTTGCACAAACCTGACTGAATATTGCAAAATGGTTTCAGGCTTTGCTGGACCAAAAGTTCCTAGAATTACTATGGCTTGAAATAGGAGATCAAAATATCAAAGCAAATGAAAGACTTCCAGTACACTGCTGTTGAGAACATAAATGACTGACCAGTTTGCAAAACTGTTGAAAGTTTCTTTAAAAAGAAATCTCTCATGTGGTCCAGGCATTTTATTCCTAAATATTTACCCAAGAGAAATAAAAACATATATTCATACAAAAACTTCTACATAAATGTTCATAGAAGTTCCATTTGCAATAGCCAAAACTAGAAACAATCCAAATGTCCATCAACAGGTAAATAGATAAAAAAATTATGATATATATCCTTACAATGGAATACTACTTAGCCATAAAAAGGAATGAGCTATTGAAACACTCTACCACATGGATATCTCTCAAAATAATAAAGCTGAGTGAAAGAAGTCAGATTTAAAAAGAGCACATATTGTTTGTTTCTGTCTATAAATGTCTAGGAAAGGCAAACTAATGTAGGGGCATAAAAGAGAAGGAAAAGAGTGAGAGGGAGGGATCACCAAGGGGTCAAGGAAACTGTTGCCAGTGATGGATATGTTCATTACCTTGAATGTGAGTGAGGATTGTATGGGCATTTTTATATCAAACATGTCACATTATACACTTTAAATATATGTGCTTTTATATGTCAATTATACTTCACTAAAGTTGTTTAAAAATAGAGATTTTGCAAAAAGTAGGCATACTATTAAAAATATTGCTACTTCTTATTAAAAGAAGAGGGTTTTATTAGTGTAAAGAAGGTAATAAAAATAACACTTGTATCCTAGAAACTTCATTTGGCTACTAAGCCCCAGAGATCTATTTTCTGTACAATGACTTAAGCATGCATTAATTATACTGGGAGAAAAATTTTACTTTACATCCTAACACTTCTCAATATTAATGGTTTAAATAACCAAAGGTGTCAGTAATTAAGAGACTTGATTTCAAGGTGTTTCTTTTTATCTAACATTCATTTTAAATAATTTGAGATAATGTAAAAAGTGTTAAATTAGAAAGAATTAAAAATTGGATTTACACTACTGAAACCAAAAAGGATCATGTGGGGCTCCTGGGCATGGAAGCCTTTCAAACAATTGCTAATCAGGGAAGGGAGGGGACACAGAGTCAAGGGAGGAGCAGCCAAGAAACAATAGTGCAGCCTTGGGGCAGGGTCCTGGTTCTGCCTCAAGGGATACACATAACAATATCTTTGAGCTCTTTACAGAACTAAAATCCCCAACAAGTGGAAGATGTTAGCATTCTTCATTCTGGAGAAGACCACCTGAGGCCAGATTAAAGGAGCTAGAGAAGCTCATCAAGAGACTACCTGAGACCAGATTAAAGGAGTACAAGCCCTGCACACACCCTAATCCTTATCAGCAACCTTGCCCTTGAACCATTGCTATAAAACTCAACACCAAATCCTCCCAGGTTGGGACACACAGCTTTGAGGGGTATGAGGCTGCTGTGTCCCCCTTTGCCTGGCAAAGCAATAAAGCTCTTCTTTTCTACTTCACCCAAAATTCTGTCTGCGAGATTCGATTCAGCACCAGGGTACAGAGGTCAAGCTTTTCGGCATCACTATTAAGCTAAATATACCAAATTTGAACTGAACCTCCTCTAACCTTATTTTTTTTTTCCCTCTAACCTTATTAATCCATCTTTTCACATCATCCCATCACCACCTAAACATTCTCTCCCATCCTTCTGCCCCTGCCTGTTTCATACCCTTTTCATTTCTGTTCTTTCACCCAGCCTCCTTCATTTTCCACTATATTGTTCCTTCTTTTTTCATTTCTCTTTGTCTCTTTATATTTTAAACATTGTCGATCCCTTCATGTATTCCTTCTACTGAAAAAAAAAAAGTAAATTCAATGTGAAGGTTCTTTTTCTTTCAGAAAGAGAAATATTAAAGGTTTCATTCACTTTTCAAACTAAAAAAGAGCACACAACTCTAAACCCAGCAACCATAAAATATATATTTCAACAGGGATAGAAGAAAAAAGAAACAGACAGACCAAAAGGCCTATAAGAGGAGAAATTTTTAAGAAAAGAAGGTGGAAAAGAAGGCAGGAAGAAGGAAGGAAGGCAAGGAAGAGACCATTGAGAAAAGTCGGTGGGTTTAGTTATCAATATCAGAGATTCAGCTTGCAGTTCATCTGTGACACTTTATGAATTAATTTCCCTCTCCAATTTAGAACATCCCTTTTTTTTTTTTTTTTTTTTTAATTTTTTTTTTTTTTTTTTAATTTTTTTAAATTAATTAATTATTTATTTATTTATTTTTGGCTGTGTTGGGTCTTCGTTTCTATGCGAGGGCTTTCTCTAGTTGCGGCGAGCGGGGGCCACTCTTCATCGCGGTGCACGGGCCTCTCACTGTCGTGGTCTCTCTTGCTGTGGAGCACAAGCTCCAGACGTGCAGGCTCAGTAGTTGTGGCTCACGGGCCCAGTTGCTCCGCGGCATGTGGGATCTTCCCAGACCAGGGCTCGAACCCGTGTCCCCTGCATTGGCAGGCAGATTCTCAACCACTGCGCCACCATGGAAGCCCTAGAACATCCCTTTTTAATGGTTGAGACAAGGTCCTCTAGAAGTTACTAGGTTGCCCTACCTTTGTTCTTTGAAAGATAATAGTCATCTCATTCCACAGCATGTCAAAGCAAGGCTGGTATCAGTGTCGATTTATTCTCCTGAGTCATTTTTGCAATTATCCAGATTGTGCTTTTTTTGTTGTTTTGCTTGTTATTGAAGGGAGGGGCATTTATTTCATCCCAGTGTATGTATTTTTAAAAACCTTTACTCACACACAAAATCTTTTCAAATATTTTCTCAGGTCCTTTCTCTGTCTCTTCTTCTGCGACCCCTATAATGAGAATGTTGGTGCGTGTAATGTTGCCCCAGAGGTCTCTTAGGCTGTCTTCATTTCTTTTCATTCTTTTTTCTTTATTTTGCTCCATGGCAGTGAATTCCACCATTCTGTCTTCCAGGTCACTTATCCGTTCTTCTGCCTCAGTTATTCCACTATTGATTCCTTCTAGTGTATTTTTCATCTCAGTTATTGTATTGTTCATCTCTGTTTGTTTGTTCTTTAATTCTTCTAGGTGTTTGTTAAACATTTCTTGCATCTTCTCGATCTTTACCTCCATCCTTTTTCCGAGGTCCTGGATCATCTTCACTATCATTATTCTGAATTCTTTTTCTGGAAGGTTGCCTATCTCCACTTCATTTAGTTGTTTTTCTGGGGTTTTATCTTGTTCCTTCCTCTGGTACATAGCCCTCTGCCTTTTCATTTTGTCTATCTTTCTGTGAATGTGGTTTTTCCTTCCACAGGCTGCAGAACTGTAGTTCTTCTTGCTTCTGCTGTCTGCCTTCACAAACTCAACATTTCTCGCCTCTAAGAACAGAAGCCAGGAAAGAGCTTAACTTTAAAGACTCTCTTGCCATCTTCTGCCTGAAATGATCTGCATTTTCTCATCTTCAGCACTTGTTTTCAGGGAGGCACTTCCTCTGTGCATCTAGGCCACAGGGTCCCATCCCCTTCTCTTTTATTGTTCACTAGGTCACCTCCCCTGACAGTGGCAGGTTATCTCTCCTAAAAGCCTCATCACTTCATTTGTTTTTTAAATTAACCAAAATCCCCTTATCTGCTTTTTAATTCTTTGTTTGTTGAAACTCCCATAATTTCCTTTGGACAGGGTGAGGACTAAGAGGATCTAGGTTTGCTCAAAGAGCTGACTTACTTGTTCTTACAAATCTGTATAACTAAGAGCATGTGGTTAAAACAGAAGGCATTTGTGTCCTCTCCTTCTATCACGTAAAAAGCACAGCTGTGTCATCTTGTCCTCATCATCTCTGAAAAACTACAACAGTGCTTATGAATTTCACTTCCATAACTGCTGACAGATGTTATGGGAATTGATGGACACAAAAGAGTAACTCCTTAAAGGGAAACACTGTATGGTAAGTCCCCTACACATGAACCTTCAAGGTGCGAACTTTCAAAGATGTGAATGTGCCCAGAGAAAGGACAAAGAGAGACAAGAGGAAGAAGAAGTAAGTGAAGAACCGAAGAGATTCATGATGTAGGAAATGACAAGGGGATTTTCTTTATTTGAGGAGGCGCTGTTAGTTTTTTTTTTTTTTTTTTTTTTTAAATTATTATTTATTTATTTATTTATTTTTGGCTGTGTTGGGTCTTTGTTTCTGTGCGAGGGCTTCCTCTAGTTGCGGCAAGCGGGGGCCACTCTTCATCACGGTGCGCGGGCCTCTCACTATCGTGGCCTCTCTCTTGTTGCGGAACACAGGCTCCAGACGCGCAGGCTCAGTAGTTGTGGCTCACGGGCCTAGTTGCTCCGCGGCATGTGGGATCTTCCCAGACCAGGGCTCGAACCTGTGTCCCCTGCATTAGCAGGCAGATTCTCAACCACTGCGCCACCAGGGAAGCCCGCGCTGTTAGTTTTTTTGAGGCACAGGACCTGAACGTATAACAGTACACGAAGGTTGCAGCAGCCATTCAGAATGCAATCCAGTGCTACCGTGTCATCTGTGATGAGAAAAAAAGAGCTACTAACCAGACATCACTGGATCATTCTTTCAAGAGGGTAGATAGAATTGAATCCAGCAAGGAACCAGAACCTGTGCCATCAACGTCAGGCATGAGTGAAATTGCAGCTTGCCCTCGTCTCCTATTGCTGACGATCCTTCAGCTCTACCATCTCCCACCTCCTCTCCCTCCTCCAGTCAGTGACTCTTCTTGCCTGTTCACTCAGTGCCAGCCCCTCTATGCCAGCTGTTGTACTGTACTACTGTACTTTTCAAGGTACTGGACCGTAAGGTTAAAAATGTTTCCTTTATTTTTTGTGTTTGTTTGTTATGTATTATTTGTGTGAAAAGTATTATAAACCTATTACAGTACAGCACTATTTAGTCGATTGTGTTAGCTGGGTACCTGGGCTAACTTTGTTGGATTTACGAACAAATTGGACTTACAAACACACTCTCAGAAAGGAACTCATTCATATGTAGGGGACTTACTGTAATATATTTATTAATGTATATATATTACATATATTATAAGTGTATGTGTAATATATGTATTGTATATACATATATCCCTTTTTTTTTAATTTAGAACCTATTGCTCTTAAACTCAAAACTATGAAGTACCCACTTATGTATATGGGTAGAAATCACCAATTCTTATAAAAATGTGCAGTCTAGTTAAAAGTTGTTTTTTTTAAAAATTTGTTTATTTATTTATTTCTTTTTGTCTGCATTGGGTCTTCATTGCTATGTGTGGGCTTTCTCTGGTTGCAGTTGGGGGGGGGCTACTCTTCATTGCAGTGTGCGGGTGTCTCTTTGAGGTGGCTTCTCTTTGTTGTGGAGCATGGGCTCTAGGCAAGTGGGCTTCAGTAGTTGTGGCTCGTGGGCTCTAGAGCACAGGCTCAGTAGTGCTTAGTGGGCATGTGGGCTTAGTTGCTCCATGGCATGTGGGATCTTCCTGGACCAGGGTACGAACCTGTGTCCCCTGCATTGGCAATCGGATTCTTAACCACTGTGCCACCAGGGAAGTCCCTAGTTAAAAGTACTTTTATATGGATAAGGAACATGACTATAGAGCAGAAAGTAAACACTGTATTACCAGGTTGTTTCCAGGTTCTGGCCAAAATCACCCCCTGAGGCCTCTGCATTTAATGAGGTCCCCTATATTCTCCTAGTTAAAGGGATCATGTAGTTTATCACTCAAAGTGGTACATTATTGAGAAAGGGGCAGTTTAGTAATGACTTCAGGGAAATAAGTATCAACTGAGACAGTCCTGGGCAAACCAACCTATGGCTGCTGTTATGGGCTGAATTATGTCCTGCACCCACCCACCCCCAAATTCATGTGTTAAAGTTCTAACACAGTATCTCAGAACATGACCTTATTTGAAGATACGGTCTTCACAGAGGGAGTCAAGTTAAAATGAGGTCTTTAGGGTGGGCCCTAATCCAATATGACTGGTGTCTTTATAAAAGGGCAAATTTGGAAACAGACACACATACAGGGAGAGCACCATGTAAACATGAAGAGAGCCATTGATAAGACAAGGAGGGAGAACTAGAACAGTTTCTTCCTTACAGCCCTCAGAAGGCTGCCAACACCTTGATTTTGGACTTCTAGCCTCCAGAACTGTGAGACAATAAATTTATGTTGTTTGAACCACCTAGTTTGTGGTACTTTCTTACAGCAGTCCTAGCAAACTAATACAGTCATTCTACTAGTAAATCTCTTTCTGGTGTTGTTAGTTCCATATGGATTTTGATTACTTGCAACCAAAAGACCTTTGACTTCAAGGCTTCAGGAAATCAATGTGAACAAGGAAAGGAGACATTGTCTAAACCACTTAGGACAGCAAATTCAAGACAGCAGGAGTGCATGAGAGCTCACCAAGGAAGAGTGTGATGTTTCAACTCTATTCTTTCTTAAGAATCTGTTCAGGGTGGAGAGAGTCTTAGCAGCAGCAAGAATGCCCTCAGCGTCTAAGATCATGATTGTGGGAGACTGTTATTCAGCATGTAGTTATTCCATTAATTCCCCCACTCATGGGACTTGCTTAATCTCAGGGTGGATCAAAAGAACTTCTCACTCTTTCACTTTGGCCTTAGGTGTATGGCTTGCTTTGGCTACTGGAATCTTAGCAGAAGTGATGCAAAATGAGGTTAGAAATGTATAAGAGCCACTGAACTCGCCCTCTTGCACCTCAGCCATCACACAAGATGAGCTTCCCTTGTGTGGTTCCTATTCAGCCTGGACCATAGTATTATTACACCTGGAGTACACCTGAGCACTATGGACAGACACCAAGGTCAACTGGACCCACAGCTTGCAGCAGAGCCAGCCAAGCCCAATCTAAATCAGCCAATCTGCAACCAACCCACATATGAGGAAGTAATAGTAAATAATTGTTGTCATAAGCCACCAAGTTTTGGGAGATTTTGTTACACAGCATTGTTGTGGCAATTGCTAAATAATATACAGGACTTCACTTTATTGCAGATACTATTAATTGTGCTATGTGGTAACTAGTGTGCTGATCTTGGTGCAGATATCATGGGAGACTATATTCCTACCTTCAAGGAGATTCTAGTTTGGAAGAGAAGATAAAAGCACATTTTAAAATTGGCAAATAATGCAAAATAGTATTCATCTAAGTGCCAAGTAATTCAGCATTAAAGGCTGTAAAGAGCATTAACAGCAACACAAAGATCTTGGTCCCAACTGGGCCACGGATTACATAATCCATGCTCGCCTACGACAAATAACCAAGGGAATAAAATAGTAACAATAACACAAAAGTCATACAGCGTAAATGAATAATTCCTTATTTCTCATGATCCTATCCTATTATTCATTCATAATTTTTAAATTACTGTGCATTTTGACTTTTCTCTCTATCTAGCCTCATGTAGTTTTCTAAACTTAGTAGGTAAAACATTTTTGTAACTCTACCAAGAAAAAAAGTTTCTTTTTTTAGACTTGACCTGATGTTGGATCTTCAAAGAGGGCACATGGGTAGCACTTGCAAAGCACACTTGCAAAACACACTCTGCAGGGAAAGGGGTGTAGGTAAATATCTATAAACACATCTCTGTGCTCTTCTTTAAAATTATTCTTGTAAAAGTTATTACACAGGAAATCCCACGGATGACTAATATTTAAATTGAATAAATATCCCACACACCATGGGAATCCCAGAAGCAACAACAGAGGAAAACAGCCAATTGACCTTTTCCACACTTCTGAGAAAGGGAACCAAAGACACTCATTAATCATTAGCCACTGAACAGTGATGAATGATTATTTGTCTTTTTTGCTTAACCTAATGAGAAAACAAGAACTACTATTAATTTCCTTTTTGTGTATAATGCCACAAATCGTAGATTTGGCAAGAATGGGGGTGGGGAGATGCCCTGTTGGTTTACTGCATCACCATGATCAAAAACAGCTAAAATATTAGGTCTGAATAATTAATATGGATTTCTCCCTAGGTTACTTACTCCTTTGGTTACATATCTTCATTTTGCTGTATTTTTGATAAGGAAATAATTAAGTAGTATAATTATTGTCATTCCTTTAGTTCTAAGGATATGAGTAGGAGCAGATCATAGGGGAGACAGAATAAGAAACTAGGAATGGAAATTTTGAAAAATATGCAGACTTTAGAAGTCTGGACAGGGATGTATTTGAGAAACCAGATAGATATCTACAAACCAATAGATCCCAGGTACCAGAAACAGTCTACACAATAGATCAGAAATCACATTTGAAATCAGATACCACACTGAGATGTTAGCAATGAAAGTAAAAACCACTTAAATCAGTGCCTCTCAAACTTGAATGTGCATACATATTGCCTGAGAATCTTATTAAAATGCAGATTCTGATTCAATAGTCGTGGAGTGGGATGTGAAATTCTGCATTTCTCACAAGTTTCCAGGTAATGCCGATGCTGTTAGTTCACATTCCACACTTTGAGGATCAGGAATTTAGTCTACCCAGAAATGGGGATATCAGAACATTAGGAAGTCAGTCCAGAGCGTGTGAGATAAAAACTCCAGTCACAGTAAGCTAATGATGCCTTAGGCCTCAGCCAGGATGTTTTGTATCCCTGCTTCTTGCCAACACAGCAATCAATCCCAGGGCACAGAGGGCCCAAGGTCCATAGATGGAAGTAGGTGATCCAGGGGAAGTAAGTGAAACAGATTTTAGAGGTAAACACAAGGGTAAGTGCCAATATTATCCAATACAAATGTGAAATCGAACAATTGTACATCAACTCCCACATTCTGATTTTAAAGGGGCCCCAGAAATTCAGTGTATTTTTGATATATGTAGTAGAAAAAGTCCTGGGTGAGTTTCACTGACTTATTTAACTCAGAATAATTGTCAGAGTTTTAATTCTGATCTAACATTCATCAACTTTGTAACACAAATCAAGTTCACTCGGTCTCAGATTCCTCACCTACAGAACGGGGGATAATAAGAATACTGACCTCACAGAAGTATTGTGATGACCAAATGAAAACACGTAAAGGTCTTAGAAGAGTGCCTGGCACAGAGGAAACAAGAAATGTGTGCTATTAAAGCAAGACCTTGCCATGGTATTTCTCCAACCTCCTCTCTAGAAATGCAGGGTTACAGAGCTTTAGGGCTGAGGTGATGGCTCTAAGCCAGGTAAGAACTTACCAGAAATTTCTGACCTGGCCCCAGCCTGGCTCTTTACACCCATGGACATACGGATATAATATCAAAGCCTCAGTGTACTTGGCACTTTCTTTTTATATCTAAAGGCTATTTGGGGGGGAAATATCTTATTCCTGCTTTCTCATCATTCTCTTTTCACCATTTCCAATCTCAATTACTTCTTTTTTCCTCTCCATTATTAACATATTTGCTGTAACCTTCTAGATGTTAGTGCCCTGTATTTGGAAAGATATGAGTTAAGATCGTTGACTATTTTATGAAAATATAATTTAAGGAGAAAACTTTAGGGATATGCATTCCGATACAAATAATTTTTAGATTCCTCCTACCATCCCTTCATTTAGCCAATTATGCGTCCAATCTAAATTTTAACGATTCTTCACATATAATTTTTCTTGAATCTGCCTCTTTCATTTTTGGGTGCCACCTTCCTTCTGTACTCTATGGCTCTCATGTCATAACTTGTAGATAAATATAGTTATAGTCTCTCATCTCTAATCACAACCCTATTTCAGGCTCTCAGTGGCCCATTGCTTTATCCACCTTCCTAAAATACTACTTTGTGTGAAATTTCTACTCTTCTTGAGAATCTTTTCTTCCACATCAAGCCTAGACTCTTTTGCCCATCATAACCTAACCTGTCTATTTGACCTATCTGTATCTTACCCATCTTTCAAAGAAATAAATTGTGCATCACCCCATTCACCTACCACGCTGTCCTTAGTTGTCATTATCCTGTGCTTTGTTTGCCATCTTTTCCATTTGACTCTAATGACCACAAAGCATTCCCAAAGATATGCATGAAGTGAATTCCATGAATTTGACTGGCAGTTGACTGGGGCACACACATTAAGAAAAGAAAAACAGAAAGGACCCAAAAATACATTTACCCTTGTCTTTTCCTCAAAATTATGATCTCAGCTGAAGATTTACACAAAAGTGACATATACCAAAGTGTGTCATAGTTTAGAACAAAGTCTCATATTGGAAATGAATCCTGTGACTGACATACTATCCATTGTTTGACCACAGGTCAACATATCTGAGCTGAACATGATCCTGACACCCTGCCTGAGATCCCATTACCAGGCTACACATGGGTACATAAAGCTGTCGGACTGTTATTTTAAAAGACGGGCAAGGAAGAACATGATGATAGGGGTCAACTGCTGCTAGGAATATAGCTTTATGGCATGATAGAGCTGTTTAATGGTCCATTGATTGTTCTTCAAGACACCTGAGGTGTTTAAAGCTTTAGCCACCCAGGGTGTATAAAAGACCAGTAGTCAAACTAGATAGCTTTAAGTACCTTCTTTCAAAGTCCTTTTTCAAATATCAAAACTGTATTTAATAATTATATTTTTAAAGTTCAGGTACAAAGAAGAATGATACAGATGGAAAAGGAATAGCAAAAATACTTCTCCATTCATCACTCGTATTAATAAAGAAACATCATATACAATTTATATTCTTCTACTCTTTTGAAATTAGTGGCATTGTTTCTAACATTTTCCTTCTACTGAATTGCCATGATTAGGAAATATGAGGCTATTTGAAAAGAAGTCTCTCCCACTATTACTTTTTAAAAAATTAATAACCAAAGACTTACTCCTCAGAAGAGATGGATGGATGGATGGATGGATGGATGGATGGATGGATGGATAGATAGATAGATAGATAGATAGATAGATAGGTAGGTAGATAGGTAGATAGATAGATCGATCTTAACAAGTTAACATTATTCATCTGCAACACTAAACACTCAACTGGAATTGACACCATGGCTCTCTCTCACTAACAAAGACACTGTGATACATGCTGTTAGGTTCTATGCTTGTGTCTTCAATATAAGTCCCAATTTAAATAGAAAAGAAGGGATGAATAAAAGGAAGAAGGCCAATGGCAAGAAGGAACAAAGGGAGAGAAAATAACATTTATTGATTACTCCTATGCATCAGGCACAATGTGCTGCATGACTTTTCACATTACTTGACAATCTATTTCCAACTCAAGCTTAAAGGAGAGCATATGAATAACTCACAAATTTTAATTCCTATTTGGAGCATTCAAATTTCAAATTCAGCCTGATTTGGTCAATGTATTACTTTATTCTCCATTAGCATTCTACCGCATTTATGACAGATTAATCCACACTTGTTTTTAAACCAATGTGATAAGCATTTTACGGAACTTTTCTGCTCATGTACACTTTTTTTTTTCATGCCAACTTCTTATGTCTACTCATAGGTAATACTTACAGATTATTTTTGACACCTATATAATATTAAATAAAAAGTAATTTAGAGAGTTTTCCTATTATAAAATCATAGATAATAAATGCGTCTAGTTTAAAACATAACTATATCAGCCTGTGATATAGCCTTTCCTTACTTCTTAATAAAGTACCTCTGAAGAAACAGAATAAACAAAACTTCAGAACAATACTGAAAACAAGAAATGAAAGTCAAGGCATTACCAAAACTTAGAAGATTTACACTAACTTCAGACTGATGAAACTGGACCAAAATTTCAAACACTGGCTCTGCACATTATACCATGAGAAAGAGTGAAATCTATTAACTGGAAAAGAGCCAACCATCTCCCACCACAACTACTTACGCTGCAGATCAAAAAATACCAGGTCTTTATATCAACTAGGGAGCTGGGCAGCGGGGCACAGCGAGGGTCGGGGTGGGGTGGCACCCTGCATCCTCACAGGAATAGATCCACAGTTAAATTTGCAGGTGAAGGAACCATCAGGGAGAGGCCTGGTCACAGCACATACTTACAGGAGTAGGTTTTCATATACAATGTTGAGGGTGTCAGAAAGAGAAGATTCCTTCTCAGTTCAACAAAATTGAACAAAATAAAAACGTGCTAACACTGGATATTGGGCTGGGAACAATTCATGGGAAAGTATCACAGAGCTGTAGGTCTGAGGAGGTTGTTTAGTAACATCCTTGCGAATAACAAGATACAGGGAAATTCACTCACTCTATCTTTTGGCAAAAACTTAAAAATAAATTGATGAAGAAACATCAACATTGGACCTATGGGGAGAAATAGTCCCACAGGTAAGGAATAGTATAGTACATAGCGAAGACAATCCAATAAAACCAAACCAAAAAAAAAAAAAAACAGAAAACTTTGGTTTTCCTTGGTAGGTTTTTAAAAAACATAATTTTTATGAAGGTGAATAAGAAAGCAATAGGAGAACTCCTGAGCATATATTCGGACAAAACTATAATTCGAAAGATACATGCACCCTTATGTTCATAGCAGCACTATTCACAATAGCCAAGACATGGAAGCAACATAAATGCCCATCAACAAATAAATGGATAAAGAAGATGTGGTACATATATACAATAGAATACTACTCAGCCATAAAAAGAATGAAATAATGCCATTTGCAGCAACATGGATGCAACTAGAGATTATCATACTAACTGAAGTAAGTCAAAAAGAGAAAGACAAATACCATACGATATTACTTATAGTTGAATCTAAAATATGACACAAATGAACTTCTCTACAAAGCAGAAACAGACCCACAGACATAGAGAACAGACTTATGGTTGCCAAGAGAGGTGGTGGGGGAAGAATTGGGAGTTTAGGATTAGCAGATGCAAACTATTTTTATATATAGAATGGATAAACAACAAAATCCTACTGTATAGCACAGGAAACTATATTCAATATCCTGTGATAAACCATAATGGAAAAGAATATGAAAAAGAGTGTATATCTATGCATAACTGAATCACTTTGTTGTACAGCAGAAATTAAGACAACACTGTAAATCAACTTCATTCAATACTTCATTAAAATAAATGTGTTTTTAAAAAGAAAGCAACAGGAGAGGACAAATGAGATGAAAATAAATGATGATGAAATTTTAAAAGACAAAGGCGAAATAATGGAGGATTTTTAGAAAGTGAAAAACACAGCAGCAGAATTAAAATGTACAGAGGAGGTAGTGACGGACACAACTTGTTGACATGAAAAACCAAACCTATGGACGATAAGACAATCTTGAGGAAACTCTCTTAGAATGCAGAAAAAAGTAAGAAACTGAAAATAATGAGAAAAATGGTAAGAGATGTGAAGAAAAAAGACTGGCGATCCAACCTAAAATAAGACATCATATAATTTTCGAAATGTGTTCTTTGACATCTAATCTCTGCTCTTCTTTAGAATTACCTTACATACACCTTTTTAATGTCTCCACACTTATTCTCACAAGCATTTGTCCGAGACTCTTCTGCTGATTGATGAACAGTTAACAGTTCAGATGCACCAGTAAGATGTAAGAACGCATGTGGAGAAACCAGACAAATGGGAGGGAAACAATAATCAGACTCACAACTGAGGAAGTTTTTCCTGCTTAAAAACCAAGAACACTAGTGTTTCCAGTTAGTGAAGGTTTACTGCCTTTAAGAAATGTAACCTACATGTCGGTATATCCCAGCAAAATACTTGAATTATAAGAATAAAATTAAAGCTCCACAAGTATTCAGCCATATATTAAAAAAAAAAAAAATCAGGACAGTCACAAATTTCTATTCTGCTACCCTAAATATCTGAAAACGATGGAACAATGTCTACAGTCACTTCAGGAGAAAAAGATTGTTATCTAAGAATTTTATAAATTTTAAAAATTACAACAGCATTAAAATGTAAAGTAGGGAAAAACCTGACAAAAGATGCACAAGACCTGTATTATATTGAGTATTATAAAACATTTCTGAGACATGAGACATGTTTTTACAGTAAATAAATGGAGAAGTATACCATATTTATGGTCAAAAGACTCAATGTTGTTAAGATGTCAATTCTCCTTGAACTGAATTCAAGATTCAACATAATCCCAATAAAACCCCAGCAGGTTTTTTTGGTAAAAATTATCAAACCTATTCTACCATTCCTATGGAAATGCATAGGACCTATTACAGCCAAAAAAAAAAAAAAAAAATTCAAAAAGAAGAACAAAATTAGAGTCCTAACACTACCTGACCCCAAGCATTATTATTAAGCTATAACAATCAAGAGGGTGTGGTATTAGCATAAAGACAGACAAATAGATCAATGGAACAGAATAGAAAGTCCAGATAGACCCACACATATATGGACAACTAATTTTCAACAAAGTTGCAAATACAGATTAGTGGGAAAAGAATAGTCTTTATAATAAATAATGTTGAAATGATTGCATAGCTATATAAAAAATGAATTTATAGAAAAACCAGCTCAAAATGGTTTATACACTTAAATGTAAAGCCTGAAACTATAAACCTTTTCAAAGAAAACATAGAAAATTTTTGTGACCCTGGTTAGGTAAAGGTTTCTTAACTGAATCAATTAAAAATATTATAAATTGAGCTTCATCAATTAAAAGCCTTTGCTTTTCAAAAGACACTGTTAAGAAATGAAAACACAACCACACTGAGAGAAAATATTTTCAAGTCATATATCTGATAAGGGACTTGTATCCAAAATACCAAAACAACCCTAAAAACTCAACAGTAAGAAAATAAACAGTACAATTTTTAAAAGGGCAAAAGTTTTGGGAGCTTCCCTGGTGGCGCAGTGGTAAAGAATCAGCTTGCCAATGCAGGGGACATGGGTTTGAACCCTGGTCAGGGAAGATCCCACATGCCACGGAGCAACTAAGCCCATGTGCCACAACTACTGAGCCTGCACGCCACAACAAATGAAGCCCACGTGCCTAGAGCCCGTGCTCCTCAACAAGAGAAGCCACTGCAAAGAGAAGCCCATGCACCACAACAAAGAGAAGCCCCCGCTTGCTGCAACTAGAGAAAGCCCGCGTGCAGCAGCGAACACCCAAAGCAGCCAAAATAAATTAATTATTTTTTTTAAAAAAAGGGAAAAGTTTTTAACAGATATTTCATCCGTTCAACTGATAGGAAATTAATTTAAATATTTTCAACATCATTATCATTAGGGAAATGCAAATTAAGCTACAAGGAGATACCACTACACACCTAATAAAATGGCTAAAATTTAAAAGACTGAGCATACTAAGTATAGACCAGGATGTAGAACAACCGGAACTCCCACACCCTGCTGGTAGTAATATAAAATGACATAGAACTTTGAACAACTGGCTGGATCATATGAAGGTAAACTTACACTTACTGTGTGACCTAGTCATTCCACTCTAGGAATTTACCCATGGGAAATAAAACTTAAGTCTATACAAAGACTTGTACAGGAGTGTTCATAATAGTTTTATTTGTAACAGCCAAATCCTGGAAACAACCCAAATGTCCATCAATGAATGAACAAACAAAGTGTAGTATATCTGACAATGGAATAGTACTTACTAATAGAAGGAAATAAACAATCAATACACAATACAACACGGATGAATATCAAAAGAATGATGCTAAATGAAAGAAGCCAGACAAAAATGTGTAAATACCGTATGATTCTATTTATTCAAAATTCTAGAAAATGCAAACTAATCTATGTGACAGAAGCAGAATTGTGGTTTCCTGGAGACAAAGGTGGGATGGGGGATGAGGCAAAAAGGACAGATGACAAAGGGGCATGAAGAAACTTTTGGTTGTGATGGATATGTTCATTATCTTGATTGTGGTGATGCTTTCACAGGCATATACATATGTCAAGATTTATCAAAATGTACTCTTTAAATATTTGCAGTTTATTTTGTTAAATGATATCTCACTAAAGCTGTTGTTTTAACTCTTTAATCAAATAGTATTTATTAAAAAGATAATTCTATATATTTAATAATATTTATATCACTATTACATCGCATAGTAAATAGAAATATGAGTAATCCACATAAGTAGCTTTAATTAATTTTATTCATACATAGTTCATATAAAATCTAAAATTTTTCCTTTCAGTTTACTAGTTCTCCAGCAACTTGCATTTAATATCCACCAATGGTTATAGGTTTTCATATATTAGCATTTATCCATCCTCACTACTACCATTATCGTCAATAACTCAAGCACATATACACATTATCACTCACTTACATTGAATCCTAGGACTTCATCAAGAGTTAGGATTCTTTATTACAAACACTGTCCCTATCACCTTGTACTGGATGTTGGACACACAATCTAAACCGTAGGGGAATCTCAAGCTTATGTCATTCATTCCTTAAGGAGGAGTGCTGGCTGGATCATGTCTAAGAAGACACTGGCTTTGGTTCTGGAAGTGGATCTTTATGTGTTAAAAAGAAAGAGCTTTTGTCTCCTTATTAAATGGTACCTTTGTGTCTTGCTCTCCTTGAGTTTAATTTTCATTTTTGGAGCACTTGTCTTTTATATATCCGGTGTATTATGATGGGCTTTGAGTGGGATGTTTACAAAGTAGGAACCAGAAAAAGAATCAAGGGAAAGAAGAAATTGTCCTGAATAAGTTAAGCTTTTCTTGTTTGGGGAAAATTTGCCAAAGCTGTTTTTTCAAAAAAACAAAAAAACTGAAAAAGGGTACCAGATAGATTCCCTAATCAGAGGTCCCCTAGTCTGTGAGCTGGCTCAAGCTAAGATTATACCCATGGAACTGAGATGGAAATTGTGGCAAGTCATTTAAGACTTTATCCAGGGGTCACCTAGGCAACCCTGAAGTGGCTACCCTCGTGGGGCTAAACTGGCTAAAATAAAACTTTTCTATAACCAGTGCTAAAATGAGAATGCATATTAGTAATGACTTGGCCCAATTTAAACATATTCCAAAGGTTGGTACAACAGAAAAAGAAATTGATTGGGAGCCTAGTGACCTGCTTAGGGTTTCTAGAAATGTTTCTGCAATTAGCTAACTGTGACCTGGGGCATATCCCTTAATGTCTTGGGATATTAATTTCTTCATAAATTTAAGATGTTGGACTCACTTTATAGAATCACTTCCAGAGCTGTAATTCAAGATCCATTCCTATATACTTTCTTTTCTGTCATTCTGTTTTTCTATAACATATGAAAATACATGTGTCTAAAATTAAGGTAAATATAGGACACAAAGAGAAAGAATATGATGGTATTTATATATGAGAGCCAGCTATTCAATGATCAAGTATTGATTAAGCACTTATAGTGCATAGTTGTATATTGTGTTTATAGAATAAGTGGAGTGCTAATAATTGGTCAACATGTTTTTTTTTTTATTTACAGGCTCAAAGGTGAAATGAAAAGCATTTCCATTGATACCAGTTTTTATAATGTAAAACTTTTCAAAACATGAAATTTTAAATTATTATCATTCCAATCCATTCATAGTCATAACATATTTCAGAATGCCTTGAGGAATCCAGAGCCCTGCCCTCTAAGAGTTTGCCTTCTAAAGAAAAAACAAGTACTTAATATCATCTGCTCTGTTTGGGTCATACATGGTCATTGAACTGAGAAGAAAAACCCCTAAATATTTGTGGTTAAAGTTCCTGCCAAAATGTAGCTTTTCTAAGGAGGCCCCCAACCACAAACCTACAGTTAAGGATAAACCTCTACAGTCTAATAATAATAATGCTAAGTGTCCCTTCAAGTGGTAAAGATTAGTACTCCAGACAAGAGATTACAGTTGAATTTAAAGCTCAAAAAAAAAAAAAAAAAATGGACTAAAATCTAAGATTAAGGGAGAATTCTCTTTGAGTTTTAATGACCGGGCAGAGGTTCAGAATTGGAGCTCTCTTAAAGAGGCACTATTTCTTTTTGAAGTGAACATGCAGCAACATCTCTTAGTGAGCAGACCTTTTACTGGGTTAGGATTATTCTCTTGCCATAGATATACATTGAAGAATAGAAAAGTGCATTACTTTAGTAAAAAGGAAAATTTCCAAGGGTAAATAAACATTATATAAAAATTATAACATTAAATAATATTATTCTAAAGGGTTTAATCTTTACAGAATGAATAGAAAAACATACACACAGTATATTTTTCAAACATCATTTTTTCACCATTTTTTCACCTAGAGATCTGGATCCAAATTCACTTTATCCAAGCAAATCTATTTATTTCATTTCTATTATGGGGGGATATTTGATCATTTATTCATTCAGTAAATATTTAATGGATTACTTCTATGTGGCAGACAGCATAATGATTGTTGTTGATAGAGGAAAAGGGAAGATACTGGTATGCAAAGACATGTTCCTGGTTGTAGAGGATTTCATAGACCACTGGGGAGGACAGATAACTAGAGTAGGAAAGATCCTCTCATTGTTCCAGACAGTTGCAGAGAAGGCTTTACAGAGAGGTATCATTTGACCTGAGCCTTGATGAAAGGATTACCAGGAATTAGTATAGGCAACAAGGGAAAGAGGATTCCAAGCAAAGACATCAGCGTGTGCAAAAGCTCAGACAGTGGCATATCCATGGTACTTTCTGAGATAGGAAAGTTTTATGGTATGGTTTCAGCATTTTGAAAGTTGGCACAGGAAGGTGGAAATATAACCATAAAGCTATATATCTATATAGTTATATGGAGATATATACCATAAAGTTAAATGGGGGGGCAGACCTTAAAGGGCATTGAACACAGTTTAAGAAGTTTAGATGTGTACTTATTGGCAAAGAGAGAATATTTGCAAAAGAGATCTGATAAGGAACTGTTATCTAAAATATACAAAGAATTTTTTAAATGCAATGATTAGAAAAAACTTTAAAAAACCACCTGACTAAAAAATGGGCAAAAGACTGTAACAGACACCTCACCAAAGAAGATATATGGATGTCAAGAAAACATGTGAAAATACGTTTAACAATATATATCATTAGGAAAAATTGAAATTAAGGCAATAATGAGATACTACTACATAACTATTAGAATGACCAAAATCCAGAAAACTGACATCAAATGCTGACAAGAATGTGGAGCAACAGGAACTCTCATTCATTGCTGGTGGGAATGCAAAAGGTACAACCACCTTGGAAAACAGTTTTGTGATTTCTTACAAAACTAAACATACTCTTACTATATGATCCAACAATCACTCTCCTTAGTATTTACCGAAAGTAATTGAAGATATGTGTCCACACAAAACCTGCACACCAATATTCATAACAGCTTTATTCATAATAGCCAAAACTTGGAAGCAATCAAGATGTCCTTCAGTAGGAGAAAGGAAACTGTGGTCCATCCAGACAGTGGGATATTATTCAGCACTAAAAAGAAATAAGCTATCAAGCCATGAACGGATATGGAGGAAACTTAAATGCATATCACTAAGAGAAAGAAATAGTCTGAAAAGGCTACAGACTGTATGATTCCAACTACCTGACATTCTGGAAAAGGCAAAACTATGGAGACAGTAAAAAAGATCAGTGGTGCCAGGGTTGGAGAAAAAAGGGATGAATGAGTGAGACACAGAGGATTTTTAAGGCAGTGAAACTACTCTGCATAGTATAGTGGTGGATACATGTCATTATACATTTTTCCAAACCCACAGAATGTACATCACCAAAGGTGAACCCTAACATAAACTATGGACTTTAGGTGATAATAATATGTCAACAAAGGTTCATCAATTGTAACAAATATCACACTCTGACGGGTGATGTTGATAGTGGGAGAGGCCGTGCCTGGGGAAATGGGCAGGAGGTTATGTGGGAAATTTCTGTGCCTTGTGCTCAACTTTGATGTGAACTTAAAACTGCTCTAAAAAGTAAAGTCAATTAAAAATTATTTTTAAAACCCTCCAATTGCTTTCCATTGCCACTATAAAAAAATTTAAACTTTTTACCACCAAAAACCTCACTAAATGTCCATCCCTGTGTGCGTAACAGCTTTGATTCTATTAATAAAAATTAAACTACCTTCATAAAGTACCTTTCTAAACATGTATAAACACATCCAATAATTATGATTATCATCAATTGATGTTCACAGGTGAGGAAATAGAGGCAGAGGTTATGTAATATAAACCCTCAGGCAGTCCAATGGCAATGTTCAACTATTGCACCATTATACAACATTTCCAACCTGAAGGATTAGGTTTGACTTAATCCAATATGACCTCCCAATATATCATTTTTGTTTAGTACATGATAGAGATATTTAATATTTAAATGTGGTAGAAAGAATTAAAAGAACTAGAAAATAATTTTAATTAAATTGCGCTAAATTCAGCAGAAGCCGGAAAAAAAAAAATCAGCACCCTTAACAACATCATTGATGTTAAGTGAAATTTGCTACTTATGGAAAGTGTAAGTCAACTCAGTATCAATTTAATTGGGAAGAGTCAGAAGACTGTGATGTGGTTACTGATGGTGATGGTTCACTTGTAGGCCAGCCTCCCAGGAAAGGAACTGACCTGATGCAAGGCCCCAGGAAAACCAATTTAGTCCAGTGCTTGAGGCAAGGTAGGGGGTGTACACTGCTTGGCTATTTGCTCTTGTGTCATGGCAGTTTCCATGAGAAATCATGCTTCAGACAAGGGTACCATATAGCTAGTAACAGCCACATAAAATGAAAAGATTATGCTAATAGTTTCTAAAATGATTCAATAGTTTCAATAAATTGGATTCAAATGATTCAGAAATTACTGGACTGTTTTGATGAGTTGCACCTCAACTTACATCACTTGGCAAGTAGTGTTATATTTTAATTATTTAGAGTAAATAGTAATGCATTTTAAAGTTTTGATCTATATATTAATTTATATCATCATACTAACTGTTAAATATATTGAATATCACTCCTAGATCTAACCACAAAAATAAAATAAACATGAAATAAAGTAAAATCAAGAACTCAAAAAGTTACACTTGACCTCCATTTTTTCTAGTTGCCATTTAGGAAACAAAAATAATCAACAAAATTAACCAAATACTTAAGGTATCAATATAATCCACTTAATACTTTTCCCCATGAAAGTTACCCATTAGGTGATAGGATGCAATAAACAAATTTTTAATAGGAGATATAGTACCATATGTAAGGCCAAGTACATATATTCTAGAAACCCAAGAAGGATCCAAAATTAAAATTTATTAGCATATAGAACCTTTGGAAGTTGTACATGCCTATAAGTAAATGAATTACAGTATATAACAAAATTTTCTTGAATATTAAAATGTATACTGTGTATATATTAAGCAAAGATTAACTGTTAAAGTTCACGAAGAGGTCAGCGAAATGTTCCTCTTTACCCTTTTATTTTCAATCTAAGTATTGGTTTATTTGAACCAAACTCTTTAATCCACATTAAACCATTGGGCTTATTAACAAATGACAGTATATTTGAATTGTATTAGTATGTTTAGATTTCATACAGCTTTCATGTCTTAATAGGAATTCATATTTTAAAACTATCATTTTCAAAGGAGACAGCAAATAGAATGCAATTTGTGAATTTGTTGATTAATTGTAGGAGACTGTCTTCAAAAGTATGCTAGCCATGGCTAGAAATCTCCTGGCAATTGGCCGCAATACAATTTGAACGATTGGTTAGTTATTTTCCACAGCTCTCTGCTACTATTACTACTACTACTACTACACACACACACAAACACACACACACAAAGTTAACAAAGTAAAGAAGTTCTTCCTGGATCCTCTCAGAAAAGGATCCTCTTGTCTTAATGGATTGAGGCTGAGATTAGATGACTCTAAAAGATCCCTTCAGCCAGGTGCTGAGTCTTTTGGAGACTAATAAACCTCAAGGCAGTAGAAAATTCAAGAAGATAGAGTATAATTAATGAACAATATATCATTTGGTTATTGCTTTTTAATTGTGTTATATTCTATTTGTAAAACTATTCAACACTGTTATAATTGATAGATTTATGTAAGAAAATGTTTTTATGTGTGCATTTTCTATGAAACTTTTTTAGTCCCTGAGAATCCTAAAGAATTATGATTTTAAAAACAGACATTTATTGCATTTATAGATCAATGGTACAGGATAGAATGCCCAGAGATAAACTCATGCACATATGGTCACCTAATTTACGACAAAGGAGGCAAGAACATATAATGGAGAAAAGACAGCCTCTTCAATAAGTGGTGCTGGGAAACCTAGACAGCTACATGTAAAAGAATGAAATTAGAACACTCCCTAACACCATACACAAAATTAAACTCCAAATGTATTAAAGACCTAGATGTAAGACCAGACACTATAAAACTCTTAGAGGAAAACATAGGAAGAACACTCTTTGACATAAACCACAGCAAGATCTTTTTGGACCCACCTCCTAGAGTAATGGAAATAAAAACAAAAATAAACAAATGGGACTTAATTAAACTTAAAAGCTTTTGCACAGCAAAGGAGACCATAAACAAGACAAAAAGACAACCCTCAGAATGGGAGAAAATATTTGTAAATGAAACAACAAAGGATTAATCTCTAAAACATACAAACAGCTCATGGAGCTCAATATCAAAAAACAAACAATCCAATTAAAAAATGGGCGGAAGACCTAAATAGACATTTCACTAAGGAAGATGTACAGATGGCAAAGAGGCACATGAAAAGATGCTCAACATCACTAATCATTAGAGAAATGCAAATCAAAACTACAACGAGGTATCACCTCACACGGTCAGAATGGCCATTATCAAAAAATCTAAAAACAATAAATTCCGGGAAGGGTGTGGTGAAAAGGGAACCCTCCTGCACTCTTGGTGGGAATGTACATTGATATAACCACTATGGAAAACACTGTGGAGGTTCCTTAAAAAACTAAAATTAGAACTACCATATGACCCAGCAATCCCACTACTGGGCATATACCCTGAGAAAACCATAATTCAGAAAGAGATATGTACCACAATGTTCACTGCAGCACTATTTACAATAGCCAGGACGTGGAACCAACCTAAACGTCCATCGACAGATGAATGGATAAAGAAGATGTGGCTCGTATATACAGTGGAATATTACTCAGTCATAAAAAGAAATGAAATTGAGTTATTTGTAGTGAGGTGGATGGACCTAGAGTCTGTCATACTGAGTGAAGTAAGTCAGAAAGAGAAAAACAAATATTGTCTATTAACGCATATATATATGGAATCCAGAAAAAAAAAGTGGTACTGATGAACCTAGTGGCAGGGCAGGAATAAAGAGGTAGACATAGAGAATGGACTTGAGGACATGGGGTGGGAGGGGGAAGCTGGGGTGAAGTGAGAGTAGCATCGACATATATACACTACCGAATGTAAAGTAGTTAGCTGGTGGGAAGCAGCAGCATAGCACAGGGAGATCGGCTCAGTGCTTTGCGATGACCTAGAGGGGTGGGATAGGGAGGAGAGGAGGGAGGCTCAAGAGGGAGGGGATATGGGGACATATGTATGCATATGGCTGATCCACTTTGTTGTGCAACAGAAACTAACACAGTATTGTGAAGCAATTATACTCCGGTAAAGATTAAAAAAAAAGAAAGGAAACCATTAAATCTTTAAGGATAAGAAAAAAAAAAAAACACTTTCTAAGCACTGGGTCATAAGCTTTACATGCATTATTTCACTTAATGTGCACATCTTTATTTGGTAGATACTATTATCATGTTCATTTTACTGATTGTTAATCTAGGGTTTAAGGAGGTTAGGTGAATTGGGAAAGATAACCCAGAGAGTTTGTTGAAGAGTTGGGGGTTTTAAGGTTAAACTGTTTGACAATAAAGCTTTTATTCTGAACTATGCAATGTTACCTCTAAACCATGAATTTAAAGTGCTTTAAGGTATATAAAAAATTTCACAGATTATTTTCATTTAATCCTCACAATCACTTCTCAGAGAGATGTGCACATTTTACGTAGTGTGGAGCCTAGACTCAAACCCAAGCCTACAGCTGCCTAATTTGATTTGGCCTAATTTAAAAGAGATAACCTGTCAAGTCTAAACATCGTTTCTTTAACTAATAGTTAAAATCACTTACATTTCTAAAAAACAGCCATGGAGGAAAGAGGGTTACCTCGGTAGTATGTAATACATACTCGGGTCTATCTAAAATATGAAAATATTTTTCTTAATTTTCTAAGTATTTTTCTTAATTTAGCCTACCCATCTTCCTACTCTCAAGTATTCTAAAGGTAAAATGGGGGGAAACATTTTTTTTTTCTATTTAGCTAATAAAAATCATGACTCAGTAGTGATAATCATTTTTAAGGTAGAAGGTTTTTTTAATAGAAAACTCAATGATGGGAAAAGTAAAAGTAAGAAAAGTATAGCAAGTTTTCAAGCTTTCCTTTTCACTAGAATTTTAAATATTCTTAGAAGATCATTTATTGTCAGATTTTACTTGCTGTTTTCTAAATTTTTAACAGAAAGGCGATGATAGTATTGAGGATGGTCCATTAGCTCACTTCATGAGTCTAATTGCTGAAATCATCTTTTCAAAGCCATTTGGGATGGTTTTCCCAAGCACTCAGCACTTCCCTAAGGATTGCTCTGTTGAGACCAATGGCGATGATTTAATTCATCAGCAGAATCTTACTACCTATTAAGTATGCCAAGGCAACATTTATCTTCTGGGTATTCCTGTTACACTGACATTTAAAAATCAAAGACCTTTTTCTTTCACTTTATCATATATTTAATTGATTTTTCTTCAGAGTAAAGTTTCTTCAGATGCATATTTAACTTGCATAATGTGCTTGGCAAAAAAAAAATAATGATAAAGATGCAATTTAAAAATTTTATATACTATAAAATTGTACTTTACATAATCTACATTATATTTTAATGTGCACATGATTCTTGTAGAAGCTGTTTACATACAACCAGATATGCTGTGCTTTGTGGAGGACGTAAGGAGTTTTCAAGCATAATTTTGACTCCATTTGATTTTTGTGTGTTCTAACTTGGGAAATCAGCCCCAGTAAGATGTGGCACCACTGCATTCAAAATGGAAACAAGCAAATTGTATTCACCATTTTCTTATTAAGAAGATCAAAAGCCAGTTTTAAAACATCAATATTTATTATGAAAAGCCTAGGTTTCTCCATAAATATTCAAATGATTTGCAAGTATATGCCCAATTTTTACTGGCCACTAGGTTAATTTAGTATGGAAGAATCCAATGTCATGTACCCACACAATTATATGCAATTGTTACTCTCAATTCAGAAACTTCTCAATTCTGAAGAGCTGACTATGCCTTCCTCTTTCATTCTCCAAATTTTTTGTCCCTAGAACGTGACTGAAGTGACTGAGAGTGTTTAACATCTTTGACCTTTAAGGGAATCCTAAAAGCATCCCACGCCCTCCTGAACATCACATGGCACTGAAATAAGGTGGGACACCTCGCATCTAGAGCACATCTGATTTCCAGCCTGCCAGCCTCTTCCTCTTAAGCTTTAACAGTCTCAGAAATTGCAAAGAAAACAATATAAAAGCACCTCATAGATTAACAGACCATTACTAGTCCTCGACACTTCAGGAGATGAAACCTCCTTGATCCCAGACTATAAAAACGCCTTCTGAAAGGCTATCGAGCTCCTCTTTGATTCTTGGCCCAAGTCTTAATTTTCTCACAGTGCTGAAGCTCTGTATTTCATTAGAGATATCATCTTAAATCCCTGTGTGCCCCTACTTGTTTTAACGGGGTTTCTCTTCTACAGATTCATCTGTGTCTATTTTAAAGGTGAACTAATAAATATCAAGATATACTTTTAAAACCTATCGATAATAAAGACTGGGTTGGGTTTTTTTCTTTGTTTTTTGGATAAAGCCCAATGGTTCTGAGCCTGAATTTTTCTCATTCCAATCTGATATAATCACTTCATATTGAGTCCTCAGGTTAAAGACACATCTATTAGCGTTAGGTCCAGGCTTTGCCCCACAGCCATCTAAGATATTCTTGCACTTTATGTCTCAACTAAATTTATAGACTCTCAAGAGGTGACCATCAAAAGTCACAAGAATCTTTTCACTCCATTCAACATAAATAATATCATCAACAGAATTGGAGTCTGTTGTTTGCCTATAAAGGCAAAATATGAAAACCTGAATCTTAGTACAAGCCCAGCTCTTAGTGTGCCAAATGTTATTTATTCTGTATTCAAGCTGCTTTTTTTGTAAATGCTTTTCAATCTGACAAAAAAAAAAAAAATGAAAACAAAACAAACAAAAAATGTCTTTCTTCCCAGGAATCATCTCATCTACAGCTTGATCCACAAAAACATAGCCTACAGATTCACTGGTTCATTTTTATGTTTAAAACGCTAATAGCTCCATTGTTTTTCCTGATAACATAAACAACACATGCTTATTGAAAAAAAAAATATTCACCATAAAAAAAGAAAGTGTCAACCAAAATATTTTTTCTACAGTAATTTTTTTAGTTAATTAAATTATTTAGTCAAAACTGAAATTATTTGCCATGGCATTCATCACAATGGAGAAATGAGTAGCCAGTAAATTTCCTATCTTTCTGGAATTTACAATGCAAAGTTATGCCCATGCCATAACGTCAGCCACTTGTCACTGAGTAATCCATTAAAAAATCAATCTAATTGTCCTAAAATTATATTAGCATTATTTATGTTCTTAAGCTAATTAGATAAGAGTGAAATTATTATTAAATTATTAAATTATTTAGCAACAATAATAAATAATAATTTCAATAGAATCATCTGTCATAAGTATATAAAGAAATCAAAATATAGAGTAGTTATTAAATGCTTAATATTATTAATAAGTCACAAGTCCTGGGAGAAAGGGCAGGAGCATAAGTTGGGGCATAACTAAGGCGAAGACAACTCTTCTGACTTATATTTAACTAACAAGGAATTTAAATGTTGCCTATTAAAAATTATTAACTAAACCTGGGGCCTTAGCTTTATAAAAAGAAGGTAACGTTATTCTAATTACTCTTATTCTAAATTAAATAATTGTGTTACGTGGGTTCAGTTGAGATAAATGTGTATAAAGGCATTTAATCACACTCCCATTGGACCTAAATGAACATTGACTTCCACAAACCTACCAAATCTTTTCTTTATCTGAAGATTAAAATACTATTTTGCAGGGGTAGGTTAGTGGAAGGTGAGCATAAAACTAATTCAGATGAATCCCCCAAATTAGTCTTCCTGAAAAGCAGTGCCATAAAAATGGGGGTGTGTACATGGATGGATAGAATTTGATCATAGCTTGAGAATCACTGGTGATACATGACCTCAGGAAAGTCAGAGGCTTGGTTTTCTAACCAAACAGAATAAGGATAACGACCTATTGTGTGAGAATATTGAACATTTAGTGAGAAAATACATGGACAGAGTACCTGGAACATTCCAGATTCTCAGCAATATTTTTGTTTACTTCCATTTCTAGAAAATAGGAACAACACCCTCCCATATAAAATGAAAATAATCCAACGACTCCCATCACTAAAGGCTTTTATTAAGCATCTGTAAGAAAGTGTTACATAATGTGTAAAGCATATTAAAGCAGAATCGTCTGTGCCTTAGGAACTCTATAATCCAAGGTTGGCAAAGCAGATCAACTTTAAAGAACATGGATACAATGTGGATGTCCATTCTACAGGAGTTTTATGTGCTGTCCCAAAAAATAGTATCCTGGCCTTAAATAATGAGAACTTGCTTGGTCAATCACTCCCCCTTTGCTCAATAAACATGCTAGAGAAACAGATTCAGTAAAAGTTAGATTAAGTGCTTATTTTAGATTATTAATTTTAAAATGACAATTGCTGAAATTAGTAGATAATTGTGAAAGACACAACCTACTCTGAAGGGTTGTTTTTATATAAATGTATATATGTGTGTGTATATGTATAAATATATGCAGATTTATAAAGGTAAGTATACATATACACATATGTACTTATTTATATTTCTGGAATTTTTGCAAAATATTTTGTGTGGCTTACAGAAATACGTATTATATACTGGAAAATAATAAAATAGATAACTATAATCAGAGAGAGAAGCTCTACAGATAAAAAAGACCAAGAGAAATATTAAGCAAAGAAAGGCAGGCCTTAAGGTCCTTAAAGTCAGTTCCTAAATGTCAATTGCTAATTTGGCCCTGACTTTCCTGGTGGCCAGCTCACTGAAGAAACACAGTCAGACTCAGAATCCAAACTGATCATAAGACTGGATATCCTGGTGTCATCCGAGAAGCAACACTTTTCCTTACATCGAGATCCAGTGGAATTTTCTCCTCTGAGGAGTCTCACAGTTGGGATAGTAAAGGATAAAGTGGACAGTATCTACAACAGCAACCCTCAGTAAATAAACCAGATAATTTTTTTAAGAAACTATATTCTGAGAATACTGCAATACAAGTCTAGTGAACTAAACTGAAATTTACTTTGTACAAAATCCTCCGGAAAGAATGTTACTGGACAAATCATAAAATTAAGGTGCAGGAAAGGACAAGTGCTCCTATGTCTCATTTTTTTCATTTACAAAATGAGGAGGGACTTCCCTGGCAGTCCAGTGGTTAAGACTCTGCCTTCCAATGCAAGGGGCATGGGTTTGATCCCTCGTTGGGGAACTAAGGGATTGGGGAACTAAGATCCCACATGCCGTGGGCTGTGGCCAAAAATTTAAAAATAAATAAAATAAGGAAAGTGGACTAAATTGTTTCTAAAATTTTTGACCCAGCAAAGCTTCAAAATAGCTAACCTGGATGCTTGCACACTAATATTTCTATTAAAAGAAGAATGGCAAAAATGTCACTAATAATGCTGAGAAATGGAAACATTTGGAGAGGAGGGAAATATTACATTTTGGGTTGATGGGAAATCTATTTCTCTGGGTGAACTATGTGAAGAGAAAAACAGGGCCGGTTGCCATAAACTGGAGGCCTGTGGACCTTGAGCTTTAATTCATTCTAGCAAGTATCATGTGTTAAAAAAATTTTTTTAATTCATTGCCAATCTTTGAAAATTGGAAGTTTTCATATAAAAATGCAAATTTCTGACTTCTCCTATAACAGTCAGAAATATGCTTACATGGAAACAGTCAGCTAATGCTGCATGTTCAAGGTCAGACACTCTCTAGTGCGACAAAGTCCCACACTCTGAACTTGCTATTGTGAAACTGTGTCCATTGCCATTTATCATTCATTGTGCCTGTGTTATCTTTCCCATGTTACAGATTTAGAAGAACAAAACACATGCTATCTCATACCTAAACCTCCTTTTCAAATGTGGGAAGGTGACTGTTGCATGAAAACATTATCAAGAAAAATTAGAGAGACTTGATTTCTCGATAGAAGTAAAGAAGATGCCTACATATTTAAACATGCTCAGTTAATATGATCTGGAAATAGGGAGATGTTAGTCAACAGCTACAAACTTCCAGATATAGGATGAATGAGTTCTGGGGACCTAATGTACAGAATGGTGATTATAATTCAGTTAATAATACTGAATTATATACTTGAAGGTTGCTAAGAGAGTAGATCTTATTTGTTCTCACCACAAAAAAAGAAATGGTAATTAAGTGATGTGATGGAGGTGTTAGCTAATGTTATGGTAGTAATCATTTTGCAATATAGAAGGGCATCAAATTAACACATTGTACACCTTAAACTCCACAATGTTATATGTCAATTATATCTTAAAAATGCTGAAAAAAAATAAATTGCAGAGAATGGAAGAGGAATCAGAGATTAAAAAGACAAGAGCTATAGCAATTAATCACAATGTTTTAAATTTAATTGGATCTTAAGTCAAATAAAGAAATTATAAATATAAAAATACATAATCTGTTTGGTACATCTAGCTTACTCTTTAACAGTGGCTACATAGTATCTGAAGGTATTTCTGTTTTATATATAACCTTATACAATAACTTATTATAACTGTATAATAATTTAATATAAAACAGTATACTTTGGGTTAAAATGTTGCCTTTACTTCCAGTATCCTAGAGCAACTGAGAATAGAACAAATAATGATCTTTCCAGAAAGAATACTGAAGAACAGTCTAAGAGAGAAAAAGAAATTATCTCAAAAACTCAAAATTCAACTAACTTCCAAAAACTTAAGAGCACATAATTTTAAGGTTTACCTGCATGTGAAAAACTATAATTTATTTCTAGTCACGTAAAATATTACAGATTCAAGTGGAGCAACATGCATACATGCTTAGAAACACTCACACATTAGGCTTAATTTAGCAATTACAGTGATAGAATTCACTAGAGGCTTAGCACTGTATTATTTTACTGATATACTTAAATTCATTAATATGAGTTTGCATATGAACTCTATAACAAAGACTAAAAGCTGTCTAAATAACTATAATAAGCTGGATCCACAAAAAGCAATTTTTAGGATGAGAAAGAAATGCTTACAGGGTGACCTGGACTTCGAAGTCAAACTTCTTGACTGAATCTTGACTGAATTACTGTTTTTGTAATATTTACGTTAATCCATTGGTCTATTATAATAGAGTTGATAACCATACTGTAAAGGATACAAAAACAACATGGAAAATCTTTCAGGGTATAAAGTAAGTTCCAAATTACATGTGTTAATTCATTTGAGCTCCTCAGTACACCTGTGAATTAGGTTTGTTTTCTCTGTGTTCTTCTGATATACTAAAAAGGCAGGGTAAAAATACTTAGAAGAATGGTGAAAACAAAATAACCACAAAATTCACAAGAAAGTTCAACACACAGTAACCTTTCCACAGAGAGAATAAAGGACAACAGTTTCTCATCCAACCAAATTTGTTCACATAGTTCTCACCAAAGCCAACTGACTCCAGAGCAAGGGCTGTGCTCAGGTGGCCTAGGTACCTTCCTGCCTCTTTTGTTTTTCCAATATTATCTTTTTTTAGTAGTGAGACTCAAGATACAGGAAAACTTCAATAACTACACTAGAATTCTTCATTAACTGCTCTTTTCTTTTTCGTACAATTTTGGGAGACAGTGGAAAATCACAAGGAAAAGAATTTCATATTAGATTTAATTTAACAAGTGCACACAACTTTTACAATATATCCTGGGCACAGTATAAGTTTAACCTCAAATCCTGTGGATTCTTTACATTCAAATGTGTTCAGTAAAAACTGATCTACAGAGTAAGGCTAGCATGCAATATATCCTAGCTCCTAGAACTGGAGAGGCATAAGTTCAAAACCTGGCTTTTCTGTATGCTTGTTAAATTTTTAGGCTTCAGTGTATTCATCTGTGTAAAATGGGAATCATAATAACAGTATCTAGTCCACAGGGGTGTGACAAATAAATGAGATGATTCATGTCAAGCACACAGGAAACGTGCTTATGTAATATCAATTCAGTTTTCCTCTTTAAACTCTCTTAAAGCAAGTGTGTGTGTGTGTGTGTTAGAAATTTTTTGGTAGTACAGTAAACCCAAGGAAGATTTTGTTAATGAATGTACTGTAACCTAAAAATGTAATTAACTCTAACATCATATTATGCAATTCTTTCTTCATATATACATGTATATATATATATATATATATATATATATATATATACTTTTTTTTTTTTTTTTTTACTGAAGCAAGGGCTGGAAAAAAGAAGCTATTTGGGAATCAGCTGGGGGTGGGTTTGAACTTCAGCTGTCACTTATTAGCTGGGTGACTGCAAGTTACTTAAACTTTTCCTAGTCTCAGTTTTCTCACACTTTGAATAATACTTGGTATAAAAGATTAAAGAGGCTACTTGACATAAAGTAGGCCCAAAATAAATAGTAGCTCTTATCATCATGAGAATGTACGTGGTTATTCAATCTCTGCACGAAAATTTTTATTAGAATATTCAATATTTAATTTGTAGCATAAGCAAGTCTTAACATTAAAAACATGTAAAGGCTATTTTAAAATTCTTTAATAAAATGGCTTCACCTTCCTACCAATTTCTGTGACTTAGAAGATAATAATTAATTGGAGAGACAAATGCTTTATAGTTTACCAAAGTATTGACACTTCTTGAGCCACGTAGCCTCTTCTCTCGGGTGATAAAGACAAAAGTGTTAAATAATATTTTTAAAAGGAAACACACGATACTAAGATATTTAGGAAAATCCGTGTTGTCACATGTTAATACTATGGAGCCCTGGTAACCTTTCTGATACTTTTCCATGTGATGCAAATGTTAAGAAGTATTTTTCCATTTGAGTCATGCTCAGATGGGAAGGGAATTCAAAGCACGCCAGATGTACTTTTCCACCTGGATTGCAGAATGACAATAACATATTTGGGTATAAAGAACATAAAAATCATTACTATATTGTTTTGGCAATTTCAGAAAGAACCAATAAGCCTGCACTGAACTTTAGCAATGATAGATTTTTAAAATCAACAGCTGGTTACCATTATCGGAATGAATCATGAAGTAGAAGTGACAGCTGAATTGGAGCCGGGGCAACCAAGAGATACCAGAGATAATTTCTGTGTTTTATAGGGAGATTTTCTTCAGTGCCTCTGACCTGGTGCTACATACGTCTTAATTTAAGTCGACAGATAGTGTGATAGAAAACAAAGTACAATTGTCATTTAAACCTAAAGGATCCAAATAAATAGAAGTATCTTAAAGGTGGGGTATCTTCCAATGAGGGCAAAACATTCACTTTGCCCAAGAACTCTCAGTTAAATGCTAGAAATATCTAGCGCTCTACTTAGAACCATTTAATGTTTATTTTTTTTTAATAAGGAATAAACTGTATCTGTTTTTATGGTCAAGTTAAAACAAGACTCCTACCTGAAGGCTTGACAGGTAAAGCCACTCCAATCTTTGCAGCTTTAAAACCAGTAAAAAAAAAAAAAAGAAAAAAAAAAAAAAAAAAATCTGTTTTATGCTTCTCAGACAACAAAGTTATGGGAGGTTTTTTTCCCTTCAGATTTAGTGTAAATGTCCCACCTGACACACACAAAAGCCCGACTATCAAACAGAATGATGATGGTGAGGTTCAACACCTGCGCTTTCAGAGCCGCCAACAAAGGAAGACAGAGACTTCTCCTACTTCCACACCTGCCGGGTGGGTGGGTGCCTTTAACCTCTGCTGCCCTTGATGGGTCCCCGAAAGACAGAAGCGGTAAAGCACCCTCTTCAAAGGGCGATGCTCAGGAAAGCGGGCAAACAAAAGTGCTCTGTATGACAAGGTTTAATGCTTAATTAATTATAGAATATATCTGGCAACATGCTTGGAAGGAAACTATATTAATAGAAAAAAATATTCATAGTTGCTCTTAACAGAAATGGGGGGGCGGGGGTAGCAGATTTCTAAAAACACCAAAAGAAAATAAATTATTATTTAAAGCAAAGTAAACTTATGACATTGCCTAATATGTATGGTAGCCAATTTTTATTACTAGAAAATGTATCAAGTCTAAATATAGCATGTATGAATTTCTGAAAAAAATTTTTTGAAAGACAAAATTATCTCGCAAATACTAGACATGTAATTTGTAGACTTTAAACATTTGCAAGCTTAATCGAATTAGTGCCATACATAGTCATGTTATTTTTAAAATAGTAAACATTTGTTTTCATCTACTTTTTTGAAACCTTAAGTTGATAAATAGGTGAGTCACTAAGAAATGAACAAATAAAGCATCTGTTTGGGAAAATGTTTAATTAACCCAACTGCTTATTTTAAAGTAATAGAAAAATAAGAATTTTTTAAATTGTGAAACTTGGAAAGTTTATAGACAATCCAAAAGATTTCATTTTGCAGCACCACTTAAAATAGCAGTATATGTGAAAGATAGTAAAGTATTGGAATGTTGTATATGTTAAAGTAATTGGGACGTAATTACATTTAAAAATATTTTCAAACACTGGATTAAATGCGTATTTCATCAAATAGCAAGATGTCTCTTAATCATCTTAATTTATAAAATAATTATTTTAAATTACTATATATATTGTTTTTACAAAATAAGATTTTTGATGAGCTTTAATCGTTAATGGTTTGGATGTACAGAAATCATGTCTTTTCACAGATTAAAAAAATAGGGAGGGGTTTCCCTGGTGGCGCAGTGGTTGAGAATCTGCCTGCAAATGCAGGGGACGCGGGTTCGAGCCCTGGTCTGGGAGGATCCCACATGCCGCGGAGCGACTGGGCCCATGGGCTACAACTGCTGAGCCTGCGCGTCTGGAGTCTCTGCTCCGCAACAGGAGAGGCTGCGATGGTGAGAGGCCCGCGCACCGCGATGAAGAGTGGCCCCCACTTGCCGCAACTGGAGAGAGCCCTCGCACAGAAACGAAGACCCAACACAGCCAAAAATAAATAATAAATAAATAATAAATTTAAAAAAAAAATGAGAAAGAAAACAAAGAGAGTTGAAATATTTAAAAAAAAAAAAAAAATAGGGATACTCGAGCGCACCACCCTCATTTGTAACACTGCAGTTTGTTTCAGGCTTGAGGGGGGAAACTCAGAGGTTGTGTGTATTTCCAATGTTAAATGTGGGCAGGAGCAGAATCCCTTTGGAGTTTCTGAAAGATGAAAGAACAAACAACTTTCATGCCCTTTTCTCTTCAGAGGTTCGACAGAGTTGTGAAGCTGCCACGTAGCCAAATACCAAGCTCCAGAATTCTTCCCAAAATTTATGAGTGGGTAATTTCTTTATTCAAATAGAGTGATTTAGCCATTTGTGTGATATCACCATTCAAGACAGCAAGTTCACATACCAGACCACAGTATCATTAGAAGAACCCATATTTCAGTGGCCATGCTTCTAACCCATGCTTGAACTTTGGCAGTAGTTAAAATTCAAATTGGACTGTCCACTACCTATAAATGAAGCTAAAAAGTGCTGACCGTGTGAGGATAAGGTTGGAGCAAGCTAATAGGTTTTAGTGTCTGAAACTTTTGATAATCTGGCTTTAAGTGTCATGGGTCTTTCAAGGTGGATTCCATCTGTCCTATAAAGTTATGTATTGAAACATAATGCATTCCTTTGATCTCCTTTGTAAGAACCCTATGAAGTCAACAAAATGCCCCCATTGACTCAACAGTCAGATCCCCAACCTGTTGACATGAAAGATTTTAACACTTGTAAGTGTTAGTAAACAGTAACTAAGCTCTGTGTTGAAAGCTTCTCAGTAAAAAGATTCAGCGATGGGCTGAATCTTGCCACAGGTACAGGCTGTCCTGCTGATATTTCGTACGAGAATAAAACAAAAGAGCACAGCTCAAGCCAGGATTAGGCCTGCTAGTGTCCATTTACATAAATTTCCAAAGTTATTCCCTAATAAAGCGTTTATCTTGAAGAGCATAATATACTTTATTTCCAAATCACTTATGTTAGTGGGCAAAAATTTTCCTACAACATAGATGCATACCGTGGGAAAGAGCACAAATAAGATATATATGTGTGTGTGTAAGATTTATTTATTTGTATATATGTATTTTTGTTTACAATGCTCTGTATTTGTGTGTATATGTATATTGTATACTCAACACAGGTGCATAAATGCAAGAGTGTGCTGTGAAAATCACGTTGACTTTTGCAGTCAGAAGGATCCAAGTCCAAATATTGGCTATTACTGTTGAGTGACCTGGAGCATTTTTCTTACCTTTAAAAATGAAAAAGCACTAATACCTACTTTGCTGATTTGGGGATTGAGATCAACTATATTAAGCACTTGATCAATTGTAGCAAACAGCAAATACTGTTTCTCTTTTCCTTCCGCATGTCGCCGTCATGCCCAGACTTTGGTCCAAGTTTTTAATCCAATTTTAGAATTTAATTAGTCTGCTTTTTCAGCATTAACATATGTCCTCAAGTTCTTGAGTCACTGAACACAGGCTCAGGAGGCTCTTTTTGAACGGTAAGGAAATGCGTTCTGTCTGAAGTCTGCAATTCCCTGTTGACGTATCTCCTAACAAGGCAAAATCTTGTCCATCCTTCAACAGCCAGGTCAGGTGTCACCTCCTCTGTGAAGACTTCTACAATTCTGCTGGGCAACAATAATTAATTGTTCTTTTCTCCATTCTCCCAAATCTTGTCTCATTCTATTATCAGAGTACTTATTAAATTGCATTATAATTAGTTCTTGTCCTGTCCACATCCTCTTAGAGAAATTGAGTTCCACGAGGTCAGGATCTGTGTCTTAGTCTTCCTGATGCCCCAGCATGGAGCACAGAGCCTGGCAGACAGCAAACACGTGACAGAAAGGGAGAGAGAAGCAGGAAAGGAAACCAGAAGGAATATTCGCCTGCTTTCCTTACATCGTGTCTTTGATCACATACTCAGCAATGAGTAAGGTTTAAAAATAAACAGTGGCCATTAACTGGAAGAACCAAACAGTTCTAAGTCCTTCCTAATCTTGAGAATATTAGTCTGTATTATTTCAGTATCTCACAATTTAACGGCCTCAAAGATCTGCTCATTTTCTAACATCATCTAGCCGAGCGTATGACAGATGGCTCTGAGATCCACACTGTATTTTTGTGTGTGAACCAACTAATGTGCTACCTAGTGGCATATGCATACACATATTAGCAATGCTAGATGCTTCAAGCTTGCAAACAGAGCCCCAACTGAGGAAATGTATGTGCCGTGTGAATTTATATAAACACATAAGTCTTTTATTCAATTCAAAATTAGTATTCATGTATAACTGCCCACTTATAGATTAATTCCCTTTTCCCATTTAGCCAGTCTTATTCAGTTTCCCTTTTGGGTATAACTTTTCCCTAGGTGTTTCCCTTTACATGTACACATGTGCGTGCACACACACACACAGACACACGCGCACCTCTGCACTGGAGGTTAAAAGCCAGAAAGGGGAAGGTACTATGCCACCCTGCCATTGTCATTGGCTTCCCTGTTCCTCTCTGAGGACATACACGCAGACACACACAAACAGCGACACACACATACACATACACACACGCGCGCACACACCTATGCACATACATATGCCTGAGGGCCGCTTCCTCTCCATCATCTTCCACAGTGATTGCCACCAAAGTGATCTGTCTCAAGCTCAAATGTGATCATTGCCCTTCCACACCAAAACTTCTACCTCACCAATGATAAATCTAAATATACACCAGTCATAACCAAACTACCTTCCACTCACCAATTATGCCATGCTCACTTCACAAATATTGTTTCCACATTCCAAAATGCCATTATCATGCTTCTCCTATTTAAAAAATATTTTCTTTCCTCTTGATTTCAGGTCAATTGTCAACCTGTCTGAAAAACTTTCCATGACAACCCTTTCTACCCTTGCCCACTGAGAGGTTGGGTGCCCATCCACTCTGCCCCCAGGACACTCTGGAGACATATACACCACGCCTCATAATACTGTACTATAATTTTTTACATATATATTTGCCTCACAAGGTTGTATGATACTTGAGAATAGGAACTGACTCCTGTTCATCGATTGTATACTCAGCACTTAAAACACTGAATGTGCTTAGTTCTTTTATGAATGAGTAGATTACTATATAGATATTGTCCATAAAGGATTCATAATAACTTCATATGAACATACATGAAATTACAAAGTTTAAATAAAACAGTAGACGATATAATTGAAAACTTGGGGATCAGGACCGAGAAGATTAGCAGATTAGAGTGGGGTTAATCACATAGAAAAGGATGCTTGAAATCATGTCAGGTTATTTCCTTAAGTAAGATCAAGTTGAGTTGGAACCTTTATATATCCCCCTTATTAATGAAGAATTCCTTGAAACTATTAGTTAAAACAAGAGCAGCCACAGGCACACTTTCAATGGGATGCATTTTTATCATCAGAGCAATAGTCGAATTTCATAGCTCCAGGGCAGTAAGGCAGAGGAAGAAGCACAGGCATAGAAGACAAATAATTGTCCCCAGTGGCTGTGGTCTCTGGGTGGCTGCTGGCAGTGTTGGAAAAGGACAGCCTCCTCTGACCCTCCGGAAAACCTGGAGCAGCTTTCAAAGCAGTGGGTGTCCTGTGATGCACAGGAACAAAGGTTGGCACATAAACCATTCATCCCCTAGTTCTGTCTAAGACATTTTCTAAATCTGGATCCATGCCATGAAGCTATTTCATTCAGCCTCAGAATTATAAGATTAAAGAATTCACTAGATTGTTATTTTGTCACAAGTCCAATATAGCAGAGGTTTGTTATTTTTGCCTCCCCAGAAACTGATCGGCTAGACTAGAAAGGAAGCAAGGCCTTGGTTCTCTCTATGGAAAGAGAAGGGAAGACAGATGGTCCAGGTAGCCAGGGCATGAGCAAGGGACATGACCCTGGTTGACTGGTTATTCCTCAGACTTTGCATCCTAGAGAGTGATTTTAAAAATGGAAAAACAAAGTTAGTCATTGTTCACAACATGGTAATTTCAGCAATGCACTAACAGTATTGTTAGCTGAAGTATTCAAAGTGGATTATCCTCATGGCAGTGGGAGTCTAGATTGTTCATTTTATCTATTCTTTTTTCATGAGTTTCCTAAGACCTCATGTTTCTTAACTTTAAATTTTTACTGAGTGTCAAGGTCTGTAGGATAGCCATTATCTCTAGCTGTCTTCCATTCCTGCTAAAGAAACCTCAAATCTCTGCATCCTTGGTCATGGAAAGGTATGTGGCACACAAAGGAAGAACCTGAACACCATCTAGTCCAACCCCCTCAGCTTTCATAAGAAGGAAGTGAAGCCCGTGGAAGCTCAGTTACTTGTTGTCGGTCATTATATCCATTAAATAGCATAGATGGAACTTTAGTCTTCACCTCCTGGCCAGTTCAGAACCTTGCGAGTTCTGCTGGTGGTGACCAGATTAGCGATATTCTTATGGGAAGGATTCTCTCTATTGTTCTAAATTGTTATAAGAAAAGAAGCATCCCATCAGTTCACTTCAAATGTGTTCAAGCCCTTATTACTTCACATCTGTATTATCTTTTGACATGGGCGTATAGACTGAGAGAGATCAGATTTGAACCCAAGCTGTATTCATCACTAGAATTCAGACATGGCTAGTTACATGAAAACATCATCTGGCACAGATATACATATACACTGTCAATTTCACTCATCCAACAATTATTTACTGAATACCTACTATGTGCCAGGTGCTGTGATAGGCAATGAAGATGCAATGATGAGTAAGAGACCTTGTTCCAGCCCTGTGGCGCTTACAGTCTAGTGGAGGAGACACACACACATGCAAATAATCACATGCAAAAAATCCATACTATGCTAAATGTTGTGAAAGAAATGCACAGAGTTGGGGATTAGGTTTAGGAAGGAAGTTACATTTTAAGTCAAGCACTAAAGGGAAATAGACATTTTTCTACAAGACTTGTGCATTTATAGAACTGTACTAAGGAGGAGGTCTTTTATTTGTCATAAAGTGTTCCCTACCCCTTGGTTACTGGCCAGTGCCATTATTCTACATTGTGAATATGCACTGCATAAAGCTAACTCTAGTTATTGGTGACCAATTATATACTGCTCTACTTCCTTGCTAAACATATGGGTTATTCATTCACTTTAGACTTTCCCTCTGACATCTAGCCTTTTAAATCACATTCCATAGATGAGGATTAAACCAACCCTGAGGTCCACAAGGATGAGCAAATTCTTCACTGTCGCAGCTTTTCCTCTTTCATGCTCTGTTTGAGAAATGGTTCACATACTCAACCCTCTTTACTTATTTGTTGAAATGAAAGGTCCAGTGACCTTTCTGCCTAGTCCTTGCTTTCTAGTTTCTGGCAGGAGCTTTCACTCACTCATACCCTTGACCAGAGATGGTTCTCACTATCTGGAAGGTTAAACACTGAACAAATGAACAATCTGGGGAGAAATGAACAGAAGGGTTGAACAGGGAAGGGATACTTGACAACCTCTAGCACTGGCTTCTACTTGTTTAGAGCTATCTTATGCTTTAAAACTATGCTGGTGATGAAACATAAACGGAAAATAGACTGTGAATTTCACATAATTTGAAGAAAACAGAAGTTTCTAAAAGCAAAAGTTCATGAAAGATAATAATCATTTATAACTTATCAGTTTCCACTTGGCCTTGCACATTAATTACATTAAGGAAACAATTTAGTACATGACTCATACTTTTCCAACCATAAAAAGCAACCCGTGAGCTTCCAAGAAGCTACCAGTAGATTGTTATTGCTTCTGAGAAGAGAAAATTTAAGTGGTCTGGAATTTTTTTATATAAAATGGTTTAAATAAATTAGTACTTCATTTAAAATACAAAGTCAGGATTCACAATAGTATGAGACTCAATTTCTACAAGCATAGTCAAGACTTTTGAATTATTTTCAGCAATATTCCTCCTACTCATATGATACGGCAAGTTATTATAATTCTCAAGTTCAAACTCCAGGCATGAGACAGGAGAAGAGTGATAGAGTGTGAGAATAGAATCGAGCTTCGAGCATTTAAGTAAACAAAATGAATTCTAGAGGAAGAAGGAACACAAGAGCACAAATTTAGCCTCATGGTTCTGTAGCTGAAATAGTGATACAGAGACTCCTTAAGGGTTTGTCCTACTATGAAAGTTAACCAATCAAAATCTCAAAATATTTGGAATCATATACAGATTTTTTCTTAGTAAATTCATTTGTAGATACTTGATAAAAAATATTTGGAAGAGAATGGATTTATTGAAATTCATTTAAGGACTCATTCTAGTATAAGTTTTGCATAGAATTTTAGCCAGGATGTCAATTTTCTGCTTTGTATCTGATGCCATTCAAACTGTCAAGCACTTGAGGTTAGAGATATTTCTGTTAAATTAATTTTTAAGAATAAACAAGCCAAGGGACTGCATTAACATTGCAGATTATCATAATAAAAAATAATAACATGGCCTTGTGGTCTATAAAATAAAGGTGACATTTTTAAGACCTCGAGTCTTAAAAAGGGGAAAATTCAAGATGTATGTTCCATACATACACAGTTCAAGTAAAAAAAAGTAAAAAATAAAAATAAAAAACTAAATAGAAGAAACTCTTAGCAATCATAAAGAACAAGGTAGAAAGACATACAGATGGCTAACAGGCGTATGAAAAGATGCTCAACATCACTAATTGTTAGAGAAATGCAAATCAAAGCAACAGTGACATATCACCTCACATTTGTCAGAATGGCTATCATTTAAAGTCTACAAATAACAAGTGCTGGAGAGGATGTGGAGAAAAGGGAACCCTTCGTAGTTTGTAGGAATGTAAATGGTTGCAGCCGCTATGGAAAACAGTGTGGCGTTTCCTCAAAAAGCTAAAAATAGAACTGCCATATGATCCAGCAATCCCACTCTTGGGTATATATCTGGAAAAAACGAAAACACTAATTTGAAAAGATTCACGCATCCCAATGTTCACAGCAGCACTATTTACAATAGCCAAGACATGGAAGCAGCCTAAATGTCCATCAACAGAGGACTGGATTAAGAAGCTGTGGTACATAGATACGATGGGATATTACTCATTCATAAAAAAGAATGAAGTACTGCCACGTGCAGCAATGTGGATGAATATCATACCTAGTGAAGTAAGTCAGGCAGAGAAAGACAAATACTGTATTATATCACTTATATGCGGAATCTAAAAAATAATACAAACAAATGTATGCACAAAACAGAAACAGAGTCACAGATATAGAAAACAACTTGTGGTTACCAAAGGTGAAAGGGAAGGGAGGAAGGACAAAATAGGGGTATGGGATTAACAGATAGAAACTACTGTGTATAAAATAGATGAGCAACAAGGATATACTGTATAGCACAGGGAATTATAGCCATTATTTTGTAATAACCTATAATGGAGTGTAATCTGCAAAACTACTGAATCACTGTGCTGTACACCTGAAACTAACATAATATTATAAATCAACTATACTTCAAAACTAAATATTGACCAAAAAAGAACAGGGTAGAGAAACAACTTCCTGGGAGAGGAAAAATATATGAGATGAAGGCAGACTGTGGATTAGATTGCCAATATAGTGCGGATAATTTTCTAGTCCTTGGGAAACATATACACAGCATGCATAAAATGATAGACATTGGAGCCACCGCAATAAATTTTATATGATATTTTAAGCTGTGAGCGGTCTTCATTTAGTTCTCTCAGAATGTTGCTCTATAACCAATCAAGATCATCAGATAGGCTTCTGTGCCTCAGTATTTCCCTTTGTCACAAGGTCCTTAAAGCTGAACCATGTCTATAGTCCTGTGAGATATTTCCTGCAAAGTTGGCTTCTGAATCAAATCCATTGTGGTCCACTACCTCTAAAATTCCAGCCCTAGTAAGCTGTTTTTGAGTCCCAGGCATAGAGAAAAAAATGCAGTCCTTCTCTTCCACTTTCCTAAGTCTCTTGCAAATTTTCCCTTTGGGCTCCATTTTATGGTAAAGAAATCCCCCATGTTCCAGGTCAGTACAAGGTCAAACCAGAGGTTTATTTTGTAAATAAAAGTGTGACCCATAAAATTGTTTCATTTTCCAGTGCAAATGTTATCTGAAGTAAAGATAATACATTTGTAATTGATATAATCTTTTACTCTGCATCAGCTTTGTACATCGGGCACTTTCAGACTTCAAGAGAGCTGCTTGCATGCTTCTACTTGCATGCATACAAGGATATGGATCAAAATCTACTAGTTAATATTCCCCTCAAGTCTTTGCAACTTTAGGAAGGTAAGGGGGCGTTCCTGAAGAAAAAGGCACTGCAACAGCAGAATAAAAGGAAATCTATGTAATTTATATTTACCTCATTAGATGGCAGCACAACACCCCAAACCAAAGTCTAATATTTTGGTGAGGGGTAGGATATCTCTTAGAAGTTGTAGAAGGGAATTAAATGTGCTGAAAATAAGTATTTACATGAACTTTCTCTAGCATATCTTGAATGCATCCATCTAAAGTCAAATATAATTTTTGAAAACAGACTTAACATCATACAAAATTACACTCGTATTTGTTCATTCAAAAAAAAATGTATTGAGCACCAACTAAATGACAGGAACTGGTCTAGATACTTCAGTTACACATGTGAACAAAACAAAGATCTGCGTCTGCCTGGAGCTTACATCCCAAAGGAGAAAGGGAGATATTTAATGGAAATGATACGTTAGTAAGTTATCTAGTGTGTTAAAAAATAACGAATGCCTATACAAAAAATAATGTAGAGTAGGGTAAGGAGGGAATCCATAGCGTTGGGGTAGCAGGAGAGAACGTAATGTTAAATAGGGAGTTCAGGGTAGGTCTCCTTGAGAAAATAACATTCAGGAAAGACTAGGGGGAGGGGAGGGAATTTGTCATGCTGACAATTGGAAGAAGACAGTTCCAAGCAGAGGAAATAGCTGACACAAAGGGCTAGGATGTTGCTGAAACAGAGCAAAAATGAGTAGATGAGTAAGAAATTAAATCGAAGAAGTGAACATGTAGAGAGAGGGAGCAGATAACACAGGGCCTGTAAAAACCTTGGCTTTTACTGAGTAAAATGGGGACGAGTTGCAAGGTTTTGAACAGAGAAGTGACCCAACCCGAATTAGAAATTCAAAGCATTGCTCTGGCTGCTGGATTGAGAATCCAGCAGCCAGGAGATGGGGGCAAGGGTAAAAGCAGGAAGACCAGTTAGGAGGCTACTGCATTGTCCATGTGAAGATGACTGTAGCTCAGACCAGGACTATAGCAGTGGAGGAGGGGAGAAGCGGTCAGATTCTAGGTGTAGTTTGAATATAGACCCAACAGGATTCCGGAAGACTGGCTAGAAGAGGTGAGAAAATAAGGGGAGTCAAAAATGAATCCAAGGTTTTTAACCTCAGCAGCTGGAAGGAAGGAGTTGCCATTAAATGAGATGACAAAGGCTGTGGGTAAAATACATTTTGGAAGAAAAAAATGGTTCCGAACACGTTGAGTTTAATATTAGACATCAAAAAGGAATGTCAATACAGCATTTGGATATATTACTAGTCTGGAGTTCAGCAGAATATCCGAATTGGAGATATATAATTGGGAGTCACCAGCGCATACATGAGTTTTAAAGCCATAACACTGGCTGACATCACCAAGGGTAGAAAGAGCATAGAGAAAAAGAGAGAATCAAGGTCTGAGCACTGGCATACACTAAAATTAGACAGGGAGGAGCTGCAAGCAAAGGAGGCTGAGGAGGAAGGAGAAGTAACGTGGGACGAAACCCATGGTACCTGGATGTCAATGCAAGAAAGAAAATGTGCTGCTAAGTGGTGGGAGAAGTGGGATCAAAAGGAACTTTGTCATTTTGGTTTTTAAGATGAGGAAATCACAGCATACTCGTGTGCCAGCTGGAATGATCCAGTCAAGAGAAAAAATGATGAGGCAGGAGAAAGAGTGGAAAATTGCTGGAGCAATGTCCTTGAGCAAAAGAGAGGAAATGGTATCCAGTGCAGGAGTCAAGGGATGGGTCTCAGACAGTAATGTGAAAAGTTCAAAGGGCAGGAAAGCAAACTACCTGGGTGAGGGTGCTAATAGGTGAAGAAGGTTTCTAAGAGAGAGCTTGGGAGTAAACATGCTAGGAAAGTATAGTGTGATTGCCTGTCATTAGGACACCACTGTTAGAAGCACTTACATGCTTCTAACAGTGAGACTGTCACGTGAATGGATGAAGAAGATGTGGTACATATATAAAATGGAATACTACTCAGCCATAAAAAAGAAGGAAATTTTGCCACTTGCAACAACAAGGATGGACCTGGAGGGTACTATGCTTAGTGAAATGTCAGACAGAGATAAATACTAAACGTTATCACTTATATGTGGAATCCAAAAAATAAAACAAATGAATGAATAGAACAAAACAGAAACAGACTCATAGATACAGAGGACAAACTAGTGGTTACCAGTGTGGAGAGGTAAGGGGGAAGGGCAAGCCAGGGGTAGGAAATAAAGAGGTACAAACTACTATGTATGAAATAAATAAGCTGCAAGGATATATTGTACAGCACAGGGAATATAGCCAGTATTTTATGATAACTGTAAATGGAGTATAATCTATAAAAATATTGAGTCACTCTGTTGTACACCTGAAACTAATATAATATTGTAAATCAACTATACTTCAATTTTAAAAAATAAAATAAATAAAATGAAAGACAGAGTGATCATGTGTCTTCCTCTAGCTTCATTCAGCTTCTCAGGTGTAGGTGGAGAGTAGGCAGAGTTGGATTTAACCGAGATTATGATTTTGGCAAGTAAGTACAAGATCCACAAAGCCAGAGGGAGGCAAGGAAGTCATCATGATCATTGACCATGAAACTTAAGTCCAGTAGAAAGAGGAGTGAGGACATAAGGAATGTGAGGGATATTAAAAGGATGGTAAGATGAATGGATGTGAGGTACCAGTGGGGTTGAAAGACCACTGGGGACAGGATACAGGACTGGAGAGATAGGGAATTGTGCTCACCACGTGGGATGCATGGAATTAAGATTATAGAGAAATCACAGCTATCAAGACAGGTTGCTGAGGGAATGAGCGACTGAGGCAGGTTTGATAATCCTATGTCAACAAATCAGCGTCATCTGGATGATGCCATAATTACACCTGTTCTTAGAAATGTCAATCTAGAAATGATCTGGAAAATAAACGGAGATTGAAGATAGGAAGACCAGTGAATTGTTACATGTAAGAGGTGGAAGGTCCTGTAATGAGACAAAAGCCAACAGTGACCTTGAGGGAAAACATCCACAGCCATGACTATTAGGATACACTAATGTTTACAGTCAGGCAAAGCTTTCATGACAGTTAAGTACCTTGATACTGCATGGAAAGAGTCCTTATGTTGAAAGAGGAAATATTGAAGAAGCAATTTGCTACATTTGTACCCTTTATCATTAGCAATCATTTTAAATAGCAGCCTCATAGATAAATGATATTATAATGTTTGCAAACTTATATAACGATAAATGTGGCATCTCCTATAGACCAAAAGTGTCTTCCTACTAATCAAAGGCCTACTTGATTTTTTAATAAAATTTTCCCTCCTTGAGTTATATCTAAACCATATTTAGGCCTGTTATTTTACGTGTATCTTCACTGGTGATCCATAGCCTTTCTGTTGAAACAGACCTAAAAAGGAGAATTTTTGTTCCTTTATTCCTATTTTTCTTATATAACATTAGTCCCTTTTTAGAGAGCTCAGAGGTTTTTACTTAAGTATTTCCGCTGGTTAATAGCACGAGGTCATTAATATTCAGTGCATCATTTCTTAGGATTGATATATTTTAAAACTTCAAAAGTTTACTTTTTTGAAAGTAAATAATCCCAAGGATGTGAATTATTTGTTGAACAGTTTTCAGCCATATTTTAGTATAAGATGGATCGTGCTGTGAATTACTTGGAACACACACGAGAATGAGAACTTGCCTTTGATGGGAATGAAGCTGTTTGTACCCAGCTGATTCCTCCCCTCACCAACTTCATGTTTCTTCCAGGGAGTGAACCACTATTTTCAATTGCATTGCTGCAACAAGAGACGTTAAGTATCCTATTAACGCTGAAGGATGGCTGGCTGAATATTTCAGTTACTTATGTGTTACTTGGTAATTTTAGGTTGCCCCACAGGATCTGGTATCCCAAAGAAGACTTGGATTTCCATGACCCTTTGGGTCTACGACAGGCTGAGTCTCTGAATTTATGACTTTCTAGGGTTAGAACAATAGCAGTTCTTTAGAAGGTTAACACATCTCTCTTTTATTACCTTCCCCTGCCCTAGTTTTAATTTCTCATCTTTCAGTTCTGTTTTCTCTGTGTGCTCTCTCAGCCTCCCTGCAAGAAGTTACTCTGTGAGAAGTGCGTGTTTGAACACAATGAAGGTGGTCTACCCAAAAGTTGTTAGTGTGACTTAGAGCTCTGTTAGAATGTTGTGATGGAAGACGCTAGTCAATACAGTTCTGTGCTTCAATGGTTTCCTAATTGACCAGGCAATAATTCAACCTGTAATCACCCGATTTCATCGCTACTCAAAAACATTCCTTGAAAGCAGTGCTCAGGTGAATTTCTTTTTCCAGTGGGTATCTTAAATAGCAAAACAGCTTGTGGGGTCTGGCACTACGCACATAAAACGTTCTTGTTTTGAGTTTCAAGGTTTCTCAAGATGAATTCCTTTGTTTCCTGAGTTTTTGATTAAAAGTATATGAAGAAGTTGGAATCTTATGTATAAAATGACTCTTCAAAAACTTTTGTCATATGAAGAACAATGAAATTTTTATGTCAGCCCACATTAATTTTAGATTCAAGAAGCAGAATGTATGAAGAATATGACTGATGTGTTTTGAGAATGGACTAGCGTATTTTAGTGGTAATATCAATTTAGATATATGTCTAAAAATACAACTAAACATTTGCTGTCTATCAGCTCTTTGAAGATTCATTTTATTGCAGAAGCTTTGAAATTTTCTTTACTTTTGTTATTTAACATTTAAGCAATTATAATAATCCTATTCCTTAAGGGAAATATGGAAAACAGAGTAAAACAAAATGAAGGATAAGAGGATAATATTGTTGTTTAGTTCTAACTAATCAGTGCTGTTCATTTGGAAGTAGAGTAATATTCTTGGCTAAAATTTAGTAGCTTTTAATAAGGAAGAAGAGGAGAAAAAATATTAATAGACAACTTAGAGTCTTTCACAGTAGACAAAGAAGTAAAAAGACAATCATAATTCAGTATAATGACAATTAAAATAATTGCAATCACTATATTAAAGGTTTACCATGTACCAGACTCTGGGCTAGATAATTTACAGACATGAGATCATTTAACCCTCAAAACAATGCATGAGATGATGTACTAGTTTCCAAGGGCCTCCATAACAAAGTACCCCAAACTAGGTGGCTTAGAACAACAGAAGCTAATTTTCTTACAGATCTGAAGGCTAGAAGTCCAAACACAAGGTGTCAGCAGGGCCCAACTCCCTCTGAAACCTGTAAGGGATTGTCCTTCCTTGCCTCTTCCAAGTCTCTGCTGGTGACCATCAATCCTTGGCATTCCTTCAATTCCTCACCAAAGAATATAAAGATGGCAGATAAACATATGAAAAGATGCTCCACATCATATGTCATTAGGGAATTGCAAATGAAAACAATGAGATACCACTACACACCTATTAGAATGGCCAAAACCCAGAACACTGACAACACTCAACACTGGTGAGTACGCGGAGCAACGGGAACTCTCACTCACTGCTGGTGGGAATGCAGAGCGGCACAGCCACTGCGGAAGACAGCACGCTGGCTTCTTACAAAAGTCAACATACTCTGATCATATGATCCCACGATTGCGCTTATTGGTATTTTCCCAAAGGAGATGAACACTTAAATTCACAGAAAAACCTGAAATGATTATTTATAGCAGCTTTATTCATAATTACGAAAACTTGAAACAACTAAGATGTCCTTCAGTAGGTGAATGGATAAATAGACTGATACATTCAGACAATGGACTATTATTCAGCACTAAAAAGAAATGAAAAGACATGGTGGAAACTTAAATGCATATTACTAAGTAAAAGAAGGCAATCTGAAAAGGCTATGTACTGTATGATTTCAACTGTATGACATCCTGGAAAAGGAAAACTATGAAGACAGTGATTTCCAGAAAGTAAGGAGAAACAGATCACAGAGGATTTTTTTAGGGCAGTGAAACTATTTTGGCTGATAGTACAATGTACAATGGTGGATACATGTCACTGTACATTTGTCAGAACCCATAGAATGCACAACACCAAGAGTAGACCCTGATGTGAACTACAGACTCCGGGTGCTAACGATGTTCTGTGCGGGTTCATCGACCATAACAAATGTACCGCTGTGGTGCAGGATGTCAATAGCAGGGGAGGGTGTTCATATGTGGGGATGAGACTATACGGGAAATCTGTGTGTCTTCTGCTCAATTGTGCTGTGAACCTAAGACTGCTCTTTAAAAACTTAAGTTTATTAAATAAAAAAGAAGGTGAGGGACTTGCCTGGTGGTGCAGTGGTTAAGAATCCACCTGCCAACGCAGGGGACATGGGTTTGATCCCTGATCTGGGAAGATCCCACATGCCACAGAGCAACCAAGCCCATGCGCCACAACTACTGAAGCCCACGCACCCTAGGGCCCACGTGCCACAACTACTGAGCCCTTGTGCTGCAACTACTGAAGCCCGCATGCCTAGAGCCCGTGCTTCACAATGAAGAGTAGCCCCTGCTGGCCGCAACTAGAGAAAGCCTGTGCGCAGCAATGAAAATCATGGATAATTGTTAACAGCAATTGTATAGCTCCTCCCAGTACATAAAATACATGTACATGCCTTATTTAACTTAATCTTCACAATAAATGAACCAAGCAAATTTATTCCCATTTGAACAAACTAAAGCATGGAATAGAATTTTTTAATTGAGAAAATTTATCACTACTCTTGGAAATGAATATTGTCAGTACCAAGACTGAAATTATTATTTGCAGATTTGTAGGGGTATATGGATTTGAGCATCATTAATTCTAGACTTTTTACTATTTAAGAGGTCATTATAATTAATCCTTATTTTAGAGATGATTCTAAAGCATAAATCTCAAACATCTAAAAAGTGATAGATAGCACCTGTTCAAAACAAGACAACAAGCCCCAAATGGAATCACTTATGCTAAACCTCATGACACCAAACTGAGACTTACTACTTAATTTAATTACAGTTTCAGCTCTCCCAGAAATGGAATCTTAAACCAGTCACTCAGGAGTTCATATGCACGTGAGGTAAAGGCTATTGCTAATGGAAATCTTGGAAGCCAAAGCCATAGAACTGGTGGGCACCGATCGAGCACTTAAAAGCTGTTAGAGCTCTTGCCACCTAACTCTAAGACTCCTGTGTTAGCATAAGTTGGTCATGGAACAGGTTAGACTGACACTAGAGCACCATCAACCTCAAGAAAATTTCCATGCAATGAGGTACACTGTAAAACACTACACAATCTCCAACACAACAGCACACCTCTCTTAGGTATTAATGTGGCTCTGAGAGATCCAAGGCTTAGCTAAAGAAATGGGATTCTTAAGGTCCAAAGACTTGAGTGCATCACCTTCCAGCATACCTGCTTACTTTATGTCTAATAACTGTGGTCCTGGAAGCTACAGATATCTACAAAAATGCCAAAATCTTACTAAGTCAACCTAGAATTACAACGACCATTTTATGGGGAATTTCCAAATAGACAAGATGTGCACTTAAGAAGTGCACATAAAAGGGAGGGTTTGGGTTTCCCTGGTGGTGCAGTGATTAAGAATCTGCCTGCCAGGGGCTTCCCTGGTGGCGCAGTGGTTGAGAATCTGCCTGCTAATGCAGGGGACACGGGTTCGAGGCCTGGTCTGGGAAGATCCCACATGCCGCAGAGCAACTAGGCCCGTGAGCCACAACTACTGAGCCTGCGCGTCTGGAGCCTGTGCTCCGCAACAAGAGAGGCCGCGAAGCCTCTCTTAGTGAAGAGGCCCGCGCACCGCGATGAAGAGTGGCCCCCGCTCGCCGCAACTACAGAAAGCCCTCGCACAGAAACGAAGACCCAACACAGCCAAAAATAAAAAATATAAAAGAATAAATAAATAAACAAAAGATTACTAAAAAAAAAAAAAAAAAAGAATCTGCCTGCCAATGCAGCGGACATGGGTTCGAGCCCTGGTCCGGGAAGATCCCACATGCCCCGGAGCAACGAAGCCCGTGCGCCACAACTACTGAGCCTGCGCTCTAGAGCCCGTGAGCCACAGCGACTGAAGCTCACGCACCTAGAGCCCGTGCTCCGCAACGAGAAGCCACCGCAACAAGAGGCCCATGCACTGCAACGAAGAGTAGCTCCCGATCCCCGCAACTAGAGAAAAACCCACGCACAGCAACGAAGACCCAACACAGCCAAAAATAAATACAATAAAATAAATAAATTTATTAAAAATAAATAAATAAATGTATTTAAAAAAGGGGGGGGGGGTTCCCAAATCAAACAGACAGAATGGGATACCTGCTCCATGTGGTGTGCAGAAGCTTCCAACAGGCTTCAAGATTCCAAAACAGCATCGTTGGAAGATTCGTGGCAAAAGGCTAGTGAAAAATTAGACACAAAAGGTACCTGAAACAAAAGACAAGACTGACGTGACTCCTACTGTGCCGCTCTATCCTCTCTAGCTGAGTACTCACTCACATTCTACTAATTCTCTATCTGAATCGCCTTTCTACTCTGAAGAGACAATTAAACAGTTAACTTTTAAAGGATGACCACCTGAGGCTGCAGGTGATCCTCTTCAGGTATTTTTCATACACTGGTCAAAGACTAAACGAAGGGCCATAGTTAAGAAACTTTCTAAACCCAAGGAGGATCATCAAAAGGTTCCTGAAGAATTTAGAGTCCTGTGATCCTGGGCTGCCAGGGCTTTATCAGCTTGTGCACATGCTGGTAGGACCTGGTGAGACCCAAAAATGGATGCAGAAGGTAGAATGGCGTAAGCCTGCGATGGTATTTGAGATGCTAGTCTTCAACGTGGTCTCCCCAGGGACCAGAAAAAGCTCGCAAAATAGCAACTATTTTAAAAGCCATCCCCAGAGCCTACCCTGCCCATGCTGATTGGTCTTATTATTCAAACCTGCAAACAAAAGAAATGTGAATCTGTGGCAGACTTTAAAGTTGGTCTGGAAGCTCTGTTCCTGTGGCATTCTGGCTTCCACGCAATAAATGATGTCACTCAACCTACTCTAGCTGCCCTATTTATAAATGGATTGTCTCCTGAGATTAGTGGGTTGATTAAGAGGCAGAAAATAGGATGGGAAACCACCAGTCTGACTGAACTCATGACCATACCCGAGCATTTTTAAAGAACCTTGGAACAGGACCATAAACAAAAGTTCACCGCGTTATTAGCCTAAGAGCTGAAACAGCTCCAAGGCCAGAAACGTAAAGCTGTACCTGGGCCTCCCGCATTGCACCCTCCTAGGGTTCATCATCAAAGTGCTGGCCCAGCGATCAGTGTCTTATTTGTAATCAGCTGGGACACTGGAAAAAAGATCCCTCCACATCAACTTGAATAGTCCCATATCGACTCCAAAGGGAGGCCCTACATATGGGCCCCTCCCAGAGTTGATGGGATGCCAAGAGATTCTTTGGTAAACTGTTATCAGTTATTCCCTTAAACAGCCAAGGATGAACTAAAATTAAAATTATGGAAAACCTTGCCAAATTCTAGTAGATACCAGAGCTACACTCTCTACTTTAAACCCCACTCGCATAGGACAACAAATCCCTCAGAGTAAAAATGAAGTTTCTGTAGTGGGTATCTAATAAAATTCAGAGAGAGAGTTTCTACCTCAACCAGTGCAAATGACTCTGGGACCTAAACTGAAAAACGTTCCTTTTTGCTTTGTGATACAGCTGCAGTCAATCTATTAGGTAGAGAGCTTCTTTCTAAATTAAAAGGGCTAATACGTTTTGCCTTCAGTAGAGATTTCACCTTAGAATTTTCTAAGCAACCCGAACCTGATTTTTATGTTTCTTACAATCTGTCCTTGATATAGAAGAGGAAGAATTCTGTCAAAAGATTCTTAATTTAATTGAGGTGCCCAAATATCTGTGGGCTACCTTTAATGCTGACACTGGAAGAGTAAAGCATGCAGAACCTATAAAAATTCTGATAGACCTAACTCTCAGAATAACATAACTCTTCCCAAGTTTCCTCAATATCCATTAAAGCCTGAGGCCATGGAAGGCCTCACACCAATATTAGAAGACCTTATTGCCCAGGGGCTAATTATTCCCAGTACCAGCCCCTGCAACACAATGATCTTGCCAGTTCAGAAACCTAATGGGCAGGAATGAGGAACTGTGCAGGACTTAACTATCAAGAAGATACAGTAAGTCCCCTACATACGAATGAGTTCTGTTCAGAGGGCGCATTTGTAAGTCCAATTTGTTCGTAAGTCCAACAAAGTTAGCCTATGTACCCAACTTACACGATCGGCTATATAGTACTGTACTGTTATAGGTTTGTAGTTCATTCACATCTTTGCAACTCGAAGGTTCGTGTGTAGGGGACTTACAGTAGTTATTCACCATCTCCCAGTTATTCAAAACCCAACACCCTTTTGTCACAAGTTCCATCAGACTCAAAATAGTTCACAGTTGTGGACCTTTGTTCCGTCTTCTTCGGCATCCTGGTAGCCCCCAACAGCCAATAACTATTTGCCTCTACTTGGAGCAATCAACAATATCCCTGGACAGTCATGCCTCAAGGGTTCACCAAGGGCCCTTCTTATTTATCCCAAGTGCTCCACTAAGATGTAAGTACCCTCCAGTTCCCCAGGAAATTGACCCTTCTACAGCAGGTAGACGACCTCAGTTACCAAAGAGGCATCCATAAAGGATTCCATCTATTGGATTCCATCTATTCCATGTTGCAACAGTTAGCTGGAAAAGGACATAAAGTCTCTAAGGAAAAATTACAATTATTTTTAGACATGACCTAGAGTATAATCTGAATGCTGAAGGAACCTAGCTATCTCCAAAAATAATTAAACTAATCCAAGAATTCCCTAGGCCCACAGCTAAGCAACAGCTTTGTGGATTCCTAGGCCCAGCTGGTTACTGTAGAGTTTGTGTTCCTAATTTTCTCTATCGGCTTCCCTACTCTATGAACTTATTAAAATTTCAGTCCCTGAACCCCTTCCTTGGGAAGATAAACATGAGCAGGTCTTTATAAGACTAAAAGAACCACCTGCCCTACAGCTGCCCAGCTAGTCAAAGCCCTTCAAACCCTGATTTGTGCACAAAAGAGATAACCAAGCTCTGGGGAGGCTCACACAAGAACATGTCAATACACAGAAGTCCATTGCCTATTACAGCGTACAACTTGATTCAGTTGCTCTTGCCCATCCCACTGCCTTAAGGCTATGGCTGTAACTGCAAAGTTAGTAGACGCCTCAGCAGATTGAACCCTAGGAAATGATATTTATTTACAAACTCCACAAGCTCGCTGTGCAAAGTCTTAATTCTGAATTGACAGCATTTCTCTGCAAGCTGACTAACCTCCTCTGAAATCCATCTGCTTTCATCATCTAATCTGCATCTTAAAAGTTGCAACCTTCTTAATGATGCTACACTGTTATCCCTGCCTGACCAGGGTGAACCCCATGACTGCAAGGTAATAACGTCCCATTTTCTGACATTGCATCCTTATTAACGAGACACCCCTTTGACTAATCCTGATCTAATTTTGTTAGAGCGTCATACTGTAAAAATGAAAAAGGGAATTTCCAAGCTGGCTATGCTGTTACTACCCAACATCAAGTACTTGAGAGGGGAAACCTACCACAAGCTAAATCAGCCCAATGAGCAGAGCTCCATGCCCTTACCAGAGCAAGCCAGTTATCAGAAGGACAAATTTTTAATATTTGTACTGACAGCTGGTATGCCTTTGGGGTCATCCACGATTTTGGGTTGTTATGGAAACAAAGGGTCTTCTTTTGTCCACTGGAACCCCATTCAAAAATGAACAGCAAGTAAATGATCTTCTTGCTGCTATTCTCTTACCTTCTGAAATTGCTACCACCGAAATTGAGGCTCACACTTAAAACATTAAACCAGGGTCTCAGGGAAACGCCCTGGCTGACTTTCATGCAAAGGCAGCAGCAACAGAATCTATAAAGGACGTGACATGTGAAGATAAAGTCCAGTCTGCATCTGCAAAATATGACCCCCTGTTGCCAAACTTTTGCCATCCTGATGTCCTTGGGACATGGCACCATTTTGCTCCTGAGAGAAATCACAATGGGCAAAGACTGTAAATTCAATGAACAGTAGGGGCTACAGCAAACCCAAGCTGGCTGCTTGATTCTTCCTGGCTCCCTGGCAAACCCGTTCTTTTGGTCTTTGCATTCCTTTACCCACCGTGGTGCAGTTAACATAGCTCACGTTATGAATAAGTATCTGTAGAGACTCTACAGCATTGTGAAAACAGTTTACCATTAATGCTTGACCTCTCAAGTCCATAATCCCGGGAAAATAGTTTTTGTTTCCAGAAACCTCAAGCCTCCTTTCTCTGGAACTTTTGAGCACCTGCAACTGGACTTTATTCAGCTGCCACCTTACATGGGTTATCAATATGTTCTTGTTATTGTATGTATGTTTTCTGGGTGGGTTGAAGCCTTCCCTTGCCGCAAGACTGATGCCTTCACAGTGGCAAAGAAACTGTTAGAAACATGTTTTCCACTTGGGGTATACCTTCCACAATCACCAGTGATTGGGGCACCCAATTCACTAGGCAAATCATACAAGCCTTAATAAAAACCTCACAAACTTCTTGGAATTATCACTATCCCTATCACCCTCACTCATTAGGCAAGGCTGAAAGAACTAATGGGATCCTCACCCTCAAGATCTCTAAACTTGCTCAAATTACTGGACACCCTTGGCTTAAGGTTTTGCCTCTGGCCTTGCTGACTGTTCACAGTACCCACTTCAGGAAACATAAACCCACTCCACATGAGATAGTCACTGGTAGACCAATGTCTATCAGTATACAACTTTCTGTTGATCCCTTATTCTCTCACACTAATATGACCAGCTACTGTAAGTCTTTAATGTCTTGCTAAAGCCTGTCATCAACAGGTTAAAGAAGCCTTCCCAGATCCCAGTTCAAAGGATCCTATTGGTCACCTACTGACTGGGTATTCTGGAAACATCACAAGAGGAAGACAGCCCTTGAATCTTGTTGCAAAAGATCTTATCAAGTGTTCCTGACCCCTGACACTGCTGCAAAAGTAGAAGGCACTGTACCTTGGATACACATCTCACAGCTGAAGAAAGCTCCACCTGACATCTGGTTTGGCTCAAATTCTGGAGATCTCCAAATCAAACTGACAAGGAAGAGAAATAGCTGACACAGAGGTAGACTGCTTCCACCCAAGATGCTGACTCGACTTCATAACCTTTCTTCTTCTCTTTCTTTCCTTGAACTTGGCATTGACCTTGAAAGATAACACCATCATCCATATCTCCCAGGCCATTGCTAACCTCTTAGACTGCTGGACTTGTCATCAAAAATTCTGAACAGTCTATGACTAAAAATCCCATGACAAATTTTTCTTCTATTCCCAATGTCACTATAAACTACAGTTAACCCCCCTTAGAAGTCAGAGTCCAACTTTTACAGCCAGAACATCCAGTGCCTTGTTTTTACCTTTCTCTCATTATAACTGTACTTGGCCAATTACACACAAATCCCTATGCAAATCACAATTCATTTGCACCCCACGTTCTTATGATTATCTATATCAGACCTGCCCCCAAACACAAAAAGATCTCACCAGCAGCACCCATCTTTGCAAAGAATTTAGAACAACTTTTTATTTCAGGATAGGAGATTTACTTCCCAAACGCACTGAAAACCTAACTGACCCCTGGCTTGAGTGGGCAAATACAACAGTCCCTGTGAGTGAATTCATTAACAGTGCCTCTTTAGGAGAAATGGTTTGTGTCCTGACAGGAATTACCTTTGTATGCGGTGGGTATCATTCTTCTTGAGTTTATGAATGCCTGTATGGCTGGGGCACGACCAGGCAATGACTTCTGGGTTACCCAACTGTACCCCCTAATTGTCCACAATCAAACTGAGACATCTCATAGACAACTTTTAAAAGAAATGTGAGTAAAACCACAGATATTTTAAATCTTACAGAGCATAGACAATTTTTAAAGCTTAGGCTCACTCTGATTTTTCTCATGCTGGTTAGTACCAGAACTCAAACTACACATGTAATTTTATTTGCATAAAACAATCATCAGAATCTCTTACCAGAAAAGAGAAAACAAAGCACATGTATTCCCTTTCCTTTAATATCCTTCTAAGTACTTTTTTTTTTGGTAAGTTAGTCCTATATTGTCTGGGATTTTGCTTCTCTTTGTTCACTAGAAAACCTTGCATTTAAATTTTGACTCTGCTACTTATTATCTATATGTCCTTGGGCAAGATAATTAACCAGAGATGAGGAAAATAATATGGACACCATAGGGCTGTTGTGAGGATTAAATAAAATAATGTGTTTTAATATCTGGCAGAGACACAGGTACACTGAAACTTTAATTAATCTTAGTCTTCTTTTTCTCTTCTAATATTTGAGGCAAGAGAAGAGTTTCCCTTTACATCTTTTTCCTCAAATTAAGGTGTGTAAAAATCATGAGGAGTCTGTGAAAAAGACAAATTTCTGAGCAAAGTCCCACAAGACTTTTTTTTTTAACATCTTTCTTGGAGTATAATTGCTTTACAATGGTGTGTTAGTTTCTGCTTTATAACAAAGTGGATCAGCTATACATATACATATATCCCCATATCTCCTCCCTACTGCGTCTCCCTCCCACCATCCCTTTGCCGCCCCTCTAGGTGGACACAAAGCACCGAGCTGATCTCCCCGTGCTATGCGGCTGCTTCCCACTAGCTATCTATTTTACATTTGGTAGTGTATATATGTCCATGCCACTCTCTCACTTCATCCCAGTTTACCCTTCTGCCTCCCTGTGTCATCAAGTCCATTCTCTACATCTGTGTCATTATTCCTGTCCTGCCCCTAGGTTCCTCATAACCTTTTTTTTTTTTTTTTAGATTCCATATATATGTGCTAGCATACAGTATTTGTTTTTCTCTTTCTGACTTACTTCACTCTGTATCACAGACTCTAGGTCCATCCACCTTACTATAAATAACTCAATTTTGTTTCTTTTTATGGCTGAGTAATATTCCATTGTATATATGTGCCACATCTTCTTTATCCATTCATCTGTTGATGGACACTTAGGCTGATTCCATGTCCTGGCTATTGTAAATAGAGCTGCAATGAATATTGTGGTACATGTATCTTCTTGAATTATGGTTTTATCAGGATATATGCCCAGAAGTGGGATTGCTGGGTCATATGGTAGTTCTATTTTTAGGTTTTAAGGAACCTCCATATTGTTCTCCAAAATGGCTGTATCAATTTACATTCCCACCAACAGTGCAGGAGGGTTCCCTTTTCTCCACACCCTCTCCAGCATTTATTGTTTGTAGATATTTTGATGATGGCATTTCTGACTGGTGTGAGGTGATACCACACTGTAGTTTTGATTTGCATTTCTCTAATGATTACTGATGTTGAGCATTCTTTCATATGTTGTCTTTTCATCTTGTTTATTGTTTCCTTTGCTGTGCAAAAGCTTTGAAGTTTCATTAGGTCCCATTTGTTTATTTTTGTTTTTATTTTCATTTCTCTAGGAGGAAGGTCAAAAAGGATCTTGCTGTGATTTATGTCATAGAGTGTTCTGCCTATGTTTTACTCTAAGAGTTTTATAGTGTCTGGCCTTACATCTAGGTCTTTAATCCATTTTGAGTTTATTTTTGTGTATGGTGTTAGGGAGTGTTCTAATTTCATTCTTTTACATGTAGCTGTCCAGTTTTCCCAGCACCACTTATGGAAGAGGCTGTCTTTTCTCCATTGTATATTCTTGCCTCCTTTATCAAAGATAAGGTGACCATATGTGCATGGGTTTATCTCTGGGCTTTCTACCCGGTTCCATTGATCTATATGTCTGTTTTTGTGCCAGTACCACACTGTCTTGATTACTGTAGGTTTGTAGTATAGTCTGAAGTCAGGGAGCCTGATTCCTCCAGCTCCATTTTTCTTTCTCAAGATTGCTTTGGCTATTCGGGGTCTTTTGTGTTTCCATACAAACTGTGAAATCTTTTGTTCTAGTTCTGTGAAAAATGCCATTGGTAGTTTGATAGGGATTGCATTGAATCTGTAGATTGCTTTGGGTAGTAGAGTCATTTTCACAATGTTGATTCTTCCAATCTAAGAACATGGTATATCTCTCCATCTGTTTGTATCATGTTTAATTTCTTTCATCAGTGTCTTACAGTTTTCTGCATACAAGTCTTTTGTCTCCTTAGGTAAGTTTATTCCTAGGTATTTTATTATTTTCATGGCAATGGTAAATGGGAGTGTTTCCTAAATTTCTCTTTCAGATTTTTCATCATTGCTGTATAGGAATGCAAGAGATTTCTGTGCATTAATTTTGTATCCTGCTACTTTACCAAATTCATTGATTAGCTCTAGTAGTTTTCTGGTAGCATGTTTAGGATTCTCTATGTATAGTATCATGTCATCTGCAAACAGTGACAGCTTTACTTCTTCTTTTCCGATTTGGATTCCTTTTATTTCTTTTTCTTCTCTGATTGCTGTGGCTAAAACGTCCAAAACTATGTTGAATAATAGTGGTGAGAGTGGGCCACATTGTCTTGTTCCTGATCTTAGTGGAAATGGTTTCAGTTTTTCGCCATTGAAAATGATGTTGGCTGTGCTTTTATCATATATGGCCTTTATTATGTTGAGGTAAGTTCCCTTTATGCCTACTTTCTGGAGGATATTTATCATAAATGGGTGTTGAATTTTGTCAAAAGGTTTTTCTGCATCTATTCAGATGATCATATGGTTTTTATCCTTCAATTTGTTAATATGGTATATCACATTGATTGATTTGAGTATATTGAAAAATCCTTGCATTCCTGGGATAAACTCCACTTGATCATGGTGAATGATCCTTTTAATGTGCTGTTGGATTCTGTTTGCTAGTATTTTGTTGAGGATTTTTGCATCTATGTTCATCAGTGATATTGGCCTGTAGTTTTCTTTCTTTGTGACATCTTTGGGTTTGGTATCAGGGTGATGGTGGCCTCGTAGAATGTGTTTGGGAGTGTTCCTCCCTCTGCTATGTTTTGGAAGAGTTTGAGAAGGATAGGTGTTAGCTCTTCTCTAAATGTTTGATAGAATTCGTCTATGAAGCCATCTGGTCCTGAGCTTTTGTTTGTTGGAAGATTTTTAATCACAATCTCAATTTCAGTGCTTGTGATTGGTCTGTTTATATTTTCTATTTCTTCCTGGTTCAGTCTCGGAAGGTTGTGCTTTTCTAAGAATGTGTCCATTTCTTCCAGGTTGTCCATTTTATTGGCATATAGTTGCTTGTAGTAACCTCTCATGATCCTTTGTATTTCTGCAGTGTCAGTTGTTACTTCTTTTTTATTTCTAATTCTATTGATGTGAGTCTTCTCCCTTTTTTTCTTGATGAGTCTGGCTAATGGTTTATCAATTCTGTTTATCTTCTCAAAGAACCAGCTTTTAGATTTATTGATCTTTGCTATTGTTTCCTTCATTTCTTTTTCATTTATTTCTGATCTGATTTTTATGATTTCTTTTCTTCTGCTAACTTTGGGGGTTTTTTTGTTCTTCTTTCTCTAATTGCTTTAGGTGTAAGGTTAGGTTGTTTATTTGAGATATTTTTTGTTTCTTGAGGTAGGATTGCATTGCTATAAACTTCCCTCTTAGAACTGCTTTTGCTACATCCCATAGGGTTTGGATTGTCGTGTTTTCATTGTCATTTGTTTCTAGGTATTTTTGATTTCCTCTTTGATTTCTCCAGTGATCTCTTTGTTATTAAGTAGTGTATTGTTTAGCCTCCATGCATTTGTATTTTTTACAGATTTTTTTCCTGTAATTGATATCTAGTCTCATAGCGTTGTGGTCAGAAAAGATACATGATATGATTTCAATTTTCTTAAATTTACCAAGGCTTGATTTGTGACCCAAGATATGATCTATCCTGGAGAATGTTCCATGAACACTTGAAAAGAAAGGGTATTCTGTTGTTTTTGGATGGAATGTTCTATAAATATCAATTAAGTCCATCTTGTTTACTGTATCATTTAAAGCTTGTGTTTCTTTATTTATTTTCATTTTGGATGATCTGTCCATTGGTGAAAGTGGGGTGTTAAAATCCCCTACTATGATTGTGTTACTGTTGATTTCCCCTTTTATGGCTGTTAGTATTTGCCTTATGTATTGAGGTGCTCCTATGTTGGGTGCATAAATATTTACAACTGTTATATGTTCTTGGATTGATCCCTTGATCATTATGTAGTGTCCTTCGTTGTCTCTTGTAATAGTCTTTATTTTAAAGTCTATTTTGTCTGATATGAGAATTGCTACTCCAGCTTTCTTTTGATTTCCATTTGCATGGAATATCTTTTTCCATCCCCTCAGTTTCAGTCTGTATGTGTCCCTAGGTCTGAAGTGGGTCTCTTGTAGACAGCATATATATGGGTCTTGTTTTTGTATCCATTCAGCCAGTCTATGTCTTTTGGTTGGAGCATTTAATCCATTTACATTTAAGGTAATTATTGATATGTATGCTCCTATTACCATTTTCTTAATTGTTTTGGGTTTGTTATTGTAGATCTTTTCCTTCTCTTGTGTTTCCTGCCTAGACAAGTTCCTTTAACATTTGTTGTAAAGCTGGTTTGGTGGTGCTGAATTCCCTTAGCTTTTGCTTGTCTGTAAAAGTTTTAATTTCTCCATCAAATCTGAATGAGATCCTTGATGGGTAGAGTAATCTTGGTTGTAGGTTCTTCCCTTTCATCACTTTAAATATGTCCTGCCACTCCCTTCTGGCTTGCAGAGTTTCTGCTGAAAGATCAGCTGTTAACCTTATGGGGAGTTCCTTGTACATTATTTGTTGCTTTTCCCTTGCTGCTTTTAATTTTTTTTTCTTTGTATTTAATTTTTGATAGTTTGATTAATATGTGTCTTGGCATGCTTCTCCTTAGATTTATCCTGTATGGGACTCTCTGAACTTCCTGGACTTGATTGACTATTTCCTTTCCCTTATTAGGGAAGTTTCCAACTATAATCTCTTCAAATATTTTCTCAGTTCCTTTCTTTTTCTCTTCTTCTTCTGGGGCCCCTATAATTCGAATGTTGGTGCATTTAATGTTGTCCCAGAGGTCTCTGAGACTGTCCTCAGTTCTTTTCATTCTTTTTTCTCTATTCTACTCTGCAGTAATTATTTCCACTATTTTATCTTCCAGGTCAGTTATCTGTTCTTCTGCCTGTTATTCTGCTATTGATTCCTTCCAGAGAATTTTTAATTTCATTTATTGCATTGTTCATCATTGTTTGTTTGCTCTTTAGTTCTTCTAGGTCCTCGTTAAACGTTTCTTGTATTTTCTCCATTCTATTTCCAAGATTTTGGATCATCTTTACTACCATTACTCTGAATTCTTTTTCAGGTAGACTGCCTATTTCCTCTTCATTTGTTTGGTCTGGTGGGTTTTTACCTTGCTCCTTCATCTGCTGTGTGTTTTTCTGTCTTCTCATTTTGCTTAACTTACTGTGTTTGGGATCTCCTTTTCACAGCTGCAGGTTCGTAGTTCCTGTTGTTTTTGGTGTCTGCCCCCAGTGGCTGAGGTTAGTTCAGTGGGTTGTGTAGGCTTCCTGGTGGAGGGGACTAGTGCGTGTGTTCTGGAAGAAAAGGTTGGATCTTCTCTTTCTGGTGGGCAGGACCACGTCCGGTGGTGTGTTTTGGAGTGTCTGTGGCCTTATTATGATTTTAGGCAGCCTCTCTGCTAATGGGTGGGTTTGTGTTCCTGTCTTGCTAGTGGTTTGGCATGGGATGTCCAGCACTGTAGCCTGCTGGTTGTTTAGTTGAGCTGGGTCTTAGCGTTGAGATGGAGATCTCTGGGAGAGCTTTCACCATTTAATATTACATGGAGCCAGGAGGTCTCTTGTCTACCAATGTCCTGAACTCGGCTCTCCCACCTCAGAGGCACAGGCCTGACACCCAGCCGGAGCACCAAGACCCTGTCAGCCACACAGCTCAGACGAAAAGGGAGAAAAAAAGAAAGAAAGACAGAAAAAAATAAAATAAAATTATTAAAATAAAAAATAATTATTAAAAATAAAAAATAAGAAAGCAGAGAGCAACCAAACCAAAAAACAAATCCACCAATGATAACAAGCGTTAAAACTATACTAAAAAAACAAACAATAAATGGACAGACAGAACCCTAGGACAAATGGTAAAAGCAAAGCTATACAGACAAAATCACACACAGAAGCATACACATACACACTCCCAGAAAGAGATAAAGGAAAAAAATATATATATACCGTTGCTCCCAAAGTCCACCACCTCAATTTTGGGATGATTCTTTGTCAATTTGGGTATTCCACAGATGCAGGCTACATCAAGTTGATTGTGGAGATTTAATCCGCTGCTCCTGAGGCTGCTGGGAGGGATTTCCCTTTCTCTTCTTTGTTTGCACAGCTCCCAGGGTTCAGCTTTGGATTTGGACCCGCCTCTGCATGTAGGTCGCCTGAGGGCGTCTGTTCCCGCCCAGACAGTTCCGGGGTTGAAGGAGCAGCTGCTTCGGGGGCTCTGGCTCACTCAGGCCGGGGGGAGGGAGGGGTACGGGGCCGGGGCCGGGAGGAGGCGGGGCGAGCCTGCGCGGCAGAGGCCAGCGTGATGTTGCAGCAGCCTGAGGCGCGCCGTGCGTTCTCCCGGGTAAGTTGTCCCCGGATCACGGGACCCTGGCAGTGGCAGGCTGCACAGGTTCCCGGGAGGGGCGGTGTGGTTAGTGACCTGTGCTCGCACACAGGCTTCTTGGTGGCGGCAGCAGCAGCCTTAGCGTCTCACGCCCGTCTCTGGGGTCCGCGCTGATAGCCGTGGCTCACACCCGTCTCTGGAGCTCGTTTAGGTGGCGCTCTGAATCCCCTCTCCTCGCGCACCAAGAAACAAAGAGGCAAGAAAAAGTCTCTTGCCTCTTAGGCGGCTGCAGACTTTTTCCCGGACTCCCTCCCGGCCAGCTGTGGCGCACTAGCCCCTTCAGGCTGTGTTCACGCCGCCAACCCCAGTCCTCTCCCTGCGATCCGACCGAAGCCCGAGCCTCAGCTCCCAGCCCCGCCCGCCCCGGCGGCTGAGCAGACAAGCCTCTCGGGCTGGTGAGTGCTGGTCGGCGCCGAGCCTCCGTGCGGGAAGTGCGGGAATCTCTCCGCTTTGCCCTCCGCACCCCTGTGGCTGCGCTCTCCTCCGTGGCTCCGAAGCTCCCCCCTCCGCCACCCGCAGTCTCTGCCCGCGAAGGGGCTCCTAGTGTGTGGACACCTTTCCTCCTTCACAGCTCCCTCCCACTGGTGCAGGTCCCGTCCCTATTCTTTTGTCTCTGTTTTTCCTTTTTTTTTTCCCTACCCAGGTACGGGGGGAGTTTCTTGCCTTTTGGGAGGTCTGAGGTCTTCTGCCAGCGTTCAGTAGGTGTTCTGTAGGAGCTGTTCCACATGTAGATGTATTTCTGATGTATTTGTGGGGAGGATGGTGATCTCTGCGTCTCACTCCTCGCCATCTTGAAGGTCTTCCTGTCCCATAAGATTCTGATGCAGTACATCTAGTATGAGGCCCAAAATTTTTCATTTATGCCAAGCAATTTAGGTGATTCTCATGTAGTATCATACTTTTTAAATGTTAGTTTAAAATGTGATATATAACTCAGAAAATATAATAAAAGAAGCAACAAGGGAATTAACATGATACACTAGAAAATACTTAGAACAGAGGAAGGCAATAATGGAGGAATAGAGGAATGAAAAAAACCTAAGACATAGAAAATAGCAAAATGGCAGGCATGAATATTATCTTATCAGTAATTACAGTAAATGTAAATGAATAAAACACTCCAATCAAAAGGGATATATTGGCAGAATAATACTTAGAGACTTAAGAGTGGATTTTTAAAAATTATCCAACAACATGCTGTCTATTAGAGACACACCTTAGATTTAGACACAAATGGATTGAAATTAAAAGATGGAAAAAGGAATACCATTCAAATAGTAACTAAAAGAGAGCTGCAGTAGCTATACCAATATCAGACATAATAGATTTCAAGGCAACAATTATTAGAGACCAAAAAAGGACATTTCATAATGACAAAATGATCAATTTATCAAGACGTAATAATTATAAACATATATGCGTGCACCTAATAACACAGCACCAAAATACATGAAGCAAAAACCGACAAAATTGAAGGGAGAAAGAAACAATTCAACTATAATAGTACTTGGAGGCTTAAACCAACCCTCAGACCCCATAATCCCTCCCTTATATAGTCAACATAATATGGCTCAAGAAACTAGTTGTCTCAAGTCAGGTCTGAATAAGCTTCTTGACCCCTTTGTGCCAAGGTTTTTCCCATGTTTAAGTCCACAGTGTACTCTTGGACATCATATGGTGGGTTCCATTACCTCACTCACATCATTAACATCTATACGTTTTAAAGGATAAATTTTGAAGATTGAAAATTTAAATGATAGGCATTTAGAAACAAATGCATTTTTTTAAATGTAAGAAGCTTTTCACTTGCCACCCAACAGCTATTCAATGATATCCACTGTCTCTTTGACTTTTCTGTTAACATTGTTCAATCAAATTCAGGAGCAGTTCTATGCTGTGGCTTTATGCAATTCAGAGAGTGATTGTGATTCACACACTGTATCTTCTCAGGCTGGTCACTGTTAGCTTTTACATGAGTTTTCCTGGTGTCCGAACCACTTTTATCTTTCTATTTCTATACGAAATGCTCAGTTATAAATTTATATCTGAAAATTTATCCATCACTTTAAGTTTTTTCTTTGAACTAAAAAAAAAGCTTCAGGCTAATATAAATTCCTTATACAAAGGAAATTTTGAGGACAGAGTTAGTTGTAGCTGTAAATCCCTTTATTAATAAGTAAGCATTACGTATTATGCAGCATTTTTTATAATTTACTTTATATTTCTATTCCTTTGTCATGATTCTCTCTCACTGAATATGTTTCTTATTCTCTGAACTCAATTCCTCTGTTTCTTTTGCTAGCTGTTTTCTGTTGCTTACCTCGATATTAGTACTTCCCTAAATTCCATCCTTGGCTCACTTTTCTCTTTATTTTACCTTTTATCACTAGGAAATCTAACCCTCTCTCACAGTATTACAGATCTATTAGCCAATGATTCCCAAATCTCTATCCCTTTCCTAGAAAGTTCTTTTATGTTCCAGTCTTTATTTCCACATTCTTAGTACGTAGTCCCTTGGCATATCCCACAGGCATCAATTTCAAGATCTCCCCAAAATACTCAAATCCAATGTCCCTGGTCACTTCCCAGCAAACCTTCCTGTACTATTCATTTCTTCAATTAATGCACCACTATTGACTCCTCAGCTGAATCATCCTTGATCTTCCCTCTTCCTATTTCCCGCATCTCATTTCCCCTCAAATACCATCAACTTTGCCTCCAAAATCCCTCAAACCATTTGTGATGGATTCAAAATGGACACACATTATTTACCACTGCTCCCATCATCACTGGATTTGGCCATGGGATTTGATTTGGCCTATGGGACATTAGTAAATGTGACACAAATAGAGGCTTCATGAGCATTTGTATCTTTCGGCTTGTCTTCTTGGAACTCTGCCCTGAGACCACCATGATGTTAAGACGTCAGTCTTACCTCAAGAAGGAAGCGAGGAGCCACGTGGAGGAGAGGAGCGATTCCTTTAACCGAGCAACAGCGCCAACAGCCAGACGCATGTGTGAGGTCATCTTGAGCCATGCAGGATTTCCAGCCGTAATCTGACTGCAAACACAGGAATGTGCCCCAGCAAGATGAGCAGGAGAAAGATCCAGCCAGCTCATATATTGATAAGAAACAATACATCGTTCTTTGCTGTAGCCACTCAGTTTGAGGTGGCTCGTTAGGCAACAACAGTTAAGAGAAACATCATCCCTTTCTCTCTGCGTTGATGGCCCTACCTGAGGCTCACCCAGTCTCTTCTGGATTTTGGAAGTAGCAAGATAACCAATCTCCCTAACGCCTATATTTCCTCTTCCAGTTTATCCAAAACCACCATCTTTATTACATTCACATATATTCATATCATTCTTATACTATACGTAGAAACTTTCAATAACCACATTGCTATGAATAACAGCTAAACTCTTTAGTATATCTTTAATGCCCTTTATATTTTCTACCCAACTTATGCTTCCAAACTTGCTTCTCACCACATCCACCTTCCTGTACTCCTATAGGATTTTGCACATTTTTATTACAGCTTTTACCATCTTTTTATGTAATAGTTATGTATTTAAGCATTTGTTCCACCATCCGTAGTAACTATAGGTGACCACAGTACCTCAAACACAATAGACGTTAAATTATCACTTATTGAATGAATACTTTACCATGATCAGAAAACTTGGTTTTACTTTCTTTTATTTGAATTTCAGTTGAAAACAATGCAGCTTTATGTCCATTTTACTGATGAGGAAACAGATTCATAAAAGTTAGGAGCCCTGCTCAGGTCACAGAGTACTAGAGCCTTTAATAAAAGTGTTGTTATCTGATTCCTTGCAGAGTATGCTTTGCCCTAATTAACTACTCTGTATCTTCAAAAACACTATGTATTTGCATATTTTGAAAATGAAAATTTAAATACTCTACCAAAATCAGGCTGTCAGTGCTTTATAATTCCATATAATATTTCTTTGATTCCATGTTATAAATGTACAGTGAATTCCTTTCCTTTGGTTGAATGTAAAGTTGTATGGTAAGAAAATCTTTAATTAATGGTTTTCATTATGGTCAGCCTTTAAATAATCCAACCTCTTTTTCCAGTATCTTCAGAGAAAGCTTATCATTCCAGTAGGGTCAGCTTAGTAAAATCAACATGTTTAATCTTCATGTGTAATAGTTGGCTGAAAGCCAATGGAATCAAAAAGGCAGGTGTGAGCAAGGAAGAAAACAGGCAAGTGTAGACGAGCACAAGGGTAAAACACCCCTTTAATAGATGCAGGAGAAAATGTACTGTATTCTGTAGGGAATGAACAATTCTGATGGGTTGAATAAGTCACTGATTGCTTCTCCCACTTACCTGATTGTGACCTTGGACATTTTACTTCATTTCTGAGTCTTGATTAACTTGTCTGAAAAATAAAAGTAATTATGCCTGACAAGTTTGTTGGGGGTTTAGCTGAAATATTATACATACAGCACATTGAACAATGTCTGGCATATAGCAAGCTAGCAATAAATTGTAATAATTATAATTGTTGTTATGTTAGACAGTAAATTTTTTTAGGTTAAATAGAATAATTGCTCATGATCAATACTAGAGTGTTGAAGTACTCCCAAATCAAAGCTATTTTGTTACCTGTGATAATATTTTATTTACAATGTTAGTGTTATCCTAAGTAAAGACTAGGAGGAAGATATTGGCCAGAATGCATAGAATATGCAATCCCATGGCAAGGTGAATGAGACACCATGATTAATTTGGACAATATCAGTTCACACTCTTAAGGGATTTGACCACTCAGATATCACTGGAAAAACTGGGATTCTATTAGCACTGGGGAAATAGCTGTTGGGTAGTCAACCAATGACAGTTGTCTTTACATCTTTTCTCTGCTTCCTCCTCTCTCTTTCACTCTTCAATCCACTCCAGTCGGATATCTGTCCCTCTTGTTCTTGAAGTCACCTCCTGAAGTGACCATGGACTCGCATGCCCTCAAATTTAATCAATATTTTTTAGCTCTGGTCTTATTTGACTGCTCAGTAACACATAAAACAGTCAGTTGTTTCCTCCTTCTAGAAATGCTTTTTTCTTGGTCTATGTGATACAAAACTTTACTGATTTTCTTACCTAGCATCTCCCTCCCTCTCTTTAGACAACTCTTCCTCTTCCACTCGACTTAATGTGACTCAGAACTTTTATTTTTTTTCTCCCTACCATCTATATGCCAGTAACTACCAAATCATAATCTCTAGCCTACACTTAGAGACCTATATATTTAATTGCTTACTTGACCCAGTCAATTGATCATCTCCATGGCATCACAAAATTGACATTCCAGACTTGAGTTTTTTATTTTCTCCCAAAATTGTTATCCTCCAGACTTACATGATTTCAATAAATGACACTATCACCTCCCCGCACCCATTTGCTTAAGCCCCAAATCTGGGCACATCTTGCCATATCTCTCTCTTACCTCCATATTCAATATATCACTGAGCCTCAGTGATTCTACTACCCTCAAAACACCCTGAATCATCCATTACTCTCCATTTGCACTGCCAATACCCCAGTCCAAGCTATTCCAACTCTCGCCTGGACTAAGGCAATTGTCTCCTAAAAATGTCAATCTTCTTCCACTCTTACCCCAATCCAAACCAATGCAATACCCGTATTGCAACCAATGGGGTCTTTTAAAGATATAGATGAAATGGTGTCACTCTCCTACTTAAAATCCTTTTATGACAGCCCCCCCCCCACCCTATTGCACTAAAATAAGATTCAAACAAGTCAGCATGGGCCACAGTCATGCCATCCTCTTCAGTCTCATCTCATGCTACCTTGTCCTCACTGCACTCTGGCCAGCTTGGCCTTCTTTCGTGAACATCTCACACTCGCAGCCACAAGGCCTTTTTCGTGGAAGGGCTGGACTGCTATCCACACACATCCTTCCTCCCACACACATCCTTCCTCCCACACACATCCTTCCTCCCACACACATCCTTCCTCCCACACACATCCTTCCTCCCACACACACACTCGTTGTCTGCCTATTTGTCCTTCAGAGAGGCTTTTTATGATTGTCTCAGCTAAAGAAAATGCCCCGTGGTCTTTCTTAAAGCACCTTGTTCTTTTCCTCTAGTAGTGGTTGTTACAATCTGTAATTTTTAAATGTATTTTAATTTTACAAACAAATTAAAAATGTGTCATTATCAAAATTTGTTTCATGCTTTTGCTGTCTGGTTAAAATTAGGTGTAATTTAGTCTGTTAATTTACTTACATATATTTATTCTTTAGATGCTTGGAACCCATCTCCCTTTGTAGCTACTACTACAAGAACACACACGCGCGCGCGCACACACACACACACACACACACACACGCAAGTATGCAGAAGTTTCTTTATAGCTTTGGGAGAAACGTATGAAATTCTAAAATTTGTGCACATAACTATGGGATCCTAATGCCATTTTAACCCAACAGAATTTAGTCCTTGCTAAAAGTTATTTCATTCTTACAAAGCATTAGATCAAAAAAGGAAATACAAATTCATTAACATCCAGCTTCAAGTTCATTATCAAAAATGAATGAAAAATCTCTAATCCAATGAAATCTAGTTTATTTCAATAAGTATATACTAGTAAAATACCTATATGTTTTTATTGACCTCTGTCTTGTTCTTGCTTTTAATTTATTAGACTGCATCAATTGAGCTATGTCAATTATTTTAAGGGAAATAATACCAGTAACATTTTGTCTTTAAAATCTCAAATAGGAAATCCCCATTAGTGTAATAAATAATGTATTTGGCAGGAAATTGGCAAGCTGTCTTATTCAGAAAACTTCCTGGCTGACAATCACACAAAACTGAGACCATAAAGCATATCTTAAATGTTTCAGCACTTGGATTTTCCTAAATACTTCTTTTAAGTTCCTTCTGAACAACTTGCACAAAGATCAAAACATACTAATTTCATCATTGCTGGCCAAAATCACAACAGAAACTTATAAAAGTATATGGATACACTTACCAACTTATGAACAATAAAACGTTTCATGACTTTATTGAAAAGACTCAATAAGATAAGATTTTCCTCATTTATAACATGGAGAGGTTGAACTAGATGAAAGCTAAGATATCTTCAAGCTCTAAAAATTCTAATGTTTTTTCTCTTAGATTAAATAAATAGAACATAAAGTACTCTATACTACACATAGTACATATTTTCCTCTTCTTACAAGGAAAGGCATCTATGTTTCACCATTTCTATAATTTTACTTTATATTTATTAATGTGTATCGAGCAAGTTAATATACCAGAAGATGTGGTATAGTCTTACGTCTCTAAGAGGTGAAAATACAAAAGAGTAACATCATCACTCCTTAGCTTGAACAAACAGCTAATTGGGAGGACTTCCTGCCACCCCTCCACTCTCGCCTCTTATATCCCCCATCTCTGCTCCAATCCTCTTAAACACACACTAACACACACCCCATCAGGAGGCCCATTATGGATATAACCATTCTAATCTGCTGAGGGCAACAGAGAGCATCCTCAGGAACTACAGAGTAGAAACAACCCTGTCTAGAATCCATTTCAGGTGTCCTCACTGATGGCTCAGATAGAGATGCTGCACTATGAAGGCATTTCATTCTGATCCGTGTTCATAGCCCTTCGAAATACCGTTAAAAAGTAAGAGTCAAAATAAAATCAAATCAAAGATGCCCCTGAGCAAGTAAGAGAATGAGCAAGTAACCAGGAATGCCTGTGGTTAAGCTGTACCCTGCCACTTGAGCCAACAGACCCTCTCGTATTAGAGATATCAGTGGTGGGGAAAAACACCATGTGTGACTTAGGGGAAGTCCCAGTGGGAAAATCATAACGCTGCCCCCTGGGGTACTGGAGCAAGGTCACACAATTTGCAAGAGAGAATATATGTTTTTTGAAATGCAACTCTTGGCATGGTACAACTGAAAGCCAGACTATGGGACACCATATGAATTCATGAGCCATATCTTCCCTGACCCATCAACTCAGATAGCCCAGACTCCTGTCATACACCATGGCTGCACCAGCACCTCTTCCTCAGCATAATCCCATGGCCCACAAGGGGGATCTCTGAGGACTAGCTGATGGGGGATGAAAATGCCCACGCTTGGCTTACAGATGGGTCAGCTCAGTGTGTGGACACAAGCCACTACAGCCTAATTCAGGCACAGACTGGGACAGTGCATCTGGTCATCTACTTCATGTGATAAAAGAAGTGGCCTGAGATTAGGACATATAAGGACTCATGGGTAGTCTGGCTAGCTGATCAAAATCATAGAAGAAAAAAGATTGGAAGATCACGGACAAAGAGGTCTGGCAGAAAGGAATATAGTGTATGGGAAATGGGAGTGGGAGAGGGAGGGAGACACAAGAGGGAAGAGATATGGGGATATATGTATAGCTGATTCACTTTGTTATAAAGGAGAAACTAACACACCATTGTAAAGCAATTATACTCCAATAAAGATGGTAAAAAAGAAAAAAAAAGAAAGAAATGGGAGTGAATGTAAAGTGTGAAAATCTTTGTATTAAAAGTTAACATCAATCCAAGAGTTCCCACTATGGAAGTGGCACTAAACAACCAAGTAGGCAGAATGACTTAGCCAATTGATGACAGCAAGCTGTCACTGGCCGGTCCAACGGTGGAACAATGGACATATTACAAAGTGGCGCTGGTGAAAGAGATAGAGGTTAGGCATCAACCCAGCAGCATAGGCTCCCACTTTCCATAATGAATCGAGCTACTGCTGCCTCTAAATGTCCAACCTGCCAGCAACAGAGACCAATGTTGAGTCCATATCATGGCACCATTCCTTAAGGAGACAATCTGCCCATTTGATGGCAATTTGTCTACACTGAGTCCCTTCTACCTTTAAAAGACCTGTGATTGATTCACAGGAATAGCCCTTTTTTGGTATGGATTGCCTTTCCTGCACACAGAGTCTCAGCCGGCATCACTACCCAAGGGTTTGTTCAACCTGCCCAGGATCCCACACACAGCAGAGTAGGCATTAGAGTAGGCCTGTGACAAAGAGATACACCAGTCATACCACCTCCATGAAAACGTGGATTTGAGCAACGGGTAGACTGTGATGGATGTGGAGATTCATCATCGACATGCCTCTGCAAGGAAGGATTTATAGTCCCAGCTGCCTAGGTGTTGTCAGCCCTGAGTCCCACCACCTATGGTGACCCACATCTAGCAGCTGATCTACAAGTAAGAAGTTTCAGCCAACTCACCCCACTGAGTTAGGGCCATTTTAGCTCAATCAAAATGGCTAAGTCTGACATGACGTCTGCATCACAGCTCAACTTTTCCTGCCCAGTCTTATTTCCTTGCTTTTCTTTCCACATTTGTTTATCCCAAGGGCAATGTCTAATAAATATTCTATTCTCTAAACTCCATCTCAGAGTCTAACAGAACCCACCTGGATTACATTTTCTGAACAAATCTCAGGGCCACAGAGTGAGCCGTGGGAGGCCCCAGAGCATATTAATATCTCAGGACATCTTTATGAATCTATACAATGCACTTTCATAAGTATATATTTTTAAATTACTCCTGGGTTTATACTTGCAGCCTTATGATAATTGAAGTAGCATGCAAATAAATTCTCAAATACCTTTAGCCAATATGTATAGAAAATGTACATCATATCTATTTTAGGAAACCCTCCTACACTGTTGATGGGAATATAAATTGGTACAGCCACTATGCAGAACAGTATGGATGTTCCTTAAAAAGCTAAAAATATAGCTACCATATGATCCAGCAATCACACTCCTGGGCATGTATCTGGAGAAAATGATAATTCAAAAAGATACATGCACCCCAATGTTCATTGCAGCACTATTTACACTAGCCAAGATATGGAAGCAACCTAAATGTCCATCAACAGAGGACTGGATTAAGAAGATGTGGTACATATATTCAATGGGATATTACTCAGCCATAAAAAAAGGACAAAATAGTGTCATTTGCAGCTGCATGGATGGGACCTAGAGATTGTCATACTGAGTGAAGTAAGTCAGACAGAGATAGACAAATATCATATGATACTGCTTATATACGGAATCTAAAAAAAAATGGTACAAATGAACCTATTTACAAAACAGAAATAGAGTCACAGATGTAGAAAACAAACTTAACAGTTACCAACGAGGAAAGGGGGAGAGGGAGGGATAAACTGGGAGATTGGGATTGACATATACACACACTACTATATACAAAATAGATAACTCATAAGAACCTTTGTATAGCACAGGGAACTCTACTCAATACTCTCTAATGAGCTATATGGGAAAAGAATCTAAAAAAGGGTAGATACATGTATATGTATAACTGATTCACTTTGCTGTTCAGCAGAAACGAACCCAAGATTGTAAATCAACTATACTCCAATAAAAAATAATTTAAAAAAGAAAAGAAAAAACAAAATTCTAGGAGAGGGCCGGGAAGCTAGGCACTGTCCCCTCACCATCCCGGGCCCTCTGACGCCTTCCTCCACTTCCACCTCCTCTCGGCCCCCGCCCCCCCACGCCCGCCCCAGTTAAGGTGGGGCGGGGAACAACCCAGAATTTCTTTAACTCTCTCCAGCCCTCCCCCAACCCGGCCTGAACGTGAGAAGAACCAGGCCGGCCCACTGCCATCAGGGGCCTGGTACCGCCGTGGGGTGTGTGAAGACGCCGGCGTGCAGCCCCGCCCAGGGCAAGCGGCTGGGAAGGGCCTGGTCCCCCTCTCGCCCTCCCCTCCCCCCTCCCCCTCCCCCCCCCTCGCCCATTTGTGAGGACTGGGGCCCCCATCCCGCGCCGCCACCAATGCGATGGCCCACTAGCAGATGACCAGTTCGCAGAAGGCCCTGCTGCTCGAGCTGAAATCCCTGCAGGAGGAAGCGGTGGAGGGCGCCGTCTCACCCTGGTGGATGAATCCGACCTCTACAACGGGGAGGTTGCCCTCTTCGGACCCCCTAACACCCTCTATGAAGGCGGCTACTTCAGGCTCATATTAAATTCCCTATTGATTACACGGATTCACCACCTACCTTGAGATTCTTGACCCAAATGTGGCTCCCCAACATTTAAGAGCATGGAGATGTGCGCATTTCCACTCTTCCTCTGCCTGTAGGCGACCCGCAGAGTGGAGAACCGCCCTCTGGAAGGCGGAACCCTACTCAAAATTTCAGGACTATCCTGTTAAGTGTAATCTCGTTGCTTAATGAGCCCAATACCTCCTCCCCAGCCGAGGCGAATGCTTCGGTTATGTTCAGGAAAGGGAGGGACAGTACAGGAAAAGACAAAGAATATGCCGAAATCATTAGGAAACAGGTTTCAGCCACTAAAGACAAAGCAGAAAAGGATGGAGCGAAGGTCCCCACAACCCTGGCGGAATACTGCATCAAAACTAAAGTGCTGGGACTTCCCTGGTGGTCCAGTGGCTAGGGCTCAACGCTCCCAAGGCAGGGGGCCCGGGTTTGATCCCTGGTCAGGGAACTAGATCCCACATGTGTGCCCCAGCTAAAGATCCCACATGGGGCGTTGAAGATCCCGCATGCATGTAACGAAGACCCGGCAAAGCCAAATAAATATTTAAAAAAGAAAAAAACCCACTAAAGTACTGCAGCCTCAGTTCACCTCTACAAAGTGTTCACAGTGAAACACATTTGGTCTGTTTTCAGATTCTTGAAGAATTAAATAGTCTTTCATCAAAAAAAAAAGATAAATAAAATTCTAAAAATTTCACAGGCAAAAATAATCTCAAAATGGATCATAGATCTAAATGTAAGAGTTACAACTATAAAAATTTCAAGAAGAACACACAGGAGAAATATTTAGCAACTTTGGGTTTGGCAAAAAAATTCTAGATACAAAACAAACAGTATGAACGAAAACTATTTCATAAATTGGACTTTATCAAAATTTAAAACTTTGCTCTTCAAAAGACCCTGTTAATGAAAGAAAAGATAAACACAGACTGAGAGAAAATATTTGCAAAATATATGTTCAAAAAGGACTTATACCTAGAATATATATAGAACTCTTACAACTCAATAATATGATAAATAACCCAATAAATATGGGCAAAAAATCTGAACTAATGCTCTGAAGAAGATATACAGATGACAAATAACCTCATGAAAATATGTTCCACATCATTAGTCACTATGGAATTTAATTAATTAAATAAAAGCATTTAGATGTAAATTATATGCAAATTAGAACTACATGAGCTATCACTAGGATTTCTAAAACTAGAAAGACTATTCATACCAAGTGTTGACGAGCATATAGAACAACTGGAACTCATATGATGCTCTTTTATTTTTTTTAATTTTTATTATTTTAAATTTTATTTTATTTTTTTGGCCGCGTTGTGTCTTCATTGCTGCGCGCAGGCTTTCTCTAGTTGCAGCGAGCGGGGGCTACTCTTCGTTGCGTGCGTGGGCTTCTCAGTGCGGTGGCTTCTCTTGTTGCCGGGGACGGGCTCTAGGCACGGGGGCTTCAGTAGTTGTGGTTCACAGGCTCAGTAGTTATGGCTTGTAGGCTCTAGAGCACAGGCTCAGTAGTTGCGGCGCATGGGCTTAGTTGCTCCACGGCATGTGGGATCTTCCCACCCATGTCCCCTGCATTGGCAGGCAGATTCTTAACCACTGCACCACCAGGAAACTCCTTATGATGCTCTTTGAAAAGTAATATGGTACAACCACTTTGGGACATTGGTTGGCTGTGTATTATAAATACAAATCAGCAATTCCACTCTAGACATTTATCCCAGAGAATGAAAAATATATGTTCATAGCAGTTTTATTCACAACAGCCCTGGAAACAACCAGATGTCCATCAACTGTTGAATAGATAAACAAGTTGTGTTATAGCCTTACAATGAACTACTACTCAGCAATAAAGAGAAAGATACCTCTGATACATGCAATATGGGTAAATCTCAAAAACGTTGAGTTCATACTGAATGTTTCCATCGATGCTAAATTCTAGAAAATAAAAGCTAATCTATAGAGACAGTAAGCAGATCAGTGGTTTCCTTGAGCTGTGGGTGAAGGAAGTAATGACCACAAATGGGCAAGGAGAAACATTCTGGCCTGATGGAAATATTCCATATTGTGAGTGTAGTGGGAGTTACACAGGTGTATATATCAATATTTGTCAAAAGCCATAAAATGCTACACTTAAAATCTTTGAATTATTCTATGTAAATTATACCACAATAAAAATTTTTAAAGAACATTTTTAAAAACTGTTTAAAGTATGACCAAAAGAAATGAAAGTAGGATTTTGAATAGATATTTGTACACCCATGTTCATAGCAGTTTTGCAAAATAGACAAAGGGTGGAAACAACCCATGTGTCCATGAACAGAAGAATGTGTAAACTAAATATGGTATATACATACAATTAAATATTATTCAGCCTTAAAAATCTGACACGTGCTACAACATAGACGAGCCTTGAAAACATTATGCTAAGTGAAATAAGCCAGTTACAAAAGGACAAATAATGTGTGATTCCACTTGTATGAGGTTCTTAAAGCAGTTGAATTCACAGAAGCAGAAAGTAGAACGGTAGCTGCCAAAGGGTGAGAGGAGAGGAGAATGAGGAGTCAGTGTTCAGTGGATCAGAGTTGCAGGTGGGGAAGAAGAAAACGTTCTGGAGATGAATGGCGGGGATGGTTGCCCAACGACATGCATGTACCTAATGCCATAGAACCGTACATTTTTAATTGTTTCAAAAAGGTAAATTTATGTATATTTTACCACAATTTAAAAAAAGGAGAGGTAATGAATATAATATGTAAGAGGAAGAAGTGGACACCCCTTTGAAATTAATGCTTTGATTCTGTGGGTAGGGAAAGCTTGGAAACCAAGATGAGCAACCCCATCGTAGGAAACTGATAAGCAAGGGATCAAGGAGACTAGAAAGAAAGAATTTCAAATAGGGACCATCCTGACCAACAGGATAGGTGAACCTAACAATTCAGATGATTATCTTTATGCCGAAATGCAAAGAAATGATCACCTTGAGTCTCTCCCAAAGGGTTATGTTTCTAACTCCCAAAAGCTTTCTATAGAAGCATGAATTTCATGGGAAATAGCTGGAGAATAGGCTAATGGAAAGATATGAATTTCGATTGGGCCCACTGTCTGCGCAACAATTTCTCTATGGGCTAAGACAAAGGGTCATTAGATTTGGAATCACATCCCCCATTCACAAGAGAAACACTGACAAGTTACTAAGATTCGGAGGAGATCAATAGGACAGAAGAATCAGCTAAACTTGCCGGCACGGCAGCTATGGCAACAACCTTGGCAAACCCTCCGCACAGATAGCAACAAGCCACTTCAAAATCACTGGGAGCTGAGCCAAGAGAGGGAACACTGAGACAAGGGCTTCGTAAATCCTAAGGATAAACTCCCTGCACATGGAAAACAAAGGACAACTTCCAAAGCGTTTCCTTTGATTTCTTCTGATCTTTCTTAATTTAAGAACCCTGGCACTAAAGTCTGGAGATTAGACCCAGTCTCTCAAAGGGAAGGACAATCTGCCCCAAAATCCTTAACATCAGGTCCAGTAAAACATTAGATTGGCCTGGAGAGACTCTAAACCCCGAGACTTGTTTTGAACAAAAGATAACTTTCAAGAATCTCAGGAACTTTTAGATACAGGATCAAAGATAACATTAATTCTGGGAAACTTGAACATAAGGAGAGAAATTTTTTTGACTATTGAAAGATATGGAGGAGAAGTAGCTGAGGTTCCTGGGTTAGGATAGTGGCCAGACACAGAGGACCAAAGAAGTTTTCCTAGGGTGGTATTTCCTTTCCTTGAGTGTGTAATTGCAAGGGATTTATTGCAATTCTAGGGATGGAAAGAGCCTTCAAATGTTAAAGAGTAGAACCCCCAACAACTGGACCTGCTGAAAGGGAAGCTCTAGAACCACACTGTTGCAAATGTGGAATAGTACCACGGTGCAGTAGGACTATACTAAATTACATAGCAGGGATGTTGAAGAAACTGGGACTAACCCCACACACCACTTACCCCTTGAACCCTGGTTTGACTGGTCCAAAATAGAGATGGACATTGAATCAACCTTTCGGTAATCTGTGGTCACTGATGTAGCAAATGCATCCTTTTAGATGCTAATTATGACCTGTTAATTTTGGTCATCAATATAGTGTGCCTTTGTCTGGCCAGAATGGCCCTACTATAGGATAAATTCTTTAGCACTACATTATAATCTCATAAGGTAACATTTAAACAGGTGTCCTTGATCTTATTCAAATAGAAGATGTATTTATTTTAGAGCTGGCACGTTGGCGTAGCAGTTGGAAATAATTGTACTTGAGGCTCTGCCTTCCCTTATTAGTTTGACAACTAAAAATGATAGAACAATTTTATAGAAAAACTAAATTCAAGGGCCCTTCACCAAACAATAACTTTTATGGGAGTGTTGTTATTTCAAACATATAAATTATACACTGAATGGAACAAAATGTTTGTCCTTGAAACTCACATCACTAAACAGGATGCAAAGAAAGTACGTGCCGGGTACAGATACCGACACAATGGGGTATTCTGCTGCAGTAACATCATTAGATCACGTGGCCTCCTGACAGGCAGGTTTCTTAAAGATTACACAGGCAACTTTCTAACCTCTCAGCCCATATAACCCAGAATGACTCCCCAGTGGACTCTCCAGTGATCCCTTGATGTGGAATCATTGGCATGTCCCTAAGGAAATGAAAAGGTTGTCATGTCTGTCAAATGGTGTACTCATTTTTGAGTACAAATCAGTTGCCAGCCACTTATTGGTCCATCGTTAAAACAGAGCAACCCAAAGAGAGAACATCAAGTCCTTTTGCCACCACCACAAATTTGATTATATCTGATACCCAAGTACTCTCAAGGGATGACGGGCAGATGAGGGCTCCATTGTTAAATGGAAGCAGTAGAATCGGGATAGAGCACTGTCCTTCACAGAAGCATGCTGCACTGCTAGGAGCCAGCCCTTGGCAAGAGCACCCTTACTGATGCCCAGGGTACACTGCTTCTTCTAAGAAACACTGTGCTTCACCACTGCACTCTTCACTCTGATACCTCCAAGACGATTATTTTCAAATACCACAAGATGTGGTAGCCATCCAAATCTCAGTGTGCTTGGAGGTAGAGTCTTCGTCACCTTAACAATTTATCTTCTCAATAATTTCTCCCTTCACAATAATTGCCCCCTTCACAGTCCTACCCTCCACACAACTCAAGCCCCACGGCAAAGGGTGAGGTAACAGTCTGGCCAATAAATATGCTCGAACCTCACACACGACTGGCCATTCCACCACCATGAAGAGATCTGGAGCAATACAAGTGACAGGTCCTGAATGCTTCTTCATTAAAAAACTAGAGAGAAAATAGAAGTAGAGCTGACTTATTTACTGAATTGGGGTAAAGTATATACGGTTCATTGGGGAAAAAACATGGGTTGGTCAAAAATATATAAGTAAAAACTTAAATATAAGTAAACACTTGTATCTGAAGTTATATTTTCTTATATTTTAACCATGGTGGAGGGGGACTTGTGGATGAAATGAGGACAGATATTCATTTCTGGATGCCAGAAATGCTAAAATAAATATTCAAACTCCCTTTGTCCCAATGCGTGGCAAGATACATGTGAACCACCTAGAAGCCAAATCATACAGGAAACTTTAGTGTCTGAGGAACCAGGAAACATTGAATATTTTTTCAAACAGGGTCAGGGGAACTTTGATATGAAATCCAGAAATCTTTTAAAACTAAGAGGCCTTTGATTAGTTTTTTCTTTTCTAGTCTAGTTCTCTAATCCTTCTTTTCTGTTGATGGACATAGTATCCTATGCAAGACTAGGGTACAACTTCACTGTTAACAGCTTGTCCCAAGCAACTGCACTTTTGGGGCCTGAATGTGGAGTTGCTTAGTCTGATGAGAAGCAAGGCTATTTTCAGCATTTATGGAACCATTCAACCAACTGTCACGGGCCATTTGACACATTGCAGCCTCCCATGCCGGAGTGGTCTCTATAGAGAGAAGAACCTTGGTCTCAAAGTATTAATTATATACAGTTATACATGGCAATGGCTGTAGCCTGTGGAGAACACTCAACCAGGAAAGAGATCAATCTGTTCTACTTTAGCAAGTAGAAAAGCTAATTGTTGCTAATGAAAGTTTATTTATATACATTCTCTTATCATTGCAGAAACTGTAGGGAAGTTTTGCAAATGATAGTTAACATTCCAAGCAAGAAAGAATGGAAAATGTAAGTTAATAAATGATTTCTAATAGAACATTTAAAATAAAGAAGAAAGAAGATGATTAATGGGTGAGATTTTCCCCAAGCATCCTGAGGATAAAATTAATTATTTTCAAAATATTGATTTGATAATAAACCAAATTATTCTTATCTTTCCATGTATGAATTAATTAATATGTTCACACACTACTTCCATTTAGGAGTATCAAGTGAAATCTATTCAGATATAGAATAGATCATTTCTTCAAGTAGTATAAATTCAGTAGATACAAATTGTTTTTCTGACATAGGAAGACATGCCAATATATAAATAGAATTAGAATGCAAGATATAGTGACTTTCTAGTTTTCTGAAAGTTTGTAAAGCCACTGCTTCAATCATATTTCATATCTCAAATTTCTACAGGTAGCTATCACCATAAAAAAGTTAAACTTTTTGAATTATGGTTTTCTCAGGGTATATGCCCAGTAGTGGGATTTCTGGGTCATATGGTAGTTCTATTTTAGTCTTTTAAGGAACCTCCATACTGTTCTCCATAGTGGCTGTATCAATTTACATTCCCACCAACAGTGCAAGAGGGTTCCCTTTTCTCCACACGCTCTCCAGCAGTTACTGTGTGTAGATATTTTTGATGATGGCCATTCTGACCGGTGTCAGGGGAAGATAACTCATTGTACCTTTGATCTGTATTTCTCTAATGACTAGTGATGTTGAGCATGTTTTCATGTGCCTCTTGGCCATCTGTATATCTTCTTTGGAGAAATGTCTACTTAGATCTTCTGCCCATTTTTTGATTGGGTTGTTTGTTTTTTTGATATTGAGCTGCATGAGTTGTTTATATATTTTGGAGATTAATCCCTTGTCAGTTGCTTCATTTGCAAATATTTTCTCCCATTCTGAGGGTTGTCTTTTCGTCTAATTTATGGTTTTCTTTGCATGGAAGTAACCTAAATGTCCATCAACAGATGAATGGATAAGGAAGATGTGGTACATATATACAATGGAATATTACTCAGCCATAGAAAGAAATGAAATTGAGTCATTTGTAGAGATGTGGATGGACATAGAGTCTGTCATACAGAGTGAAGTAAGTCAGAAAGAGAAAAACAAATACGTATATTAATGCATATATGTGGAATCTAGAAAAATGGTACAGATGAACCTATTTGCAGGGCAGGAATAGAGACGCAGACATAGGGAATGGACATGTGGACACGGGGTGGGGAATGAGGTTTGGGATGAACTGGGAGATTGGGATTGACATATATACACTACCATGTGTAAAACAGACAGCTAGTGGGAACCTGCAGTATAGCACAGGGAGCTCAGCTCGGTGCTCTGTGGTGACCTAGATGGGTGGGATGGGGGCGGAGGAGGGAGGTCTAGGAGGGAGGGCATATATGTACACATATAGCTGATTCACTTCATTGTACAGCAGAAACTAACACAACATTGTAAAGCAACTATACCCCAATTTTTAAAAAAAGTTAAATTTATATTCTTATTATATCTAAAAAAAAAGAAGAAATTTTGATTGAGTAACAATATTCATTGTGGGCCATCTCTGATCAGTGTATTATCTCTTTAAATTTATATGACTTCCTCCACAGTTATAAATTTAGACACCAGCAACATTTTGCAAAAGATTTGAAATACTTGCACAATGTTGGCTTTGGCACACATGCTTTAATATAGGTGTCAAACACTGAACCAAAACTAGTTTTGCACTTTTATTGACAAATAAAAATAAATGGGAATTATTTTATTCTGAAGATTATTAAAGTATTACTGCTAAACCATTTTTACTATTTTTTTTACATTTATAAAAGGAATAGGTTTTGTGTTTTTTTTAACATCTTTATTGGAGTATAATTGCTTTACAATGGTGTGTTAGTTTCTGCTTTATAACAAAGTGAATCAGCTATACATATACATATATCCCCATATCTCCTCCCTCTCACATCTCCCTCCCACCCTCCCTATCCCGCCCCTCTAGGTGGTCACAAAGCACCGAGCTGATCTCCCTGTGCTACGCGGCTGCTTCCCACTAGCTAGCTATTCTATATTTAAACCAATAGGTTTTGAGCTAAACCATTTCTCTGCCTCTTACCCTGCATGCACGCAAGTACACACACTACTCCTCTAGCCACGCACACATTCCCATGTAGCTTTATTAAAGGTATCTGTTGAACTCCCTACCCTCACCCTCCACATTACCATTAATTTATTCAAGTAATGAGAGGATGAATTAATAGGAATAACTCCAGAGAACATTAAAGCAACAGTTAGTCTTTCATTCAAATTGTGGTGCATGGTCTGGCCATCTCAAGCATCACCTGGGACATTGTTAGAAATGCAAAAGTTCAGCTCTTCACCCCCTAACTGAGACCTGGTTTAACAGATCTGTCTTTTAACAAGATCCCCAGGTGATTTCGCATGTACATTAAAGTGTGAGAAACACTGCTCTAGACTAGTGGTTCTTAAAGTATGGTCTCCAGACCAACTGCATCAATATTACCTGGGAACCTGTTAAAAATGTAAATTTTTAGGTCTCACCCCAGACCCACACATCAGAAACTGTGGGGCTGTAGCCCAGCAATGCGTTTCACCAAGACTTCCAGGTTCTAACTGGTGACAGCTGCTTCCATGATTGTAACCACATTCCCAACGATGACTGCTACATGTGAGGGTGGTGACATTGACAACTGCTGGGTAGGAGCAAATAAAACCTCAGAAATGTCTTTAAGAACCTACAGGATTTGTATCTGTGTGGCTCTGTAAACTTATATGTGCCACTCTCCCAATTGGTCACTCAGCTCCAGCCGCAAAACTCTTTCTCACCTTAGGGACTCCAGACTCACTGTTTCCTCTTCCTTTAAGGCTCTTATTCTCCTCTTAGCCTTATCCTTTAAGAAATGTCAACTCTTTAGAGAAGCCTCTGACTCACCCTATCTAAATTTATTCTCTTTTTTTTTTCTGTGTCTGAACCTTGTTTTTCTCATAGAGCACGTCACAATTCACAGTTACGGTGTTCGTTAGTTTCCCCTACTAGACATTAAGCTCCATGAAGCAGGACCCACCTCTGTCTTGATCACCATATTTTCCTTAGTGCCTAACAGTATCTTCTGTATAGTAGGCTTAATGACTGTTTATTGAAATAATGACAAAATAGCAGCTATAACGGAAAAGATAGCACACTCAGGTAGATGGAGCTTTACTATTATTAATGGTGGTACTAAAGACGCATTCTTTCTGTGATCATACTGGGTGAAAAGAAATGGGCTTTGCCAGACTAAGTCAAGAAGATAAGTAAGCATAAATGGCTTATAATGTCCAATAATTTTCACCATTAGAAGTTCTCTAAATATCAAGCTTTTCTCTAGGAACTCAGAATTTTGTCACTTTAAAAATATGTTGTATAAGTAGAATAACTCCACCTGAAAAGGAATGAAACCAAAACATAAAAATTAAAATGTTTAATTCCCTTTTTGAATGTGTGTTGAATTCAATACAAATTGATACAGCATTTTTCTAGGCCAAAGAAACCAATGTTACATTTAGAAGGCAATTGACTGCAAAAAAATATAATCTATGCTATACTTTATTTTTAAAAAGAAATTCAAGATCTTATTCTATGTTTAATGTGTAGCAATAATGATGTCTTCTTTACAGCCCAAGACATCACAACAAAGTAATGGCACGATAAAGAAATTTTTGTTGTTTTTTTCTCTTGTATTATCTTCATATACTAGTAAAAAATAAACTCTTTAATAAATAAATATATATAATAAATATTTGCAAACTGAAAATGTATAAATAGGTCCATCCTTTTTAAAAAAATGTTCCATCTTGGTGTGGCATGTTTCATAGTCCATGTTTCATCCAAATTTTTTACATAAAATGCCGTATCCTGCAAAATCCTACAAGGTTCTCAAAATTTATGTAGCAATGATCTTGGCCAACTATGTCAATACATCTCTTCAACATGAAGTATCTATTTTTAATGTAACTTTTAAAGTAAACATACTCCAGAGAGGTGAGGCACCAGCAGCAAACTAGGTGGGGTTCCCATTACCCACAGTTTAACAGATTTTCAGCTTCAATCTACGAGTGAGGACAGAGCCAGTGTACCCGAGGGAACTTAATCCACTTGTAAAGAGAGATCTTGATCTACTTCAAGTCAAGGTACTTTTTGTTTGTTTGTTCTCAATGTTCTTTCCAAATTCAGTCTCCCAGTGGAAAATAGACTCCATAACATTCTGAATGTCTTCCTGGGTTATTATTTTATGATGAGAACTGTAATAAGAAAGAATAGTTGTAGTTTGGTTCTTCAGTAAAGACACTATCACCCTTCAACTGTACATTAGTAGGTCCTTGTACAGTTCAGGAACTCTTTCTGGATCCACTGGTCTAGGCAGGAAATGTGTAAATTTCTGGTGTCTTTTGGATCTGGCACCATCTCTTGGAGTTCCGTCTTTGTTAAGTGCCACAAAATACCTACGGCCAGTGTCTCCATGTTTATATATGTTGGATGAATAGGTATTATACCAGTTCTCTTCAAATTGCTCCCTAAAGATGCATTCAGAAGTCAGTTTCTCCTAAAAGAGAGAAGATAACTGCCATTGAAAAAGATATCTTTAAGAGAATTTCCTTAGAAAAGTCTCAACTCTCTATTTCTTTGCCTATAACTATATCCTTGTCAAAGAAGGAGAAAGGGTAAATTGTTTTTGCTTTGTTCTGTTTTAGTTCTCATGTTATCTGGAATTCTTTCTCCCAGGTGACTCCATCCAGCAGTTTAGTTTACAGAACTTTAAGTTAAATATCAATTCTCAATTTTATTTTCAAACAATAAATATTCTAAACTTGCCCATGCTCCATTTGACCTCCCTACCATCACCATCACTGCCAAATAGGCCTGTAGTTTATCTTGTTCCATCATTAGATGCCAAAGTTCTACACAGCAAATCTCCACTACCACCTTGAAACGTTTCAAGACCTTGCTAACATTCAAATTCCTAACTCAAGATCATCACTCCAAGTCATATATCTTCCCTTTATGAATTTATTGTTTGATGATATAATCCCCACAATTAACTTATATCTGGATATTACTATTAGGTAAATGTAGTAAAAGCCCAGTGTTTTCTTGCCTTTTCAAGATGGACTGTATATTATCCCAAGGGGTAGACTACAGTTGCTTTTTTAATCTGACACATACATGAAGAAGGAAGATTATGTGCAGGTTTTTCTCTTTCAATTGTAATTCTACTCTTAGGATATTACACAATGCATTATTTCTCTTTCTTCTGAGCTGACAGAAAGCCCGGAAAGGGCAAGTGTTGCCCTTAAAAGGACAGATATTAAGTGGAGTACCATTTACTGAAATATGATAACCGATTTTCCTCAGTGTATATTGAGATTCTAACTGTATATTGTGGTCTCAATTGAGATTTTAAGAAAAAAGAAGGTACCAGATGTGTCATCTGCTAAATCATAAAAGTAAATTATCTTTGGAAACAGCTACAGAGACTTCGACTTTAAGAAGGGATTTCACATGAGAGAATGGGTGGGAGTGGCCCACATTTACACTTTAACAATTTTCTTACAATTATATAGCAACTGCGAACAAATAAAAAATGATACAGTGAAAGAGAAAGATCTACATAGTACTGCAGGTTGAGTTTTATATTATCCTGTTGCTCTAATTCTTGTGTTGTTTTTGCTGCTTTGTCATTAAAAGAAAAAAAAAGGAAAGGAAAGAAAAGAAAAAAGAAAATTAAAAAAAACCTTACACTGATGAAGTGTTAACTTGAAAAGTTTACGGTAAGTTCCATATTTAAAACATTTATAGTAGACCTACAAATGTGTGCACTTATCCCCAGTGATAAGTTAAAAACTGCCCAATGCAACTCTGAGTAAGAGCATGGCTACTGTAATTATCAAGACTGCAGATATGGTCCAACTAGTGTGGTTGCCATTTTCTGTTATTGCTTAAGGTATCCTAAGATTTCATTCATTCATTTCCTATATTGCAAAGGTCAGCAAGTCAGTGATGTATACCTATCTACGAAGGTAATAATAGGTAGAGAAAATTTATATTAAATGAATGTAAAGATGAAAAGAAACTAAAATGGCAAGAAGAAAACGTTCTCATTTTTCTGTCTCTGGTCCCAGGATAATGGGCAGAAAAAAACTAGTGAGCTAAAAACAATAAAGGTTTAGGGTTTAAGAAATGAAAGTGAGGGGACTTCCCTGGTGGCACAGTGGTTAAGAATCCGCCTGCCAAGGCAGGGGACATTGGTTCGATCCCTGGTCCAGGAAGATCCCACATGCCGTGGAGCAACTAAGCCCACGTGCCACAGCTACTGAGCCTGCGCTCTAGAGCCCGCGAGCCACAACTATTGAGCCCACGAGCCCACGCACCACAACGAAGAGTGGCCCCTGCTCACGGCAACTAGAGAAAGCCCACACGCAGCAACAAAGATCCAATGCAGCCAAACAAACAAACAAAAAAAGAAATGAAAGTGAGTTGCTATACTACTGCCCAGGTGTATGGAAATTTATCAGGATCTAGATTTTTAACTTCTACTTAAGTATGTTATTTATGTATTTCTTCTGATATGCATAATCGGTAGCTATTTTACTTATAAAATGGATAGCCATTATTTAATGAATTACAATAATTTTTTAAAACATACGTACTGATCCATAGAGTTCTCCTTTGTCATTCATTCCAAGGTAAAGACCACTGTCCACACCTCTAATACTGACCAGTCCCACTGCCACACTGATGAATTCCAGGATACCTGAATTTATAAACAAAATAATGATTTGCATTTATTAAAGAACATACGACTAATGAAAATCTTCCAAAGAGCAGTAGAGCAAATTGCTAAATATAATGATGTATGTGGAAGTCCTTTGTAAACTGAAAAGTGATGTACAGTTGTCATTATGATGAGCCTCCTAATTTACAGATGAATAAAACTAAAAAAAACAAAAATTGTTCATCATGATAAAATGTTAAGGGTGTAAAACCTTAAACAGACTGACCTGGGTTTGAATCCAGTTCAGTAACTTACTGATTAGTCTATGTAAGTCATTTGTCTTCTTTGAACTTCAATTTCCTCATACGCAAAATGGTGAAATGCTTCCTTACAGGAGAGTGGTAAAGACTAACACATTTAGGCATCCAATGAATGGAAGCTATTATTACCATAAAATTAGTACATAATAGAGGTGTTCATAATTCTCCTCCTTGATTCTATTAACTACAACCATGTTCTATTAATAGTTTTGCTTTGTTTTTGCTTACTATGAATCAAGTAAATTTTTTTCTAGCAGCAGCCAGTATACCTTATATGGGTGTATTAGTATTTTGTAGTTTATAAAGGGCTTCTACTTTTATCAATACTTTCTATCTGGTCCTCAAAAACAACCTCCTAAGATAAGCATAGAAGATATTATTATCCCATTTTACATATAAAGAAACTGAGACTTGCTTAAAGACATGATATTTGTAATTAATAGGACAGATACTTGAACTCACATCTTCTGAGCCCTAATCCAATGTTTGTACTTCAAAATAGTGCTTCTTGAGGACAAGACAGTAGTTTCAAAATTTACAGATTGTATAATATGCTGTTTCCTGTCCCACGATCCTTAAAAATAAATTTTATGGTTCAAAGAAGTAAAAGGACTTTATAATTCATGAAATGTAATAGCCAAATACCAAGAATTTAGCATGCAAGTATATTTTGCTTTCAATAACTTTCCAGAATTATTTTCATTTATCTATAGGTAAATTAGTACCGAAAACTCTCCACTCAATACTCTTCATACACCATAGTTAAACAAAAACAACAACAACAAAAAAACCTAAATGCTTCCCTCTGCATCATTCTTTTTCTCTGCACACACTAACCTTTGGACTAATGTCTTTGTCTTGTTCTTCCCTTTAGATTCTTTCCTGAAAAAGTATATAGACATACTTTCTATGCTTGGAACTGCCTTCCTCAATAGCTTTCTACCTTCACCCCTTCATTCCCTCTTAAGCTCTACAAACAGTATAAATGTGTACCATTTAGCCTGACTCTTGATCTTAAGTCATTTCTTGATTTATTATACGAGTTCTTGTTTGGACACGTGACGTTCCCAAGGCCGAAGGAAAGTACAAAATCTGGCTATTCGCATATATGGAGGTCTCTATTCTGTCCAGATCCTAATTCACTCTTCGGCAGAACATGGATGCTTAAGCTCTAAACATAGATTCTTAAGAGCTCAAATGAGCTCTTGCAAACTATTAGGATATCATGTAGAGCACTAGAGCTAACAAGGATCTTACAGCAACAATATCGTACTGCTAAATTGCCTGTAAGTGGCTTGAAAGAGTCCCTGTCCCTGTATGAGAGCCTAAGGCAGAGAGGAGGTAAGATATAGTAGGAAGACTACTACCTCATAGGATAGCCATTATAATGACTGATATAGAGGTGGGAAGTAAAGGAAAATTAAATGTACTGCCAAGCTCATTAGTGAGTGATTCCTGTTAGAAACAAAAATATAGGCCCAAAACATGATTGGTAGAAGAAGATACATTAGTGGAATTTCATCCAGGATATACTTACAAATGTATAATTACTTGAAGTTGTAATGAATGTTACATTCAAACTGAGAAGTGTACTGCAGTTCACTTGTAACTTAATTCTCTTTAAGTATCTGATTTACGTTAAGATGCTCTTGTCTTTCAAAGAACAGGAACTGATTAACTGATTAGACTGTATAATAGAACTAGTTTTCAAGTACAATACAAGAGTCATTTCCATATAAATCAATTATAAAACAGATCTTATAAGTATCCATTTTTCTTGCAAAACTAAATTGTAAACCACTTACACTTTAATTCTCATCTTAAAATAATGCTGTTATTTTGTCAAAAAATATGTAATTGTACAAAGAGAAGAAATTACATATATTCTTAGAATAATTATATTCAATAGCTTCAACTTCATTAAACGACATCCAAAGCCTCGTATACATATAACAAGGTTGAAATAATTTTGCAGTGGCTCATAGGGGCTGATGGGAAAAAGGTTATGTGTTTTTCATGTTCCTCTTAAAGATTTTAGCCACACTTTTAAATTCTGATCCTTTTTTCTCCACAAGGAGAAATAGTATACCACACAGTAATTTGTAATCATTTGATTCTTAAATGAGATTTGACAAGTCTTTCTTATTTATAATATGAGGTGGCAACTAAGCTAATTCCTTAACAAAGAGTAGACATGAAAAGCTTTCCTTAAGAGGTAATCACAGATTTTAGATAGATTTTCTAATGCCTAGTGTCCCATAAAAAGACTTGGAGGTACTTTGTCTTTTGGGTATCATTTTCAAAGCCAGCCTTTTTTAAAATCATAATAAACAGGTGAGTCAACCCACAATGCAACCACATCAGACAAATCTATGGAGAATAGGGGAGAATAAAAGAAAAGCCTTTAAAGGAATATGTTTGATCTCAGGCTAAACTTTTTTTTTTTTTAAGTAATGATTCCAGGTTTATGTATTAGGTAAAATCTTCCTACTGTACTACTGTGCAGGAAAACTCTATTATAAATACAGAGCTAACTCAGATAGGAAATTTTTTAAACCTTACTGGGACCTTTTCGTTTACATTCTATTGATGTGGTTTTGACATTTTAAAACACAGTATTCTGAATTTTTTATTTAATCATAGCCAAATTAGTATAAATTATCAAAAATGTTATTTACTTTAACATCTCAAATAGCACATGTTAAGCATTTTCAAAATTCTTACTTTGATGACACAGAAATGAAATTTTAGAGAGAAAAATAATTTCATAGTTAATAATTGAAGCACTAAAAAGAGAAGGCAAATATAGAGAGAAGCTTATACTATTACACATGTTGTATATATACTTTCTTCTCACCTGCAGTTATAAATTATGATGTTTTAGCTACCACAGGCCACTAGGATGCACTCTAATTCATCCTAGAGGTTGCTACTCCTTTAAGCTACCATGCTAATCTGGGTTATCTTTCCTTTGTGTAACAGTAAATATTTTGTTCTGATAGATACCCTTGCACCATAGAGTGGCTTAAACCATCACAAACATCAGTCCAAGTCATATTTTTCCAATTACTAAATAAGTATACAAAATTTTAGCCAAAAAAAATTCTACTAAGATGGTCATTCTGATATGCAACATTTATTAAGGAATGAAATAAAATACCAGTTTAATGAATGTTATCAAGTCTATAAATATTTACTAATCTCTTCCCGTAGAGTCAGTCTTATAAAGAGACACAAAGTGGAAGAAGCAACTCTTGACATTGGAGAGATTACGGTTGAATTATAAGGGTCTTAAAAGTAGAATTTCCAAGCTTATGCTATGTATCCCGGTGAGGGGGTGGGGAGATGTCTGAATATTACCTAAGCTTAACTTCTACCTGCTCTACTTATAGGCATTATCACATTTGCGTTCATTTCTAAATCTTTCTGGTAGCTGGAGGGTTTTTCTGTAACGCAGTAATTCTTACAGGCAAGGGAACTGAGCCACCTGGTGTCACAAAGTTCTTTAGACTCAGAATCTCAGCCTCCTCAATTTAGAAACTACTTTCGGAAAGTGACCCCAAGGTGGGCCACTAGGTCATGACACTCTGGACCCATAGTCAATGGGAATTTGGAAGAGATCAGTGGAAGCTGCAAACATGTGGGTTTTAAAAAGTTAATTTTCTAAGCCTTTAAGTGCTACCAAATGACCACCACATGCTCATTTCTACATCTAGAGTTACAAATGCCCCTCAAACTGAGATTTACACTTCCCCAAAGTTTTAATGAGGACTACAAGTCAAAAAAAAAAGCCAAATAAGAACAGGGGTGAGGATAAGAGAGGGCCCTTCAGAGAAGAGATTCTCAAAGAATTCCAGTGCTTAGGAAAGAAAAGGAAAACTGACACTATGTTAGGCCCTTTCACATTGCTGCTGACAGGTAGATGGTATCTTTAAAATGAAATACACTGATTCTCTCTAATGAAGTCCCAAGTTTGATGATCAAAATCCTTTGAGAGGGCTAGCCAGTTAACTCTAATATGATGAAAACTTCCACAGCGGAGGAAAGATTCTGGGCTGTTAGAACAGGAGAGCATCTTGAGAGAATCACCTGATTTAACCTCATCATTGTACAGACAAGAAAACTAAGGCTCAGACCGGTGAGGGCACATGTTGGTCACACAGCTAGTTAGGGGGTGATTAACAATCGAGACCTTATGGTTTCCCAATCTAGTGTCTTAACAATCTGCCTTAACAATCCTTCGGGGTTTTTTGTTTTTGTTTCTTTCTTTTAAGCCCTTCTGCTCCCAGGCACTGTTGGAGGTATTCTGAAATACGTCCCTTTGTGTTCCCACCCATATCTTCTTTCGCTTCCCCACTTCCTCTTACCTAAGGTCAATACCAAGATCTTTGCTTTCAGATTTCACAATTTCTATAGAGGATCTTGGCTGAAGGACTGGGCATGCTCAGTAGCCGGATAAGCTTTTTTTTTTTTTTTTCCCCCTCACCAAACTTTAAGAGCGCTGAGAACTGCAGGCAGGTGGGCCTGACAGTAGCGATGGTGCCCACGGCAAGTTAATCTGTTACCTTTTCAGGTGAACATTTATGGTTCTCTAGGTAGACACGTAAACGCTCGCATCCTGTGTTAGAGCTACCCTTTGAGCAGTAGCCATGGAAAGCTCATCAACTGCACAGCTGCAGGGCACGTTTAAAGAAGCGGAAGGCTTCCGGTTGTTAACTTTTGTTAAGGGCAAATATGAGAGGAAGTAGGAGAAAATACTAGGGATTTTGAAAACAAAAACAAAAACACTGCCCGCGAGGTAAGGAGTGCGGGAAGGATGTGGCTCCGGTTCCAGGGCTCGGTGTCCCAGGCAGCGGGAAGGGCAGGGCAGCCAGGTGCGGGCGGGGCGCCCCCCTTTCTCCTCCCGCCCTCAGCGTCTGCAGCAGCCCGGCAACCGCGGCGGCCCGCGGGCGGGGAACGTCCTCCGGTGCCTGCGCCGGCCGTCCAGCAGCCCCGGCCAGCACCTCGCACTGGAAGGGTTCCGGGGGCTCCCGGCGGCCCCGCGCAGCCCCGACTCCCTCCGCGGACGAGGAGGGAGACGCAAGAGGGGGAGCAGGGGAGCGCGGGAGGCGGGGTGCCGGTACGTACCGAAGAGGCTGTGGTCCTGCCTGGTGCCCTGCACGCTGCCGTCGGGCAGGATCTGCAGGTGGAAGCCGGTGCGGCAGTAGAGCTGCCGGCGGCGCAGGATGCCGTGCAGGTGCGCCAGCTCCGCGGCCCCGGGCCCGCCGCGGGCGCCCAGCTCCGCCGCGCCCCGGCGCTCGCCCAGCAGGGGCGGCCGCTCCCCGGCAGGAGGCAGCAGGAAGTGCGAGCCCACCTGCTGGCCCAAGCCCTCCAGGCCGCCCAGGAAGCCCCCGACCTCGGCTAAGGGAGCCATGGGGCGGCCGGAGGGAGAGGCGGAGGATCCGGAAAACAAAAGACCCCCCCCCCCAATAAAAAAACGGAGCAGGGATGGGGAGGTGAATGGAGAAAAATTAGAGCCAAACAAGCGCCAAAAAGCTAAGGCCCGGTTAGTCCCGTGAGGTCGCTGGATGAACTTTGCACTGGAGGCAGGGAGGCTTTCACTGTCTTGGAGCGATCTTCTCTCCTGGGGTCGGTGGGAGCCGGCTGCTGGCTTTGCAGAAACATCTATAGCTGCCGCTGCCAACACTGGGGCTGGGCCTGGGGCTCCGACTCCGCAAACGGATCAGATCAGAGTCCTGTGTACATACACACGGTATATATGCTGGTCCTCTTGACATATGCTAATCAAGTCCTTTCATGCTCGCTGCGGAGGTTCTGTTTGAAATCTTAAACCGGCCTCCTCTCACGTTTTTGCTCTTCGGAAGTGACCACAAGGGGCCCTTGACGGCTCTCTATCCATGCAGTCGCGAAAATCATTCCCGCACTTGGCCAAAGCTGGCCAGCAACTTCGGGGAGGCGCAGTCAAGGCCGCTCTTTGGGGTTGTCTTTGGAACAACCGTGATGCTGTTCGGCTGCGGCCGTGCGATTGCCTTTGATGTGAGCTCCTTTGCAGTGATAGATCGCTGCTAAAAGGAGCCCAGCTTGGCAGGTATATTGAAGAAGGGAAGGGGGGAAGGGAGGGAACTGGGAGCGGGGGCGGGGAGGAGGGGATGGGTAAGAGGAGGAAAAGGAGAGAAGAGGAGAATTGGACTCCTTGGGAGCTGCTGGGAGCCTACAGTGGACAGGTGCAAAGAAAGGTAAGAGAGGGAGAAGGAAAAAGGGCGTTACCTGAGGCTTAGACCTGCCCAGACACACATGAAAGGAAAATCAAAGCTTTGACAGTTTAACTCACTAATTTTAAAACACTAATAAAATGTACAAGCATTACTCTTTTCTTTTATCATTTAGATGGGGGATTTTCTTTACATAATCAAGGTTAGGTTAGGAACACCCCCTCCCCCTTCCCGGGTTCTCTTTAATGTTTATCTTTACTCAGCACAAGATACAACCAAGATTGCCTTATATCTATCTGGAAATTTAAAGTTGTGTGCTAAGTTTGTGAACTTTCAATCAACTTCATATAATAACGTAATATAATAATGAATCTAGGGGTTAAGAGTAAATCCAAGTAGGCTGAAAAGAGATGGTTTACATTCTTATATTTGCCACGAATAGAAAATGAATATCTGTAATAGTGTCATAAATGATGAGTGGGTTGGGAGCCATTATCCAATCTAAGAGCACTTGCCTGTTCTTAGTTGCATTTTCTTTAAGACTAGATTTTTGGGGTTGTTCACATTTGAATTATAAAAACAACTAAATGGAGAACGGTGTTGATTCTTGATGTGTTTTTGAGACACAAAAAGTCGCTGGTAAAATGTGGGACTGCCCATGCATATTTGTGAAATCAAAAGTCATTGAGGTGAAGGAGCTGGATACACATCCATTTAAAACTAAAAACTTTGGTTTTGTACCACTAGTTAAATTTAAGATCTTTAAGTTAAAATTTTTCAGTGGCAGAAGAGTTGAGAATCATTTGGCAGATTTTTATGCTTCCCCTGAGCAAAAAGTTCTAGGGAATCACTAAAGATTACTTTTTCAGTCCTGTTTCATGGTCTGTTTAACAAAGGCCTAAACTTGGGAGTGCAGATGGATGGGACTGCTTTATTTTATTTGCTCTGAAGGGATTTTTGCTAATTAATTGGCAGGTGCTTTAAAGTAGGTAAAGTTACACCTTTTCATCACTACGGTCCTAAGTACTGACCCTTGTGCAACCAAGTTATAAAAGAGTCCTTAAAGCAAGTGATTTACTGTTGATAGATATGAAATAAAACAAAAACACTGGCTAAAAATAATAAACAGATATATCACTTTAGAAATGTACTCAGCTAAGTCTGTTTTAAAGGTTGTACCAGGTAAGTGTCATATTATTTCACCTTTCAAATAACAGCAATCTGTCTTGTGGTAGGACCCCCAAATCCACCATAATCAAGATTTCAAAGCACATCTGTGTAAACATTATCACATCAGTGGAAAACATCAACCAATGAGCTTTTACTTTGAACCAAATCTTCTTAATTGCAGTGTTAAATCAAAGAAAGTTAGATCAAAGTTGTGTGAATCTCATAGCGGGGAAAACTAAAGTAGCCAGTACATACACTGATCACTTTTAAAGAAGATACTTAAAGGTTTAAAACTAAGATCAAGTACCTTTTAATGAGCTTTGTTTCAAGGTCTAACTTCTGTACAATATATAATGCTGTTAATTATTCCGCAATGGGTATATAGCATCGTCACTTGCTCCTAGAGGTGCTAGTTCAGTCTATAAAATATTTCCCCACACAAACAGTTTAAGTACTGCTGTGTGATTCATATCTCTCAGTCTGTTTAAGTCTCTTGGGTTACATATATATGTATAGATATATAAGTGTGTGTGTTTATACATATATATACAAAATAGTAAAATACAGAGAAATTTTACCCATAGTCGCCAAAGCCCCAAACTTTTAATAATAAAACTACTATCTCTGTACAACTTTAACATTTTCAAGTCCATTCCCTTACTTGATCACCACAATAATGCTATGAAATACGCACAATCCACTTTATAAAGAAAAAAAAAAATGTCCTGGATTCTAGTTCAATGTTTAGTCCAGAGTCTTACATCCCAGGGAAATTTTCTCACACTCTCTAAATGCCTCTGTTTCCTCTTTTGTAAATTAAGTACAATATAACTCCTGCCTAGTTCTCTATGCCAAGGGTTGCTATGAGACTTCAATGTAAAAATATCTAGGAAAGTGGTTTTAAAACTATAAAGTTTTCTATACATGTAAAATGCTAGAAACCTTCAGTTGGTGGGAAAATTTTTTCTTTATAATTTAGCAAGTATAATTTGTTTGAAATACAAAATAAATCTTTTTTCCTCAAACCAAACCTTTACTATGTAAGTTTTGAATGGTGCTTAATGCCATTTTATAAAGGGCCAGAATAGAAACAAAAAGATAAGGATTTCTTTTGTTTGCACTAGTCACGTGACAGGAAAAGATAACACTAAAGATTTTTTTTGCACATGCTGTGATGATATCATGGGAAGTTAAATAATTTTGAAGAGTGTTTTACAAGAGTGCATTATTCAGCTTTTAAGTATACATTGCAATCTAATCAACTTTACCTATACTTCCTAGAGACCACACTTGCCTTGCTGTTATACAAATATGTGGTACAATTTCTACTTCCACAAAACGTAGTTACAGTTTTCCAGGCTATATAATTCCTATATAGATTTTCAGCAAGCATAGTGTTATGAATCTTTGTTTTTACACATGAAAAGGGAGTTAATGCCTGTGGTTACTTCTACATGTGTATAACTTGAGAAAAAGATAAAAAGCTGATTTAAAAGTCATGACTTATACATTCAATAAAATAAAAGTACATTTGCCCAACATTATCTATTATTTGTAATTACAAATTATTGGCAGCAACATAAATTTCCACACATGGGAAACTGAATGAATAAATTATGTATACTCACACGATGGAGCATTACATAGCTGGAAAAAAAGAATGCGTTAGATCTCTATAAATTAGCATGGAGTATTTCCAGAAAATACAATTAGTTGAAAAGAGCAAAGTTTTAGCACGCTTTATACATAGCATGCTATCTTTTCTGTAAGAAAGAAAGAAAATAAGAAACTTTTATATATGCTTTTTTCCCCCCAAAATAAACACAGGATGGATAAATCAGAAACTAATGAAATTGGTTATGCTGTTAATTGCTTACCTGAGTTGGATGTGAATGGAGTAGAAGAGATGGGAAATGACATGTCTTTGAGAACTTTTTATAGAGTTTGGACTTTTAGAGAAATGTTAACGTTCTAGATCTTTTTAAGTCAAATAAATAAGAATGGGGGGGAGGGGGTGGAATAAAACCAGGAACAAATGAACCTAACTAAATTCAAGTGAATAACATAACCACACAGAAGGGAATGATAATATTTTTTTAAAAACTAAGTAACTTTCAAATACAGTTCTTTTACTGTATAATCAAGGTCTAAAGATAAAAATATACATAGATACTGAATTTAAGTTACAAAGATTATTTTTCTCAGTGTGTGGGGTTAGACTAGTGTATTATAAGTTTGATGAAGAAGAGGCTATTTACATAGTCTCAAATATCCCCTCACAAATTGTTTCTTGATCACAAAAAGAAAATAATAACTTCATAGTGGATTAATCTAGTAAATACTATCTTAACCACATAATGAAAGTAAACATCAATAATGAGACAAACCAACACCATATACCTCTTGACACTCTAGGAAGGATATGATGTCACTTATTTGATGTCACTGTCAAAAATGCATCCTGAATCTAGTCATGAAGAGACATCAGCTAAACCCCAAATAAGAGACAGTCTACAAAACAACTGGCCTATACGCCTCTAAAATGTCAAAATCAGGAAAGACAAAGAAAGGTTGAGGAACTGTTGCAGATTAAAGGAAACTAAAGAGACATGAAACCTAAATGTGATGATGATCCTGATATGGAGCCTGAACCAGAAAAACAAACAAACAGAGACTTTATTGAAACAATGGGGAAATTTTAATATAGATTGTGAATTAATTAATAGTATTGTGTCTATGTTAACTTTCCTAATTTTGACAATTCTACTGTGCATATATAAAGAAAAGTATTAGGAAATACAAAATAAAACTTTATGGATAAAGAGACATGATGTCTGCAAAATTATTCAGGAAAAATGTATATATGACTATATACAGAAAAAGAAGGAATAGATGATAAAACAGGGGAGTGAAATGTTAACTGAAGAGAGTGAGTATAGGGTATGTGGAGTTCTTTGTAGTATTCTTGTAAGTTTTCTGTAAGAATGAAATTATATCAAAATTAAAGTTTTTAGGGTAAATTTTGAAAGTTCACAACTTTAATATTAGAAGCACTTTAGTTATAGGAGAGAATATCTAAATTCAACAGCTATTATGTAAAGTAATCGAGATAAATCAGAATTCCTGAATTTGAACTATTTGCATAGAAGGGCCTCAGTCTGCACAAAATCTCAAACCTTGACCAGAACAGGTTGGATATTTTCTGTGGATAGTATTAAACACACGTGAAAAAAGGAATATTAATTGACCATGAAGTCACATAATTTGGGGGACCAAATTCAGGCAGAATGAAAATTTAACACAAATTGAACATCTTTGTTATTTTCTCCTTAGTTCCAGGAATGTCAACTACTGTAATACAGCCCCACTTCTCACTTTACCCACAGAGAGCGACAAGATTAATAAACAACATAGTTTAATTTTTGCCTTGTACTTTTTTTCTTTCCTATCCACCTCACTAGATACAGGCAAGATATTTCCACTCGATAGTTATGAGACCCTGGGAAAATTACATTACCTCCCTGGAACTCAGTTTTTCCTCTATAAAATTGGGTTAAACAATGTTGTATGAAACTTGCAGAACTATTGATATTATAGGAATTATATGGATGAATGCATATGAAAATCCGTTAGTTCTACAACATCTAAGTGATTATTTGAATGACGATAATCAGTATCTATTTTCCCTGTGTTTGGGGCCACTTAAAATTCCATGTTCTGCTCTAAGTTGCAAGAAAAGAAAGATGGCTTATGGGATTTACACATCATTGAATCTAATAGTGGCCTTATTTGGAGCACAGAAAAATGCTTCCTGCAATGAAAGTTTTAACTAACAGTACTTTGAGATGGGTCTGAAAGAAATATACTTCTAAAACAAGTCCTTTTGGAAGTAGCCACAGCATCTGGCTGACTATATATCATTTATTTGTCTTTCATAAGGTCGTCTACCATCATCTGAATGTACCATAAAATTATAATGTGAAAGTACTTTACATTTTTCATCACTTGGAAGAAATTTGCCAAGTTACCTCAACCAAACATCTTCATTTTACAAATGAGGAAGATGGTTCTCAGAGAAATGTCACCTAGTTGATAGAAAAATCATAATTTTAATTAAAATATTTCACATCCATTTCCAATGCTGTTCCCACCAAATAATGCTGCCAATACCCAAATAGTAATAAAAGCTGATTCTCTAGAGAAACTGAAGTATATACCTTTTAAAAAACTGTGGTTCAAACTGATGTCATTGCTCATACACAATATTTTATTTGGTTACTCCCAGAATCAGCAACTGAATAGTGGATTTGGAAAAAGTTACGATTGGTATTTTTTTCATTGCTTTATTGCCTCCTTACTATGAATGTATCCACAGATGCCACTAAACCTCTTTGTATTTCATTTCTCCATTTTCAAAGTAAAGAAAGAGTATTTAAGTTAAACGTGCTTCATCCTACTGAAACATAATGCCACATAAACACTAAAAGCATATTTTATTACAATAACTAAAAATTAAATCATCAATATTAAAATAAATTGCATTTTTGGAGGGCATAGAATTGCCATCTGATTTTTTTTAATGACACTCTTCCAAATATAAAAAAAATCTATTTATAAAATTTAGGGAGTCGATAGATTTAAACACTTAATGAATTTGTTCATTGTCTATCCTTAGAATTAGTTAGAAATAAAAGACACCATTACAAGAATGGAGATACAAGTGTTTCATCTTTCACAACATCAATAATGTGGATGAATTGTATTTCCTTTAAAAGTTAGAAAATGAAAAAGTAATTTATTAAATTACCTTGAAATTTCGTGGCTTTTAAGCACCGTAATGTGATAAGAGTAACTAAAGCCTTATTTACCCATTTTTCTCCCGTAATTAGAGGCCTGAGATAACTAGGCCTGTTGATGGGAACCGGAGCTTGGCCCCAGGCGACAGCTGCTCAGGAGGCCTTTCGCCAAGCGGTGCTGAAGGGAGAGGGATGCGTCTTCACCCCCGAGGGGGCAGCACTGGGAGAAACGGACCGGAGGGAAGACTGGTGGGGCACTGCTTACACGTTGGCACACGGTTTAGGAGGACATACCTATCTCTCCATAACAGTCACCCTGGAGTGAGAAAATCGTATACGGAGCGGACTAACGCATCTGCATGGCGAGGTGTGACTGGAAGTAGTAGAGCCATGTGAGTGACACGTTGCGGTCGCCTGCAGCTTGCCCTGAAGGCAGGTCAGAGAAGATAAGACAGACATCAGCTACATTGCTGGATGTTAAGAACACAGTTCATAATAGTACAGTTATTGACATGCCTCACGTTTACAAATAGCCTGGCTTGAATGTTATCCTGAGGAGAAATACGATCATTAGTGCTGTCCTCACACTAGAACGTATGCTCCGTGCCGGCAGGGATCTTTGTCTGTTTTGTTCATGAGTGTATAACAAGTGCCTACAACAGTGCCTGGCATACTTTTTATACTTGATAAATATCTGTTGGTTGATTGATAGACACTGCAAAACTGTTTCAGAAACCTGAAGTACTTGCTTTGATGTTTCTATTCATCTTTTTGTTTCCCCTAAGAATGGTTCTAAGTCATAGAATGTTTATTCAAATATGTAAAATTTAATTTGACCTTTCTTTTTTTTTTTTTGGCCTCGCTGTGCGGCATGCGGGATCTTAGTTCCCCCACCAGGGATCGAACCCGTGCCCCCTGCAGTGGAAGCAGAGTCCTAACCACTGGACCGCCAGGGAATTCCCTAATTTGACTATTAGTAAACACATGCACACTAGTACAAATATCTTTCATCTTGAAAAATCACCCCTGGGCATAAAAGCCAAGCTCTGAGAGAAAGGGCAGTCAGCCACAGGGGTACAGGGGCTGTGGGTCTCTCATGGGGTCAGCCACTAGGGGACAATGTAGGCACATTTGCTGCCAGACCCTCGATAAGGCCAAAAGGGACCTTGATAGAGAGGAAGGAATTCTGCCAAGTTTCACTTCTCCAACTTCTAGTCATGCTGTTGGTAAATTCCTCATGTGAGTCTCACTTCCAAAAGTGAAAACAGAAAAACAGCACCATTATGAGGAGGTCCTTGGCAAAGAAAAAAATCCAGGGAAAGTTGTGAAAATGTCAGTAATCTTGATGGGGAATAAAATGCAGCTCAGTAGATACTGTGCGGCTGTCAGGACACCACGAAAGTGCTGACGCTGAATATATTTGACTGAAGCTATTCCTGCGAACAAGGCTATAAGTTTCTAGCTGGCAATGAAACTGTGAAATGAGTTCAAGGACAAGGAGCTGAGTCAAGTGAATGAAACAGCAAGGAACTGGATTCGGAGTAGTCTGCTGTCACACAAAACCAATAAAAAGAACAGTTCTTCTCTGAGAATTGCATCACCCATAAAACTGCATGTACCAGAATATACGACAAAAAAGACACAATTGCAACAGCAAATAACCTTTATGTAGATTTTTTAAAATAAGAGGTGAAAGGTTCAGACAGCAGTCTTTTATGATTGACTTCAGTAAACGCAGACCCACTATGAGTTCCTCAAAGTTATCAATATAATAAATTGTAAGTATCTCTAATGAGCTGTTACAATTGAAATGTATTTTTCAGGTCAATCATTTTAACCTAGTAGTTTCTTGACCTGGGTTTCTGAATTTTGAACAATTTAATTCATATCTTTAGTATCCCAAAGAATTTCTATTCATGTTACATTTGCATGAATTCTAGGTAATTTTAGAAAAACAAATATTTGCCTTTCATTCAAAAAATACATAAGTTCTTACTATATAACCAGTACCGTCTGTGTTTGTTAAATGGCAAAACACCACCTCCATCTTTCTGCCACTTACTGTCTAATTGGCTGATACAAACAAGTAGAGGAGAACGTGATAATGGTGGTGCTAAGATGGGGAAGTTCAAGGTATTTTGTCGAAAGCAGGTAGTGGGGTAGATTAAACCATCCTTGGAACAGGAGAAACATTTAGGAAAATTTGTATCTAAGAAGAGTCCTGTTAGGGAGGGGAAGCAGACAGAATTCAGATCTGGACGTTCCTCCTGGTAAGTTTCCTCCTCTAAAACACAGGTCTTGGATTAGATTATCTCCATGGCCCCATTCAACCTAACATTTTTATGATTCTCTATTCAAATATCAAGGCAAAATTTAATTGGAAAATAGAATTCAGTAACTTTGCTTTATAGACTGATTTTCACAAAACTATTTCTTCAAATTACTTAAATTCTTCATTCCTTAAAGCTAGAGATTTAAAGAAGATAAGGATGGTTCTAATTATGAGACTCAAATACTGATATTTTAGCAAAACAAATATGTAGATAAAGATATTTTATGTACATGAGGTTCCAACTTCTGAAGTTCTCAAACACAGCACAGTATTTCTCTAGATGTATCTGCAAGCTCCCATTATTATGTAAATGCTACATAATTTATAATTTTTGACTCTAACATAATCCACTTATAGTATACATAAACTGTCTTTCAAAGTATCTTATTTTTTACTAATATCACATTTAAAACTCAACTAAATTTCAGTACAAAGCTGCATAGTGGTATTACCACCTTTAAGACCTCTCTCTGGTTTCACGTCTCTAACTGCCTAGTGGCCTCTTCCAGTTGGATGTTATAGCAGTCATACATAATTATCAGAGAAAGATCAGAAGGAAATTTAATTTTAATCCACAGACTGGAAATTTTAAAAAAAAGGAACATTTATCCCATGTTCTGAAATTCATTTCTTATTTGTTTCCACTTTTAAGAGACTTAAGATGATGAATTACTCTCTTAGTTCAACTTTTAGCTCTTCCTCCTTTATTTGATTCATTATCAGTCTGAGAAAGCACGTAGTTTGGATAATGACCTTGAGTTTCATATATGGGTTTCATCACTGTTTGATGTTCCTCTTTATTTAAAATTCATTTTAGGGATGAACTCTTCACAGGCACATAGGTGTTTAATAAGTAAGTCAGTGTAATTATTATATTTAACCATAGACAATAGTACAATGATTAATTCTGGATATCATAGAACACAAGCCTCCATTACATAGATTTTGATCAAAGCATATGCCCTGAAACAAATGCTACACACAATAAAATTCTAATCAAAGATGGTTTCCTTGTATAACACTGGAAGGATGAAGGACCAGACCTCCTTATTCTTGACTAATTTGTTCAAGGAGCCCCCTGCACCTGCATGACGATGTTAGAGGAACTCGTTTAGTGGTATTCTATAAAGTCTTGTCATCAAGTGAAAGGTTCACTTTACTTCCCTTGATGTGGTGGTCTGAGGTTTACAGGTTCCTGAACATAAGATTTGACACGATCCTGAAAAAATGGCAAACATTTTCAAAGCACAAGAGTTTTGATATGCTTCAGTTGCCAAGAAATTTATGAACACCCCTATTTTCAGACTTCTTGCTTTTAGATCAGTCTCTGAGGCAAACCGATTTATTCTAACATAAAAAGATACTGCATAGTAACCAAAACCACTTGATTATTACTTTGGCTTAAAGTGAACATCTTCCTGTGAACAAAACCCCTGAATTTTAAATGTAATAAATTCAAGTATTGTTTAGATGTATTATATTGCTATGTTTTAAATTTGAAATAACATATTTCAATCAAACCTAAAAATTAATATTAGCATAAAGCAAGACCTAATTACCTGTCAATATCAGATGAAGTTGGTCCCTCCTGGGTGTCAGTTTTTAATGCAACACTTTTTAACTAGGTAGCTGCAGGCTCAGCTCAAGAATAGTCTCCACCTGGTCTTGGTTAGTCAGTTGCACCCATCTAGACCTGAGATGATTCCTTAACTCCAAGTCTTTGGAAAAACAAATATAATTAATTGGAAAGAATAAAAATAAAGGGAGAAGGGTGGTGGGGGGAAGGGATAGTTAGGGAGTTTGGGATTCACATGTACACACTGTTGTATTTAAAATGGATAATCAACAAGGACCAACTGTATAGCACAGGGAACTCTGCTCAATACTATCTAACAACCTAAACGGGAAAAGAATTTGAAAAAGAATAGATACATATATATGCATAACTGAATCACTTTGCTGTTCACCTGAAACTATCACAACATTTTTAATCAACTATACTCCAATATAAAATAGAAAGTTAAAAAAAAGAATAAAAAAATTCCATAGTAACATCTGCATGCAGGTTGATTGAAAATAATTAACGACCCCAAGAAGAGAGGGAAGGTTGTTAACCCTCTTCTTGACTAAAGGATGGGTAAATTCATTTTGCCATTTGTGGCTAAAGGCAGGTCCTGATATTTTTTGGCTTAGTTTTATGTCCTTATTCTGTTTCCTTCCGGAATCAAACAGTGGTCTTCAAGAGCTCCCAAACTCTCTGATGAATATGGTCATCTTTAAGTAGTCGTGTGGTGCAGCCTGCTTGCTCAAGCTCAGTAGAGCTGATTGTTAAATTTTCAGGCATTTAGTGAGCCAAGTTGTAAGAGACATTTAAAAAATTAAGTTATATAAATTTACAATTAAATTATATTAAAATCAAAGGTAATAAGTACTAAAAACTCATCACTCCCCCAATTTTTTTACTATTCCTGTTACCTCTTTTGTATGTGTATCGTGCAAATTTTATATAATGATGTGCTACTGTGAATCTTTTCACAACTCTGCAGTCAGTAACGTCATGTTGGTAGCTTGACATCAGCTGTGGTGGGAGTATATACACCATGGAAATCTGTAAACACTACAAATCAGGACTCCCCTGTCTTCTACCCCAGAACCAGCTGTTAAACATTCACCAGCACACCACCGGTGCCTGCCCACCGAGCCTTCTAAGAGAAGCTATTCTTCGTATTTCCCAGAAACTTCTCCTCCATATGTCTCCACCCCCTTTCATCCCAGGCACAGCTGATTGGCCCTAGAGTAAGAAACTAACAAAGATAGAAAACATCTGTAAGCTAGACTAAGCCAATACTTTATCTTTAGGTTCTGAACTAGGACTCATAGAGACTGATGGGATTAGCAGCCAAGTCATGTTCACACCAGTATGTTAGAATAAATGTCCTTGACCTCTTACTACGTGGGTCTCGAGAGCTAACCTGGTTACCATACTTTCTTAGATCTCATAGTACCACTGTTCCCGGATTTGATATGGATTTTATCCATAAAATAACTCTTTTATTTGAACTAATGCAATTTCTATTCTAGTCCTTGCAAATTAATATGTTTTAAGAAAAACTGTTATAAATTCTTAGTTTCTGATTGCAATATAGAAACTATGTAGATTATAGGGCAGAATATAGAGGCTAAAGCCCTGATTGTGTGACCCAGAGAAGATTCTTTAATTCTTTTCCTCATCAGAAAAAATTAGAGATGTGTACATTTTCATGATTTTTAAGCCCTAAGATTCTACAGAGATGCTTCAGGCCTGGCTGTGGGTGTTGAAAGAGAGGCTTTAAGTGGACAGGATCTGGATCCCCCCCGGTTTTCAACTAGAGACACTCTGCTGTTGTTTACTGGGAATTCTGGACCTTGTCTGAAAATTTTGCTCAGCGCAGTGTTCTGGGTAACACATGCCAATCAGTTGGAGTTGGCAAGAAATGAGACTGGTTTGCCATCCCACTAAGTTTCTGCACATATGTACATGGACTTACCTTATGCTATGCTTGATTTCTCTAATGGTTCCCTCTTGGTGCTGAGCTTTCCATCTGTTCTGAAGGCTGCCCTTCTGTTTGATTATCTGCCCTTAAAGCAATTTCCCATCCAACACCTGACAGTCTGGGGTTAGAGCCAGAGACAAGGGTATATACTGGTTGCACTAGGTCTTACCACCAGATACCTACTGGGTCTGTCCATATGGACATTTCACAGGAGAAAGAGCTACAAGTCAGAGAAGATGAAACACTAGGTTGCTGCTTAAAATACCAAGTTCCTTTTGGTCTTTCCTTACTAAATAAGGAAAATAGCTAATGAGCAGCTTCTTAAGGATTTTCAGGTACTAGAAGACTTTTTAAGATGCTCCTTCATTAAATCTCTTTAGGCTATATCAACGTTATCTACCTTTTCTGTTAGTTTCCAACTCTTCAATCCATTTTTGCTCTTAACTCTTTACAAGCTCTATACATTCCTTTTAAGTCACATAGTTCAGAACTGAGCAAGTTATAACACTACAGTAAATAACACATCATATAAGAACGTTAGGAAGAAAATCTATTTTTTATTTTATATAAACTTTTAATTGAAGTATGACATGCATTAAAAAATATATGCAAATTGTAAATGGATAGCTCTAGGAATTTTCAGAGTGAATACACTTGTTTAACCAGCACCCATATCAAGAAACAGAACATGAACAGAACTCTAGAACCCCCTTTTCCCACTTCGTCACTACCCTCTACCCAAAGAAACCATTATGATTTTTGACACCACATGTATGTATGTGTGTATATATATATATATATATATATATGTTGATTTTGAACATTATAAATAGAATAATACAATTCTTTTGTGTCTGCCTTCTTTGATCCACGTGATTGCATGTAGTTGCATTTCAGTAATTTTCATTGCTATATAGCATTCAATTGTGTGACTATAACACAATTTAAAAAAAATCCAGGGCACTATTGATGAACTTATGAATACTTTCTAGTTTCTGGCCAGTTACAAATATTCCTCTATATGTCTTTTGGTGTACATAAGTATTCATTTCTGTTGAGTATTTCACCTAGGATTGAAATTGATGGATCATAGGGCATGCATATGCTAAACTCTAGTAGTGACTGCCAACAGTTTTATAAAGATGATATTATTTGTTTTGTATCCCAAATATCATGCTTGCATAATAGATGATCAATATATTATTACTCTGAGGCTATTCTTCCCCAGAAGACAGCTTCTGATGGGCATGGAAACTTTAATCACTATCAGGCATGAAAACAGAATATGACAATTGAGAAAGGGCTCACATGTTTCAGGCAGGCGACTTTGCTGTTCCTTGTTTCCCAAATACATAGGAAAAGAGGTCCTGGCTACCAAATGGAGGGTAAAGGCAATAATAAGAATTGAACAGTGAGACACTGTCAGCAAAGACCCTGGAAATTATATAAAATTATAGAAATCAGATTGGACAGATGTAATGGTCAGAGTAAGATTATCACTGGTCTTGAAGTTAGATAGTTAAATGTGTACAACTGGCAGCTTGGTGGTGTCACCAGTGAGATATGTAAGAATGAATGGAAGGTATCAAGGTCAAATCACTGACCTTTGTCCATGGAGCATGCTGGAATTTGTCAGAGCACAAAAAGAACCAGATGGAAGTGTATTGTTTTAAGGCTCTAAATGTAGCAGGATTATGCCTCTTATTACTACGTAAGAGGATGGCTTCAAATCACAAAATCACAAAATTTGTTTCTGAATCAGCCCTTCTCCGTGACCACAACTTTTTCTTGCCAACATCTTGCTTGCTCATTTTGCCCTTCCATTTGCATTAATTGCCTTTTAGGATGTGTTGCTTACTTTATCAACTTCTTTAGCATCAGATGAGCTACTTTATTTCCTTGTCTCCTGATTCACATTCCCATCTTGCCTCTCCCCCTCCCCCTCATAACAATAATAAATTCCCTTCTTCATTTAATAAGCATTTGTTGAAGTCCTACTATGTGCCAGCATTTGAGCCAAATAGATGATCTGGCTTCATGAAGCTTAGAAGAATTTGCTTTGACTAAGGGAAGAGGGCAGAGTGCAAACCATTGTCAACTTGTCTTTGGGAGTGGGAGCTAGTCAAAATAGAAAACGATCTGTTTTCTCAGCGCCTTCGATAAATTGGTTTCCATGGCTCTGGATGCTGGAGAATAAAGTTCCAGACTCCTAGTGGCTGGCACTCTGAAGACAAAAGACCAAGAAAAGGCTGCAACCCCACAGAACACAACTTTCCCATCACTTTCTCTTTTGATTTTGCCAATTGTCCCCCAAGGAAAACAGCACTGAAGATGGGAACAACTTTCCCAAGAGAGAAGTGGCTTGCTGCAGCCTTACTCTTTGGCTGGTAGCCTCCCTCTGTCAGAACTGAGTAGACCTGTGGGTGGGGAGGCTCATGTGCCCTGATGTAGGGCCTCAGAGATAATTGCTCCTCTTCCAACTAGTCAAGATTCTGGGGCTCAGAGCGAGTACAACTAGATAAGCAGGATTTTTTTAATAGAAGTTTTGTTAAACAGGACATTTGTGCCCAGGCATGACACATATTACACTTAAATTTCACATTTTCAAAATTTAAAAGTCACTCATTTATTTGCAATTTTAAAAGTATTAAAAGGTTAAAATAATTAGTTCATGGGGTGGAATTTTAATTGGGAAGAATAAAGCAATTGTAGGGCAATTATGTGTTTTGAGAAGGGAAATGACGTGAAAAATGCTATGAAGGAAGTATATATATTCGCTTTACTAATATGCTTGGAGCATTTTGGTTAATTAGGATCATGGGTTCAGAAGGTGATCACCTATTCAATTCCATTATTTTATAGGAAACTGTGGCCTCCAAAGCATTATAGGTTATGCAATTAAGATGTAGCAAAATCAAGAGTCCAGATTTGCCTTCTACTTGATCACTCCACTGATAGCTTTGCTTTCCTGAAAAACTGTCTGGCTTAATTCCTGCTGTTGTAAATATTTTTAAATGCTTTAGAGCATTTCTTTTTACTTACACCATAGTGAACATAAATGAAATATTTTTTTGAAGGTGTAGGCTCTCACTGTATATTAGGGACATTTTTTGTATATTTTAATAGTAGAATTGACATAAAAGATGAAAGAAATTAGGCTAAATCTATATCGATCTAACATTATTACCTGTAATTTCAAAAAATTTTCCAAATTCCTAATATCACGTTTTTTTAAAAAAATAATTTTTCCCTTTGAAAATTAAACTCAAAATATACAGGTATTAAAGGAATCAAGTTATTTTCATGTAGCTATAGTTACACAGCTTCAAAAGTGAGAAGAAAATAATAACTATTCTTAAGGAAATTTAGCTTTTAGAAGAGAGGTACTGAGGAAAGTTAGAATAACCTCTGCATGTAGAGAGACCTTTTATCCAAAGCTTTCTGAGTACTTGGCCAACCTAAACGCAGCACCTCTCATGGCAGAACTTGGTTTCTAGCCAAAGAAATAGCTTGCAGGAGCTACATTAATTTTTTTTTTAAACTGGAGAGAAATTATATAGATAGATATGTGAAATCATCTTAGATGGAGAATTTCTGTCATTTTCCTTAACTGTAATACCTTATTGTATTACCTCCCTAATTCTTTTTAAGCTTCTCGGCTTTTAATATGCAGCTAATAAAAATTCATCAGTCTGTCCAAGAATTCTGCTATTAGGCCATGTCGGAAATTTATGAGAAAATCCGGAAATTGTATTCAGCTCGAAGTAAACAGTGCCAGAAGAAGAACTGTGTTGTAGATCCAGAGAATAAATGCTTCTGTGGGAATTTTCCAGAATTCAGAGAAGACAGAAATTGAAGGAATCTTGGTGATAAAACAAGGAGCTACCACTGAGTCTTCCTTGAGGCACTGGTTATATAAAACCAACAGGCTGAAAGTAAAAGAAATACAGAGATGGCATCCTAAAACAGACACATTTTGTTCATGTTATAGAGGCTTTTTCTGTTTATCACTTTTAGTGGCTTTAAGAAAGGAAAATTCCATTAGCCTATATTAAAACAAGATGTAACTGAGGTGTATCTGATAGATTACTTATAGGCAAGGGGTTAGTGAGGAGTGACAATAGCAGGACCTGGGCCAGAAAATCTCATTTTGTTTGCCTCTGAAAGCCCTTAGTTTTCATAAGACTTGCCAGGATCTAATCCCCTTGTGACAGCAGCCCGTTTGAGACTAATAAATTTAGTTGTGCACATCCCTAGATGCATAATATTTTAAGGGCTCCTGGAAACATTCCAGAATATAAAGACCAAAGCTAGGTAACTAAGTTACCAAAACTGGGTTCAGGGGCAGGAAACTGATAAGAATGTCATAAACACTTTCTCATAAAGTGTAGCAAACAAACAAGTATAGGAATAACAAAAATTAAAAATGGCACAATACACTTACCGATTATTTATATCAACAACTTCCCCCCAAAAGTAAGACAGTTCTGTTTTATTGAATTAAGTCACGCCGCTGGTATGGTCATATTTTTTAAACATATTAACGGTAACTAAAAAACAGCATTAGCCTTCCCCCATCAAAAGACCAGAAGCTGTCATGTAGTCAAAAAAAAAAAAAATCCTTTTACTTAATTTGCTATTTTTATGACTCGAGCCAAATTTTTATATCTCATTTTTGTTGTACACCTGAAGATACCGTTCCAAATTATTCCCGACCTCGTATCAGAAGATCAGGATACCGTTAGGGGATGTGACTTTCTTAGAGGGGCATTACCGATGATTCGAGACACACCCAGCAAAGCAGAGGCGAAGGGTCACGTTAGCGGAGGGGCGCCCAACACCCCCGCCCCCGAGGGCTCGGCTCAGCTCAGCTCAGCCGACCTGGCTGTCGCCTGCGGTGCTGGGTTCTCGCGCAGTCAGGTGTCGCCCGGGGGAGGCGCATTTATGACCGCGGGGTTGGGCTGGGAACGCGGGGCCGAGGAGCAGCCGGTTGCGCCCCCTCCTCCCCAGGCTGTCCCCAGCCAGAGACCCCCGGTTCCCCAGCTGAAGGCCGCCCGGAGGGGACCTCAGACCGCGCAATCGTAGGGGTCGCTCTCGGACAGCGGCGAACCTCCGCGCACCAACTTCTCGCGAGGTTTCGGGCCCCCTCCACCGCCTCGTCCGCCCCCTCCTAGCTCCGGTGCGGGCAGCTCCCGCTATGGCTGCGCTGCGGAGGCTTCTGCGGCCGCCGCCTCGGCTCCCGCCTCCGCCCTCGCCTCACCATCCCTTCCCTGGGCCGTGCGGGCGGCCTGCGGGCATGGCCCCGGGCCCTCCCGGCCGGCCCTTCTTCTGCCGGGAGGAGGAGGAGGGGGCTGTGGCTGAGGCGGCTTGGAGGCGGCGGCGGCGCTGGGGGGAGCTGAGCATCGCGGCCGCGGCCGGCGGGGGTCTGGTCGGCCTGGTGTGCTACCAGCTGTATGGGGACCCCAGGGCCGACTCCGCGCGGGCGCCGGCCCCCTGGCTCCCCTCCAAGAGCGCGGCCGCAGAGCCGGAGGCACCGCCCCGCGGCCGGGGGCTGCTTCCCATCCCGGTCGCCGCTGCCAAGGAGACGGTATGTGCGTGAGCACCTGCGCGCGCCCGGCCGGCCCGCAGGTGACTCTCGGGGTTAGCACCGCCAGGGGCTACACCTGAGCGCTGGGAGGGACGGTGTGACAGCCGTGCAGGGCGCGCGTGAGACCGGACGTTGCGGGTTGTCGCAGTGTGACTGTGCGGCTACAGATCGGGACGTCCTGTGAGCGAGACCGAAATCTAATAGGCCAGGCAGCCCCAGGTCTGTTCACCCAGGTGTTGGGAAGACGTACATGATGCATCACACGTCTTGATGCATCACATCAGGATCTTAAAGGTTGCTGCAGCCATCACCTATCTACCAAAACCCAAACCCACGACAAAATAACACCAAAAAGCGACGCAGAAGAAGTCAAAGGCATGACAGGCAGAAAGTGGAGGGCCGCATATGTGAGAGAAAGGACTCCTAGGCAGGGCCATGCAACAGCAAATGACGGAGGAGGTCCAGTGCAGTAGGAGCGCACCGAAGGAGGGTCTGAGGTCCCAGAAGCCTCGACATTATTGTATGGAAGTTTATTGGTCCCAAGAAAGGAAATGCCAAAACTGTGTAGCCTCCTTATCATAGGTCAGAAAGAATGAATGAAGATGTCACCAGATTAGAAAAGAAAAAAAATTATTCAAGAAGAGTTTATTTCTCTAATTTTTCCCCCCGCTAAAGCCAGATATTCTTAAGTAGGGACAGTAAGTGAGACGATGGAAAGTAGGGAACTGAATGAAGCTAACTCCTGCAGAGGAACTTCAGATGACAATGTTCAAGTCTCATTATGTAGTTGATAATATAAGGTAAAGGTGAGTGTAAGGCAAGAGTGAGTGAAGGGGCATGAAGTTTTTGTCTTATCAGTATATTTAACAGTCATGTATGACTAGGAAATCATCTAGGGAAGTTTTTCTTGCAAGACAAGAAGAGTGTGAGGGGCCTAGATGACAGTACTTTGGAAAAGAGGCAGCTATTCTGTTTCTAACTTTAATGAAATTTATATACCCTTTATTCTTTGCCCAAATACGCAATGGTGATCTGCTGTAAGTGCATCAGTTCTTTTGGAGATTGTTGTTGTATTTAGGGCAGGGAATCTATTTTATCGACCTTCTAGCAGCAAATCACACATACATAGCATAAAGTATTTTTATACAGTGAATACTTAAAATACTAGCAAATAGTCTCAACCTTCATCCCCCAACCCCACACATACACACACATACACACACACACACACACACACACACACACACACATTAAGCTTGTGTCCTGATTGACCAAGTCAGAACTTTTAATCAACCATAGTTATCTGGGAACAGATTAGGATGGTAATGAATGTTCAAATGGTATTTTCTTTTCTTCTTTTTTAAAATTAATTTTACTTTTAAAGTTGAGAGACAGTTTCATGCAGTTTTTGAAAGACCACGCTCAGAAAGCTAGGACTCTGGCTCTACCACTTCCTAGATGTATCATTACTTAATCTCTCAATGCCTGTTTCCTCATCTGTAAATGAGGTTAATAGTGGCTTCCTCATAGAGTTATGAGAGTTAAATGAGTTAATATATTTAAAGGAGTTTGAATGGCACCCCTAGCAGGTAGTGAGCATTCAGTAAATTGGTTTTATTTTTATTTTATTCATTTGTTTACCTATTTATTGTCTATTATTTATTTACTTACATTATTATTGCTTGGTGTTTATAAAAATTGCTGTATATTGTTTTAAAAGTCAAACAATACTGAAATCATGTCTTACCCTTGCCAAGTCTCCAGTAGTACATCCTGATCATTATTCCTTTTTGTATTTTACCTTTTCCCCCCCGAAAACTTTTATAATCTTCTTTTTATCCCTGGTGTTTGAAAACTTCACAATAATGAGCTTTGGTGTGGGCATTTTTTCATTTATTGTGCCTTATACTTGAGGGTCCTTTCAATACGGAAATTCACATCTGAAAGTTTTCTGTACTTTTCTTGTATTATTTCTTGGACAGTTTCTTCTCTATTTTCTTTTTTTGGAATCTCTATTACTCTGAAGTTACACCTCCTGACAGATCCTAATTTAATTCAAATTTTAATCTTTCTTAAATTCTAACTTTTTAATCTTTTTGTTTGTTTTTAGGAGAGATATCCTTGACTTTATCTTCTAGCCTTCCTATTAAATATTTTATTTCAGCTATTCTAATTTTTTAATTCAAAGAACTATTTTTGTGTTCTCTGATGTTCATGTGTTCATTGTATTTTGTTTTATGGCTGCTATATTTCTCTTTTTATTATAAGGGTATTAATTATAGGGTTTTTAAAAATTGTCTTCTACTCCATGTATTGTGTGGTTTCTTCCAGGTTTTTTGTTTTTTTTTTAAATTCCTGTTTGATTTTCTAAGCTCTCACTTTCATTTTGGAGGTTTTCCTCACTTATCTATGGTTGTTACCTATCTGGATTTGAGAGCCACTCAGAAGCTCTTTGTACATGGGCATGATTTTTCATTTGCTAACCTGGGCTTTTCATTAGAGTGGCATCCAAATGTCAGTATTTTATAAGTCTTTTTCTCTGGTGTCATTGCACTTCTTCAAAGAATAGGTGAGGTGGGAGGAACAGGAATCTTCTGGGTTCAGGCACAAGTGCACATATGTGTGAGAGCATGTATGCTGGGGGAGTGTCCAGTGATGGACTTACGTATTGTTCTCTAATCCTCTCTTCTCATCCCCACCACTTACTCTCCCTCCACAGTAACTTGTGTTCCCTGGGTCTTATCTTTTTGGAGGTCTGCACTGAAAATCAGCTAACTTCCATTTGGTCTCCTCCTCCACAGTACCCAGGTAGTGCGTCTGCCCCCCTAGGTCAATTATCACTCCTCCAGCTCTTCAATTTTATAAAAATTTGATGAATTCTCTTGAGTGTTTTAGTCTCCTCTCCTTTTTTCTTTTTTAGTTCTTGTATGTTTACACCTTTTGAAAGATTCATTTACTGGGATTTTAATGTGGTTAAGGGAGGAAGGGGTTCAAAGAGACTCATGAGGTCAATCTGCCATTTGTCAGAAATATTTTAAACCTGTGTTGCCTCCTCATTTATTATGCTTATTTGATTTCCCTGAAGTGGTAGAAGTGATTCCTTTTGATGTTTCAAACTATAGCGAAGAACCTTTGATTTATAAAGCCTCTTCTAAGCTGCATTTTATACTGAACATAAACCTAGCATATAAATTAACCTGTACGTGTTGTGAGAATAACATAAGTGATGGGAATGAACAGCAGTAACCTACAGACATGCAGTTCTGTTACCGTAGCCTTGAAGATTTTTGTTTTAAAGGCACTGCCTCTGAACTTCCTCCAGAAGGCCTTCCCTGACGCTATAGATCTGTTAAAATACCCCTGCTTATCCTGTAGTCCCAGATGATGGCTTTTTGCAATTATTTGTTAATTGTCTTCTCAGTGTTTTAAGGAGCGGCACTGTGTTTGTCTTGATCACCTGTATGTCTTCATTGCCTGCTATAGAGCCTAACCCTGGTAGGCACACGATAAATACCTGTCGAATGAATAAGCCCATGCTAAATATTGACATGGGACATACACATTGAAAGGACACAACCACATTCTGTGAGAGTGCATAGTTTCATATTTTGTTCAGCTAAAGTAGTTATTTATAGCATTAGAAATGGGAAGACATCAGTCAAGGTCAAAATTCCAGGCTTCGGGAGACCAAATCACGTGACATCGTATTTATTTTAATTGTGCAAGTTTGGCTTGCCAAAATTTTTTCAGTAAATGTGGCCTTGAACTTTATTAATGTTATAGAGAGATGTTGACAAGATTCTGTTTGCAACCCTACAGTTTTAACCTTAAAGCATTATTTTTATTAGAGAAAAAATTTGGGTTCTAGAACTGCCTTTCTGGTTCAGGTTCAAGAATTTTTAAATCTACCAGATTGATTAACATGCTTTAATCAAGTATTTTACGTATTATATGTAACGCATGATCTATTTTATGGTTTGATCATCTTAAGAAGCTTTAATCAGTTTAGTTTTACTCTCAAGTGGAAAAGAGAGCAATACTTTTCATCTCTTTTGTATATTTCTATAATAATTGCCAATAATTATGCATTGTTAAGTTTCTTTCACTGTATACCTTTTCTTTTTAAGGCAGCACGTTTTGAGACTTGAGGTAATGCTCATTCTTTCCTAGAATATTGAAGAATTTGCCAGATGTGTAAATGTAGAAGAGTCTTATGAGGGAAGTCACACAGATGTGAAATTGGAGACAGGTTAATTCTGTGTAGAATAACCTTGTTGTATAGGAAGCTAAATTAGGTGATCCCCTCTTTTGGTTTCCTGGTAGAATCTGGTAGATTTATTTGTCACAGGGTAGCCAGGTAAGATGTTGTTGCCTCTTAGGTGAGAATGTTAGCGAGTATGGTTCTCCATATTCTTTAATTTAAAAAAATACATGTCAGGCAGTTTGTTTTGTTTTGTTTTGTTTTTTGCCACGCTATGTGGCTTGTGGGATCTTAGTTCCCCGACCAGGGATTGAACCCAGGCCCTCGGCAGTGAGAGCACGGAGTCCTAACCACTGAACCACCAGGGAATTCCCACGTCAAGCAGTTTTTTTTTTTATTTTATTTTTTTAATTTATTTATGGCTGTGTTGGGTCTTCGTTTCTGTGCGAGGGCTTTCTCTAGTTGTGGCAAGCGGGGGCCACTCTTCATCGCGGTGCACGGGCCTCTCACTGTCGCAGCCTCTCTTGCTGCAGAGCACAGGCTCCAGACGCGCAGGCTCAGTAGTTGTGGCTCATGGGCCCAGCTGCTCCGCGGCATGTGAGATCTTCCCAGACCAGGGCTCGAACCTGTGTCCCCTGCATTAGCAGACAGATTCTCAACCACTGCGCCACCAGGGAAGCCCCAAGCAGCTTTTAACAATAATATTTCTTTAGACAAGAGATAGTTATGGCTTTACTAGGAAAATGGCAGTGAAGCACTTGGAAGTTGCTGGATTGGAGAGAGATTCTGGAGGTAGGATCAACAGGATTGGTAGTTGATTGGATTTTAGGGATGAGAGAGATGGAAGAGTCTAGGATGATACTCAGGTTTTTGTCTTGGGTGACTTGGGTGGGTTGTGCAGTATTTCACTGAGACCAGGTCTTCAGGAAAAACAAACAAACAAACAAACAGGTTAGGGGTAGTGGACATGGATGATGAGTTTTTAACTTGCACAGTGGATCAAGGTATCTTTGGACAGCTGAAGGGAAGTTTCCAGCTGGATACATAGGTCAGAAGCTCAGGAGAGAAATCTGTATTATACATACAGATTTGGGAATCATCAAGTGTTAAAAGTCGTAAGAATGGATGATGTTGTTCAGAATATGTAGAACAAGAGAAAAGCACTTAAGGAGAGAGCCCTGGTGAGCATCAGCGTTTTAAAAGACTGATAGAGAAATGGAACTCTGCAAAAAGCCGAGATCCAGACAGAAGAAAGAAAGCCAGGAGAGTTGTGGAAGCCAACAAAAGACTGCACTTCAAATAAGAAGTATTCAGTTAGAGTGATCGCTCCCAGAGGAGGTCAGCTAAGACGAGAAATGGGAAGTGTTCGACGGTTTTAGCAACAAGGAGGTCATGGGTGATCTTGGTGAGATCTTGAAGGTGAAAATCGGATTATAGTTGGCTAAGTTGAGAGTAAAGGTAAAGAAAAGCTGAGGTGGACAAGGTGAAGTAAGTGTTGACAACCCTTTCATGAATTTGACCATGAAGAGAAAAAGAGGGCAGTAGCTCAAGGGACATATTTTATTGTAGAATTGATTTTTTTCTTAATGAAAGACCCTTGAATATAATTTAATTGCTGATGGAAAGAAGAGGAACACTAAACCCAAAGGAAATAGAGGATGATTGATTTGCCAAGGACCAAGGTGGAGATGGGAGCTGAAAATTAAAGCACAGGGAAGAGTTTAATCTTGGATAATAGGAGATGCCATTTCCGGTGTGACAGGAGGAAGGGCTAGGAGGAGGCAGAGAGCATACATGTTTAGTGGGAAGCAGTCGAAGGGGTTCATGCCTGATGGCTTTTATTTTCTCTGTGAAACAGAAGATGATGTCATCTTCTGGGAGCAAGATAGTAGAAATTTGTGGAGTCACCATGACAGAGATTTGGGGGAGAGTAGAGGATTGACATAGCCACTTTAAAAAAAGTAGAAAGCCATGAAACTTTTTAATTTGCTCATGTTTAGTATTTGCAAGTTTAAATGTGAGTTTTTAAATGATAAAATGAGATTTTAACTTGCTCATGAAATGTAGAAGTTTTTCGATGAATATTTTTACGTGGTCACAACTTTTGCTGTTCTAATTCTTGTTTATGTTATCTCTTTTTTTGAGATGTGTGAATGTTAGTAATATGATTTAATTAGTACATTTTTACCCATGATGTAATATTTAACTTATATAGGAAATACACGTAACTTATAGTACACTCCAAATTTTATTCTTTTTGTTTAAACTTGATGGGCAAGTTTAAACTGGACAGTACTACTTCTCACTAATACTAATTCTGATTTCCTGTAAGTATGTGCCAAACACTGAGAATTTGAGTAACTTTATTCTGTGTAGTGTAAACACACCCGTGTTGGAGAAAAATGTGTTTTAAAAAATTGAACAAGTTTTATTTATGGCATTATGTAGCATTAAAGAAAACACCTAGTCATTTGTATACTAAGTAGGATTTTCTAGACCTATTTTTTTTTCATCTTCCTCTTTAAGTAACCCTTTACTCCTTTATCCTTTGATGTATTACTAGATTATATAAGCTAAGCAAAATATGGAACTTTAGTGCTGTATCATTTAATTGACTGGTATAGTGTTTGCTCATTACAGAATTATTTTTCCAAATTGGAAAAGTAGAATCCATCTGGGTTTTTTTTTTCCCATTCACTAGTTTGCCTTTTAACAATTTTAACACTCAACTCCATCTCTGGAATTTAGAATACAGAAAGTGTATATAAAGGAATTTCAAATAATTCCATTTTTTTCCAGATTTCTGATAAGGATGATATCTATCCAGTTGACACTGTAAGTATCGACTAGGTGAGAGATTTGGGTTTTCCATTTCCCTGGAAGGAATAGAATGGATTGTTCAAATTGCTTGCAGCAATTCAGAGTGAACACTTCCTAACCAGCCTCACAGCAGGTCAGAAAGGCTCTTATAGGTTAGGTCCAATTTAAGCTAACTCCAACCTGTTGAAATTGGTTCTCTTCAGATAGGATCATCTAAACTTCTTCCAACCACTTTAACTTTATTCTTACTGATCTAAGGTGGAATGTGGTTTGTAATTCTCCATATACATACAAACACATTCACTCTTGTCACCAGGAGATTAAGAAAGGTTTTGAGACATTACTGTCATCAAGCTCATTATGGAGTCCTAAGGACAGTAATAGAAAGCTTTTGGACTAGGGTTTGTGGTGATCGGAGATCAGTGTGACTCGAACTTTACCTCCTTTCTGCATTCGATCTTTGTTGTTCTGTGGCTTCCTCCAGACTGCTTGCTATCCAAATAAATGTGTCACATCAGGATTTTATGTCCTCCTAGTAAAGAATACAGTCTTAGTAACCCTTTGGTCTAGTACTGTGCAGCTGTGCTATCACATATGCCTGTCATGCTCTCCTCTGATCTGCTAGCCCCGGTGATTACCTGATCACCGTAAAAGTCAGGTAGGAGTGTTGATTCAAGTCTTTTATAACACAGACTTAATCAAAGTCAAGACATCCTATTTGGGGAGCAACGTTAAAAGTCTGTATTTCATACTTTGATCTAATATTCTAAATTTTATTACTCAAAAGTACAAAAGTGCTATTGTGAACTAAATATTTAATTATCAAAAATATTACACCTATACATCACCAAATAATTAAATCTAAAACTTATCCTGAATCATTATAGTAGTTATTTAAAATTTTTTATAAAACTGTAGGCAAGGAGGCAAACTTCTCAAGGTTCCTGCCATTTGCTGGCAAATTATAGGAGAATAGCACTTGGTGTCTTTGGTCTTCTACCCACACCCCTCATCTAACAGAATTTGGAACATGGCTAAAGCCATAGATGAGGTTGAACATTGATCTTCATTAGAATAGTGAAAACTGGGAGGATATGGAAAAGTGAACCAGAGTGGGATTATCTAAGTGTCAGATTTATAAGGGCAGAAGTTACTCAGGTTGTAGGCGTGTACTGTTTGATTAAAGACTGATAGAGAAGTTCTAGAAACACGTCTTTTCCATGTTTTGGGGATATGTTTTATTCAGGACTTTACTCTGATTCTCTTAGAATCTTACAGAGAAAGTAGCATTCTTAAATATACTATATAATTCCAGTGTCTTCCGCTGTGCTTTCTTAATTGTAGGCGAGTACAGTGGCTCCCTGGGAAGTTTAATTCCTTTGGAAAAACAAGGTATTGGAGAACAAATGGGTCAGTTAGCTAACTTAGAAAAATTGCTGGAGGCGCTGTGGTGTTAACTACTGATTCACTCACAGTACCACATCCTAGTCCAAAGCAATTTGATCTTCACATAGTGTTTAGCTTCTGTGTGGGAAAATACAGATCTTCCTACCTTGCCTTTCCCTCATGTCCTCCCTCTACAGTGATCTCTGCCCATTGCTGCTTATCATTGCCCTCTACAACAGCTTTAAACTCAGGGATTACAGTGATTATGGAAATAACACAGGCTGAAATAAGTAAAAGTAAAGTGCAATGAGGAGCAGTTGGCTTGGGGTCAGGAGAAATAAGTCAAAATGATGACTTTGCCTTTACTCACCTGTGCCCTGTATGGCTGAGTCAGCAACCTTTAAGCCGGCTTTCCAGGAAGTCTCAAAAAACACTTTTATTTACATTTACTGGCCAAAACTTAGTCAAACGGCCCTATCTAACTGCAACAGAGCTTGAAGAATGTGACCTTATTCTGTGTGCTATTGGGCCTAGCTAAACATCTGAGTTCTCTTTCTAAGGAAAAACTAGAGAATGAACAATAGGTATATGTCGGTCTTTGTTAGTTGTGAAGTATATTGTGTTGGGGGAATGGCTTTTAAGTGAAATGAAAATGCTCGTAAATAAATTATGGGATGCTCATTTAATAAAATAAATGGTTTAGACTTCTGGTTTTATCCATACAACATGCTGCATAATCTGTCCTAAAAATATTTGAAACGTCTTTTTTACATGCCATACCAGGCTTTTAAGAAATTAAAGGAAATTGCCCGCTGCAGGAATAAAGAGGAAGCTGATAACTAGAACAGTGTGACCTGTGGCTTAAGTGGGGGAGCAGTGAGTCATTACTCATGGAATTCTAGGGATGTGGATTTTAATGCCCGTGTGGGGACAAGACCTTGGGACGTTGGAGCTGAGGCGCCACCTCCCTAAAGCCAGAGCCCTTATCGACAGAACGGACTAGAAGAAAACCATCCCTGGTCCCGCCAGTACAAGCTGATGACAGGGAGGCCTGACGGTGTCTGCACGGGCTCTAAGTGGAAAAAAGGACTCTCCCGAGAATGTATAAAAATGGTCCCACACTACCTCAAATGGGTTTAGAGTTAGAACTTCTATTACCCATGCAGAGAAAAAGCTGTTGCAGCTGGCAGAAAGAAACGCAAAACTTCTTTGGAGGGAGATGCCCTGAACACTGGCCACATGTAATTCCTACAGAGAAGGTCTCCAAGAGGATAAGCTCATAATCCAAAGTACAAAGTATATTAAGTTCTATGAAAGAGAGTCAGCAAACTGAGTGATTAGACTCCTGATGATTTAATAATAGGATAATTTGGTTGAGTCTATAAATTAAGTATTTTCAAAATGATTAAAGACATAATGAAAAATCAGTATGAAAAAGAATAGGTAGATTATAATAAAGAATCAAATAGAACTTCTAGAAATGTAAAGTATAGTCTTTGAGGTTGGATAGATTAGGCAACATATAAAATGTAACTGAAAGAGGCAGTTAGTAATCTGGAAGATAATTTGGAGGAACTACACAGAATGTACACACTTTTAAAGAAATGGCAAATACTAAGGAGTGTTTAAGAGACGTGCGAAATAGACTGAAAGGGTCTAAAATTCATCAATTAGGGGTTACAGACTAGGAGAATAGAGAGAATGAGAGGCAGTATTCTAAGAGAAGATAACTGAGCAGTTCTCAGAAAGGAACAAAAACATTAATCCTAAGGTTTAGGAAGCATAAACAGTCCTGAGCAGGATAAATAAAAATAAATCTATATTTAGTCACATTATAGTGAAACTGTAAAATCAAAGATAAAGGGAAAACAGGGCCAGTTTCCTACAAAGGAATGGCAGTTGGCCTGTTGAAGACTAATCTATGACAACAGATGGAAGCCAGAAGATAGTAGACAATGTCTTCAAAGAGCTAAGAGAAAATAATTGCCAACTTAGATTTTTTTACCTAGGTAAATTATTGTTTAGGAATGAGGATAAAATAAAATCATTTCTTAAAACAGAGAGTTTACCAGTCTCTGATCATCATTGAAGGACCTACTAAAGAGTGAATATTAGGAAGAAATGAACATGAAAAAAAGGTGAAATTCAAGAAGTAACGGTGAATAAAGAAATTGGTAAAAATGGGGTAAGTCTTAAACATTGACTACATATTATGATGATAATTATTATCATTTTGAAAGGAGTTAAACCAAGGTGGATCTCAAATATTGGACAACAGTGATATGCAAGACAATAGGGCTTGATTGGAGTTCAAGTGTTCTGTGTGGGAAACAAAAATAAAATTAGATGCCTACCCCATGCCATAATAATCCAGGTGGATTAGAGTCCTAAATGTGATAAGTAAAACTTCATGATATTTAGAAGAATATATGTGAAAATAAAATTTTAATCCTAGGAGGAGGAGGATTTTCAAAACAAGGCAAAAAGCACAATGGAAAATACTGCTACCTTTCACTTCATTAAAACAAAAATATCTACTAAAATACAAAGAAGTCTTGGAATGGAAGAAGATACTTAGAATACATAGCACTCGCAAGGAATAGGCATCCAAAATATATAGTGACAATCTACAAATTAGTAAGAAAAACAACAACACAATAGAAAAATGGACAAAGGGTTTGAACAGGCAATTCAAGAGAAAGATATTCAAAAGACCAGTAAACACATGAAAAGATGCTCAACATCACTAACAATAGGGAAATATAACTACAGTGAAACACTGTTTCTTAATTAGATTGATAAGATTAAAAATAGTGACAATAACTGTGGGCGTTGATGTGGAGCAATAAAAATCCTCATGCTCTGCTAGTAGGGGTACAGATCTTTGGAAAATAGATTGCCATTATGTGTTAAGTTGAAGATTCACATGCCTGTAACTCAGAAATTCTATCTAGGTGTAAACCCTTGACAAACTGAAAGGTGTACAAGGAGACATAGATAACAGTCCTTTTACATGTCCCTGATACTCCATTTCCCATCCCACAACAGCTATTCAGAAACGATGTGTCTATCTCCACCTGCAGCATGTCCTACCTTTGCCCAGGCTCAAGCAAGTGGCTTCCATTCTTTACAGAGGAAATGATCTATCAGAAGTAAATTTGCTCAATTTATTACTTCCTCACAACTAAATTTGCTTTCATCTCACCCTCACTTCTAGTTCCATAGGAAAAATGAATCTTGCTGTGAGACTAGAGAAAAGAGTTTGGAGATCATAAATGGATATTGGCTGTGTGATTTTTTTTTCTCTAGCAGTACCCAGTAGTCCCAGAGACGGAGCAGTTCTGGGAGATGATGTAGGGTGTTTATAGAATTTTGTCCTTGAATTTTGAAATTGGGAAGCCAGAGAGCTTTGAGGCTAAGTTACTAGATGGGCCATTTGCTTGAATGTCTAAGTTCTCTCTGACGTGATTTGGAGTGACGAGGAAAACCATGAATTATGTTTCAAAGTCCTCTTTAATAAGTGAGTAGGAATGCCTACAAGTTGCCACTGGCAAGGTAGTATGTGATATAGCCAGGGCATATCTGCCTCCATCAGTATCAGTGATTCAGAATTTAAGTATTTGCCAAATATTAGTGTTGAAGTGAAGTTGGTGGCAGAGAAGAGCACAGAGTCTTCATCATTACCAGTGACAAAAAAAAGTAACTGATAAAAGACAGGAGATCAGATTCATTCAGTTCCACAAGTATGTTGAACTCTTGGGATTATGTTTAGGACCAAGTTCTACAGATGAAGGGAGATTATTTAAAAAGGAAACATTCTACCCTTGGCCAGGAAAAATCCTTGGATAACTTCTCCTTAATTTTTTGGCTATATCACAGTCCTGGAGCATTATTTTTTCCCTGCAATGTACTCTTCTCCAGAAAGAAATACCAGATGAAGTTATCTATTACATACTTTCATTTCCTGCTTACTTCTTGTCAAGGCATTCACATTGTCTCCAAGACCCACAATCAACTTAATATACAGAATCATATTCAAATATGATGTTATTAGAGTAGACTAGTTTGTATTGACAAATGGACCTTCACATTTCAGTGGATCAACCCGATAAAATCTTATATTGTTTATGTAATAATTCTGGGTGGGTGATTGGTTGATCGGAAGACTCCTCCATGTGGTCCTCTTCCATGTAGACATTTAGGGACCCAGACTGATAGTGACTCTGCCATCTTCAACAAGTGGGTTCCAAGGTGTCAACATTCCAGTTAGCCAAAAAGTAGGGTGGGGTGGGTGGGACATGGGGGAACACATATGGGAAGGTTTTATGGGCCAGGCCTGGAAGTGACACATCACTTCCATTCACATTCCATTTCCTAAACTGAGTCACATGGCTACGTCTAAGTGCAAGAGACACTGGGAAATGTACTCTAGCTGCATGCCTAGGAAGATTAATTACTGCATTAATATAATATATTTCTCTACCACCAACTACTTCAAACAGCATACCCTTAGCTTTTCAATTTTCATTATAAGAACTGATAATTCCCAAGTTTAAACAAGAATTTTAATCAAAAGTATGTATATCACACATAACAACATTATATGCATAGATTTTATACTGTCCTTGGGTAGTCCTCAGTAATCTGTCTGCAAAAATAAATCTTAACTGCCTTGATGAACCTGAAGGTGAATCTGCTTCCTGCCTCAAGCCTTACAGTTCCTTTGTGGTAGGGGAAATTCACTGGCCTTAATCTCCACAGTCACTGCCTCTTTGGACCTGATCTAGAGCCATTTTCCAGATGTGTACTTTGTAATCTGCTGGACATTTATGAGCCTGATATGGTTCCTGCAAATAAACACTGCACAGTTCTGTATTTAGGGCCAGTGAAGAACTTACTCTATTTCCTCGACATGAGCATTTTTCTCTTCTTTCTTGGGTAACTTTCTGGATGGGACTATTTCAGACTTTCTCTTAGATGATGAAACTGAATCGCCAAACAATACTTTCCAAATATAAAAACTTTGCAGCTGGGGCCTGCCTGGTGGCGCAGTGGTTAAGAATCCGCCTGCCAATGCAGGGGACACAAGTTTGAGCCCTGGTCTGGGAAGATCCCACATGTCGCGGAGCAATTAAGCCCGTGCACCACAACTACTGAGCCTGAGCTCTAGAGCCCACGAGCCAGAACTACCGAGCCCGCGTGCCTAGAGCCCGTGCTCCGCAACAAGAGAAGCCACCACAATGAGAAGTCTGCGCACCACAACAAAGAGTAGCCCCTGCTCCCTGCAACTAGAGAAAAAGCCCACACGCAGCAATGAAGAACCAATGCAGCCAGAAATAAAATAAGTTAAAAATAAATTAAAAAAAAAAACTTTACAGCTAATTTAAAGACTACATATTAATTATGCCTTTAAAAATATTTCTTAGATGAGATATGGTGTGTACAGGGGTTGAGTTTTAGGACTCTGCCACTGTCTGTCTCTATAATGATCACTAAGTCATTTCACCTTGCAGGGACATTCTTCTATGAAATGTCATAAGTAGGGATGACTGATTTGAATCTGTAAGGTCTATTTCAGCTATATAGTTTTTTAATCTCAAAATCACTTTACTCTTTCTAATACTTTATTGAGTTATTATTAGTAGTTGCTTTAATTTTGTTCCCATCCCTTAATCCTCTCCAAACTTAGTTTTTAAATCTATTTTATAAATTAAGACATTAGTTTTATAAACTTTGTCCCAGATAATGCCTTTTCGGCTTTCATTTCTGTTAAGTTCAAGTGACATGTAAGTTCTTCCAGAAAATTTAATGCCAGTGTGATGGGAATAAGCTGCCAAAACTCAGTAATATTCCATGATTTTTAAAACTTATCTATCCTTTTCAATACTAATTTCTACAAGTGAAAAATTGATTCATTACTTTTAAATTTTTATACGTTTGTTAGTGCTTCTATTGTACTCTCTTTTTAGAGTTATTTTTGCCAAAATTAAAAGATACAGAGAATCATATATACTACTCAGAATTAATAATTGTTACCATTTGGAAATATTTGTTTCTAGTCTTTTTCAGAGATTTAAAACTTACTAAGTATGCTGTCTTTTTTAATAGCAGTATTGAAGAACATTGGCTTTCAATGAAGAGTTTCTCTTCATTTTTTCAAACTTAGCAATCTTAGCAATAGAAACAGTTGTTAGCAGAGTTATGGTTAAGAGTGTGGTCTGCAGAGTCAGAATACCTAGATTTGAATCTCCGCTCTTTCACTGAGGAACCTTGCCAAAGCGAAATAATTTTACATGCTTCGTTTTCCTCACTTGTAAAGTAGGGATAGTAATAGTACCTACTTTATAGGATTATTAAGAGGGCTTTAAAAAGGCCAGGCACATAGGAAGTTCTTGTAGGTGTTAGCTTTTTTTTTAATTTGTGGCTAAATAGGGACTTTGTGTATGCAGAGCAGCAGTTACTGTGCCACTTGTCACATTATTGCCTCAGCTCCAGATCTACCTTTCCTTGCCCTGCTTGTGACGCTGCCGCTAGAAATTGCAAATAATGCTCCTTCTTTGACGGGAGATTGTGACAGGGACACTGCAGGCAGAGGAGGCTTCTGGCTCTGGCTCTGGCGTGCCTCTCTTCTGCTTGTTCCTCAGGCAGCACTGGGGCGCCCCGTGACACTCATCTTCAGGCTCTCCTGTATCAGTCAGGGGCCAGTCAGAAACAGAAACAGTTAAGGTTTAATATAAAGAATTATTAACTATTTACAGGGGATTAGCTACTAAGAAGGAATCAAAATTAAAAAGAACACCCTAGAGCTGAGAGAGAGTGCCCAAGGAAGGACCAAAGTTGGAAGGCAGCGGCCTCCCTAGGTTGCGATTCAGGCCTCGTTGGAAGAGGTGTGTTCACCACTAGAGCTTTTCCAAGTTGCTGGGCTGAGGCTGGCGGATAGAGAACCAGAAGCAGGGACTGGCAACCTGGAAGCCTCCTGCTGGGGTGCCATTGGACCAATGCTGGCAGACAGGGAACCATGGACCGGAACTGGCCTGCAGGAGACACCGCCCCCGCCCCCCCCCCCCCCCCCCCCCGCCCCCAAGCTGGGATGCAGCAGCCCAAGGCTAGTTGGCGGGTGGGGAATCTCAAGTTGGGACTAGCAAGCAGGAAACCCCCCCACTGGGGTATAGGTAGGTCAAGGAGACTGACACTGATCTTATTTAATGTTTTTTGTTTGGTTGTTTATAAATGATCCAAAAGACAGGGGACATAGTTAAATCTCCAAATATTCAAGTTCTTCCAGAGAGTAAATTGCCAACTTGATGGGGATGACCTACAAGAACATTTTTAAGGCCTGTATAAGTGAGTAGAGAAAAAGGGCAGATGGGTTGTTCTGTGGTTGGTGTTGTGGAATGAATGTTTTGTGTCTCCCCAAAATTCATGTGCTGGTGCCCTAACCCCCAGTGTGGCTGTATTAGGAAATTGGGCCTCCAAGGAAGTAATTAAGGTTAAATGAGGTCGTAAGAGTGGGACCCTGATCTGATAGGATTAGTGTCCTTACAAGAAGAGATGCCGGACAGCTTGCCCTCTCTTTCTTTCTATGCCCACACACTGAGGAAAGGCCATAGGGGGACATAGAAAGAACGTGGCAATCTACAACCCAGAAAGAGAGCTCGCACCATGACCATGCTGGCATCTTGATCTTGAGCATCTAGTTTCCAGAACAGTGACAAAATAAATTCTGTCACTTAAGCCATCCAGTCTATGATACTTTGTTTTAGCAGCAGGTAAGTTCACGGTGATTTATTTAGGGAAAAATAGTCCAAACTATTAATGGTATGTTGTGTTTGTTTCTTTCAGTTGTAATCTAGAAAAACTATTTTGGAGTGATTATGTAGCCGGGCCTAGAAGACAGTGGCTCAGTGCATAGCTAGAGGTTTTGTCATTACGGGTCAGCCATCACTCTCAAGAAATAAATAGAATACCACCTATTGTATAATCTAGGTGTTTGGAGCTGAGTCAGGAAGATTGAGAGAAAGGGAGTAGCGTGTGAGGCAGATGAGAGCCACCAGGAAATGCCAGGCAATTGGAATAGTTTTGTCACCATGGACGTATTTAGAGAACTGCCAACATATAGTGACACAGAGGTACTGAGCTGCCACATTCTATGTGTGGAGCTGAGGTGCCAACGACTATTTCTGGACCCTGCTGATTGACAGAGAGGATACTCTTCATAAACTGATTCTATTGACCAGAGGAAAAGGAAGTGTGCTCATTTAGTTTTCATTTAATGTTTACGGTTCATGGAGTTAGTATTTATTTGTCCATTTTACAGTGAAAATGCTAAAGTTCAGAAATCTCTTTTTCCCAAGTTTACCTAATTAGGAAGTGTTGAAGCTGGCATTTGAACCTAGGCCTGAAGGATTGTAAAATCCACGCACTTTCATTTCAGTGCACCAAGTTGTGTAACGTGGAAGAACACTGGGTTGGGTGTCCTAACACCTGAGTTCTGGTCCCAGACTCATTTGCTGTCTGTGTGGTCCTGACGAAGTCCTCTCTAGCCTCTAGACTAAGCTAACTCTTTTGTAAAATTGAGTTAATATATGTTCTGTTTGCTTTTTTAAAAATAATGCACCGTTCCACAACTTTTTCTGTCTATGCATGAGTATGTATGTGTGTATGTATATATATGTGTATGTATCGATATGTACACATATATATGTTTATGTTTCTTTGAAGAATGAACTTTTTAATGGCCACAGACTACTCCATTGATGTGCCATAATTTATTTAACCATTGTCCTGCTGATGGGAATTTTGATTGTTTCTATTTTTTTTCACTGTTAGAAGCAGTGCTGCAGTGAATATCCAGGGTTCTTTGCAGATGCAAATGTTAAATTGCTGGGTCCATAGCTATTATATTTTAATAGGCACTGTCAAATTGTTCTTCAAAATGGTTACACTAAGATATACTTTTACCAGCAATAAGTAATGGGCTTCCAATGTTCCCCTTCACTTAATATTGTTAAGTTTAATTGTTTTCCCAATTTGAGTGTGAAAAATGATTTATCATGATTATTATAATTTCCATTTTTCTGGTTACCAGTGAGGTAGAGAATTTTTTGTTTGTTTATAGTTTCCTAGGAATTGCCCATTAATATCCTTTGCCAACTTTTATTTTTTTATTGACTGATTTCCAGGATATGTCAAAATATTAAATCCTGTTCCTACTTTATAGGTCACAAATATTTTTCTCACCTCAGTCCTTTTTAAAATATATTTTACAGGCCTGTAAACTTAAACACATATATCATTTCCTTTTTAACACAAATGTGACCATACAGTACATATTGTTCTTGCCTTTTAAACTGATATTATACTGAGATATTAATATACTTATTATAGGTCTCTTATTCTGGTCTTATATTTGGATACTCTTCCAAACTATGGATATGCCATAATTTATTTTTAATGTTGTCTATTTCATTTTCAGTTCTTTTTTAAAATCAAACTTGATAGAGGTTTGTCTATTTTATTAAGTCTTTTCAAATACCACTTTTTTGTGTTTACTGTTTTATTGAGGGGGTTGTTATTTATTTCTGCTTTTATCTTTATTGTTTGTTCCCTTCTGTTTTTGTCAAATTTATCTTATCCTCTTTTTTCGCTTCTTGAGTTGAATACATAGTTCATTTATTTTAAATTCTTAATTGTTCTTTAGTAAATACATGTAAGGATATGAATTTTCCTGTGTCAGTAATGGCTTTGACCAAATTATACAGGTGGCTGTTTGTAAGTTCCTAAGTGTCATTTATTTTCAAAAGGCTTGTAATCCCAGTTTTTATTTCTTTTTTAATCCAATAATTGTTTACTTAATGGTGTATCTTAAATTTTCCAAAGTGGCCTTTTTTCTGTCAGTCTTTTGCTATTAAATTTTAGCATTTTTCCATATGCAGCAGGGAATAAGCCTTGAAGGAGTTTGTTTTTTAAAATGGAATATATCCAACTTTTAAAAAGACAATAGACAATAATACTATAATGCATAGCTATGTATGTACTACCAGCTTAAAAAATAAACTATCAACATATATACCTTCCCCCATCATAATCCTCTCTTCCCCAAAGAGGTAACCACTGTTCCAAGTTTGATTTTTATCATTCCCATGTAAGTTTTCGTAGTTATATTACAAATGGATGTATCTCTGAATAATATACACTTATTTTGCAATTTAATAACTTTTACATAAACAGTACCTATCTTTTTATAATTTGTATTTTTAAGATAATGTTTAAGAAATTTATCCATTTTGGTGCTCGCTTCGGCAGCACATATACTAAAATTGGAACGATACAGAGAAGATTAGCATGGCCCCTGCGCAAGGATGACACGCAAATTTGTGAAGCGTTCCATATTTTTTTTAAAGAAAAAAGAAAAAAAAGAAATTTTGACACATGACTTATAGTTAATTTATTTTCACTCCTGAATAATACTCTACTATATGAATATTTCATTAAACCTATATTATAACTTTAACATTTTAATCTTATTGATGTTTTAGTGATGACTAATAAATGGTCAGTTTATATATTCTCTGTTTATTAAAATCAAGGTTAATAAGCACCTTCTTTGTTTTGTTACTCAGATACTTTTTCTTGCTTAGTTTTTCCACTTGACCTATCCATTTCTAGTAGAGAAGTGTTGATATCTCAGCCATGATTGTGAGTTAAATTGCATTCTTTTAACAGTTTTTTTCATTCTATTATTTTAAGCTATTTTGTTTGTGTGTGTAATATCTTCTTGGTGAATTTTTCTTTGTCCCATTTAATGCTTTTGGTTCTTAATTCCATGTATTTTCAAACATTCTGGGTAATGTTTGACTCTTGTAAGGAACATTCATAGCTTTTTAAAAAACACAGTATGAGACTTGCTCATTTTTAATGAAGGAGTCTAACCCAATCATATTTATTGTAATTATGGACATGTGTGCATTCATTTTTGCTATATTATGTGAGTGTGAGTTATCTCTTTCCCTTATCACCGGACATTAGATTGGTCCTTTTTTCCTTATCATTTCTCTTCCTCTAGTGGTTCGAAAGTTATACATCCTATTTCTAATCTTCAAGTGGTTACATGTAACTTTAACAAAATATATATATTTTAATATATACATCTGAACCTTGAGGACATAAATCAGTATGAGAAAATTTACCATTCCAAAAAAGATGCATCCTTGAACATGTTTTACTGTATTGCCTTCCCCACCCCGCAGTTTCTGAGGTCAGCTACACTGTTAGTACCAGACAATTATTGATTTTTTTAATATTATGCTTTAATTTTTAAGGGAATCATTAACAGTTACAATAAGTTTTACATCCACATTCACTCATTAACTTATTTAGCAAATATTTGAGAGCTTGCTACAAGCCAGAAACTCTTCTAGGCACTTTGGAAACAGAAGTGTACCACTTAAACAAAAATTCCTGCCTTCATGGAATTTATATTATTGCAGAAGGCTGGAGATAGAAATTTTGGATTTGTCAGTATATTTATAGTACGTAAAGGCTAGATGAGATGATTAAGGGAGTAATTATAGATTCAAAAAGAGAAGAGGTCCAAGGATTGGCCCTAGGACTGGCCGTAGGGCAGTACCAACAGAAGTACCAGGAAGGAACTGCCAGGGGAATAGGAGGAAAATGAGGACCGGGTGGACTTGGACATCACGAAGAATTATTTCAAGGAAAAGAGAGTTATCAACTGGGTCAGACTTTGTAAGATGAAAACTGAGAATTGACCTCTGGATTTAGCAACACGGAGGTCATCAGTGACCTTGACAAGCAGTGTTGGTGGAGTGGCGGAGGGGAGACCTGCTGAAGCAGAGGAAACCAGAGACAGGAAATGCTGGCAGCTTTCCAGTAGCCCTGCTGTGAAGAGCAGGAGAGAAGTGGTAGGGAGGGGGATGGTGGCTCTGTGGAGAAGTGGGACCGGAAGCCTTCCAGGACGGGAGAAATGTGCATGCGCTGAAGGGAAGGACTCAGCGGAAAAGGGGAAAGTAGTGAGGTAGGAAGGGCAAGGGAGGTTACTGCAGGAGCAGAGCCCTTGAATAGGCAGAAGAGGTGAGATATACACATTAAACCACTGTGATTACTGCCTCCTTAGAGATAATTTCACTTACCGTCCTATCAAATAATGAGACGATATATGTGAAAGTACTTTGTAAACTTGTAAAGAACCCTATATTGTAAGCTAACATAACAATACAAGTGGAGACTTTAAAATAAGTGGTCAGTTACTTTTTTTTTTTTTCCAATTTGATTGCAGCCAGGGAAGTGCTTATTGACTGGTCTTCAGCTGTGTATATTTCCACATAGACACATTTACTTAGCATCAAAACGTTTCACCTAGAGGACTTTGGGATTTTCCCACACTGAGAATTTGATGTTTAACCTTTTGACCACCCAACAAGCAAAGAAAATGTTACCCCTTTTATCTTCTTAGAAGCTTTTAAATAAGCCTGAAGCCATATGAGAAAGCCAAGTGTAATACTTCCATGAACATCTTTTTAGCTAGAATAAAAACAGATGTGAATAGAATCTCATACACTTCTCATATGATTCTTGCCCAGAAAAGATAAAGATCTAAATTCAAATGTCATTTGCTCTTTAATGTTTTATAAAAATGTTGGTACAGTTGCCAATATCAGGTAGGGCCTAATACCAAATGCTCAACCTCCTACATGAAATTAAATACATGTTTTAATCATTCTTTACTTTAAAAAATTAGTATTGATTTAATTTAAAAAACATATTTTTAAAATAAACTACTAAGGATGAGTAATCAAAATAATTTTGCTTAATACAAATGGTTTTATTTTTCCTTCTTCCATTCTTTATTCTCCTGTCTCTGTTTCTCAGCTGCTAAAAGGTAATGCATTATATGGTGTTTAGATAATTGATATAATTGTTTCAAGTTACCTCTTTAGTGTATTATCAGCTTGTAGGCATCAGTTTCTCTAATTGTCAAGTAGTGAATCCTTTATCTGGCATTTAATCTTGCCTCCCTGGGAAAACCAGACCTTACCACAAAGTAAATTTTCGAATTGCTAACCTGAAGTAACATGAGACAGTGCCTTGGCAGTGAACCTTTGCTTTCTGTTATTCATGGGAAGGATAATGATGTACTCTGTTGCCTGAAGGCCCTAGTTTCACTACCTTAAGAAATAACAGCTAAGTACTAGTTGCAAAGGTCTGAGTTTGGAAATTCCAGAAAAAATGATTGCATTGAGACAATATTTTTTATTTTGGGGGGGAAGATGTAATTTAAAAATGTAAGTTTTATCATTTCTACCATTTCTTAAGCCGCTTATCTTATGGCAGCATGACTTAGAGGATCCACAATTACCTGAAAATGATCATTACTTATTTTTATGACTAAATTATGAATGTTATTTTACAGGTGTGTTTAAAATTTTTATTTCCATGTATATATACATGTATATGTTCCATTTTTGTAAGTAACAAAACTGAGATTAAAGATCTAGAATGTAGACTGTTTTGCAATTTCTCAGTAAAACAGAAGATAGCATTTTCTAGAACTAGAAGGAAGATTCCCTAAACATTTTTAGCAAACTTGAAAAGAATGTTAAGCAATTCCCATAAAATAATTTCCTAAAAAGTGTAAAATGTAATTTCCTAGAAGCTGTAAAATGAAAAGACAATTTTGAAAAAATTTTAAAAAATTTTTTATACAATTTTTAATGGTTACACTCCATTTACAGTTATTGCAAAATACTGGCTCTATTCCCCATGTTGTATAATACATCCTCGTAGCCTGTCTTACACCCAATAGTTTGTACCTCCCACTTCCTGACCTCTATGTTGCCCCTCCCCTCTCTCCCCCACTGGTAACCACTAGTTTGTTCTCTGCATCTGTGAGACTGCTTCTTTTCTGTTATATTCACTAGTCTGTTGTATTTTTTGGATTCCACATGTAAGTGATATCATACAGTATTTATCTTTGTCTGACTTATTTCACTTAGTATAATGCCCTCCAAGTCCATCCATGTTGCTGCAAGTGGCAAAACTTCATACTTTTTTATGGCTGACTAGTATTCCATTGTGTGTGTGTGTGTCTCTGTGTGTGTGTGTATGTGTGTATACCACATCTTCTTTATCCATTCCTCTGTCGATGGACACTTAGGTTGCTTCCATATCTTGGCAATTGTAAATAATGCTGCTATGAGCATTGGGGTGCATGTATCCTTTCAAATTAGTATTTTTGGTTTTTGGGGTTATTTTGGGTTTTTTTTTTTTTTGGTATATACCCAAGAGTGGAATTGCTGGGTCATATGGTAATTCTATTTTTTGTTTTTTAAGAAACTTTCATACTGTTTTCCTCAGTGGCTGCACCAATTTACATTCCTACCAACAGTGTTCGAGGATTCCCTTTTCTCTACGTTCTTGCCAACATTTATTATATGTTTTCTTTTTGATGATAGCCATTGTGACAAGTGTGAGGTGATATCTCATTGTGGTTTTGATTTGCATTTCCCTGATGCTTAGCAATGTTGAGCATTTTTTCATGTGCCTGTTGACCATCTGCATTTCCTCTTTGGAAAACTGTCTATTCAATTCTTCCGCCCATTTTTTATTTGGGTTGTTTGATTTTTTTGATGTTGAGTTGTGTGAGCTATTTATATATGTTGGATATTAATCCCTTTGGTCATATCATTTGCAAATATTTTCTCCCATTCAGTAGGTGGTCTTTTCATTTTGTCAGTGGTTTCCTTTGCTGTGCAAAAGCCTTTAAGTTTAATTAGGTCCCATTTGTTTATTTTTGCTTTTATTTCCTTTACTTTAGGAGAGGGACCCAAAAAAATATTGCTACAATTTATATCAGAGAGTGTTCTGCCTATGTTTTCCTCTAGGAGTTTTATAGTATCCAGTCTTACATTTAGGTCTTTAATCCATTTTGAGTTTATTTTTGTATATGGTGTTAGAGAATATTCTAATTTGATTCTTTTATGGTAGCTGTCGAGTTTCCCCAGTACCAATTATTAAAGAGACTGTCTTTTCTCCATTGTATATTCTTGCCTCCTTTGTTGTAGATTAACTGACCATAAGTGCATGGGTTTATTTCTGGGCTCTCTGTCCTGTTCCATTGATCTATGTGTCTGTTTTTGTGCTAGTACCATACTGTTTTGAATACTGTAGCTTTGTAGTGTAGTCTGATGTCAGGGAGCATGAATTCTCCAGCTCTGTTCTTTTTTCTCAAGGTTGCTTTGGCTGTTCAGGTTCTTTTGTGTTTCCATACAAATTTTAAAATTATTTGTTATAGTTCTTTGAAAAATGCCATTGGTATTTTGATAGGGATTGCACTGAATGTGTAGATTGCCTTGGATAGTATAGTCATTTTGACAATATTGATTCTTCCAGTCCAAGAACATGGTATATCTTTCCATCTGTTTGTGTTGTCTTCAATTTCTTTCATCAGAGTCTTATGGTTTTCAGAATAGAGATCTTTTGCCTCCTTAGGTATGTTTATTGCTAGGTGTTTTATTCTTTTTGATGTGGTGGTAAATGGGATTGTTTCCTTAATTTCTGTTTCTGATACTTCATTATTAGTGTATAGAAATGCAACAGATTTCTGTATATTAATTTTGTATACTGCAACTTTTCCAAATTCATTGATGAGCTCTGGTAGTTTTCTGCTGGTGTCTATAGGATTTTCTATGTATAGTATCATATCATCTGCAAACAGTGACAGTTTTACTTCTTCCTTTCTAATCTGGATTCCTTTTATTTCTTTTTCTTCATTGACTGCTGTGGCTAGGACTTCCAAAACCATGTTGAATAAAAGTTGCAAGAGTGGGAATCCTTGTATTGTTCTTGATATTAGAGGAAATGCTTTCAGATTTTCACCATTGAGTATAATGTTAGCTGTGGGTTTGTCATATATAGGCCTTATTATGTTGAGGTATGTTCCCTCTATGCCCGCTTTCTGGAGAGTTTTTATCATAAATGGATGTTGAATTTTATCAGAAGCTTTTTCTGCATCTATTGAGATGATTATATGGTTTTTTAATCTTTAATTTGTTAATATGGTATATCACATTGATTGATTTGTGGGTATGGAAAAATCCTTGCATCCCTGGAATAAATCCCACTTGATCATGATGTGTGATCCTTTTAATGTATTGTTAGATTCAGTTTGCTAGTATTTTGTTGAGGATTTTTGCATCTATGTTCATCAGTGATATTGGCCTGCAGTTTTCTTTGTGATATCTTTGTCTGGTTTTGGTATCAGGATGATGCTGGCCTCATAAAATCTGTACAGAAGTGTTCCTTCCTTTGCAATTTCCTGGAAACAGTAAAATGAAAAGGCAAATTTAAAGTCTCTTCTACCTCTAGATTTCTGTGATTTCATTTTTCTGTTATGTTACCTTAAGCTTACAAATAAGATAATTTATGTTCCAACACTGAGATCCATTCAGGGTAGTTGTCAGTAGCAGTTTTGCAAGATCTTTTTGATATAAAAAATTCCATTTTCTTAACAAAATATGCCACATCTAAAAATATTGCACTGATACCTTAACTTAAACTTACAATATCTGTATTTTTCCTGTTCTGTGAAAAATGGTTCTATAAAAAATTTTAACATATCTAATTAGAATATGCCCACTAGAAGCCAAGAAATCATAATTGTATAACATTTAATAGTAATATTTGGAGAGGGCAGACAGCAGAAGCAAGAAGAACTACAATGCTGCAGCCCGTGGAACAAAAACCACATTCACAGAAAGACAAACAAGATGAAAAGGCAGAAGGCTATGTACCAGATGAAGGAACAATATAAAACCCCAGAAAAACAACTAAATGAAGTGGAGATAGGCAACCTTCCAGAAAACGAATTCAGAATAATGATAGTGAAGGTGATCCAGGACCTCGGAAATAGAATGGAGGCAAAGATCGAGAAGATGTAAGAAACGTTTAACAAAGACCTAGAAGAATTAAAGAACAAAAAAACAGAGATGAACAATACAATAACTGAAATGAAAACTATACTAGAAGGAATCAATAGCAGAATAACTGAGGCAGAAGAAGGGGTAAGTGACCTGGAAGACAGAATGGTGGAATTCACTGCTGTGGAACAGAATAAAGAAAAAAGAATGAAAAGAAATGAAGACAGCCTAAGAGACCTCTGGGACAACATTAAATGCAACAACATTCACATTATAGGGGTCCCAGAAGGAGAAGAGAGAGAGAAAGGACCAGAGAAAATATTTGAAGAGATTATAGTCGAAAACTTCCCTAACATGGGAAAGGAAATAACCACCCAAGTCCAGGAAGCACATAGAGTCCCAGGCAGGATAAACCCAAGGAGAAACACGCCGAGACATGTGGTAATCAAATTGGCAAAAATTAAAGACAAAGAAAAATTATTTAAAGTAGCAAGGGAAAAATGACAAATAACATACAAGGGAACTCCCATAAGGTTAACAGCTGATTTCTCAGCAGAAACTCTACAAGCCAGAAGAGAGTGGCATGATATACTTAAAGTGATGAAAGGGAAGAACCTACAGCAAGATTACTCTACCCGACAAGGATCTCATTCATATTCGATGGAGAAATCAAAAGCTTTACAGACAAGCAAAAGCTAAGAGAATTCAGCACCACCAAACCAGCTCTACAACAAATGCTAAAGGAACTTCTCTAAGTGGGAAACACAAGAGAAGAAAAGGACCTACAAAAACAAACCCAAAACAATTAAGAAAATGGTCATAGGAACATACATATCAATAATTACCTTAAACGTGAATGGATTAAATGCTCCAACCAAAAGACACAGGCTTGCTGAATGGATACAAAAACAAGACCCATATATATGCTGTCTACTAGAGACCCACTTCAGATCTACGGACACATACAGACTCAAAGTGAGGGGATAGAAAAAGATATTTCATGCAAATGGAAATCAAAAGAAAGCTGGAGTGGCAATACTCATATCAGATAAAATAGACTTTAAAATAAAAAATGTTACAAGAGACAAGGAAGCACACTACATAATGGTGAAGGGATCAATCCAAGAAGAAGATATAACAATTATATATGCACCCAACATAGGAGCACCTCAATACATAAGGCAACTGCTAACAGCTATAAAAGAGGAAATCGACAGTAACACAGTAATAGTCGGGGACTTTAACACATCACTTACACCAATGGACAGATCATCCAAAATGAAAATAAATAAGGAAACAGAAGCTTTAAATGACACAATACACCAGATAGATTTAATTGATATTTATAGGACATTCCACCCAAAAACAGCAGATTACACTTTTTTCTCAAGTGCGCACGGAACATTCTCCAGGATAGATCACATCTTGGGTCACAAATCAAGCCTCAGTAAATTTAAGAAAATTGAAATCTTATCAAACATCTTTTCTGACCACAACGCTATGAGATTAGAAGTGAATTACAGGGAAAAAAAGGTAAAAACCACAAACACATGGAGGCTAAACAATACGATACTAAATAACCAAGAGATCACTGAAGAAATCTAAGAGGAAATCAGAAAATACCTAGAGACAGATGACAATGAAAACACGACGATCCAAAACCTATGGGATGCAGCAAAAGCAGTTCTAAGAGGGAAGTTTATAGCTATACAAGCCTACCTCAAGAAACAAGAAAAATCTCAAATAAACAATCTAACCTTACACCTAAGGGAACTAGAGAAAGAAGATGAAAGAAAACCCAAAGTTAGCAGGAGAGAAATCATAAAGATCAGAGCAGAAATAAATGAAATAGAAAAAAAGAAAACAGTAGCAAAGATCAATAAAACTAAAAGCTGGTTCTTTGAGAAGATAAACAAAATTGATAAACCATTAGCCAGACTCATCAGGAAAAAGAGGGAGAGGACTCAAACCAATAAAATTAGAAATGAAAAAGGAGAAGTTACAACAGACACTGCAGAAATACAAAGCATCCTAAGAGACTACTACAAGCAACTCTATGCCAATAAAGTGGACAACCTGGAAGAAATGGACAAATTCTTAGAAAGGTATAACCTTCCAAGACTGAACCAGGAAGAAATAGAAAATATGAACAGACCAATCACAAGTAATGGAATTGAAACTGTGATTAGAAATCTTCCAACAAACAAAAGTCCAGGACCAAATGGCTTCACAGGTGAATTCTATCAAATCTTTAGAGAAGAGCTAACACCCAGGCTTCTCAAACTCTTCCAAAAAGTTGCAGAGGAAGGAACACTCCCAAACTCATTCTATGAGGCCTCCATCACCCTGATACCAAAACCAGACAAAGATACTACAAAAAAAGAAAATTACAGATCAATATCACTGATGAATATAGATGCAAAAATCCTCAACAAAATTCTAGGAAACAGAATCCAACAACACATTAAAAGGATCATACACCATGATCAAGTGGGATTTATCCTAGGGATACAAGGATTCTTCAATATACGCAAATCAATCAATGTGATACACCATATTAACAAATTGAAGAATAAAAACCATATGATCATCTCAATAGACGCAGAAAAAGCTTTTGACAAAATTGAACACCGATTTATGATAAGAACTCTCCAGAAAGTGGGCATAGAGGGAAACTATTTCAACATAATAAAGGCCATATATGACAAACCCACAGCAAACATCATTCTCAATGGTGAAAAACTGAAAGCATTTCCTCTAAGATCAGGAACGAGACAAGGATGTCCACTCTCGCCACTATTATTCAACATAGTTTTGGAAGTCCTAGCAATGGCAATCAGAGATGAAAAAGAAATAAACATAATACAAATTGGAAAAGAAGAAGTAAAACTGTCACTGTTTGCAGATGATATGATACTATACATAGAGAATCCTAAGGATGCCACCAGAAAACTACTAGAGCTAATCAATGAATTTGGTAAAGTTGCAGGATACAAAATTAATGCACAGAAATCTCTTGCATTCCTATACACTAATGATGAAAAATCTGAAAGAGAAATTAAGGAAACACTCCCATTTACCACTGCAACAAAAAGAATAAAATACCTAGGAATAAACCTACCTAGGGAGACAAAAGCCTTGTATGCAGAAAACTATAAGACACTGATGAAAGAAATTAAAGATGATACCAACAGACGGGGAGATATACCATGTTCTTGGATTGGAAGAATCAATATTGTGAAAATGACTATACTACCCAAAGCAATCTATAGATTCAATGCAATCCCTATCAAATTACGAATTACAGAACTAGAACAAAAAATCTTAAAATTTGTATGGAGACGCAGAAGACCCTGAATAGCCAAAGGAGTCTTGAGGGAAAAAAACGGAGCTGGAGGAATCAGACTCCCTGACTTCAGACTATACTACAAAGCTACAGTAATCAAGACAGTATGGTACTGGCACAAGAACAGAAACATAGATCAATGGAACAAGACAGAAAGCCCAGAGGTAAACCCACACACCTATGGTCAACTAATCCATGACAAAGGAGGCAAGGATATACAATGGAGAAAGGACAGTCTCTTCAGTAAGTGGTGCTGGAAAACTGGGCAGCTACATGGAAAAGAATGAAATTAGAACACTCCCTAACACCATACACAAAAATAAACTCAAAATGGATTACAGACCTACATGTAAGACCGGGCACTATAAAACTCTTAGAGGAAAACATAGGAAGAACACTCTTTGACATAAATCACAGCAAGATCTTTTTTGATCCACCTCCTAGAGTAATGGAAGTAAAAAAAAAAATAAACAAATGGGACCTAATGAAACTTCAAAGCTTTTGCACAGTAAAGGAAACCATAAACAAGATGAATAGACAACCCTCAGAATGGGAGAAAATATTTGCAAACAAATCAACAGACAGAGGATTAATCTACAAAATATACAAACAGCTCATGCAGCTTAATATTAAAAAAACAAACAACCCAATCCAAAAATGGGCAGAAGACCTAAATAGACATTTCTCCAAAGAAGACATACAGATGGCCAAGAAGCACATGAAAAGCTGCTCAACATCACTAATTATTAGAGAAATGCAAATCAAAACTAAAATGAGGTATCACCTCACACCAGTTAGAATGGTCATCATCAGAAAATCTACAAACAACAAATGCTTGAGAGGGTGTGGAGAAAAAGGAACCCTCTTGCACTGTTGGTGGGAACATAAATTGATACAGCCACTATGGAGAACAGTATGGAGGTTCCTTAAAAAACTAAAAATAGAATTACCATATGATCCAGCAGTCCCACTACTGGGCATATACCCAGAGAAAACCATAATTCAAAAAGACACATGCACCCCAATGTTCATTGCAGTGCTATTTACGATAGCCAGGTCATGGGAGTAACCTACATGCCCATTGACAGACGAATGGATAAAGAAGATGTGGTACATATATACAATGGAATATTACTCAGCCATAAAAAGGAACGAAGTTGGGTCATTTGTTGAGACGTGGATGAATCTAGAGACTGTCATGCAGAGTGAAGTAAGTCAGAAAGAGAAAAACAAATATTGTATATTAACACATATATGTGGAACCTAGAAAAATGGTACAGATGAACCGGTTTGTGGGGCAGAAATTGAGACACAGATGTAGAGAACAAACATATGGACACCAGGGGGGGAAAGCCGTGGGGGGGTGGTGGTGGTGGTGTGATGAGTTGGGAGATTGGGATTGATATGTATACACTGATGTGTATAAAATTGATGACTAAGAAGAACCTGCTGTATAAAAAAAAATTAAATTAAATTAAAAAATTTAAAAAATATATTTGTGAAAATCACACATACTGTAGTTTCATTATTTGAAGTTTGATGATACTTGATTTTCACAATGAATTGTTCTTTATTAATGAAAGAAATGAAGTTCTTAGAATTTAAAATTTAAGTTTATATATATGTATTAATTTTCAGTTAATTTTATATTTTATTTGTTTCTGTTACTTAGAGTTTAGATTTATAGTTTTTAGTTACTTTAGTTGGGTATTTTGAGTAATCTGTCGCCAAATTTAGTGTAGGAATAACATAGTTTTATAATTATAGAGCAAAAAAATTTGAAGACCATGATCTTTTTACCTGTAGATGGCTCAATTCAGTGTTTGTAAATTAAGCTGTAGGACAGTAATTACTATTCAACCTCCCCTAGATAAGGTGGGTAAGTTTGTGGAGGTGGAGCAGAAAACATGTTTATTCTCGACATCTCTCAACAATCAAGATGGAGGACCAGACCCAATGTTTTCTTTATCTCATTGCAGTGTTCTGTGAAAAGGTCAGGAGGTTACAGCAGCATTTTGCCAGATTTGGAAGAACAAAGCTATGGAGAGTGAAAGTGCAGACAACATTAGATTTCAAGCCAATAGTGGCTGTGTCTAAGACTGGAAAGAGAGATGCAGTATACAGACAATAAAATGTGTGGGACTGTCAATCTAAGTGAATCACAGCAGTTTAGTATTTCCTGAAAAATTGGTGAAGGTTGTTTAGAAGTGTTACCTCCCATGAGGCTTTTAATCCTATAGATGTTGTTTGTTTTGGAAGTGAATCTCTCCGAGTCTTTGTTAAACATAGTAATTCTAATGTTTTTCTCCCTCATGCTTTATATTCCATGAGTCCTTGATGTTGTCACCCAAAGTTGTTGTGACAGAGACTGCAAGCTCTTGACTGTAGTCTCTTCTCTTCCTCCATAATTGTTAGGATTGTGGATACCCAGTTCTTCATTTGCCATCATCTCTTGCACCTAAGTGTGGCCACGTGACTAAGTTCTCTGTGATTGAATGTGAACAGGAGTGATTTATGCCTCTTCTAGTCCTAGTCGCGTGGACTTCTTCCCTGCCACCGCCCCCCACCTTGGTTGATAGTGGCAGAGTCATTATCACCCTGGGTCTGACTGACTGTGTGAAGCACAGCTCCCTGATCCCACCCTGACCCCAGTCCTAGCCTGTCTTCTCGGGGCTCCTATGAGAGAGAAATGAACACACTTCTTTTGTGTTTGAGCCATTACATTTGAGGAATTTAGCTTACTCTCTCTAATGTAGTGGAGAAAGGATTAGTTGGTGAGAGCCTTAATCACTGAGAAGGGAAATGAATTATTTTTTGATGACGGTGAATTAACTTTGTTAGCTACGCTTGTTTCCTATATTCTCCTGGTGTGAAAGCTCACCTAACTGCCCACGAGTAGATTCAACCTCACCACGGACATTAAAACCAACAGGAGAATATAAAGCGCTTCAGATCACTGGCTAATTGACCACTTTCAACATTGTTAATGTAACTCATCCCTGTGATTTAGCCCCAATCTTATGGATTTCTGTTTTATCCCTCAGTGACATCATGCCAATTCTCAAGGAGCTAAACTTCTTCCTGAACTCAGGCTCCTCTGACTTGGTCTACTCATCTCTTCTTTGAATAGTGGACTTCAGCGAATTTGCCTGCTGCTTGAACCCCTGTGTATCACTTATAGTCTTGGCTAAGGTCCCCAGTCTGGGTCTTGTACTTGGTTCAGGATTTTGCCAAATAAATCGTATGCTACATCTTCTACACCTTTCCTGTTCTGGCTTCTTGCCCCTCCACTGCTGCCCCCTCTTGCAGTCAGTCCTCCATGTAGCATAAAGGATAATGTACCAAATTTGAATCTCTTTCAAATTATATTTATGTTTGTTTTTTTCTCTAATGATAACCAAGCACCTTCTTCTATGTTGTAACTCCCAGTATTCAGTTAAATGTGAAAAGCTATATTCTTCTCTTTCTGGCCTTCCCTAATTCATATACTGATAAAATTCTCACCAGTTATACTGTCCATTTTGTTGTTGTTGTTGTTATTCCTGTAGTCAGAAGCTAGAATTTGTGAATTTTACTGTCCTTTTTGGAAAGATATCATAGAAGCAAAAATTATTCTTTATTGTAGGAGAAAATTGGTAATGTATAACTGAAAGAAGGCAACAGAAGTAATATATACCTAGTATCAGTAATTACTTTAAAAAGTTAAGTACGTGGAACCCTGTTTTAAAATCTAAATATGAAAAAAAGAAAAAATTGAATTATCCAGTTTTTATATGTTGCAGTCACTTGGCAGGAGTGCCTGAGAATTTAGTGCTCCAAATTTTAAGACTTAAGCCAGAAGTTATTAATACTTTTGCCTGAATCTGCACTTAAGAAGAGATTCATTTTACTGGAATTTTTACTCTATTAAAATAAAAAACAGCCAAAATGAAAAATAAATCCCATAAGGCATCTTATTACAATAGATAACTTAAACAATTACCAACATTAGTTACGAAGATGGTATGTTTGAACAACTTTGAAAAGATGGATACACCTAGGTTATAGTGTGGTACCTTTCTCACTAAAGCTTTAGGTTCTCTTTTATTATCTCAGTCTAGATTCCCAGCTTGGGATCAGAAGCCTCTCTTCTGGTTGTCCTTCACTGCCACCTGACCCACACTTAGTATCCCTTTGGCTGTTTATTATCCGGTTGCCAATTATCTTTTCATCCATAAGCATTCATTCATTCATGCAATAAACATTTACCAAGCCTCATAGATATGCCAGGCACTATGTTAATCATATGTAGACAGGTAATTGCAACACAGTATGAATGGGGAGGAAAGAGTACAAGCTATAGAGTAGTAGGATATATAAAGGAAATAGCTAGGATTTATCCAAGGTACAGGGTTAACTCTCAGGGAAGGTGTATTGTCAAAGTCTAAGATACGTTAATACAAGGGATGTGATTAAGTAGGATTGATTTGGAGTAGCATCTTATATAGTAGAGAGGGTGTGGCAGCAGAAGGTTTTCTTGCAGGTCGCTTTCCTAACAGTCTGAGTAAAAGAATCACATAGACCATTTGATATGGAGCAAAGATTCATCTCCTTGGCAATAGCTACAAAGGTATCAGGGCTCACCTCCGGAGAAACTGAAAAGCTGAGCAGGAAACGGAAGTTGATGTAAAATATTCCTGGAGCTGGCCATTGCTCAGAGACCAGTACAGTTCCCGGAGCTCATTCCAGGCATAGAGTGAAGTTAGACTCATTCTTGTTTTTATCAACAGGCTATGACTAGACTTTGGTTAGGATTAGCTTAGTTGGTTTCATAAAGTTCTAGCAGTGGACAACCACTGAATTTGTTGATAACTAGCGGATCTCTATAGCAGAGAGAGTCTAGAATGAGGCATCAGGGAGACCTGGTAAGTAGCAGCTTAATACCAAGCACTGGAGTGGGGAGCTTAGCATGTACTGTAGTTCCAGGGGAGCTACTGAAGGATCAGGAGAAGGTCTCAGGCACAGGTAGGAAATCAGGTACTGGAACTGGGAAATAAAGGATGGATTCTGATAGGAATCAAATCAGGAGCTCAGTTCCTGGACCCAGAACAAGACAGACACCACCACCCAAATCTCTGGCCTTAAAATCTTTGGACACCTCCAACTTGAGACAGGGTTGGTTCCAGAGACTGATGTGAAGCAACCACAAATAGTCCTTAAGTATCTTCAACCTCAGATGGTGAGAGGAAGGGGGAGTCAAGGACACTATTTCAGTATCAGAGTTCTCACAGTAAAGACTCTGGTTCTTACAAAAACCAGGGAAAACTTGAATTCAAGGTACAAATAATATTAATTGAATTCAATCTCTGTTTTTTTTAACAATGTCTTTTTTTTTTTTTTTTTTGGCTGCACTGGGTCTTCGTTGCTGCTCACGGGCTTTCTCTAGTTGCGGTGAGCGGGGGCTGCTCTTCATTGCAGTGCACTGGCTTCTCATTGCGGTGGCTTCTCTTGTTGTGGAGCATGGTATCTAGGCACGTGGGCTTCAGTAGTTGTGGCACGCAGACTCAGTAGTTGTGGCTCGTGGGCTCTAGAGTGCAGGCTCAGTAGTTGTGGCGCATGGGCTTAGTTGCTCTGCAGCATGTGGGATTTTCCCAGACCAGGGATCAAACCCGTGTCCCCTGCATTGGCAGGCAGATTCTTAACCACTGCGCCACCAGGGAAGTCCCGAATTCAATCTCTTAAGAAGTTTTAATTAGAGCAAAATTTTTAAATCGATAATTAATAAACTCCATGGTTTGATGTTCTACTTATTGCCTGACAAAAATTAGTTTCAGTCTTCCTGCATTTAAGAGCTTCCTCAATGTGTCTGCTGATAATAACACAAACTAAACAAAAAACAAAGAAAGAAGGCAAGAGTACATGCAGAAAAAGCATTTCACCTTATAAAGTAGGCCATTTTAAAGAGGCACCTACAGGAAAAAAATGGAACGTGGAAACTTTGTGTTGTGTTTACTTTGGAGAGATTACTTCTTAGAAGCTAAACTAGCTGGTCTTCAGCTCCATCTGTACTTCTTCTGCCCTCCAGCTTCTTAGAGGCTATTTCTTCTTCTAGCCATTATAAGCCTACAGGTTTTCTCTTTACTTTTTCTTAACGATTTAAAGGCTGTCACTTCCTCAACTTCCCAAGTATTTGTTTTTTAATTTGACTGTCAACCTATAGAAATTAAGAATTTTTCTTAAATGAACATGACTTGTATAACACCTGTCAGTCTCTTCCCTGTGGTTCACAAATGGTCTAGTTATACTTTACCACTTTTGAAAGGCTTATTTTTTAGGTACATAATATTGGATTTATAATAAAGATTTACATTTTAGCAATTAATGTCTTAACAACTAAATGGATATAATTCAGGCTTTTTGCTTTCTGGTTAATTTTCCCACTCACCTTAGGTACATTATACTTATTGTTAACTATATTGGCAATATATGATGTAAAAAGTATAATTTACTGAAACTACATATTATGAAAGATGTTTAGGTTAATTTTAGGTTTTAGAAATGAACTTTTAAAAGATATATTGGAGATTATATATATATATATATATATATATTTTTTTTTTTTTTTTTTTTTTTTTGGCCTTGCTGCACCGCATGCGGGATCTTAGTTCCCTGACCAGGGATTGAACCTGGGCCCACTGCAATGGAAGGGCGGAGTCCTAAGGGAATTCCCAAGATATACTGGATTTAGATGAGCAAAAAAGGTATTAAAGTAGATCGGCCAGTGAATACAGGTGTAATTAACCTGCTCCTTGTAATATAAGGATTATACCTACAGATTCAGGCCAGTATGCTCGAGGGAAATGGTTGTATTTGTTTTTTGAAAGGCTCAGATCATTAACATGATACAAGATCGTTGTCATGGCCAAGAGGATTAGAAAACCAGTTTGAGTATCATTTTCTACCTTTATTTATTGGTTCTTGTTTCTGAGTGTTCATAGTAGTGATGTTAAAATAACTTAAGAAGGTTTAGATTTTTTAAACTTTGGAAAGTTCAAAAGCAAAGCTGAATCTTTTAAAGGTCTGAGTTCCTTCTGACCTTTGGTGGTCTACTGGCCTGAAGCTGTCCGTTTTATCAGAGATTCTAGTCGGTCAGGTCAGGTGTCCTCAGCTGGCCTTCATGGACCACTGCTCCTTGTCAACCTCCAAAACACTGTAAAGTTTAACTTGGTTAGAACTCTACCACAGTAAAAAAAAAAATTATTCTTCATCTGTGCCATTAGAGTATTCATTAAGAAAATAGTCTGTTCATAAACTGCAGAGAAAGAGGCATGTAGACAACTGAAAGGTTTGAAAGTAGTTAGACATAATTAAACCAAGCTTATTTATTTACATTTGTCCCTAAAATAGTTTTAGATAAAGTTATCTACCAATTGACTAATTATTTTATAATTAATTCATTTGTATTTAGTAGGCACACACCAAGTGTCTGCTGAATGAATGAATTCACATTAGCTCAGTAGTTGATGTTAAATATTCATATTGGAAACCAAAAATAGTTAAAAGATAATGTAAATAGTATAGAATTTTGTCCAATTCCTTTTGAGTTTTTGTTCGGGGATTTCTGTTTATGCTTCTACTTGCCCAACACATTTTAATTTTTGTTAGGGGACCACATTTATGTTGTTATTCTGGTAGAAAGGTAAAAAAACAAGAGGACCAAATGATCTCTAAAGACCATTCTAATTATAAACTCATTTATTTTCAGTGACCAAAGGAGACTAGGTAAACACCCATTCCTGATTTAAGGTGGAAGATAATTATCAAAACCAATAGTAAACATTGGATTTAATGGCAATTCATTAAAAGCATTCTCTGCAAACTATGGAACAAGACAAGAATGCTTAATATTCCTGATATTATTCAACGTCATTTTTAGAAACTTAAACCTTTAGTAATTAAGACAATGAAGATGAGGTTTAAATATTAAAAAGTAAAAGTTACAACTCTTACTATTTTGAAAGAACTTATGATTATCTACCTAGAAAATCCAAGAAAAGAGTTATTAAGATTAATGAAGGAATTTAGTAAGGTTAGTTGGATACAAAGCAAATTACTAGTCAGTAGCTTTCCCATTCATCAGAAATAACCAACTGAAAATGTAATAGCAATAAAAGGTTCCATTCACAATTACACAGAAACTATGAAATGTATAAGTAAATCTACCAAAATTATTTTAAAACTTATATGAGAAAACTGTAAAACTTTACTGAAAGATGTAGTTGAAGACCTGAATAAATAGACATCTGTGTTCCCAGTTGGGAAAAATCAAGTCATCCTAAATTACACCAAAATTCAATGTCCTCCCAAACAAAATATCAGTGGGATTTTTTTTTTTTTTTTTTTTTTTGGCCACGCTGCATGGCATGTGGGATCTTAGTTCCCTGACCACGCCCCCTGCATTGGAATTGTGGTCTTAACCACTGGACTGCAGGGAAGTCCCTCAGTGGGGTTTTTAAAACAGAATTTGACATCTTAATTTCACAGTTCACTTAGAAGAAAAAATTGCATATCAATCAGCACAAATATTTTTAAAAGATTGACAGTAAGATAGAGTCTTGCTTTACCTAATGTCAGAAACATAATCAAAAGCTATAGCAATTAAAGCAGTATGGCATTTGAGTACGAACAGGCAAATCAGTCAGTGTAAGAGAACAGAAAGTGTAAAAACCAACCCAGGGACTTCCCTGGTGGCGCAGTGGTTGGGAGTCCACCTACCAATGCAGGGAACACAGGTTCGATCCCTGGTCCAGGAGGATCCCACATGCCGCAGAGCAACTAAGCCTGTGTGCTCACCTCAACTAGAGAAAGCCTGAGCGCAGCAACGAAGACCCAACAGCAGACAAAAATTTAAATTAATTAATTAATTAATTTTAAAAAAACCAACCCAAGTATTGATTTCCTGTTCTGTTCTCTATCCCATGCCATCCTCCAGCCAGATGAGCTCAGTCCTCCCAGTTGATGATAACTCGACTGTTCTAAGATCAGGCCAGTTTACTGTGATCTCATGAGAAAATTGTTTTTTACTTTCTACAAGTCCATGGTTCATTTGAGCAGTTCCCGGGTGTATTATTACACTATGTGATTTATTACACTACATTGATCAGAGGCAATGGAGGAGGCAACACAACTGCAGTAGCAGGAAGCCCATTTAAGCACCAAGGCTTTGGTTATCTCTTTTTTATGTAAATCCTATTCTTCCCTTTTAGGATATTTATTTTTTTGTCTGGGGCACAAACCATTCCCAAACTCCTCCCCACACCTTCTTTTAAGGTGATAAACAGACCAGTAGGCACCTAGTGCCATTATCAAAAATGATGGGTACTTTTGCTAAGGCAACAAGAGGTAGAACTCATACATACAGTGGAGTTTTAATGACAACCTTGAACTCAGATTTCTTCTGATACCGTTCCTTGGGTGTTTAAAGAATACAAATTGTTCCACAGTTCTGCCTTTTTTTTTCTTTTCTTTCTCTTAATATAGGATGGATTAGAGGCAAGAACCATAGTCCATTACTGTAAAATTTTAGGGAAGCAGTGAGTGCTTAAACAAAGGTAGTAACAGTGGGTGGATGTGAGAAATTAGAGAGAGAACCACAGGCTTCATTAATTGATTGTTAGTAGACATTAAGGAGAAAGAGGAGTTGTCAGCATCAGCTCACAGGTGGATCAGATTCCCAGCTGCAGCGGTCAAGCAGCTTTGGCCTGCTGGGACTGGGCTTAAGGAAGGAAAGTTTGATGAGAAAACACAGGCACCTCATGAGCAGTAATGGCAGCACCAGGTAAGGGCAGAAGTCACAGATCAAGTCCATATTAGGTCATAGGAAATAGGCAAAAATTGTGGTTCCGGACGTTAGATTGAAACATGACTTCAGATTGTGGTGCAGAAACAGTGAGTGCTCCCCACTCAGTGGTCCTCCAGGAAATTCAGTGGAGATGAGTCATGGTTGATTGGGGCCACCTAGGTCCAAGGAAATGGCTTAGCAAGAAGAAAGCAGGAGAGTAAACTGTGGTCACAGACAGTATTGGTTTCCCTGCCCAAAGAGGAAGAAGAAACCGCTGGGATATATATGCAGAAGGGGACTTAAGATGGTAGATTGATCCCTGAGGAATATTCAGGGAGGAGTATTCAGGGAGATTATCGCTTGTTATTGACCCTGAGTGATTGAGTGTCTCCTTACCCATGGTAGAGTCAAAATAACTTCCCAATACAAATGGATTACCTGAGTATTGCTATTAATATACTGCTGAGCTAGCTTATGTCTGGTACCAGGTTGCTTTATCTTTCTAAAGCACCATTTTCTTTGTGTCATTGTTCCACTTAAGAATCTCCTAAAGCCATTTGCTTTCTGTCAGATTAAATCCTGGTGCTTTAGTCTTGCCTTCAGAAATTGGTATCAGTTTACCTACCCTTTTACATGAATGCAAATGTTCTGTTCCAGGAAGACTATTACCATCTTCAAATATGCCGTGTAAACCTAGAATGCTCATATCTCTTCCTGACATTAAAATTCATATTTTCTTCTTCCTGAAGCCTTCATATTAACCTCAATCTATTGTGCTTTTCTTCTATTTACTCTAACTTGACTTATTCTCTTTTCCATGTTTGTACCTTTTGTCTCTCCAAGTAGTATTTTGTCCCTCCATATAGATTGTATATTCCTTAAGGGCTGAGATTGTAGATTCTCCCTATTTATATGATTCTCCCTATTTATACATGCCACTAAAAAATGGCATTAAAATTTTTCTTTTTAATTTTTTATTTGACTACTTCTGTAATGTTTTGAAAAGTCTTAGTCTTCAGAACAGTGGGAAAAGATTACTTATTTGCCTGGCTTTTCATTTAGTAAGGTGTAACTTAGAAATACAAAATGTCGTTTCCTTACTGAAAGTTCTTATGGTTTGTTTGATAAAACTTCTCAAAATATTAGATGTTTAAATAATTTTGACAATTTGTACATAATTTGCATAGTGACTTAGTAGACATAGAAGAGACAATAAAGAGATTAAGCTTGTCATCCTAAATAAGAATTTTTTTCTGATATAAAATAATTTTTTATGAAATGTGTGAAAATACAATTTTTATATTGTTGCTAGTCATGTAAATTGCTATAAACTCCCTGGAGGCAGTTTGATAATATGTATGAAATGATTTTGTTTGACCAATCAAGTTTACTCCTAGGAGTTTACCCCAAGGAACTACTTGTAGATATATTTAAATATTCTCAAGGCTGGTCGTTATAACATTGTTTTATAATAGTAAAGTACTATGAATTACCTAAATAGTCAACCAGTTAGAATTCATTAATTGTGTTAGGCTACAAACATTTACCATTAAATATTATATAGTTACTAAAAATGGTCTACTAGACTATTTAGTGACATGGAAAAATGACACATGATATATTAACACATTATTGACTGGAGGATTTTGTAGCCATAATACGTCTCTGGTCAAAAATGCATTAATAAGTAAAAAGGATCAGATTACTGAACAGCATAGTATAACCCCAATTTTTTGCCAAAAAAGAAAACAAAAACAATTATGTCTATAAAATTTTAAATTCTGTCTTCTAAATTATATGTAGTAACTATGGAATCAGGAAAAAATCATTTTATTAAAAAATTTGTTATAGTTCAGAGAGAAAATAAATAATAGTGAGAAATTATTTATCTACAAGGAAAGATCTTTAAGTAAGACAAAAGGAGATCCCCTTCCCCCCATATACACACACTCTTGATTCTGCTCATCTTAACCTTAGGTAGAATTCAGAGTGAACCTTGGTGGTAACTCTACTGTAGTGATCTAGACTTAGCAACTTCAGTTCGAATCTAAGCTCTACCACTAAGTGGTTTCCTTAGTGGTCGCCATGAACAGCCTATCAGGCTTTCCCTTTCTTCTTTTAGAAGATTAATAGACTACAATGAAAAGAGTTCTGATTAAATAAATAAGCCTATATAGAGAGTACATAGTAGGCATTCAGCAAGTGTTGGTGTTCCTTCTGAAGAAACTACTAGGTCAGAAATTTAATGTTCTCTGAGACTGAAACTGAAGAAATAAATCACAGGTCCTTCAAAGTGCCAGTGTAAAGTCTTCAGAACCTTAATGATATTCATTGTAGGATCTTTTGAACATTAGTTCATTGTATTCATGTGGGTAATTATTTATAATATGATTAAGTTCTCCAGAAGACAATATTTTCACACTTTTTCATTTATTCTGTTAATTCACTATCAACATAATTGAAAACATTTATCTTCTAAAAGGAGGTGTTACTTCACACAGTCCAGACTTACTTGCTTTCTTTACTTTAGGTTGCTGTTGGCAGAACAGACATTGAAGACCTAGATCTCTATGCAACATCTCGGGAAAAGCGATTTCGTTTGTTTGCGACTGTAGAATGTGAAGGGCAGTTATTCATGACTCCATATGATTTTATTTTGGCTGTTACAACAGATGAGCCCAAATGTAAGTATATTTCTTCAGTTATCTCAATAATTTTATAAGATTTTTCTCTTGTCTCTAGTTTGTAAAAATGTGGAGCAGTATAAGTTTTCAGAACTAGTAACTAAGCAAGCAATGTGGTGTTTCAAAAGATACTATGCTCTACAATGTTACCAGACTAATATATCTTATCAGCTCCTACTGGTATCTTTTCTGTTTTCAGAAATTTCTATTGTTTCGTCTTTCTCAGTACATCCAACTAAACACTACCTTACTCTTTATAATAGGTTCTTACTCTGCCAAGTCAGTTCTTATATCCAGTCTAAACAGAATAACTCAGAGTGCTGGCTCCAGTTAGACCTGGACAAAAATTCTAACCATATCTCTTCTGAATATGTCATGGCTCCTGCAGTGTAAATATAAGTTAATTGTTTTTCACCTTTCCATGTGTTAGAGCAGTGGTTCTCAAATTTTGGGGCATTATGTACATTCTTGCAAAGTTACTTTAATGTCTGACTTAATAGAAGCCATCTGGATTCTCATATCTGCTTCTGTGTTCAATTTGTTGCAATGTATTGTTTTTCAGGAAGTATCTGAACAAAATCTGCCTCACACATATAGAAGTAGGAAAAGGGAAGAGTATTTCAGTAGTCTTTTAGATAATTGTAGATATTCTTCTTTGGTACTGTATCAGTACTTGGCTAATGGTAGTTTCTTAAAGTTTAGTTGCAATGTGGACTTTGAAACTTTTTTGTTATCTGTTTTGTTAAAATACATTGGCCTACATTGCACTTTGAATGGATCTTTTTCCCTTATATAATCTTGCAAGATCAACTGGAAAATGTTGTTTTATTAAATTATGCAGATATTCCAAATGTTGACGTATTTCATTACACAATATTTTTTAAAAATCACATTCACTAATATTGTCATAATCTCATCAGAAAAGTTTTTACTTATTGGAAAGCTGTCAAATTCGTGGTGTATACAAGTTTTCCAATATTCTGATTTTTACTTGAAATCTCAAATGTTATCATTAACAACAAATACTGTCAGTTTTCTTTAAGCAAGAAGCAACTTTGTTCATTTGTACAAAAATGTCTGCCAAATACCCAGGTCTCAATAACCATAATTTGTCAGTTATTCTTTCAAGTAAAAATTGGGTTCCATGAAAAAAAGGAATTAGTTCAGTTCACAACTCAAATAATCACAGAGTACTTTTTCTCGAGACAACCATAGTACTTTGGAAGGCAGCAGAAGTGCTTTTATGCACCCTTCCCATTTCATCTCACAGAATATTAAATGACATGTAGTCAAGGACAGCTATCAAATGCCAGGCACTGCACTAGGCACTGGAGATACAGTGGTGAGGGGAACGAAAGGTAAATGTTCTCCACCCTCATGGTGCTTGCAGTCTGGTGGAGGAAGCCAACACTGATCAACAAAATTTACATATAAACAACAAAATATAACTCAGTGCCATGAAAGAAAGTTTCCTGATGCTATGAGAGTGTATTTTTGAGAAGTGACCTACTCAGGTAGCTCAGAGAAATCTTCCTTGGGGAAATAAATATCACCATGAAATATGAACCATAAGAGCTAACTAGGTAAATGGGAAATTGGGAGTGGAGAATTTCAGCAGAAGAAACAGCGTGTGCTGAGGTGCCATGACAAGAAGGAGTGTGATACATTTGAGGAGTGGAAAAAAGATCTGGGTGGCTCTAAGTGCAAAGAGCAAGGAGGAGTATGGTATGTGGAATATGGGTATGTGGGGTAGGGCCAAATCATTCAGAGTCTGTAAGCTGATATTAAACATTATTGTTTTTATCCTAAAAGTAATGGAAAATTGTGGTAGTGGTTTAAGCTGCAGGAGAATTTGGTGTATTAAAAAACCAAATTCAACTAAGTAAATTTTAAAGATCTTATTGGCTTTATTCAACGATTCATGAATTGAGAAGCATCCAATCTAGCAGATATAAAGGAGCTCTGAGGAGCTGTACAAAATGAAAGGCCTTTTATAGGCAGAAGGAAGCAGGAACAAGTAAGTTATAATAGGCAAAAAAAAGCAGGTTGGTTATTGTGAGGTCACATGCCTTCAGGAGATGGTAGGGGTCTATCAGACCCCTATCAGACAGATGACCTAACTGCTGCTGATCAGGTGATTCCTGATGACTGGTTTAAGATTCCATGTGGGAGAGAACTGACACTGTAATTAAGTCTCAGTTGGGTGACATGGGGCTTAGCATCGGCAACTCCATTTTGGGCCTGTTGTCTTGTTTTCAACAGGTGCCTGCCATGATTATATTCTGTTTTGAAAGATCTCAGGGTGGAGACAGATTACAGAGGTCCAGAGTGGCCATGAGCAGATCAGAGAGGAGACTCTTGTCCAAGCCTCAAAAGCTTCTAACAATGGTGGCAATGGTAATGATGGAGTAGTGAGTACTAAGGATTTCTGGTTGGCTTAACTGGATGGATGGCAGTAGGGACTGGCGTTAAAGGGAAAAATCACAACTTCAGTTTTGGACATGATGTAGTTAAATGCCTCAGATATGTAAAAGAGGAGATATCAAGGAGGCAGTAGGATCTAGCTCTTGATCATTGATTTCAATTCACTGAAAATCAACGTACCAAATAATTAGTTGTTTGATAATCTGCTTGAAACTGTCAAATGAATGCCTTAAGTTAGGTTAGAACAGTTATAGCCATCTCTTCTTCAGAGATAGAGTTATGGCAAAACCAAACTTAAAATAAATCCTCAAGGTCTAATGGATAGCATGGTGACTGTAGTTGATAATATTGTACAGCATTGTATAATTAAAACTTGCTAAGAGAACAGATCTTAAGCATTCTCAACAACAAAAAAGGTAACTGTGAGGTGAAAGAAAAATGTATAAAAGTTCAAAAAGTTCAATCTTCAGTAATTTGACAAATTGGCTACTTCACACATTAGCTTTTAATGAATTAATTTTTGATGCTTTGGATTATTTCCATTGGAGATCGGGGGGAGGACTGGGAAGAGGTATGTGTCTGGGATTCATCTGTACATGATTGGTAATTAGTGCAAGGTGTATGGATGAGATTGCCTAGGGAGGTGGCATAGTAGGAGAATAAAGGTGACAGTAGTGATACAAAAGGCTAGAGTTTAAGTAGGGCTCTTTTTCTGGAAAATTTGAAGTCTGTGGTAAGAATTGTATCTCTATGCTTTTTTGGTTCCCGTTCCCTCCCCCCCTCCCTCCCCCTTCCTTCAAGAAATATTTATTGAGTACTTACCATGTGCCAGATAACCATATTCTGCCTTGGAATTGGTTGTTTCTGTATTTTTTGTCCTCCTATAATATTGTACGTTTCCTGAGTATAGGGACTTTGTACATAGAAAAGACCCTTATACATAAGTAGGTATATACGTGTTCCATACATTTTTGTTTAATTGTTTTTGTACAGTGTGGATTTTTATATTTATTTTTAGTATAGATTTGATAAAACTATTAATATATCTCTTACAATATCAAATGGTACTTTTGCATCAAATTCTGTAACTGTTGTCAAACATATTTGAGAAGTTATCCTTTAAGTAATGCTTACTGATTTAAAATTTCATAGTTTGAAATTTTTTAATTCATTATTTTCTTTATTTTTATCTTCATAATGTATTCACTGGAAGCCTACTGTTGGATTTTTGCTTTTTGGAAATAATTTTAGCTGTGATTCTTTTGATAGATATTCCAAAACTATCACTTGCAGGGAAAAAACTAGTTTCCAGTATAAACACAGGATATTTAACAACCACAAATTAATATCAGTTAATTTCTAACCAACACTTTTAAGACATGATTAAGAATGGTAACTAAAGATCAAGATATTTGTAAAAACTTTTTTAAAACTGTAGGGTTTTAAAAAGAAATATTTACCTCAAAAAAGAAAATATGCTTCATAGACTGAATATTAAATCATGTACATATCAAAATAGCATATTGAAATTTGACTTGTGTTTAGACCTTGGCATTCATTTATGAGCTTTGAGAACCTGAGTAAGTTATTTAATGTTTTGTTTCTTCATTTATAAAAGTAAAAATAACAGCCTTATGAGGTTTTTTAAGGATTGAATGAGATCAGTTATGTTTAGTGTAATATCTGACATGCAATAAGCACTCAATAAACATTGCTAGCTGTCATTGTCATCATCATCATTATCACCTGAATTCATAACCATTATTTAAAAAAATCTTTAATATAATTTTATGGCAACATCAACAGGAAAATGGTATGCTATGTAAACATTTGCTTAATAATTATAGTTCAAATAAATGTCAATTGAGATACACATCTGATTGTTGATTGTAACTTTGTGTTTGAAATCAAGAAAATTTCTTGTTTTACCCACTTAAATAGAACCTAAGAGGTAAACTGTTCATCTAGAACTGAAATAAGTAATTATTTTCATATAGCTTCAAGTATTATTTAATTTTAATTTAATTTTAAGTTAAAAAATTCAGACGTACATAAAAATATTAAAAATATAATGAAAACATCAACCTATAGCTTAAGAAATAAAATATATCCAAAAGAATGAAGTCCCTCTTCACCTTATATTTATATATGCAGTAACTTCATGTGAAATAAGGAATTTAGAAAATCAGAAAATCCTTTGAAGAACAATCTTAATGGCTCTTTAGTTTTATTTTAAAAAAAAGCCAATAATACTGAACATGGTGACATATCCGGCAGAATGAATATGTCTTTTGTGAATAATTTACCCTGGAAATCTCATAAACCCTACAAAACTCAAGAGTGTCTAACTTCCTCTTTTGATAAATAGCTTCTGAGCATTGCATAAGAGTATGTGCATGTACTTTTGTACCATTTATTTTTCTTCTTTTCTTACTGCTATATTTCAAAAGCAACAGAATAATAAGTATTATTTACATTGTTGTGTTCATTATGTAAAGGAGGATGTCTATGAAATGAATGTGTAAAGTATTATAATTAAGGTTAAATGCTGAATTCTACCGTATAGACCTATGATTTTAATCTTGATTTTAAACTTGATTACATGTTTGCATATAAACTGTCTTGGGTAAAGAAAGGATGTTGTTGCTACATAGAGAAGAAAACTATCTTCATAAAAATCAGTTTGCCAAATTTTAGAAGATAGTTTTTCCCTTTTGATCTTAAAATGACTTATTACATCGCTTAAAAAAGAGAAAGTTAAGCAAAACATGCCTATTTTATAATCTTGAATTTGATATATTGTTTACGTTAACTATGGTTAACTATACAGAAGTGGCCACATTGCCATGTAGAAAAATTATTGGTTGTCATTATTGTAATGTAGCTGAAATAGTTGATATTTACTAGTTCCTAATGCAGCTGTATTATAGGATTTAATCACGTACAAACCTGGAGATAATTCTTGGACAAGCATTAGATATTCACAGTGTTCAAATCTGAGCAAGGAAACAGCAATATTGACTATGTATTTATTTTAATATTATAAGATTTATAGTGTTTGAGATCTTCAGGGATGTGAGGAGAAATCAGAAAAAGAAAGTGATCTCAGGTATTTTATTCAACTATGACATTCCTAGGGGAGAAGAATGGAAAACAGGCCAAGAGTCTCTCTATCACCTTACCTGTTCTCTCCTTGATCTTTTTTTTTCTTTGCCCCTACCCTTCCCCTTCACTCTAGAGAGACCTGACCTTTGAAGTATAATCAGAGATACTAACACAGCAGAGATCATGGGTAACACCTTAAAATTATAATTTCTCTATGTTAATATTTTATATTCTAACATCAGTGTTTAATGAATATCATTGTTTGTGTTTTAAGCCCATAGGATGTTTAACATGGAGTAAGTTAACTTACTTTATAAATCCAGAAATCCCCAAAGTAAGATAATGATTATGGAAAATGTGTTTTCTATTCCACTGATATTATTTAAGTAGTTTATAGTACATGAAACAAATACATAATGCATAACATACATAGGTCTAAATCTTGAGATTAAAAAAACCTTTGCCTTTTAGATATAAAAGTCAGTGTTATGCATTATGATTGTAGATGGTTACTGAATTTTGATATACATTACATGAAGTATTATCTAATTTTTTATGTTTATTATAGTTGCTAAAACATGGAAGTCACTTTCCAAGCAGGTAGGTTAAAGCTCTTGGTATATGTATGCATGCACACTATTTTATTTTATTTATTTATTTTTAAAATATTTATTTATTTATTTGGCCGCACCGGGTCTTAGTTGTGGCATGTGGGATCAAGTTCCCTGACCAGGGATCAAACCCGGGGCCCCTGCATTGGGAGCATGGAGTCTTAGCCACTGGACCACCAGGAAAGTCCCGCACGCTATTTTTATATATATATATTTATGTGATGTATATGTATATAAATGTGATATGTACATATATAAAAGATATATAAAGCTAAACTCAAAGGAGATTATTGGCAAATTTTGCTAAATTAAATATTAAAAATTTTGGCACACCAGAAGACAGTGTCAACAATGTTAAAAGATGTATGACAGATGAGAGAATATGCTTACAACATATTGGGTTGGCTAAAAAGTTCGTTCGGGTTTTCTTAAGATATGAAAAACCAGAACGAACTTTTTGGCCAACCCATTATTAACAGAAAAGGCTAAGTGTCTTGTAGTCATATAGAACTCCTGTAAATCAATATAAAAAAGATAATAAGAAAATAATGGGCAGACATCGCCAGAAGGGCCAATAAATATATGTAAAGGAGCTCAACCTCACTAGTAATCAGGGATATGCAAATTAAACCAATGATCTGATGCTAGTTCACACCCATCAGATTGTCAGGTTCTAGAAATCTAACAAAACGAGTAATTAGCAAGGACAAGGAGAGGAGGAATCCGGTGGGAATGTAAATTGGTATATGCTCTTTTGAGAGAAATTTGGCCCTATCTAATGCCTATCAAAAATTCTACTTCTAGGTATGTTTACAAGAGAAACACTTGTATGCTTATACCAGGAGTCCTAAAAAAATTAGAAACAATATAAATGTCAATCAGTAGAGGAATTAATAAAAGAATGTGAAATAGGCATATGAAGGACAATACAGTAATATAGAGCTAAGATGAATAAATACACAAGAGATGTGTGTAGCAACATGAATAGACCTAAAAAACATGAGTTTGAGTAAAACAGCAAATTGCAAAATAATATAAACTGGTCTTTCTTAACGTGCAAAGACCTTTTTGGGGGTCCATGGAGTCAAGACTATTTTCATAATAATACTGAGAAGATACTTGTTCTGTTACTCTCATTCTCTCACAAGTGTACAGTGGAGTTTTCCAGAGGCTGCATGATGAGTGATGACATCATCACTCTGAGAACTAGTAGAATATGTGCTTGTGTGTTTTTGTGTTCTAAAAATGTATCATTTCTATTTCCACATGCATTAAATATTGATAGATATAACCTACATAAGCAATATCTCTTTCAGGTAAACAATTTTTAAGAGTATAGTTACATTTCAGAACTGCTGATATAGACAACTGCTGTGTAGCCATTAAAATGAAAATGAAAAATATTTGGCAGGAAAATATGCTCATGACATATTAATGCAAAGAGTAAGTTACAAAGCAGTATGCAGAAAATGATTTAATATTTGCAACAAGAATGACAAAAATACTGTATAAATATGCCTAGATAGAGAATTAGATTAAAAGGAGATTAAATAAAATTTTTAATTGTGGTCCATCCCTGGATTACAATCTGGTTTTATTTTCTGCACTTACTAATTTTCCTATAACATATGTATTACGTATATAATTATAAAAATTGTACTCAGGAAAATTGTATAAAGCCTTTAAAAGGCATCTATAATTCTGGGTAAATGAATTCAATCCAGCAAATATTTATTTAGTCCCTACTTGCAATACTGCAATACAGTTCTGACACTGATCACCCAGAGTTAGCATCAGACCCCACAGATTTAAGGACCCATTTCCCAAAAAGGTGGCCCTCATTTCAGATGCCAGCTGCGAATCAAGGGATCCCGGACCACCCACACTGGTGACCAACTGGTTACAAATTCAGAGAGTTCCCGCAACTCCCCTCAAGTTTGATAATTTGTTAGACTGACTCATAGAACTCAGGAACGTTCTACACGTAGAATTATAGTTTATAATTATCATTATAAGGGAACAAATCAAGGCCAGCCAAATGGAGAGACACATACAGCAAGGTATAGGAGGGTTCCAAACGCAGCTTCTGTGCCCTCTCCCTGAGGGATCAGGGTATGTCACCCTCCTGGCACACCCATGTGTTCACCAACCTGAAAGCTCCACTGAGTTTGGTGTCCAGAGTTTTTATTGGGGGTTTCATTGCATAGGTGTGATTGATTGAATCATTGGCCACATGGTTGAATTCAATCTCCAGTCCCTTTCCTCTCCCCTCCCCAGGGGTCAGGCTAGCTCAAAGCCCCAACCCTTGAATCACGGGGTTGTTTTTGAAGGTCAGCCCCCCATCCTGAGTCATCTCCTCAGCATAAACTTTGGTGTGATGCGAGGATATAGTCTTCTTCCCAGGAACCAGGGACAAAGGCCAATCAAATTCTTTATCATACAACACTACTACCTATAAGAGACAAAGGTAGGCACTGGGAGTGGAAATACAGTTTTTAATAAAACTTAAAAGTCCCTAGCCTCCACTGCAGTGAACTCTACTCAGTACTCTGTTATAACCTATATGGGAAAAGAATCTGAAAAAGAATGGATATATGTATATATATGTATAACTGACTCACTTTGCTGTACACCTGCAACTAATGTAATATTGTAAATCAACTATATGTCAATATAAAATAAAAATCAAATTAAGAAAAAAAAGTCCCTGAAGTTGACACAAAACAAGATAAGTGTGTCAACTAGATGATCTAGACCAGACAAGGAACTAAATTATTACAAAAATAAACTGCTTAGACTCAGCAAGCATCTGGACAGTCATTTACTAGTTGTGTAATCCCGGGTGAGTTACTTATCTTCTTTAAGACACGTAAACGTAAAATATACATAATGAGGATTATTTTTTAGAATTAAATGAGATATGTATTAGCCCATTGCCAAGCATATAGGGGACACTCAGTAAAAGGTAGCTATGATTTTTTTGGTCTTAAATTTTAGCTGAGTTTAAGTAGAAGAAATGAGTTGAATACATGGGAACAGTTAAAATGGAGATGGTAATATTTATATAATAGAGACAGTATAAATGAAAGTAAATAAAATGTACTCAAAATATTAATATTTTTTAATCTCGTGCTCTAACAAAAATGTTTATGAGTTTACTATTGTTGAAACATTAAATATCCTAGCTTCTCGTTATTAGTCATGTGAATTGCTACCCTAGTCAGACACTACTGAGCACCTGGCGGCATCTGTTACCTGCAGTGCGGAAATAACACTATGAAGGAAATGAGAGCAAGGATTCACAGACAGGCTTCAGGGTGTCTATAAATCCCCTACAAATACCTCTCCTGCCTTTGGCATCCCAGAGATTCCTTATTTGCCTGCTAACCCAGCTCTATAATGAAAAAGATGGTTTATAAATGTCACAGAGCTTTTTTAGGTACAACTACATCAGGAAGGATTTGTCTAAAGTGCTTCTCAAACTTGAATGTGCATAAAAATCACCTGGAGATCCTGTTAAAAATTGATTCTGGTTCAGGAGGCCAGGGATGGGATCTGAGATTCTGCATTTCTAACAAGCTCCCCAGTGATCATGCCTGGGCCATTGGGGAACCACATTTTGAGCAGCAAGAGTCTGATCTGGAAAAGAAGTCATTTCTATTGTTTTTTCAGTATGTTACTTAGCAGAGTAATTTTTCTTTTTTTTTTTTTAAATAAATTTATTTATTTATTTATTTTTGGCTGCATTGGGTCTTCATTGCTGCACGTGGGCTTTCTCTATTTGCGGCTAGCCGGGGCTACTCTTCGTTGCAGTGCGCAGGCTTCTCATTGTCGTGGCTTCTCTTGTTGCGGAGCACGGGCTCTAGGCGTGCCGCTTCAGTAGTTGTGGCATGTGGGCTCAGTAGTTGTGGCACCGGGGCTCAGTAGTTGTGGCTTGCAGGCTCTAGAGCTCAGGCTCAGTAGCTGTGGCACACAGGCTTAGTTACTCCGCAGCATGTGGGATCTTCCCAGACCAGGGCTCGAACCTGTGTCCCTTGCATTGGCAGGTGGATTCTTAACCACTGCGCCACCATGGAAGCCCCAGACTAATTTTTTAATTTCAAATTATTTCAAGTTATCTCACCAAATCCTTTAATAATTTTTTCACAGTTAACCTAATTATAATTTTCACTTATTTTTAACACAGTATGTGTAATAAATACAAAATCGTTCTAGTATCTGGGCAATGAATCAAATGTTTAAATTTTCCAAAATCGTCCCCCCTCAGCTTGATTAAAAAAAAAAAAAAGAAAAGCTGGCTAACCAGCAATTGAAGTGTGTATTCTTTACTGAATATTTAAGTTAAAATTAGAAAAAAAAAATTGCAGCAGTGGACACAGTAACTCAATACCCTGTCATCCCGCTTCATCTGATGTCATCATTCTTTGAATCACTATTAAAATACTCTTCATTCTTCCCCAGCATAATCTGTTGCCCAGTTACTTCATCTACCACAAAATCCCCTAAATCCAAGAGGGCTACAGAAAACAGTATGTGAAGCTCAGTGATCGTATGTGACCTGTATTAGGAAGTCCACCTTTTCCTGTGGCTTCCACAGAACCATCCTTTTCTAACTGGCTCCAGAACTTAAATTCACTGTTTTATCTTAATTAGATTATCATATATATATGTATTTCTCCAATTATTAAGTTTATCTGAAATTTTTGGTAGCTTTAATTGAATTTAATGTAGCATCTTTATCACTTATTTTTACATTTGGACTGTGGGCAAATATTGGGTTTTATGGTTGAATGAACCACAGATAAAATAGTATAAATACAGTCATGTCTCACGTCTTCTAAGCAGAGAATTTGTTTTGTTTTGTTTTGTTTTGTTTTAAATTTTATAGCTACTTTATTTATTTATTTATTATTTATTTTTGGCTGTGTTGGGTCTTCGGTTCGTGCGAGGGCTTTCTCTAGTTGCGGCAAGCGGGGGCCACTCTTCATCGCGGTGCGGGGACCGCTCTTCATCGCGGTGCGCGGGCCTCTCACTATCGCGGCCCCTCCCGTTGCGGGGCACAGGCTCCGGACGCGCAGGCTCAGTAGTTGTGGCTCACGGGCCCAGCTGCTCCGTGGCACGTGGGATCCTCCCAGACCAGGGCTCGAACCCGTGTCCCCTGCATTAACAGGCAGATTCTCAACCACTGCGCCACCAGGGAAGCCCCTAAGCAGAGAATTTTTTTGCAGAGGCATTTAAATATTTTTGGTCTATTTTATAAGTAAGTGGTTTACCAGTTAATCAGCATTATGATACCTTATGTCATAGGAATTAAATCAAATGCTATCAGAAACACCACCAGTTTGGAAAGGATCATCAAAGCTATTTCGAAATCTTAAAGAAAGAGGTAAGTTAACTTTAGTATTTATGTATTTTAATATTGATACTATATTATTTATACTATTTATACATATTTTCCTCATGCTTAAATAATTTTACAATTACATATGTGTCTATGTACATGGAAAAAAAACTGAAAAGAATAACACCAAAATATTAATAATTATTGTTTCTCGGCAGTGGGATTAAGGGTGGTTTTTATGTTACTTTTTATATACACTATTCATATCTTCCACACTTTTTACAACAAAGTGAACTTTTATAGTTAAAAAAAAACCTTTTTAACCATATTGAGAAGTATATGTTATATTTACCCACAGAAAGCATTTTTCAAAAATACTGATTTCCAAATGTCTATTTTTCTTCTTTCCTTTTACTTCCAGGGAATTGCAGATTTTCTTAAATTTAATCAATATGAAAAGCTTATTGGATATATCTTTTGGTTGCACAATTTGAACATGTTTCTTTTAAAAACAACACTCACTGCAAAATCCACCTATTTCAACTTACCGTATTACCCATACCTATATATACGTTAACTCATTAATTCATACATGTCCTCGCAATCAAATTATATAGCTTTTATTGCAATTTTCTTTTGCATTGTACTTTTTATAAATGTTTATAGCAGAAACTAATTAATAAACTCTCTTTAATCTTAAAAAGGAATGTTTCTTAGAAATATATATTTTCATATTCAAATATAAGAGTATACAAGATAACAATATAAAGCAATTATCTAAACTTACCTTTTTTTCATTAATTTCAACCAATATTGGTTTGAAAATAATATATTTACTCTAATGTGAAGATAAATACTTTAAAGGATTAGTTGTAATCCATATATTTTTGCCTAAGTAGAATTAGAAATTCAGATTGCTTCTACCTGGTTCTTATGGACTCTGGAAGGAGGAGACACCTTGTCTTTAACTGTAGGCTTTTCATAACTAGGGTTTTTAAATCTTTGTGAAATCTGAGCCATGGTGTCTTTAAAGTTCTTAGAAATTTTTTTCTGGAAGTTGTCTTAAAGATTGCCACGCAAATCTTCGGGTGGAATGATAGGATCAGGAAAATTCAAAGCTCGGAATGAAGAGGTAAATTGGTGAATGTAAAAAATATTTCTTTAATACCTCTCATGGGAAAATGCAATTGGATCAAATATAATCCAAGAAAGATAAATGCATGGAAGAAGGAAATTCTTTTTAGTTAGGGGGAGGGTTAAATCTGGAAGCCATAGGTTTAGGCAGGTCCTAATCCTACTTAAATTGTATGCATATTTGCATATTTTTTTCGGGGGGAGATGATCTATTCAGTGCTACCCAATAGAACTATGCAGTGATGGGAATGTCCGTATGGTAGCCACGAGACAAATGTGGCTGTTAATTACCTGAAATGGGGCTACTGTCTGAGGAACTGAATTTTTAATTTCATCTACTTTTAATTATTTTAAATTTAAATAGCCCCATGTGGCCAATGGCTACACTGTAGAACAGTGCAGATCTATGTCATAGTGATGGGATTATCAAGGTAATCCGTGTACCCAAGAAGTTTTAGAACCATACGGTTAGGTAAAGTAGAGAGTTACAGAGAATCTTGCTTTTTTATAAAGAGATTAGGTGGAAGAGGAATTGTAAAGCTAAGTTTTTAGAACTATTGAAAACTAATTTACAAATGAATTTTGTCTGCTTAAAATATAACCCAGCAAGAAAATGTTAGGCAGTTTTACAAACATTTAATTGGTATACAGCATTTATGAAAACATGAATTACATAGACTTAGTTATAATAGCTAACTGTAATATATCATGATATAGGAGCTAAACAGTGTAATGCTTTTAAGGAACTTCCCTTAGAATTTTTTAAAATTGAATTTTCAAGAGAAACCTAGTTAGCATCTTAGCCTCTTTTTCTAAGGATGGAAACATTACTATATGCTTAGCATTTATTATTATTTTATTTTTGACCCTGGGTGGCCTTAAAATAAATTGCAAGGTTAATCTAATGGTTTTCCATTTTTGTAATTAAAAACATTATGAATCTACAGTTCACGTTTAGTAATATTTTCCCTTCTCCCTGACTTTTTTTTTTTTTTACATCTTTACTGGAGTATAATTGCTTTACAATGTTGTGTTAGTTTCTGCTGTATAACAAAGTGAATCAGCTATACGTATACATATATCCCCATATCCCCTCCCTCTTGCGTCTCCCTCCCACCCTCCCTATCCCAGCCCTCTAGGTGGTCACAAAGCACCGAGCTGATCTCCCTGTGCTATGTGGCTGCTTCCCACTAGCTATCTATTTTACATTTGGTAGTGTATATATGTCCCTGACCATTTTTATTAAATTATATCATGAGTTTCTCACTTTGTTTTTCTTCCCTGTGGATTATACCACCTCAAAAACCACTTAGTACTTCAGACAAGTGCCTACCATGATAATCATCATCAGGACTCTCACTGTTTTGTGATCCTTCAGTGAGGGGAATCGTGAGTTGATTATCAAGTAAAAGACGTAGAGCATATATTAAACTTCTTTATACTAACCAGCACCTCTTGTGCATTCCACCAAGTCAGAACAACAGTCAGTGAGATGGGGTTGTGGAGAAACAGAGCCCATTTCCAGAGCTTTTTTTTTTTTTGAGGGATCCCTATGGAATCTAGGTATTGTATCTTTATATACATTGACCATTCCAGAATCTTTCTCCCATAACATTCATGGCAATCAACCAGAACTATGTCTATAGGTCACAATATTCTAGTATAAACAGAAGACGGGAATGCTTTCAGGGCCTCCTAGCTCGGTCCCTTCACATCTTCTGACAAACTGCCTGACAGTGACTCCTCTTCCTTTGTTCTGTAACAAAGAGGGTAGCCTCAAAGAACATCAGGTAAAGTGGAGTTTTAAAGTTCACGATCTGATTATTTTAAGGATTGTTATACCCTTTTACCAAACATGAGGGCTGTCTGGTATCTGGATAAGTGTTATTGGCTTATTTCTGATTTTCATTTTCTCGGGATACACTTGGAAAAACAATTAAGCGATTAATTCTAGTTTTGGGTGTTATAATCCAAAAGCAAGAATTTGAGTAACAGAATGTATGTTTTTATGTAGTCCAAACAAACTCCTTTTAAAGTTTATGAGATTACAGAGAACTCAGGATGCAATATACAGAAAGTGTAAGCTTTCTAGAAGAATTGAAACTTCTTAGATTACATTTAATAGAAGCATGAAGCTTATCAAGAATAATGAATGATAACTTGAAAGCAGAAAAGTAATAACTATAGAGTTGTGTTTTTTGAATGCAATAAGAAGTCAAATCTCTAAGCAAGAACATCTAAATGTTTTATTCAAGGGTTACTAAGAAGTAATTAAGCACTTTACAGTGTTAACCATTTCCAACGTTTTTATTTTATGTTAGATTCATACCTTGAAAGCTAGCAACACATTTAAAATTTACAGCTATATGTAACATTATTGATAATTTTGCTTTTGTGCCAATATATCTGGAAGCATTAATGTGATTTTTATATGGGTTTCTACAGAGGCATGTGAAACAATGTAAAATTTATTTATTGTTTCTTTCACTCTGATTTTGTAGTAATAGTTTAGTCTCATTTAAAACAATATTTAGCATCTTCTTTAAAACTCTAAGTTCTTTATAAATATTACTGCTATTATAAGAATAATATTTTACTTGATAAATATGAAGAGAAAGTAATATTTTATATATAGCATAACTAATACTATTTTTCTTCTAGGTGTGATTTCTTACACAGAATATCTTTTTCTTTTATGTATTTTAACAAGTAAGTATACTCATTAAACCTATTTCTGGATACAGTTTTCTTTCTCAAGCATAATCTTGGGAAATAAATCTTTTTTTTAAAATGTATTTGTTTATTTTTTGCTGCATTGGGTCTTCGTTGCTGCACGTGGGCTTTCTCTAGTTGTGGCGAGCGGGGGCTACTCTTTGTTGCAGTGCACGGGCTTCTCATTGCGGTGGCTTCTCTCGTTGCGGAGCACGGGCTCTAGGCACATGGGCTTCAGTAGTTGTGGCTCACGAGCTCTAGAGCACAGGCTGAGTAGTTGTGGTGCACGGGCTTAGTTGCTCCACGGCATGTGGGATCATCCCGGACCAGGGCTCGAACCTGTGACCCCTGCATTGGCAGGCGGATTCTTAACCACTGTGCCACCAGGGAAGTCCCAATAAATCCTTCTTATATTCTCTTACTATTGAAAATCAGTTTAGGTCTATCCATGCTGTTTTACAAAATTCATGTCTAAATGCCAGTGGAAAATGCTAAGCATAGCACTATCAAGTGTCAAAACCATAAATATTATTATGGCTTATGGTGTAGTAATAAAATGCTCATAAATTATACATTTAATATCCTATATCAATCCCTGTGGTTGGATCTACATGGGAGCCTAAAGGTCAGGATGTGTAGTGATTTGTAAATTTCCTGCTACACTCATTCATTCAAATCACATTTTCTGCAAGACTAGTGTGAAAGAATGGGTCTTTTAACTAGTAAGTCTATAAGAAGACCCATCATACATCCTACAATAGCTTTATTATTATCTTCCTCTCATATACAGCAATTCTTATGAAGTATATGCAGGGTTTACTAAGATGTTCAGTTAAATTTCGTTGCATTTAATGGAGGAACTTACATGCTATAGTTCACAGTGCTCCAGCCACCTGACCTTTTTATTCCCTGAATTCTCACCTCAGGAATTCGTACTTTCTGCTCCCTCTACCATCAGTGCTTTTACTAAAGATCCTCAGGATAATAAAAATCATTCAGGTTTCCTTTGAAATATGAAGACTTAGAGAAGCCTTACTTGACCATCCTCCCTAAAATAGCTCCCTCTTCCATCTCTCCCTTTTTATCCCTTTACAATGTTTTATTTTCTTCATAGTACTTAAACTATTTGAAAGTGTTTGTTTACTGGTTTACGTGATTTGTCTCTCTCCCCACAGTTGAATGCAAGGTCCACGATGGCAAAGATTTTATCTTTTCACATGGTAGCCTCTCAGAAAATAATTGGCAAATGAGTGAAGAAAGGAATTGAATAAAAGAATGTGGCTAGTGGAATTTCCAGTTGTGGGGATTTATGGAGATGTGTGGAAACAAGAACATCAATAAGACTGTTTCATTAGAAACCAATCTTAAAATTCCTATACTTCTGTAATTAGAAAATTCCCAGCCATTGTGTTATTTCTGAATTTAGTAATGGATGCTGTTAATGTTGGAGTTCTGTTGCAGGAAATTTGGGGGGGGGGGGTGTGCTCGCACACATATGTATTTCAAAAATTGTATATTTTTTTCTTGCTTTTTTCACCTGGCTCAAAGTCATTTAAAGTGTTGGTGCTGAAGAAAAGCAAGTACTGTGCAGTTAGTTATAGGACAGCCTGAGGTTGTCCCAGACTGGAAAGCCATTCTGATGATTCCAGTGAGTGAGGAATGCCACTGTGGAAATTAGGGGAGTGGGTGCCAAGGAGTGTCTCAGAGACTTGTTTTAAAGCTATCTTGTTAGCTAGAACAACTTTAGGTGCAAAATTAGAAGTTGTAAGTACCTGGACCAGCAGAGTGATGGGTCCGAGTAAAACAAAACTGATGAGGAAAGCCACTTGTTGAGCTGGGACAGGGTTGGTTTAAGCATGTTGGAGCAAACACAGATAGTGGTTTTTGCTTACTACAGAAAGGGTAGGATCTTTGGATGCTGTGAATCTTCATTTGGAGTTCAGGACCCATCTTAGAAACAACTAAGAGTTTGAATTGAAAAGTTACGGGTGTCGTTTAGATTAGAACCAAGAAAAATGTGAAAAGAGGGCTGGCAGGAAGTGGGCTAGATAATCTATGTTACCTGTCCATAGTTTTCTCCCCTTTACTTTTTATTACTTTAACTTAATATTCCCTTCCAAGTAATGCTGGTGAGGACTTCTTTCTGTGTGTCTTCAGATATTTTTAAAACTTAAATCTTGGTTATCAGAGATGGTGTAACTTTTTATTTCTTTCTCAAGTGAATGATAATGAAAGTAAGTCTAGATTCCTAAAATACATGCAAAAAAATGAACTTCCATAAAAGACTGGCTTTCATTTCCATTATTTTCAGAGACAGCTATTACCGGTTAAGAAAGCAGGGCTGTATGCTTTGCTTTTGCCGGGTTCATGATTTCACAACAGGTAGTGGCAAGTGTATCTGTGAGAGGTCCTTTTTAAACTTTTTGCCAGTCATCTTAAAAGAGAAGGTCAAATGTTTTGAAAAAGGCATGTACACTGAGCTCCTCTTTGAAAGATACATTCAAGTTTTCTGCTGTCCAAGTTTTCTTCTTTATGCTTTAGAAGTGAAAAGAGAAGAAGTTTTGAATCTCATTATAGGGTTCATACAATTAAGGCAGTTCGTAATGTGTGAAAGTCTGATTTTCTCAGAAAAAGAGTTGTTCCTTGTATTTGGGGGGAATTAATTATTCAAGCTCTCTTTATTTTATATTTCTGTATTTGAAGCCTCTAGAAGTTCAAACCCAAATATGTAATCTCTCATGCTTGACATTTTTTCACAGGTTATTTCCATTATAATTTTCCCAAGATTTTAGACTGATCCATTGTGTCATATTCTCATTTTTCCTTCTGCTCTAAGTAGCTGACATATTAAAAATACTTCAAATGTGATGAGCTGATATTTTCCTTTTAAACCAACTGACAGACTTTGGATAAGAAAGAAATATTTATCTTTGGAAGGAAGGTAGTCAAATTTTACTGTCAGTGCTATGCAACAGGTATCACACAAGTAGATTTAAAGTGTATTATCAATTGTGTTACTAAGTGTGCTAATTTATGAAGCAGAAATATATATACTTATATGTAGCTTTTATTATATTTAACTAAATAATAACATGTTGCTTTAATTTCTTGGTTAAAGAAAGTATTTCTGTATAGAATGTGAATAATTGTTTACAATTAATATGGATTTTTTTACTTTAAAAACATTTTTTCATTTCACAAATACTTTTCCTGTTCTTTTCTGGCAGAGCCACATGCAGGTTTTAGAATAGCTTTCAACATGTTTGACACCGATGGCAATGAGATGGTGGATAAAAAGGAGTTTTTGGTGGTATGTATATTACAGGCCACATTTTATCAATAATTAAATATTGCTTATATTTTTGTTTTGCATTATTTAGAATACTGTTGTAGAAAAAAGAGTGAAAATTTTATGCTTTCACTTTAATTTAATAAAGTATATACTCATGTACTTTATTTTGAATGATTTTTTTTTTTGGCTGTGTTGGGTCTTCGTTGCTGCACGCAGGATATTTTGTTGTGGCGCGCGGGCTTCTCTCTAGTTGTGGCGTGTGGGTGTCCTCTTCACTACTTGTGTCACAGGCTCTAGGGCACGTGGGCTCTGTAGTTTGTGGCACGCGGGCTCTCTAGTTGAGGCCCCCGAGCTCAGTAGTTGTGGCGCGTGGGCTTAGTTGCCCCGCGGCATGTGGGATCTTAGTTCCCCCACCAGGGATCGAACCCACGTCGCCTGCATTGGAAGGCGGCTTCTTTACCACTGGACCACCAGGGAAGTCCCTATTTTGAATGATTTTTACACTATAAAAAAATAAATTATATTCAGTGTATGAAGATGCTTATAGTTGTTTACACATCTTCTGGAAGTTTGAAATAAATGTGTCCAGTGTTTTCCACTGGGTGGGTGACAAGCAATCCTGAGGTGTTACGCATGCTCAGTCTCTGTCATATCAGCCACCCAATCACAGACAGCTCTTTGCCACAGGAAGTCCCCTTCCTTCTCATTAAAGGATTTACGATTTTTCTTTTTCCTTTTCTCTTCCACTCATTGCTGCCTTGTATTCCAGTCTTAGCCCAATTTCCTACTCCCTTCTCCTGTCTTTGACCAGGGGCTGATCTCCAGTGGAGGGTAAGAGTGTTCTTGGTATTTGTCCTTCAGCCTTTCTCACCCGACTGGTCCCGTGTTGGTGCTGGTCTGGCAGCATCTTCAGCTGCTCTCTCATCTTACCACCCCCTCCTTCCAGAATTTTTCCATTGCTTTTTACCCCTGTGTCCTGTATCTACTGCTGTGACCAAATGCCTATTCTGTTTTTCTCCATAACAAAGATTAACATTAGTTTACTCCTTCCAGTAACAACCTCTACCCTTAGCATTTATGTTTAACTCAATATTTACCTCTACTCTCCTAGTGAAAAGAGAAGGGAAAAATAACATAAATAGCCATTTAATTTTCTATTTTTCCTCTGTAACGAGCCAATAAAAATCCCTTGGAAAACCTCTTAAATAGCTTAGTATTTTCTTCAGAGGCTGGAGCATAGAAGAGAAACTATGCAATCATTCTTTTCCATGGTAGGAAAGAGAAGAGAGAGAAATCCTCATCAAAAGCTAATCAGCCATTAAAAAGGAAGCAAGCAAACGAATTATTGCGATCTATCAAAAGGCTTAATCTAACACCCATGTGGCCCTTGTCTGAGTACAGTGCCTGAGCAAGTCACTGGAGCGGGAACCACAAAGGGTCCCTCACTGCAGTGCTTTTCAGGATACTGGGGAGGCGAGAGGTTTCAGTTTCATTGCAGTAGATAGAGAGATGTACCTAACACCCTAAAATGGACAGACTTAGTTTACTAAAGTTCTGTCATGATAGTGTACAGCTGTATTATAGGACTTTCACAATGGGCCTAGTAATCTAAATAATTTTCAATAAACTTTCTATGACAGCAGTGCCAAGTTCCACCCCACTGTCTTAAAGATTAACTTTTGGAACTCAGTTCATTGGAAGTTGCCTGTGTTTCGGAATCTTGTCTGTTTGTGGAGACGGGAGGTAAAAACATTCATGCAGAATTTCTATTTATTTCCACTGTACACTCTTACAAAAGTTGCCCTTGCTTTGAAGTGGTGGTCTACTCTGCAGTGGCTGTGTACTAATAGTTTTTTGTTTGTTGTTTGTTTGTAAACAGCGAAGAGTTTGGAAGTAGAGGTGGAGTTGGGCAAAGCTATATGTAGAGGTCTAAAATCTGCGATCCTCCTGCCTATTTATGAAGTGATTATTAATAACCTTGCGAAAAATAAAAACTCTTTTCACTAAGAAAAAGTGTGGAAATAAATTTATGTGTTAATAAAGTCATTTACATTTTGTACTGTATATTTTAATTGTTATTTCATATCTTGGGAGGTAATACATTTTGACTTTCAACTATAGCCATACAAAATGAAGTAAAGAGTTGAGATAGCTGTTCAAATTACACAGACAAGAGCAATGACCTTGTCAGAAAACTGACATAGAGATAGGATTAGGCTTCCATTTGTAAAATAGGATTTTAAAGAGGAAATAATGCCTTGTATAATGGTAGCTAACATTTATTGAGAAGTTACTGTGTGACAGGCAATGTGCTAAGTAATTACTTGTAATATTTACTCTGCACAACATTATTTTTATAAGACCTATCGATTATACCGCAATAAAGCTGGAAGAAAATGCTGCCCTAAGAGATTCTAGAAGAGATTATCTTCATGTTCCTGATATGGAAAACAAGCCTTAAATAATTAGACTAACTTGCTCAAGCGCTTCTACATGGAGAGCCCATGTTCCTACCACGATGCTCAGTTACCTGAAAGAGACCTTAGAGGTCGTCTAGTTCATCTACATTTCATATATGAGCAGATTGGAGCCCAGCGAGGGTTGAATGACCCATCCCCCATTATAAAATTAGTGTATGACAGAAGATGGGCTCAAGCCCAGACCCCTGAGTTCTGGTCCAATGTCCTTTATCCCTCAGTAGGCTTCATCTCTTTTTATGTATATGCCACAGGCTCCACGTCTTTGTGTCTTAGAGATAAAGTAAAACTATTTAATAGATCCTTTGGTTCTGGGTTGCCTTTTTCTCAGGAAAAGCATTGATATCAGAAAACATATTTATACTAGTTTTAATGATCTTGGTATATGAAGCTAACTATTTTCTTTCTTTTTAGAATATACCTACCACAGGGTGTTAGGTAGGTACCCAGAAACTCTTGTTGGATATTTGATTTTTGATTGTTTTCTTTTTCAGCTTCAAGAAATATTCAGGAAAAAAAATGAAAAGAGAGAAACTAAAGGAGATGAAGAAAAGCGTGCAATGCTGGTAAGAATAATTTATAGTAGTTTCAGGGGGGTTTTCTAGGCAAGAATTATTTTATTCATGTTGAGAAACAATAATTAAAGCCTGTAACTTTGGACCTGTCCCTTTCTTGAAAACTTTCTAAAGTTCTTATGTAGAAAAATTGCTTCAGTATTTATATGCTTTGATATCAATATTTATATCAAGTATTGATATTAAACATCTGTATCCATAATCACATTCATTAAATCATTTTCATCTGTATTGTTGTTATCCATGAGATTTGAAGGGTATATCATATAATAGATTAATACAGATCATTATGCATGTAAAAATTTAAAGGTGAATTGCAAAGATTTAATTATACCTGTGAGTAAATTTAGTGGTGCTATAACAATATGAATGTTGAAGCAAAAACAAGGAAATAATATGTGTTTTTGCATTCATAGAAATATATATTATAGATTCTTCTTCTGGTGAGAGTAATGTTTTCATCTTATTCTGAAGGTAGAGTTAAGCAACATTTCCCTCCATTTTCCTACTAGTTTTCTTTTTTGCTTGTCCCAAGTATGTCAGCCTGACAACAACCCAGGTTCACATAATAAAAATAACACGCAGCTACTGAGACCTTAGTATCAGACACTATACTAGGTGCTTTGCATGCGTTTTCTCATTTACTCTACCCAACAGTTCCCTTATTATCTGTAATTATAGATGAGAAAACTGACAGTTGGAAAGGTTAAGTATCTTGTCCAAAATTCCATAGCTGTTAAATGGCAAAACCAAGATTTGAACCCATGGCTGGCCAGCTCCAAAACCTGCCCTTTTACCCACTGTAGCATATTTCTTCCTCTGGTACTTAGATAGCAGAAACATGGTGAATTTTGTTGGCATGTAAATGATAATTGTTTAATTTGCAAATTCATGGCCCTGTGAAATAGTTTAATTGGTCTATCTGGAATTCAAATAATTAACTTCAAAGAACTGCAACATTTTTTATTATTCTCATTGTAATAAGGATATGTATTAGGTTTTTTTTAAACATGGGTTATCTGCAGCAGATGGGTGTCATATTCAGTCCCAGTAGGTTTACGAAGTATGTATTTATACTAATAAAAGCAGATTATCAGGATTATGAATACATATTATTTCTTAGGATATTTGACTATGATATATTTATCAGTATTTGTTGAATCACCCCCAGTAGACTAATTATGGAAGACACTTATATCAATAGAAGACACTGTCTATAGATAATATACTAAAAGAGTAAACAATTATTTTAATTTTGATGGATTACCCCCAATTGACTGGATAGGCAAGTTGTTAATAAAATATCATTAAGGAGGCTGAATTATGTTAATGAATCTTTTGGTAAACCTCAGTGATAAAGTAGATAGTATTTCAATGGATACAAATTTAACTGTTTATTTATACTAATTCCAGAAAGGACTTAATGGATCTTCCAGTAAAGTTACAGTCCTATTCTAATCATTAACATTTACTAAAATACCTAAGTCGAGTAACAAAGGGAGAGAGGAAAGGGAATAATAATAGCAGACAACCCACATTGGGAAAAGCTACAGTGTCAGCACAAAAGCGTCATTGCAGCCCAGGTAAAGTAAATTTTAATACTGATGATTTAATGCAAATAATAGTGATATAGTAAAACTTCATTAAGTTGGATTACTTAGGGAAAGTCTATCTGAATTATGAAATCTAAATTATATCAGCATACCCTAAATTGTATTAGTTTACATGAATATACGTAGATCAATGAAGCATTCTGTAGCAAATATATGGGGAAGGAGACTTGTTTTAAAGAACAGATAAAAATAACTTATAAGTAGTATATAACTTATTTATGTGTAAAGGAATGCTTGCTAAAGGCACTGATCTCCATGGGTACCTCAGAGGTGTTTATCTTACATAGCTTACAGTTAGTGGCTCCTGAAATCTCATTTACAGAATTTAGCTCTCAGAACTATTTCTTAAAACAATTCAGAAATAATCTTTAGTACAACCTCTGAACTAAACAACACTCTAGGACAATACAGCTCTCTCCAAATATTTGTCACTGTGTTTAACAATAACAATAATTAGTGGTAACTTATTGTTAATAGTTGTCACATTTTAAATAATGCGTATATGAACTGATGAGATTTTTGAGTTTTGAAGCAATTGAAATTTAGCTTATAGTGAAAATATATAGATTACATTAGGGAGACAGTGTAGCACAGGCTCAGGAGCCAGATTTTCAGGGTTTGACTATTAGCTCTGCCATTCATTGCCTGGGGGACCTTGAACCAGGTCCTTAAATTTCTCTGTGCCACAGTTTCTTCATTTGTACGAGAATAAGAGTAATGAGCACATGTGATTGTTATGGGGGTTAAATGAGCTAAAACATGTAGCCACTTAACCGTGTATGAAATATAATAAATACTCAAAAAGATTAGCTAATTGTGAAACACGAAATTCTCTTTTAGTTAGTAGAACGATACAGCTACTTTAAACTGAATTATTACATACCCAAATCAAAATCTGAGCAAGACTAAATTGTAAAATATTTACATACCAGAATTAACTGTGCTTCAGAAAGAAAGAGGGAAATGAGCATAAAATTTCTTGGGACACTTATTATGTGCTAAGCTCTGTACTATATCCATTATAAATGTTACTCTCATTTAGTCCTCATTACACTTCTCTGAGGTAAGTATCCTACCTTTTTACAGATGAGAAAACCATCTTAGAGAGGTTTGTTAACTTGCCTGAGGTCATGGCACTAACAGGAGAAGATGCCACTGTAGGTCTCATACCATTCCCACCACCATGCTGCTGCATCTAGGTTTCCCCCTTATCCCACATGGAATCGCTGAAGCATGTCTCAATAAAACTGCATACTTTGGAGGAACATGTTTTACTCAAAGCAGTAGTTCTATCAAAAAGTTAAAATGAAAGTGGTTGAAATGAGCACAAGTTCACTTAATGTTTAATTATATGAGATTTTAAAAACTTTGCTACTCATCTTTAACATTTATCCCACTTGTACCGTGTTTATGCTCTATATAGAATGTAGCATAATGATTTGCCCTTCCTAATTGATTATTTTGTCATCTTTTTCTTTTTTTCTTTTGCTATACTTGGGTTCATTCTGAAATGTGACACTTCATTTGGCCCTTTGTGCTCTATGTCAGCGTCTTCAACTTTATGGATACCATTCTCCTACTAATAGTGTATGTACAATACTTTAAATGTTCTTTATGTAAATAGTCCTCACCTGTTTTACTTGATAATGCTGTTTTTCTTCATAAAGCCAGATCTATTATTGAGAATGTTTAGGAATTTATCTAATATAATAATGTGCAACCAGGCCAAAAATTTTTATTTCCTTCCTAGATTTATGAGAAGACTAAAACTAACAGAGCAATTATGTATCTTTAGCTTTAAATTAAAATAAGGGAAAGGTGAGTGAAACAACCAAAAACTCTGGTAGAATAATTGAAATTTTATATTTTTCAGTAGTATTTGAAGAGTCAAATACAATTTATGGAGCAGATTCTCAGGCTATGCTCTTGCAGGACACAGGTATTTTAAGAACTGGATCTGTCCATCTGGTATACAGTCTTTTCTTAATTCTAGTAAAGAAGATATTAATGGATAAACTTTTCTTAGTTTTCTGTATTTCTCCCAAATTTTTTTCTAAAACCTTTGATGCCTGCCTTCTGCCTATGGTCTATACAAAAGTCTGGTATAAGACGACACTTGATATGTTTTATATATCACTCTATCACATGTTACTTCTCAAAAAGGATTATGATCTTCAGACTCATCTTTTCCTGAAAAAGTTGGGAGTTCCTTCAAATGATCTTCCAACTGTACTCTTCTTACACTACGCTTTCCTTCTTTCCTTTCTCCTGGAAAGTCAGAGCTTGTTGGTTAGCCCAGCTACTACACAACTAAGAGTAGGCCATGGCCCCTTTTGAATGTAAACATGCACAGTCCATTTGATTTCCCCAAGGATCCTTAAGTCACTTAGAATGATCCCTCAAATTATACAAATTCCACCTGAGAGAAGCTCTTGAATTCAGGGTGACTGACTCAGAATTGTCCTGCTGAAAGTGTTCCAGTTATAGTGTAAACTCTAGTTGTGTTGCCTCCTGTATTGTATATTTAATAAAAGTTCCAAACTATAAAAACTAATTCTGTTCTAGATTTAAGTATACACTGAAGGCTGATTCAGCATAAGGTAAACCTAAGATATCTTGTCTAAGTCACAAGGAATGGACCTAGAATGGGTTGGAAAACAAGCCAAGTCCATGGGAACCTTATGACTAATTGTTTTGATCCCTTACAAGATACTTTAAATTTTTCCTGCAAAATTCAGTACTATTTTCCATGAAATAAAGTCTACCATTTTCTTAAAATTTTTAAAAGATTCATCTGTTAATTATTTCAAAAATATGTAAGAATGCGTAAGATGAAAATCTCATAGATTCTAATGCCATATGCCCTGTGAAACTTAATAAATGTTAATAATAATTATGACTTTTTAATTTATTTTTCTAATCTAATATGTCATTGCATGAACCATTTTTCCAACTGTGGCAATTTATATTTTTCTTTTAAACTCATAAATAATTTTCATACAGGTGACAAATGGTTTTTTAAAAAATATATTTCAGAGTAATATTGTTAAAAGGAAATAGGTACTAATATAGCTCTAGTTTAAGCTACATATGCAAATTGTAGTCCTTAGACATTAAGAGAATAATATTGAGAACCAGATTTAAATTACATATTTTGTTTATATTATGCTTGCTTATGTAATAGGAAGGTAATTTACGTTTTGTTGTGATAATATATATATATATTTTTTTATTTTACTGAAGACATCTTTGTTTTTCATCTAAGAATATAAAATACATATTTTAAAGTGATATAACTTGATGTCATTTTTTTATCCCCAGTCTTAAATGTATTACATGATGTTTTAGCTCCCTTAGTTTAGTTGGCTATATAAACTGACTTTTTTTCGTATAATAGGAAAATTTTTGCTCAGAAAGGAATGATTATTTTCAAAAAAAATGCAAGCAAACAAGGAAGATTTATTTAAAATTAGAAAAAAATTCAGACAGCCTGAACATTTATATGAAATATCATTGATGTATGTTTTCACAAATATATTAGTATAACATTATGAATTAACTGGCAATTTTCTACTAGTTTCCAGAATTGTAGATCAACTGGAGCGATAAAGGATCTAATTTGAGTGTAGTTCATGGAGCTGAATATAACCTAAGATTCTATCTTTAGGAAGAAGTTCCTTCAGGAAAGGCAGGGCCTCTGGATTTTACTATAGAGACGGAGATTCTGTGGCCTCTGTAGTAACCTGTTCCAAAAGTTAATCATCCTTACAGTAGGTTTTGCCTGTATTCTGTCAAATTATTCCTTGCTACAGTGTAAGATTGAACATACTTTTTTGTATCCTGGAAGATAGTTACCTTACAGCCTTTTCTCTTCCAAACAACCCTGATTCTTTTCATATTTCTCATATAGTCAGCTCTTGATTATCTTACTACAGTAATGAAAAGAAATATAAAACATTCAAAAGAATAAATAATGCAAAAGTCAAGTATATTTGACTTTGACATACCTTATATTTTACAAATTTTTTAAAGATTATCTTTATTACCCAAATTTCATTGTAGTCAAAAAATGTACCAATTTTTATATAATTTTTTGACATGGGTTGAACTTGTTTTATGGACTAAAACAATGTCAATATTCATAAATGATCTGTGTTTGAAAAGAATGTGTATTCTTTAATTTTGGGTACAGGGTTGCAATATATATATGACCAAACATATTAATTATGTGTTTTAAATCTCTATCATTACTAATGTTTTTTTCTGCTGTTCTGTCAAATAGTGTGTTAAATTACGCATTACAATGATAGACTTGTTAATTTCTACTTATAATTCTGGTTTTGTTTATTTTGTATATTTCAAAGCCTTCTTATTGCCTGTATAAGAATATAGATTACTTAAATCGTCTTAGCAAGTTAAATCTTTGATTATATACTATCCCTAGATCTCTAGAAATGTGTTTGTGTTAAAAATCTATTTTATTGTCAAAATAAATATACTACGTTTATTTTTATTAACATGTTATTTTCCATTTTGTGTTTTTTATTGTCTATTTTTACCTCTAGTGATAATGAAGCTTTCCCTGATTTTTTAAATATGTATTTTAGTTCAGAAATATACTGCTGATAGAACGTAAATATAAAACAAAACAAAAAACAATAAAAGTTTAACTACTATATAATATAGATCAAGAAATAAAACATTGCCTTTGCCGTACCCCAAGAAGCCCCTTCATATGTCTCCAATCATAATCCCTTCTTCTCCTTCAAAAGATAACCACAATCAAGACTTTTTATGTCATTCATTTCTTTGCTTTGCTTTGAGGTTTTATGACCTACTTATGTATCCTAAACAATATAGTTTAGTTTTGCCCATTTTTGATCTTCATATAAATGGGATCATATTAAATGAGTTTTTCTATGTGTTGCTTCTTTGACTCAACATCATGATTGGCAGCTACATCTGTGTTATTGTATCTGGTCCTAGTTCATTCACTTTTATTGCTATAAGCAGCAGTGCTCAAACGTTTTGGTCTCAGGACCCCTTTACATTGTTGAAGATTATTGAGAATCCAAAAGAACTTTTGTTTATGTTGGTTATATTCATCTATTTTTGCCATATAAGAAGCTAAAACTGAGAAAATTATAAATATTAATACATTTAAAAATAATTTTTAAAACTCTCATGTTACCATAAACATTTTTTATGAAAAATAATGTCAAAAATATTGTGAGGAAAGTGGTATTTTACATTCTTTGCAAATCTCTTTAATGTCTGACTTAGTAGAAGACCGCTGGTTTCTCATAGATGCTTCTGTATTCAATCTGTTGCAGTATATTGTTTTGGCAACAAATACTATCAATTGTTTCCCTTGAAGCAACAGGCTCAGTTGGTTCATCTTCCAAAGAGATGCCTGCCACATACCAAAGTCTAAATAACCATAGTTTGTGTATCCGTTGTTCTTTCAAGTAAAAATGATGGTTCATGAAAAAAGTGGCTAGTCTACCTTGCAACACAAACCACCGCATAGATGTTTTTTCTCAAGGCAACCACAGTACTTCATTAGACAGAAGTGCTTTATGCACGTTTCCCTTCACACCGAATGTTAAAAAGATGTGTGCTCAAAGATTAAATTAACACAATTTTGAGTTTTATTCTTCAGCAAGTACATTCTTAAGTGAAACTTTTTTTTTAAATATGAGTATATGAAACTGAAGAATGTGACAACTTCTGAAGAATGTAATGACTTTGGTCTTTTGTGCCGTCATTGTACTAAGGCTTCAGCAATTTTACCCACCATTGCTTTTGTACCAGTCAACACAGTACAAAAGGCAAATAATGTCTTTTAAGATGCTTTAAGATACATCTATATTATATTTTGTCCAGTTTTTTTCAGTTATTCTCAATGAGAAGATTGGCACTGTTTTTTCTAGTCTGTCATTACTAGAAGCCTGGTTTATCATTTTCAACCTCTCATTTTCCTTATATTTTGGATATGTCTTTTTTTAAAGTATATTTTGTGTATTTTATCGGTTCCTTTTTATCTGGATTGATAATATATGCTTTTTAATTGGAAAATTCAGTCAATTTACATTACTGTGATTACTAACTTATTTGGATTTATTTTAGCCATTCTATATACTGTTTTTTTTTTCTCTTTTCTTACTTTCTTTTGCATTACCTGGGTTTATTTTGAGTTTCGAAGACATTCACTATATTTCTTTTCTTTGTGTAGTTATTCTTGAAATTTTAATAAGAATACATAAAATAATAAAGTCTTAGATTAGGCCATATCTTTATTCGCTTTCTCAAAAATAGACTTTAAAAGTTCTTTAATACCGTTCTTTCCTCTCCTGGCATGGGTACTTAAAATTGAACGTTTGCCCTTGTCTTTTTTTAATCCCACAAGTTAGACTTCTAAAATATGTATCATTCATGTTTGTTTCTAATTACTTATATATTTGCTATTCTTTGCTCAGTATTTCCCTCTTTAATCTCACCCATTCCTAAATCTCATAATCTTATACTCACAAAGTATATCCTCAAGTGATGATCTTCTAATAAATTTTTTTAAAAACCCTCTCTCTGGAAATCTCTTTTTTTCCCTTTATTTTTTCCCAGTTTATTGAGATATAGTTGACATATAACATGGTATCAGCTTATGGTGTACAACATAACTTGTTATATGTACTTCTCACAAAACACCACAGTAAGTTGAGTTGACACCCATCCCCTCACATAGTTAGAATTTTTTTTTCTTGTGATGAAAACTTTAAGACCTATTTTCTTAGCAACTCCTAGCATACAGCACAGTATTATTAACTGTAGTCACCATGCTTTACATTACATCCCCAAGACTTACCTATCTTATAACTGGTAGTTCGCACCTTTTTACCACCTTCACCCCTTTCCCTACCACCACCATTCCCACCTGCCTCTGGCAACCACCAGCCTCTTCTGTTTCTGTGGATTCGTTTGTTTGTTTTAATTGAGATAGAATTGGCATATAACATTATATTAGTTTCAGGTGTATAATATAATGATTCAATATATGTATACATGCTGTTATTTTGAAAGAATTTTACTATATATATTATTATGGGTTGACACTTATTCTCAGCAAATTGTGGTATCATCCCAGTCTTCCGGCTTCTATTGCTGAAAATGAAAAGTCAGCTCTGGGTCTAATTATTATTCTTTTGTAGGCAATCTATTTTCTTTCTGGGTGCTTTTAAGATTCTGTTTTCCTTTGGTATTCTACAGTTTTATTACAGTCTACCTCTCTTTTTGCTTTTATCTATCATGAAATTTTTTGGGCTTCTTAAATATAAGGATTGCTTGCTTTCATTATTTCTTGAATATCCACTGCCAATATGTCTCTGAATATTGCCTCTTTCCCATTTTCTCTAATATTACTTTCTAGAGCTTTGATAGCTATTCATGTTTTAATGTCTCTTAACTCCTCTTTAATTTGCCATATTTTTTATCTTTTTACACTGCATTCTGTATACTTTATTCATATTATCTTCAAGTTCACTGATTTTCTCTCTAGCTATATATAATATGATATTAAATTTCAGTGATTCATTTTTCATTTCTAGAAGTTTTATTTGGTTCTTTTTTCTAATCAGCCTAATAATTTTTGGTAGCCCCTTTTTCCTAAAAAGTCCTGTCAAATACAACTTCATATTCTTTAAACTTATTAAACTTATTTTGTATTCCATATCTAATACTTTCAATATCTAGAGTCTGCAGCTCTGGTTCTATTGTTTGTTGTTTCTGCTGGTTCCTACTTATGGTGGCTTATGTTCTTTTATGTTTAGTAATTTCCTATTATGAGCATGTACTTGTTGGAATGCATCTGTGTGGATTCTTTAAGGGCTGGGTTAAGGGTGTGTTTTTCCTGGAAAGACTTGTGTTCATATGTTTGTTTCTATGATACATTGCAGGTACCTGCAGTCCCATGTAACTTTAAATTACAGTTCTCGGGTTATGGTTTCTCAGGCCACACTTGTCATAGTGGGACAGATTATAAAGATGTAGTTTTCTTTTGTTTGTTTATATTTTTCTGTGTTTTAAAATATCACTAATAGCAAAGACAGTTGACCGCCTGATTCTGCGGGCTACTATTTTGGGGTTTTTTTCCTAGTTTGCCTAACCTCTGAGTGTACCCTTTCGCAGACCCTTACTTTGTGTAGGGTATTTACCTGTCCGGACATGGGCCGCTTTAGGGAGCCTCTGTTCTGCTTACCACAGTGATAGAGTCCCATCTCTAAGTCTGTCTTTTTTCCCCTAGCTTCCTTTTTCTTCCTTCCTTCTAGCTTCCCTTTCTCCCTTATTTTACTTCCTTCCTTCTTTCCTTCTGTCTTTGTTTTGAGCTGCTATAACAAAAATACCTTAAAATGGGTGGCTTATAACGAATAATCATTTTTCATAGTTCTGAGAGCTGGGAAGTCCAAAATCACCCAACCAGCAGATTCATTGTGACAGCTGATGAGGGCCTGCTTCCTGGTTCATAGGTGGCACCTTCCCACTGTGTCCTCACATGGTGGAAGGGGGCAAGGGAGCTCTCTCAGACCCCTTTTCTAAGAGCACTAATCCCAACCATGAAGGCTCTGCCCTCACGACCTAATCACCTCCCAAAGGCCCCACCTCCTCCTAATACCATCACCTGGGGGGTTAGGATTCCGGTATATGAACTTTTCACACTATGGCTCCCTCCTTCCTCCCTCTCTTGCTCTTTTCCTTCCTTCCTCCCTCCCTCCCTCCCTTTTCTAGGCTCACAACGTACATTTTTTCCTATAGAGATCCGTGTCAATATAGTTTGTCAAACCAATTTTATCCTTTCATATGTTGTAAGTATTTTTAATGTCATCAAAGTCTGTGTGGGTGGGGCAGGGGTGAGGGTGACCAGGGTTTGGAAGTAGGGGAGAGGCCTGGCTTCACCAAGCGCGTCGTTCCTGTTACCCTCCTAATAATAGTGTCGTGAGCCTCATTTTCTAGTTAGATTGGTTTAACAGTCCTTTTCTTAACTATATACTGCCTTTCTACATTACAGTTTAAAAATATATCCACATTCAAAATATTTAGATAACTTCGCAGAGTGTTTAATCTAGTTACCATCTATTGAGGTTCTGCTATATCTGTGTAAAAGAAAATGAACTGTGCTAGTGCTACACTCAGTTAATTTTACTTGGTTACAGCTTACTTAGTTACTAAAGGGGGTGACGAGTAGATTCTCTGCCACATTGCTACATTTACACTTATGGTAATAAATACATCTATGTTATATAAGTGATTCCTGCTTAATAATACTTTATTATTAACATTTTATTAAGAGTTTATTAAAATATGGGCAGTAGGCAGTGTTTTCTAGTTCATAATAATGAATTAAAACACAGATCTTTGAAATAATTCCCAGATGCTTATAATTGTATTAGTGGCACTGGACTTTTGAAAACTAGCACACACACAAAAATAAGAATTCTCTCATCATCAGCCACTCACTCCTAAATTCATCATGCAGCATTTTCTTCTCACAATAACCCAAAGAAGACCAAGCCTGAGAATCTGTGAAATCTTTCCTGGTAAATCCTGAGAGAAACCACATTTAATTATTTCTGTTTATAGAGACCCAAGTTAAGCCTGTAGTTCTACATTTCATGTAAAGATTAGACTACACTTCTTAATTCTGATATCGCCTGCTTTAGACTAGCCTCTTAATTCTGATATCGCCTGCTTTAGACTAGCCTGTACCGAGATAGAAGCTAGTGCTCTGTCCTTGGAATAGATCAGAAAGTACCTGATCTATTTACAACAGACACCAAATCCCTGATCAGCTTTGAGTGGTTTGCCTTCAACTTGCATATTTCTTTTTGACAAGTTTTCGATTAATTTAAATTTAGTTTCTCTGAAGTATGGATATGGTCATTTTGATTCTTTGATGCACTAACATAATATATGCTAACCAACAATGATGCATTTTTAAATTAAGCTTAATTTTTATAGGTTGCTATAAAATTACCAAAATCTTCTCCAAATGAATTTACTTCACACAAGGTGTGAATAAAATTTTTATTTCACACTTTGTTAGAAGTTATGTATGTTTCATTAGAAGGGCATGGGGCAGGGGTGAAGAATGTGATTCTTATTGACAAAGCCACATTGTACTTAGAAACAGTGGTTATATACCATTACACCTTTGAAAATGCCCTGGGTTTACCAGTGATGTAATACAATACTGCTGTGTGCAGCAGAAAACAAAAAAGGTAAGCTAATGTGTTTTCCTTTCAAGGTTGGCTATAAGAGATTTAAACTGTATAAATTATCATTGTTTCTGACTATTCTTTAGATTTCAGCTGTGCTTCTTAAAACTTCTACAGGTACTTAAAACAGATGCTGAGGAACTTGTCTCCAGAAGCTATTGGGATACACTGAGACGTAATACAAGCCAAGCACTCTTTTCAGACCTCGCAGAGGTATAATTAAACCTCAACCAGGTCCTTGTACTATTTGCCATTTTGTTAATCTAGTCCTCATTTCATTTTCGAGTCACAGCGATGAAACCAAAATATATTTTATATTTTCCCTTTTTCTCCAGTAAAGCAATAATTCCTATATTTAAATTGGTATATTTGAATATGTCAACTGTGCTGGCAGGGGCGGCAAGGTCACCTGTAATAGTCCATAGTAAATCCACTCGCTTCTTGTAGAAAACATGACTTTCCAACTTAATTAAAAGGAAATACTGTTCTTTTTCACTTAAAGATCACTTTCAGGAAATTTGCAAATACTATTTTATAGTTTCACTGAACCTTTTAACCTTATAATTTGCAATGTTACATGAAATGCTGAAACTTCTAACTTGGTAAAAGATAGCTAATGCTTTAGAGTTATGGTAGATTTAAAATCAAATTTCCTAATATTAATAGCGAGTGGCTTACCAAGGGTGGGCATGGGGGAGGTGTGCTAACAGCAGTCAGTCAGGGAAGGGAGGACATTTTACCTTGACATTGGTTAGGATTGCCAGTGTATGGAAAATTAAAAGTAGACTGACCATTATATCATTCATTATTGTTTTCGAATTCCACAGAGACACATACCTTTTTGCTGCCCTCAGGTGGACTGTCCCCACCACCCCACTCTCATTATGGCACTGTTAATAGGGGTTTGTCATTTTAAAAGATGGGCTATGTCTTGTAGATTAAATGCTTTTCTATGTTCCCTATTAAGAATTTTTAAGAACTTTATTAGAGATGGCTGTCTGGCTTACCGCAAAGGACTTTTCAGTAAACACCAAGAGCTGTATTTTTTCATTATCTTTTTCTCTTGAAAGTTGGCTTCTCGTTTCTTTTTCTAAAGTTTGACTTTTAAAAGTTATACTTAAAAATATCTAGAGAAGTGAATTGGAGTGAATTCTGTTACCCACATACACAGTGTTACTCAGTGGACACCTCTAGAGCAGGGCAAACACTTGTAAATGTTAATTTTGTCACTTGTGCACAATTTTAAAGTCCTAAAACAAATAAATAAAGCATTCTTCCCTATATATAGTCTGGGATATGTAAATATGATGTAATTATGACCAGCAATTATTAATCTTTAAAAATTACCTTTTAAATTTTAGCTATTTTTAGGCGTAAAGTGCTAATAGATAGTCCATTTACACACATTTTAGAAGTGCTTAATTCTGTAATCATTTATGTAGGCATATAGTAGTCAGTGCCTGAAAGTAAGAGCAACGGGGGACACTAGTCCTTAGAGCCCCTACAAGCCTGCTGTGCCAACTTCAAATTAGCAGTCGTGTCCTGCTGTCTTTTCCCACCATAGGCTGTCCACCTCTCAGCCCCCAACTGATCTTCAATCCCATTTAACTCTGCTAGAAATTCTCACAGTTAGGCACAATCTGCTTATTATATGTCAAATTTAATTTAAATCTTGGTAATATCAGAAGACCAGTCAGCTCTTACATATACTCAAAGATCTTATATAAGATTTGCATAAGATCTTTTGAAGATGTTTATTGCTCTATCTGATGTGTGCTGGAGCTGGCTTTTACAGCTTCCCAGAGCTAGTTCTGCACATCTCTTCCCAACTCAGCATTCTGTGACATTCCGTTGGTACCTTCAAATTGACCATGATAGGCGTGTTACTACCATAGACGTTGGCAAACACTACAAATCAGGCTTTTTTATTTTCCTAGAGAGCCAGTTCACTAGCACACCATTAACTGTAATCAATCCACACTGTAATCATAAGCTGCTAAATCAATTAATGAATTGACTCAAACATCATGAAAATAAATTTGATGGAGAGAAGTACGAAGAAAAAGAAGAAAACAAAACTTATATTGTGTTTCCAAGTAAAATAATTATTGGGGGATCATCTCTGTTACTGCCCTCCCACATTAGAGAAGATAATTGAGAATTAGCTGTAGTTAAATTACAACTCATTATAATTCCTTATAGGTTACTACTGATGCCAGTGAAACATTGAATTGTTTATACTGTCAGTACTTCAGGATTCGAATTAGTTCAGAAAGAAAGCTTAGAAATCTATTTGTATTTCTTTGTTCCTCTTATATTTAAAATGTAAATATTGAGATAAAGCAGTTCTCTTTACATAATGTAGGTAAATTTGAGATTAGCCTCTCATATTCTTATTCCAGAGCTATTTCTAACCATAAATTTTTTTTCAGTGATAGTAAAACCATGTTATAATGAAAATTTGAATACCACAGCTGATACCACTTTCTAACCAAAATAATAGATAATGAATTCATAGTACAATATGTCTATCGTGCAGCTTTTGAATACAGTCTGTGAGTACCAGAGTTACAAAAATTGTTTTGAGCTTTACAGATGAAATTAAAATTTTTTTCTTATCTGCTTTAAACTTTACTAACCCTTAATAAGTTTCAGTAGGTTATTTAAAACCTTCCTAACACATCAAGAGTTTGACAATTTCCTCCAGCCCATGAATAGAGCTTGATAAGATTATTATCATATAGTAATCAATAAAAATACATTGAAAGAATTCCTTAAAACTCTTTAATAGCTTGATATATTTTTATTTTATGCAAGTTTTTAAATTTGTTTATTCCATTTTTGATGAAATCATTTAAAATAATTTTTAATCAAAACAAAGTTAGATATTGGCCTCTCATGGGGTTCTTTTGTGGCTTTTTCTTGCTTTGATATGAAAACACCTGAATTCATTTTATTTTAACAATGAGCACAAGAATCAAAGGGATAAAGTCTCTATTTTTGTCTCAGCTCTCCTGAGATTTAAGTTATGTAACACAGTTAGGACACCAAGGACACTGGTACAGTTGTCAGTGACTCCCAGCAGCACTCTGTTTCACTGAATGGGGGGAAAAGGTGTTCACCATTTCCATTTTCTAATTTTTCTCTCTAATGTCAAACTATTGTTTATGCCTCTGTGGGTCTGGATTATCTGGATAAGAGCAACCTAAGTCTAATAAGATATCGATGATGAAAGACTGTAAATGAAGATTTGCTCTGCTCAATGGGCATGAGAAAAACTGGCCGAATGAGGTCATTATTTAAAACCTGTGTAAAACAAAGCCACCTCATTTCAGTGTATTATGTCTCGAGGTAAGGAACATGACAACACTAGAGGAAAACATTCCATAGTTATGTTATCAGGGTTCTCTAACTTTTGGTGTTCCTTTATCCTCTCATTTTAAGGCATTTTTTTAGATCTATATAACATATATGTGTAGTTTCAATAACACAAAAGAAGCAAGAGTATACCATGTAAAAATATTTTTTTGCATTAAGCTCCAACATTATTTTCTGTCTTGTCTAGTCCTTTTTCAACTTCTTGGAATATACTGATTTGTCAGAAATAAATAATAATAGCTAACACTTACTGAACATTTACAATATGCCAGTTATAGTGCTGACTAACGTGAGTTATCTCATCCTCACAACGACCATTTAGGGTAAGTACTATTGTTGTTCCTGAGGATAATTATGTCCTCAGTGAGATTAACTTCCCCAAGGTCACTTAACTAATGAGGAAAAAAGTCAGAATTCAAAGCAGAAATCTGACTCTTGAGTTCATCATCCTATTTGCTCACCACGCTACTGCTTATTTGTGAAGTAGCAACTTGTTCTAAGACCTTATCCCTGCTCCTCTTCTCAGCCACTTTGCCCCTCTTCCACATTCCACCGCTCTCTCTTCCAGATGGATACCCCAGTTCTTCATGCTGACCTCTGATTGGCTCGAGCCTCCACTGTTATGGTCCATTTAGGCATGCCTTCTCAAATATTTCCTCCCCCTACTAAATTAAGCTGTTCCTTGGATAATAAACTGATTAGATTTGATTATACATGATCACAAAAGAATGTCTATAATTAACAAGCTACCTTCTCCCCCCACAAAGGTCTTAATGCTTTTGTCCAAAGCATCTTATGACTACCAATAAGAACATGTATATATTTCATTTACATTCATATTCTAACCTTATCCTGAAAATGGTTATTGTAGATAGGGTTTTTCCCATTTTACAGATAAGGAAGCTGACGATCAAAAAAGTCAGTGAACTCAGGTCTTCTGATTTTAAATCCTGTCCTCCTTCCATTACATCAGTCTACCTTCTCAACTTAAAGCTACTGGTGAAAGTATAATAGTAGTGCCTTTTGAGCACTACTCAAAAATTACACTGATCTGTCACATAAGGGGCCTTGAAAGACTGGCACCACTAATATTCCTCAACACTCATAATAAGCTTGTTCAGGAAGGTATATTTAAAAGATAGTATGTGACACCTGGCTTCCTGGCTGTGTCGTTTTCCCCCAAGTGATCAGATCAAACCACTATCAGATCAAAGGAGTTGGTTATATTATAGGGAACTTCTCGGTTATTCCAGCTCCTGAGAATACTTGGAACTTGTCAGCAAACTCAAATAAGAAGTAGTAGAGATCATCCAAACCAATTATTAGGAGGTTACATTCTAGAGATTATTTAGAAAAATCCAAACTAAATTACAGATATAGACTACATAGGTGACTACTAAAGAATCTCAACAATTTTAGATAATTTAAAGTAGAAGATACCCTACATGTTTTAAAGAGTCTTTAAGAGAGACATGAGTAATCCGTGTAGCAGAAAGATCACTTTAGAAACATAGTTTCATGGATTAAAAGAGGGCATGTTGGAGGGGAAAAAGCCTATCAGAAGATGTAGTCTTCTATAACTCCATTCTAGTCGTTACAAGAGAAGAATAATATTTGGTCTAGGGAGAAGGGAAATAAAGACCCAACAAATGTTATGAAAGATAAAAATGGCTATCTTCATGAAAGATTGGGAAGGGGGCTAGGAGGAATCAAAAGATTACCAAATTTAGTGTTTGGAAGATGGGTAAGATGAGACTATATCAGGGAACATGGAAGACGACGGATGCTTTGAAGAGAAGTATATATTTTCTATTTCTTACGTTTTCTATGGAGTGGTATCCTGATTCTGGTCAAGAAGTAATAGTTTCAAATATGTACATTTAGATGGACATTTGCAGTTATTTTTAAATATAGAAAATGATACTTATTATTTAACCTCTTACTTTTTCTTAGATTTCCCAGGATAATACATGGGGAGAGGTTATAATCACTTGAATTTTATTATTTTTGTAACTGAGTTTATCAGATAGGTATGAGTTAATGGCCAAGTGAAGAAGGAAGGAAAGAGAAAGAAGGAAGGAAAGGGAATGGGATGGGAAGGAGGGAAGCAAAAGGAAACCTATAAAGCTACATTAAAGAGGGAAGATTTTCTCAGGCCATTAAACTTTATAAAGACTATAATTAAGCTATTTTAAGAATACATTTGTTGGAACTTGTTTATCAAGTTGAATGGGGAAGGGAAAATCCTCTGGAATTAATTTCTTATCCATTCAAAAAATAATGTAAGACTTTTCTTTGGAAAAAATTATAGATGATATAAATTCCAAGGTAATATTACTGTAGTTTCTCTTTCAAAATACAGTATCTTCCATTTAAAGTGTCATGGATAAGAATACAATAGGGAAGAATCATGGTTCAAGGAAACTATTTTGCGAAGCTTGAGGCCCTTCTTTTGTCAGCCCTATATGTTCAATAATCTGAGGAATTTACCTCTTTTGGACATCCTAAATGAAGGAATTTTTCAGGTTGATTAGGAAAATCCAAAGTAAATTACTTAAATAAAAATAAAATATTTGATGATTACTAAAGGATTTTAACTATTTTAGATCATTTAAACTATAGATACCCTATATGCACAATTTGTGGTTGAAGACTTCTTAATATAATCATAACTTTAAGTTTTTTGAGGATAAACATCAATTTCATCTGTATTTCTGTTTTCAAATTTTGAACTTTTTAACTGTAATGGCATGTATTAATACATCCTTCTGCTTTTCATTCTAATGTTAATGTATTTATGTTCTTTGGGGGATATTATATCTCTATTCTGTTTTGTTTTATTGCAGCTAACCTTTAAATTGTGATTTTTTTTAAAGCGTGCTGATGACATTACAAACTTAGTAACAGATACTACACTTCTTGTACACTTTTTTGGAAAGAAAGGAAAAGCTGAGCTCAACTTTGAAGATTTTTATAGGTGAGCTTAATTTTTATATTTGTATTGAAAAATGTTAACATGCTAAAGTCAGGAAGGTCTTTAGGAATCATTTAGTGCAGTGACACTCACCCCTTTGCTGCTTTCATCTTAACTAAAGATACTGTATAACAAATATCCACTCCCGTCAGTGCTTGTGTACCAGTAGTTCTACTGATAAATGTAACAGGAAGTCACTGAATGAGGAGAAATATCCAGATATCTGGCTTGATTATTTCCTATATATTCAGAAGAAAGAATATTACCAATTCCTCAGTCTCAGTAAGCTGCAGTAATAATAATAATAGGCATGTATACAGTGTTTGCTGCAGTAAACACGAGGCAGGGCACATTAACTCCTTTAAGTCTCATCACTACCCTGCAAGATATTCTTATTATGCCCATTTTACAGATGAAGAAGCCAAAGTCCTGAGAGGCTAAGTACCATCTGTTACCATCACTCTTCATTTATCTTATTCATTGTTTATGTATTTTTGTCATAGATTCATGGATAACCTCCAAACAGAAGTTCTAGAAATAGAATTCCTTTCCTACTCTAATGGGATGAATACTATCAGTGAAGAAGATTTTGCTCATATTCTTTTACGATACACAAATGTGGAAAATACATCAGTATTTTTGGAAAATGTGCGTTATAGTATACCTGAAGAAAAGGTATCTAATCCCCATTTTTATTTTGTTACATATGTTATTACCTTGTAATTATATAGGTCTGTAAAATATATTGTCCTTCTGTTAGTTCTTTTGCTCCTCTGTGGATTAATAGATTCTTTGGGTATATTCCATCCTTCTTTCCTCTGTGTCTTAAGGGCTCTGGCTAAACTTTAAAATGGATTAATTTAAAATTCTGGGTTGGGACTTCCCTGGTGGCACAGTGGTTAAGAATCCACCTGCCAATGCAGGGGACATGGGTTCAAGCCCTGGTCTGGGAGGATTCCACATGCTGCGCAGCAACTGAGCCCATGCGCCACAACTACTGAAGCCCGCGTACCTAGAGCCCGTGCTCCACAACAAGAGAAACCACCACAGTGAGAAGCCCCCAGTCACTGCAGCTAGAGAAAGCCCACATGCAGCAACAAAGACCCAACACAGCCAAAAATAAATAAATAATAAATTTTTTTAAAAATAAAAAATAATAAAATTCTGGGTAGATATCCATATTTTTCTTAGACATGCTGAAAACCTTTAAGGTTATTAGCAGTTGTTTTATTCACATTATGGATATCACTTTTCAAGAGAATTCTACTGAGCTATAAGCTTTGACTACTATGTAAACATCACCTCATATAAAACAGTTTATACTGACATCATTTCAGTCACACTTTATTCATTTCTATAATACCCTTAATAAAAGGTCATTAGAAGACGGCTATTGACGAGTGAGTGATCTTATCAGTAGTTGAAGTGAGGTTTTTCAAAGAGTTTGGATGGCATGAATGGTTAAGAACCTAGGACAACTGATTGTCTATTTGTTTAGTAGCAAATGTTTTGTCAGCAGTTCTGAGCAGTTGCATTATCTAGCGGTATTTGAGTGCATCACTGCAACCAAATAGAAGTGGTGTTACAAGTACCCCTTCAAGCATGGGATGTTTTGGATATATTGCCTTCTATCTGTGTTTGTAGAAGGATCAAGTTAATCTATCCAAGAAAAACTTGCAAACAGTTTGACTTTGTTTAAAATTGGTACACTGTGACGGTGCTAACAATTCTGCAGGTCCCCTACGGAATGAGGAAAAAAGGACTTGATGCATTTGACTATTAGTTTATGTAATCACTTAGGGGTCTTTTATCTGTTTTACATGTTGAAGTAAATTTTTTCCAATTCATAGACACTTCCCTAAAAATAAATGTCAGAAATTGTACTGTTTTGTCAAGCTACGAGTGTGTTATTTAGGGCCTTGAAGATTATGCTTTTTTTTCTTTTATCCACTGGAAACTTATAAAAATCTGAAATTCAAAAAAATCAATTCCAGGGTGAAGTGTTTAGGGAACTCTTTGTACTGTTTTTGCAACGATTTTTTTACATTTAAAATTATTTCAAAATAAAAAGTTTGGGGGAGGGGAATTCCCAGCCAGTCCAGTGGTTAGGACTATGTGCTTTCACTGCCATGGCCCGAGTTCGATCCCTGGTCAGGGAACTAAGATCATGCAAGCCGTGTGGCACAGCCAAAAAATAAAAAATTAAAAAATTAAAAGTTTTCTTTTAAGTTAAATTCAGCTTCTGAAAACTTCTAATTGATAGAGGTATCTTAAATGTAACAAATCATTACAGTAAGAAAAGGAAAATATGGTAAGTGAACCAGCATTGATTCTGATTTTTTTTTTTTTTTTGCATTATCTCATCAATCATTAGAACAACCTTCCAGATACTGATAAATTTCTTTTAGAAAAAGGGAAGCTAAGGCTCTCAGGTACGTAAGATAGTTGCCCAAGGATTCAAACCCAAGACTCTAAGCCAGTGATATTCCTAACACACCCTACTTCTGTATTTACCATCTTTTCACCTGCCATCCCCTTCTCTCAAAAGAATAACAACTAGTAGTACTTGAATAGCACTTTACATTTCTAAAGTACTTTCATTTCTATTCATTTATCTAGCAGATATTAAACATCTGCTATTTACTAGGCCTTATTGTAGCCACCGTGGATAAAGTGACAAGATAAGCAAAATCCTTCTCTCATGGAAACACATCTTAGTGTAGAGATACAATAAACAAGTAAAGGAAAAATAGTAAATGATATCTTTTCAGATAATGATAAATATTATGAAGAGGACCAAAAGTCATGAGGACTAGAAAAGAAGATAGACAATGAAGGTAGCTTTTGAGGAAAGGCTGTGAGGAATGACCTGTGCCAAGATCTGGATAAAGAACATTCCAGGCAGAGGAAACAGCAAATACCAAGGGCCTGGGGGCAGAAAAAGCTTCCTTTATCTGAGAAATTGCCAAAAGGGTAAAGTCAGTGAAGGGGAAATAGTAGGAGATGGAGGAGAGATAGATAGGGGTCAGGTCTCAGAGGACCCTGTAGGCCAAAATAAGGAGTTTAGATTTTATTCTAATAGTGATTCTAAGAGTGATGGTAAGCTACTATAGTATTTAAACTTTAAAGCAGTGGTAAGTAAACTACCTACTTCCTATTTTTGTAAATAAAGTTTTATTGGAACATAGCCACGCTCATTCTTTTAATGGATTGTCTCTGGCTGCTTTTGTGCTGTAACAGTAGAGTTGAGTAGTTGCAACACGCACCATATAACCTGCAAAAATAAAAATATTTATTCTCTGACCCTTTATAGAAAAAGTTTGCCAATCTTGTTTTAGAACATAGGTGTCATGTTTGTTCATTCAACAAGTATTTATTCAGTGAGTATTTGCTGTCTACTGTGACACTCAAATCTGATCTAACTCATGAGCCAGATATGACCTGATTCATGTCTCAAAAGATCATCGTGGCTGGTGTATACAGAATAGACTTCAGTTGGCCCAGCTTTGAAAGAAGAAGGCAAGTTAGGATGTTGTTATAATAGGAGTATAGGTAAGAGATGAGCATGGTTTGGACCAGGGTGAAACTAGGGAAAAGTGGTCAGATATTGGGTCATTTGAAAAGTAGAGCTGATAGAACGTGTTGCTGGATTAGACTGCAATATGATGGAACAAGCGGAATCATGAAGAACTCCTAGCTTTTGGCCTGAACCACATGATCAAACAGTGCTGCCATTTATTGAGCTAAGCAAGACTACAAGCTTGGGATTCAGAAAGAACCAATGGTTTTATTTTGGACAAGTTAAATTTGAGATTCCTATGAGGTATCCACTTGAAGAAATTCTTCAGGCAGTTGGATGTGTGACTCTAGCATTCAGGGGTGCAATCAGGACTACTTTTGGTGTATAGACTTCCAAATTGTGTCTCCAGTTTAAACTTCTCCCGTGAATTTCAGTCTTTTACTTCATACTGCCTACTCAGCATCTCCAATAGTATCCAGAAGACATCTCAGGCTTAATAGTTGCAAAACTAAACTCCTGAGCATCCCCCCCAAATCTTGCTCCACGCGCCATCTTCCCTGCTTGAATTAATGGAAACTCCATTCTTCCTAGTCTTTCTAGCCAAAATTTCTGGACTTCTCCCTCTCATTCTACATACCATCCATCACAGATCCTCCTGACACTGCTTCTGTCAGAATTGGATCACTCCTTGCCACCTGCACTGCTACCACCCAGGTCAGTTGCCTCCTAAGTCACCTCTCTGCCTCCAACTTTGCCTCCCTGCCATCCACTCCCCGTTCAGCATTTAAGGAAGTGCTTTATACCATGATTCAGATCTTATCATAGTAACTCCCCATTTTTCTCCTTACAGCGGCCTCCAAGGCCTACACAGGCTGCTCCCTCATTACCTGAGACCTCACTTCCTGCCATTCTCCCCTGTCCTCGCTTTGCTCCAGCCACACTGGCTACTTTACTGTTTCTCAGTACCAGGCAACCTGCTGTCTCAGGGGTTTTGTGTGTGTTCTTTTCTCTGCCCAGAATGCTCTTCTCTTAGATATGCTGTGTATATCACTCACTACGTTATTTCTCAATGAGGCCTACCCTTCCAATCTAATATATAAAGACTCACCTATTATATAAATAATATGTAACTTACTATGTTAAGTAATAATCTAGTAGATAAATTATAACCCTTTCCCTTGGCATTCCCTATTCCTTCTTCCCTTAATCTGTTTTTATTTCCATAGCGTTATCGTCTTCTAATATACCATATAATTTACTTTTTATTTTTCATTGTTTATCTGGATAAATAATAGTATTGATATTTACTTATTTTTATTATTTGTTGTCTGTCTCCCCTAACTAGAACATAAACTCCGGGAAGGCTGGTGTTTTTATCTTTTTTATTCACTCATATATCCGCAGCACCTAGAGCCCCTGTCAAATGAATTGATAGATAATATTTAAAGATGTGGAACTTAAAGCTTTTCTGTTTTTGTGAATTTTATCTACATATATATTCACTCATATAAAATGGTAGATATATACAAAGTTACTTATTATAGCATTGTAGCAAAAGATTGGAAACTACCTGCCTCTATCAGTAACATACTGGTTAAATACCAGAAACTACCTCTTGCAGTAAGTTACTGGTTAAATAAATTATGATGTAACTATAGAATGGGAAAAGGTGCAGCTGGAAAAAGACTAAGAAAATTCTTTATGTACTAATATAGAATGATCTCCAAGATGCAGTAAATGAAAAAGAACACAACTTAGAACATTGTATATAGTAGACTACCATTTGTTTAAAAAGATAGCCTATGCTAATTCTAGAAGGACCCACAGAACTAAAAACATTGGTTCCTCCAAGGAAAGGAACTACATGGCTAGGTGACAAGGGTGGGAGAAAGGGAGATTTTGTGTTGTATATTCTTTTGTGCCTTTTGAATTTTGAACTGGTGAATATATTGCCATATAAGATAAATAACTTAAAAAAATGTTAAATACCGTGGGACCAGGTGAACTTATCTAGGAGAGAATGTAGATAGAGACTGTAGAAGGGAAGGGAAGAGGGCTTCTCATCATAACCACATAATGTAAATATTAACCAGAAAGTAATAAAATTATCGTTATTAAGCTTTGAGGAAACTGATGTTCAGAAAGATTTAAGAGACTTACCTTGTTAGGTCATTCAGTCAGTAAATTTCAGAGTTTGAATTTGCTGCTTTTTTCACAATGGTACACTTCCCTCAATCTTTCAAAGTTGTTTATATATTTCTAAAAGTTATTATGTATTTGCTATTTAGATCAGTTACTTAGCATACTTAATTTATGATATGAGTATGAATTTTGTGTTGAGAATAAACATAGTTTATATTCCTGAGGTCCTCATAAGTGCATGTTTTCTAAATGGTCATTTTAATTTGGATGATAATTTGTCTTGATGATTTTTTTGGCTTTTTCAAGTTAACCTTTTCCTCATTCTAGTCTTTTGATTTTTTCAAATTTTATTGAGGTAAAAATCATGTAACATAAAATTAACCATTTTAAGCTGAACAATTCAGTGTCATTTAGTATATACACATGTTGTACAACCACTATCTCTGTCTATTTCCAAAACATTTTCATTACACCAGAAGTAAACCCTGTTTAAGTGTTAAGTGTTTCCCCCCAGCCTCTGGTAACCATCAGTCTGCTTTTTCTCTCAGTGGATTTAACCGTTCTGGCTATTTCATATAAAAAGAATCAGGCAATATGTGACTTTTCATGTTTGGCTTCTTTCATAATGTTTTTGAGGTTCATCCACATTGTAGCATCTATCAGTACTTCATTCCTTGTTATGGCTGAATAACGTTCCATTGTAGGTATATACCACTATTTGTTTATCCAGTCATCTGCCCATAGACATTTGAGCTTTTCCCACCCTTTGGGTATTGTGAATAATGCTGCTATGAATATGTGTGTACATGTATTTTTTTGTTTGAATACCAGTTTTCAGTTCTTTTGGGTATATACCTAGAGTGGAATTGCTATATATGTAAATTATAGCCATCCTAGTGAGTATGAAGTGTTATCTATGTAATCACCTTTACCTTTACCAGAATTCTTTATTACTTTATATAGCTTTGAGTTGCTATCTAGTTTCTTGTCTTTTCAGCCTGAGGGACTCCCTTTAGCATTTCTTGTAGGACGGGTCTGCTAGTAATGAATTTCCTTAGCTTTTGTTTATTAATTTCTTCATTTTTGAAGGATACTTTTGCCACATACAGAATTTTTGGTTGACAGGTTTTTTTCTTTCAGCACTTGAAGTATCCTACTCACTTCTTGCCTCTGTGAGTTCTGATGAGAAATCAGCAGCTAATCTTAATTGGGGATCGCTTCTATGTGAAGAGCTGCTTCTCCTCTGCTGCTTTCAAGTATCTTTGGCTTTGGCTTTTGACACTTTGAATATGTGTCTTGGTGTGGGCGTTTTTGAATTTATCCTACTTGGACTTCATTGAGCTTCTCAGATGTGTAGACTCCCATCTTTCCTCAAATTTGGTGTTTTCAACCATTATTTCTTTAAATATTCTTTTGACTCCTTTCTCTCTTTTCCTTCTGGAAGTCCCATAATGTATATATGATCTTGATGGTGTCCCCAGGTCCCTTAGGCTCTGTTCACTTTTCTTCATTCTTGTTTCTTTCTGTGCCTCAGACTGAATAATTTCAATTGTCCTCTCTTTAATTTCGTAGATTCTTTCTTCTGTCTGCCCAAATCTATTGTTGAAGTTCTCTAGTCAGCTTTTCATTTCAGTTATTGTACTTTTAAGCTCCACAATTTTTATTTGGTTCCTTTTACACTTTATGTCTCTTTATTGATATTCTCATTTTGTTCATACATGGTTTTCCTGATTCCCTTTAGTTCTTTGTCCATGGTTTCCTTTAGCTCTTTAAGCATATTTACAACAATTAATTTAAAATCGTTTTTTCTTTGGTCCAATGTCTTGGCTTCTTTAGGGATGGCTTCTGTTGATTCTTTTTTTTTTTTTCCTGTGAATGGGCCATATTTTCCTGATTCTTTGTATGCACCATAATTTTTTGCTGAACACTAGCCACTTTGAATATTATATGGTAACTCTGGAAATCAGATTCTCCCCTACAGTTGTCCATTTGCAAAATAGCTTGGATAAGTCACTCAACAAACAGAAAAGACTGTATTCCTTGTCGTGTGCAGTCACTAAAGACTCTGTTCCTCTATCTTAGGGGTTAGCCAGAGAACTGACAGAGATTTCCTTAAATGCCTGAAGCCAAGAAGAAAAAAATATAGTACTGTCCCAGTCTTTGCAGTTAAGCTGTGAGCTGGAGCACTCCTTCAACACTAAGCCAGGCTACCTAAGCGCCTTTATTTTCCTTCACCTCCTGCTTTCACAGAGCTCACATATCTGCCAGAGGTGGTAACCTAGGGTCCTCTCAGGTCTATTAAAGCATGTGTCAGTTCCTGGGTATGTCCAATTTCCCAAGTATATGCAATAGCCCTGGGAGCCCCTATTCTCCCAGTAACCATTCTCTTCAGCCTCCTCCTTCCCAGGCTTTTGGATTCTGCCTGCCACTTGTCTCCTCTGTCGTCCCTTGCCCCAGGCTGGCATAGAGTGTGTATGTCTTTAAATGTTTTGATAGATGTCACTGTCACCAGGAAAGCCATTCTAGTCCAAGGGGAAAAAGGGTGAAACAAAAGTCAGCCTCTGTGCTGCTCCTTCAGGGAATCACCAGACAGGTCAAATCACATATCACGACAATTTGAGAACAAGGCACCCTTACTGAAAATCAGTTGACCATAGATATTTGGGTTTATTTCTGGACTCTCAGTATATTTGTATTTTTGATACTTTAAAGTCTTCAGATATTATCATCACTTTATTTTTAAAATTTAAAAATTTTAAATTTTAAAAATTTAAAATATTTTAACATGTAAGCTACTTCTTTTTACTCCACTTCTAATGATTAGGACATACTCCATTCAAGTCCCAGTGGTTCATTACAGAAGTGATTCTGGGAATAGGAATGGGGAGGGAGAAGAAATGGCCATACCCCCTCTCTCTCTGCCACTTCCCCAGACTGTCTGTCCCTCACTTCTGTTAAGAATGGATTGCTTTAAATAATCACCATCAAAATGAATGCCCTGTTTTTCAATTTACAATTCCATATTTACAAACACAAAGAGTTTAATCTGTACAAAACAATTATTGTATGGTTTTGAATTTGCCCTGTCTTTCCAAACATGAGATCCCCATTTTGAAAAATCCAAAGGTTCATATGGAGAACATTGTATTCTGTCATTCTTCGATTGGCTTTTAATTTTAAGCTCCCTAAAAGTATTGACATTTTTGTTTACACTTTGTTTTAAAATAGCCCATCCTCTTGTTTTTCACTTTTAGCAGCATTATCCTGTCACCCTGACACAGAGACTGTTGCTGGGACAGCTGGTCTAGCACAAACTGATACAGAACCAGAGCAGTGGCCAGTTTCCCTGGCAACAAGCTCTTCACATCAAGACAAACCCCTTCTGGCTCAGTCTCCCTAATTGAGTCAAACAGTCCTGTCAGGAAAACATGGCAGGGGGGATCAGGTCACAAAGCGGAATCCAGAGTTGGAATGGCCATAAATGAATGTAAGGAAAGAGAAAAAGAAAAAGTGAAGAGAAATGACAGTGATGATTCTCCTTGAAAGTAAAGAGGGGTTATAATTGAAGTGGAACTAATGTGTATTAAAATTTGGTATTATTATTTCAATAACAAATTGATAATATTATTTTGATAATAAGTCACTTAATCTGTAGTTGGCTTATATGAAAAGAGACTCTCTGGTTCTTTGCCCAGCTTCCCAGTGCCACCTTGTTAGCTTTCCTTCCCCTACTACCCCAGTAGTAAGGTCAGAATTTGTGAAGCCTAAGCTCTCAGCCCTCTGCTTGTTCTCTGTTTACTTTGTCTCTCAATTTTGTTCATCTTGCTGAGGAGAACACATCAAGTAAATGCAGCTCTTTGTATCCAAATTCGTATTATCAGAGATACATTGTGCTTATTTTAAGTAACTTTCCTGTTTAATTGAAGTTATAGCAGTGGCAATAATTTCAATTTACGTAAATGAAATTGCAGAGTCCTTTCCATGATCCTACCCCAAACCCTGTGTTGGGCCTCCCAGAGCTCTGTGTACAGTCATTGTACTTCCTCCTCTTGTTCCGGCAGCCTTATCACAGCAGGAACAAATAAAAATACACGACTGTTGGCTTATTAGACATTTTTATTTTGCATGGTCATTATAAAGACACTAATGACCTAATGCTGAAATATATTTAAGGAGAAATTCATGTACAGGAGAAACTGTTTTTAGAGGGTTTTTTTTTCTTAATGATCATACTTACTTTTAAAGTTTAAAAAATTCAGGCCTGAAGTAAGAATTTTCAAAATGGAAACTTTTAAATTTATGTTTATTGTAGCATTTTTTTTTAACTTTGTGCTGATATGACAGTGTTTTAAAAATATTTTCACCTATCATTGCTAATAGTAGCAACATTACCCAGTGGAAAAAAATTGAGTGAATTTTACATTCCATTTGGAGAAAGAAGGTTTCAGAAGGTACCCTGGAAATATATACTTACAAGATATATTGCTGATGCTCAATCTATTTATTTCTATTAAGTGTAGATATTTATTTAAATCAATTTGACAATGCTAAATATATTTACATATATTTTCCCAATATAGGGCATTACATTTGATGAATTCAGGTCATTTTTCCAGTTTTTGAACAACCTAGAAGACTTTGCAATAGCCTTGAATATGTATAATTTTGCAAGTCGTTCTATAGGGCAAGGTAAGTAACAAACTTTCAAAAACTAAAAGCAAACCATATTCCTACATTGTTTCTAGTGGCTTTGACAACAAATTAACTAGATATATCATATTAGTCATCAATTTGCCTGAAAGTTTGGTGTGTACTTCAACAGGAAATTTGTTTTCCCTAAGCAAAGTTTAGGAAAATATGCTACATTTTTGTATTAAATTTATTACTGCCCTTCACTGCATATTATGGGAAAAGCTAATGATGTTTGTAAAGGTTTAAAGAGGAAGAAACCTCATGGCTGCTTGGTAACGTTGAGGGATATGTGTCTCCCTATAGAAGAGCCAGCTGGCCATGCCGAAAACATCATCAGGGTGATATTCATATGATTTGTTTGTATTACTGATTTTACCCACACTCTCTGCTAGCTCAGAAACCTGAATTTTGTCAACAGGGCCACCTCTTAGCTATGGACTTACATTAGCCAAGTTTTAAGAATGATATATAAAAATGACAGTCAATTTTGCTTGTTTTACCAAAAAATACATCTGCCATAGAATTCTGAATGCTGTTGTCCTCAGGACCAGCTCATTCTTTCCCTGTAGGTAGACTAACAAGTCAAGTCCTTTTCCCAGGATTCTGTGGCTATGACCACCTTCCCTTCCCTCGTGGCCATATTGTTTTTAAATATTCTTGCCATATGAGGACTTTCTGGTTATGTCTTTACGGTGATTTTACCCATGTCTGCCATAATCTAATAAGTGCTAATCCCCCAGTTCAATCTCAGAGGACAGTCTCGTTATTTTATTACCAAGTTCTAGGGAGAAGGCAAACTGGAGCCTCTAAGTGCTAATAATTCTCTTTCCCCAAAACACAGATAGTGAATCCCTCACATAGCTTCATTCACTTACTCGTTGAGGAAAAGAAACCTAAAAACTGAAAACTTTTCATATTTCACCCTTTGACTGGTCTAGATATTCAAATAAGGCATCTTCTTAACACATTTTAGTGTTTTAAAACCAAAACCTTTGGGAGCCCTCCCTTAACAGGCCAATGTTTTACTGCCATGGTAAACCTACTAATCAACCTTAAAAAGAAAAAAAGTCAGTATCTGCTTAGCTGGTTCAGAATGGAAAGTTGCTCTTTTACTTTGTGGAACTGAATGAAACGAAATGAAAAAAATCACTCTTGCAGGTGCTAAGAATAGATCTGTTTCTTTTATTTTTTTTTTCTCTTGCCACTTCTAGCACCTTAATTCAGGTTATTACCTCTTAAAAATAACTATTGCTGTAGCCACCTCAGTGGTATTCCTGCCATTATCCACTCTCCTCTCCGATGTTTTCTAGACAACTCACAGAATAATCTTCCTAAAACAGATTAACCCTGACACACCTGCTATGGAAAACTCTTCAGTTCCCCAATTGCCTGTTGAAGATCCTACAGGTTCCTCACCTCAAAGTCCCCGAGCAGAGCTTCCCCAGCTCCTGGGTGTCCAGGCTGCTCATTTTCTGAACATGCCTTGTGCTCCTGTGCCCCACCCCACCTTTGTTCTTTCATGTCATCATCTGCCATTTCCTCTCATCTCTACAAGCTGAAATCCTTTATCCTTCAGGGCTGAATTCAGATACAAAGCGGCAGCCTTCCCTAATTGCTGTCTCCTCTCTCCTTTCCCTACTCCACGCTACCCCACAAGTAACCACTCATTTCCAAATTCTCATAGCGCTTTGTTGCTGCTTTCTGTGTGGTCCTGTGTAATGATTATTTGGGCAGGTGTGTCATCTCCCATCTGAACTGTAAGTCTCTTGAGAACTTATTCACCTTAATAACCTCTAAAGTGTCTGTGGTTGATAGTAGGCCCTTTTAATGAAAACCGCAAAAAATTTTATGTTCCCTTAAAGATAGCATGATTAATGAAAAGTGATATGTTACATAAGATCATGACCCATGTTTAGAAAAAAAATCTCCTTTTATAACCTTGCTAGTAATGAACACATATTATAAAAATAACGTTAATGGTTTGCTCCTTTTCTGTGCCATTTATCCAGATGAATTTAAACGTGCCGTCTATGTAGCCACTGGCCTCAGACTGTCACCACATGTAGTGAACACAGTCTTTAAGATTTTTGATGTTGACAAGGATGATCAATTAAGCTATAAAGAATTCATTGGAATTATGAAAGACAGACTCCATAGAGGATTCCGGGTAAACCTATAAATTTCAAGCCTATTGCTATCCTTTTTAAAAACTGAAAGAAAAAAATCCATCTAAGTTTCAGAAACAATTTATATAAGTTTTTAAGGATATAAACAGGAAATGTTATATTTGAAAAGAAAAAACATAAGGCCCTACCTATTTTCCAAAACAATTTGAAGAGATAAAAGGTAATGCTTTTTTAAATATAAAATCAGTGTGAATTTTAATAACTTATTTTCATATTCAATTAGTTTAATGTCTTCATCCCAGTTTGTGGGGGGGAAATGTTGCCAAATATTTTGATTCAGTCTGCACACTGGCTGTTTAAGACTTGCTAGTATACAAAGAAATATCACTATTTCTCATTTTATATGATGCAGATTTCCACTAGGCAACGTGAGGTTCTTAAGTCACTGCATATTCAGTACTTTTTATATGGAAAATGAGGTAAAAAATGTTTTTTTGTCTGTTGAACTATTCTTTCCTGTTAACATCTTATACTGCAAAATAATTACAAGAAATTCAGTGATTTTTCTCAGAAATATGTTTTAAAGAATGAAATGTAGCATAAATCAATAAATGTTTACACATTTAATGTATTTGGATGTGCCACAAATGGAAAAAGGAAAAAAAATGTATGATTAACAGCTAGAATATTCAGTCTTCCCTCTTTGGTAACAGTACCCCTGAGCATTATACATTTAAAAAGAAAAAATATATATATGTACAAAAAAATCAAGATTCATCTGAGACAATGTTTTTAAAGATTTTTAATGGATTCTTAAAATCCCAACTGTCTTGGTAAAGATACCGTGTACTTAACTGCCACCTTGTGGTTAGTTGTTAACATTTGCAGTGATGGGACAAATGCCTAAAAGGGCATGCGTTGAAAATCATTTTTTTCCTCAAATATTTTAGAATAGCAAGATCAAACTAAAATTTTGGGTTGGCCAAAAAGTTCGTTCAGGGTTTTTTGTAAGATGTTATGAAAACACGAACATACTTTTTGGCCACCCCAATATAAAACTATGCTATAAACCCCTGACACTGTATTTCTCTCTTAGATTTTATGTATTTTTATTTTTGCCTTATTTATTGAATATCTGTGACCCCATAACATTTTATTTACATTTGCACACTTTTAATCCTCTGTTCCACAGGGTTATAAAACGGTTCAGAAGTATCCCACTTTCAAATCCTGTCTGAAGAAGGAACTTCATAGCAGATAAGTATGTTAGCACCTCTGTTTGTCTAAATTTGTTCAGTAACAGTAAAAGAAGGGTCATAATTTATTTTTCTCTTACAACATTTAGGTAATAGCTGAAAGAAATAGAATTATAATTTATTTTTAATGTTTAGGTCACTAATTCAAGTTAAGAATTAGTCTTTTAATGATTTCATTTTAGACCATATAATTCAGTTTAAGAATAGTTATTATAACAAAGCATTAGTTTGCCACTATTAAGTTGTGATCTAAAAATGAACTGGAGTAAATACTCATCTGACTGGAATTCTCGTGAATGTCGTGATTGAAAAAATTTCTGTTTAACCTGTAGTTTTTTATTTTTTAAAGAAGTTTTTACTTATTTATTTATTTATTTATTTTTGGCTGTGTTGGGTCTTCGTTTCTGTGCGAGGGCTTTCTCTAGTTGTGGCGAGCGGGGGCCACTCTTCATCGCGGTGCGCGGGCCTGTCACCGTCGCGGCCTCTCTTGTTGCGGAGCACAGGCTCCAGACACGCAGGCTCAGTAGTTGTGACTCATGGGCCTAGCCGCTGCGCGGCATGTGGGATCCTCCCAGACCAGGGCTCGAACCCGTGTCCCCTGCATTGGCAGGCAGATTCTCAACCACTGCGCCACCAGGGAAGCCCTAACCTGTAGTTTTGTATCTGAGCAGATACAATATAATGAATCCAGATTGCATTTTTATAATCTAGGATCACTAGCATCTAAGGGATATTTGTTACTATTTTTTAGGATCATGATTCCAAACATCTGCTACAATAATAGCAACTAAATTTTTTTAGACTTATTTTGGGTGCCTGGCACTATACTAGGTATTCTTCTACATGTAGTATCTCATTTAATCCTTACAGATAGATATCCCATTTAACAGCAGAGAAAATAGAGACTTGGTGAGTCATTTACCCAAGATAACTTGCTAGTAAGTTGCAAACCAGGATTTGAGCAATTTGAGCCTCATTCTGTGTGATGACAAAACCATCTTGGTTATTATTTACTGCACCATCACCATAGAATGAAATAGTTGAGGAAGATACGGGAGATTTGTTCAGTTTGTATCAATCCAAAGAAGTATCTTATCTCAGACTTGTTGCTGATCTCCAAAATGAGAGATTTGTTTTTCCTTTTTTCTTTTTGTTTTTCTTTTTTCTTTTAAAAGTCAACTATAGCTATAAAATTTTGTTTGACTGTGGGTTCTGATTAGGTCTCTGCAGTGAAGCTTTCAGTCATTTACATGCTTGCAAATACCTATTTTTTTGATATTTTTCTCAAGATTAAAACATTTATATTTGTCTATAGTGGCATTACCAAAGTGGTACATATGCATAGGATGTCAATGTATATTAGTTAAAAGACCAAAAGCTGTTTAGAAATAAGTATGAGAAATATCATAATAGATATGGTTAAATAGGTTCCTTAGGACTTACAGATCTTAATATGCCACTATTGATTTGTCTCTCTAAAAGAAAACAGCAGTATTTGGTATTTTGCATAGTAGCTTTGAAGCCTAATATTTTATGGAACCCATTTAGGGAACTGCTGGTCTAAAATGTTTAGTGGTAAGTAGGCTTATTTACTTATCTAAGGTGGTAACTGTTGTGATTGAGCTAACAGAAGAAGTCAGGTCTTCCTAATCTCTATTTTGAGGAACTTTATATTGCCTTTATTATAAGAAGTTAAACTAAACATTTAAAAAAATAGTAGGACTATACCATTTATATGTTCATATAGATAGTGTTTCCAACCAACCTGTAATAGTGTCACATTGACATTATTGATTCTGTGTAGTAGTATATAGAACCATAGATAAAAATGACTACTTAGATTCTAGAACTTTGTAAGACTGAGGATTAGACAAGTTACTAAACAAAACACTGAACTTTTAAATTAAAGGAAATAGTTTATGATTAAGTCTTTGATTCTTATACTTTCTGTTGCATGTTTTTATCATGTGCCTTACTGTTTCCTATCATTATTATAATAATTGATTAATGCTATTACCTCCAAATTTCATCCTAAAAAAATGTTACTTTTATGTATTACATATATTTTTTTAATTAGGTACTTCTAAAGCAAAGTTTAAAGGATTACTATCTACTTGAAAATGCAAGAAGCAAAAACTTCAGAGGGCGGAAGCAGGTCTGAGATCAGAACTTGTGTACATGAAGGAAAAGGTGAAATGCTAATTATAATTTTTTCTTGAACTACATTTTTGAACATAAGATGCATCTTCTTACTAATTACTAATGTTACGTGTTATCATGTTGAGCTTTTGCCTTGATTTACTGAACTCTCTGCACTTTTTCATTCCCTTCAGATTCTTCCAGTGACTATATAAGAATGTATTTTAATTTTTTAAAAAATTTATTAGAAATTTGTCTCATTTCAAAATAATGTATGACTCCTGGAATCTAGATCACTTAAAAATGAACAGCAGCATATTTTTGGTTTTGGACTGAACTTATTATCAGAAAATGAATATTCCTTGAGATTTATCTTAGGGCCCTTAGAATTGTTAATAGATCTCCAGGCTTTTAATTACATTGAAATAATTTTGAAACACAAATAGAAATTAAGCTACTATACAATGTGATGGTTTACACTGTACTTTTAACTTTTAAAATTGCTTAATTAACATACATTGTTTGAATCATATAAAGTTTTTTTTAAAGTTTTTGTTCATTTACCAAAGTCAACAGAATGTATGGTATTATTTTACATATACAGTAATTTAAAATGTAGATTTTTTTTTCCTCAAAAAAAGTCATACATTAATGGTGGAAACAGTGGTAGTTTTTGTAGCAGTAGTCACTGTTATTGTCATTATTGTTTTAAACATGGTGCAGCTCCTGATAGCAGATGGTACATGTTAATAACAGTAGTAAAAATAATATCTTGAGGCTCTGTAACTTATCGCATATTATTATTATGTGTCTGTAGTGTCAAAATGAGTATTATAAAAGATTAATATAAAATGGTTTCGCAGACTGAAGTATATATTAGGTAGAAGTTGATATTTGTTTCTTGCAAAAGGACCACATGTAAAAGTAAGGCCAAACAGCCAGTAATCATGAATACTTTAAATATAATTCATTATTTCAAAATGTCTTAAAAGAGAAAAGATAAACTTTCTATTGAAAAACAGCAAAATTAGATTTTCTCCTGGAGAAAATAACTTGATAGTATTTAATGGAAATCTGTTCAATTAAAAAAATGTAGTTTATAATAAGTTACTATGCAAAAACAGAACAATGAATTTAAATTAATATATTTATATACTGTATGTGGAAGATAGGTTCATTTATCTTCTAAGATGTACTAAATATAAATTGCACACACTCCAACTGTTATCTTGCTTTTACATATGAAAATAGGAAATACTGACTTTGTTTTCGTTAAGTTATTAAATGTGAAATTGATAGTTCTGCATCAGCCTATTTATAAAAGTAATGTTATTTCCAAGAATATGTTGTTAGCATTGACAATGCATTTTTAGACTTTTTACATTCTTTATCTGATATTATTTATTACATTGATATAGAAATATGTGATTCATCAGTTTTAGGATTTCATATAGTATAATTTCACCTGCTTTGCAGGTTGATTCAGTTGATTAACTAAATGAAAATATCTACCTTCTCATTTAACGTGCCCCAGCTCTATTTTAACTTACACTGAATGTTCTCAATATTATTTGCTATCTAAAATAGTGGAAAAAATGCAACTTACTTTTATCTTTGATTATAAGCTAAATTATCTTGCATACATGGAAAAACTGCTATTTAGAACAGTCCTATAAATGGATATTAAAAACTGAATTAGCTCGTTAAGATTCTTTATAATTCTGCCATTCTCCCAAGGAATACTACATATGCAACCTTTTATTCTTTATTGCTTATCAGAGTGAATGGATACTCATCTGCTTATAAGACTGCAGCATATTATTAAAATGCAAATAAATAAAATATTCTGATCAATTAAAATGGAAAAGAGTAGTAAATTATGGTGATTCTCCACATATTATCACTTTTGAACTTTATCATCTATAAAATGGGAGGTAAAAATATCTCACTGGACTGTTGTTTACATCAATTTTAAAAATTTTAAGTGCTTTGAAAATAGTAATGTACTAAATACATGTATGCTATTCTCAGTATTTCCTTCTACAAACTATTCCTTGGAAAGGTGAAGCTATACATGAAATTTTAGTATCATCCTCTTTACAGAAGACTTTATGATGAAAGGTTTAGGGTAATTCTCAGAATCATTTCTTATTATGAATTTCATTTAAGTTCCAGTTTATTGTTTTTATTATAAAATATAACTGTAAAGTGACCTGTCTTACATTCTTATGTTATCATAAAATAAATATACTTGCTCTTGAATCAAGAAATTTAGTACTTTGCTTTTCTGTATATCTGTGGACTAACGTCTTTCTGAAAAATGTCACGTATAAACTTTCAAAATCTTTGTTGGTTACCAAACCTCCATTGACTTTATGCCCTCTGCTGTAGCAATACATGCCAAGAAATTAATCTCATCAACACTTCTGTAAGTAAATACATCATAGAGCCATAAAGCCTCTCAAAGTGTATAATAGGAATTCATACATTATATTGATAGAATATTATCATTGGTACTGGAAAACTTTCAGAAAGTTTACATGTGAATGGAATATCAATTTTCCTTTACAGACTAACTGTTTAAATGGCTTAAAATAATTAAACCAACACTACAGCAGCCCGTTTCACTAATGTTGGTATTTTGTAGGTATCATCTTACTAAGACAACTCCTAGAAATTTACCAGTTTTCAAAATACATTTCAGTAGTCCCCCCTTATCCATGGCTTCACTTTCCGTGGTTTCAGTTACTCGTGGTCAACCTGGGTCCAAAAATATTAAATGGAAAATTCCAGAAATAAAAAATCCATAAGTTTTAAATTGCTCACCATTCTGAGTAACATGATGAAATCCCACTGTGTCCTTCCTGGGTTGTGAATCATCCCTTTGCCCAGTGTATCCCACCCGTTAGTCACTTAGTAGCCGTCTTGGTTATCAGATGGACTGTCATGGTATCACAGTGTTTACATTCAAGTGACCCTTATTTTACTTAATAATGGACCCAAAGTGCAAGAGTAGTGATGCTGGTAATTTGGATATATTAAAGAGAAGCTGTAAAGTGCTTCCTTTAAGTGAGAAGGTAAAAGTTTTCAACTTAATAAGGAAAAGAAAACAGTATGCTGAGGTTGCTAATACCTACGGTAAGAATGAATCTTCTATTTCTGAAATTGTGAAGAAAGAAAAAGAAATTCATGCTAGTTATACTGTCACACCTCAAATTGCAAAAGTTACAGCCACAGGGTGTAGTAAATGCTTCGTTAAGATGGAAAAGGCATTTAATTTATACAAGAAGATATTTTGAGAGAGAGACCACATTCACATAACCATTATAACAGTATGTTGTTACAAGTGTTCTATTTTATTATTAGTTACTGTACCTAATTTGTAAATTAATCTGTATCATAGGTATGTATATATAGGAAGAAAATTTTTTTTCTCTGAACTTACCTTTTTATTGTCTCCTGTTCTTGTTTTGTGTATTCAGCAGCTTTTAATTCTCTCTCTGATTATTTAATTTCAGTTTCTTTGAAGTTTTCTTCTCCCTTCATTGCCTCATTCCATTTTTCTGTTTGTGTTTTAGGTATCTCATATTAGAGGTTTTTCTCAAATATCTGGTAATCTTTTGTTATATGTTCATATTTTAAAACAAACTAGAAGCTCTGTGTGCATGGAGTGAGCTTTTGGCCAGTGGGTTCCACTCATGGCTGTTCTGGCTGGGCCATTTCATATGAGGGGCTTTGACTATCAGTATTGTTAGGTCTTTTTCTCTTTGGTCGGATTTCTCCTGCCTGGTAGTCCACAGCCTAGCTGCTGTTTTGTTCAGAGGCCCTTTGAAGATGGAGCCATAGGTATATTTAATAAAGGGGGCCATAAGCTCATATATTCAATGAGCTGTTATTGAGCTGCTTGAGTGTTTTTACCATGTCTTTGTTTACTTTTTCAAGAAAAGCATATTTTTAAAACTTAGGACCTCAGTCTGGGAAAAGTGGGACTAAATCATGAAGGTCATGTGCTGGATGGATTTATTCACCAAATCCAGAGTTAGGTTACTTCTTCTTGAGGCAGATAGAGATAGTTTTAAGAAAAATAAATGTATAATGGTGATTGTGAACTTATGGAACTACCACATGTTTAAGCTTGGATGGTAGGGATGAGGAAGAGATTAATTGATAAAGGAACGTCAGTGAATATCAGTTATTGGATTTTAAAGTTAAAGATAGCAGACATACTCTCCTACAAAACATATTTTGGTGACATTTACCACAGAGACCAAGAACTGAACTTGATTATTAGCCTAATTAAGTATGGCATTTTCTACTGCATATTTTCAAGGATGAAGCAAGCAGCTTGAAGGTAAGCAGATTTGTCTTCTAGCAGATTTTAAACTGTGATAAAATGAGAGTTTAGGACAGAAGGAAAGACAACTAATAAAGATATTTGTAATCTGTGGTATATAATGCTTTATTCCTTGTAAGCTCTAGGTGCTATAAGATTTAAAAGTTCAAGCTGAAAAATCTACAAAAACCACTCTGAAAATCTATACTTTTTTTATTTCATTGCTCTTTGGTGCTAAGAGGTTCTCAAGAAGGTGAGTATCTTATGTACCATTTGTGCTGTAATATTTAATTACAGTGAGTGTACAGAAGATTAGCTGTATCAAAGATTCTTTTGAAATCAGATTGCACATCAAAACTGCATTGTGCCCTGCTAAGTAAGCAAATTTAAGAAAGAGGAGAAGGTGATGTCAAGACTTACTGCAAAATGAACAAATAAAGGAATAGGATTTGCTTGGTGTTCAGCCTATTAAAGCATGGCCAAATGTCAGCCTTCATTTGTCAACTTAAATATATTTTTCTAAAATTTACGAAGATTCAGTCTATGGAAAGTATCCTTTAGCTAGTATTTGAACTTGAGAAATAAGCAAAACAAAAATGATGAATAGATTATACTAATAACTCAATTTCTCATAGTGATTAATTACCACATGAATATGTACATTAGTAATTCAGATACAGATACCTGTTGTCCCTTTTTGTTATTTTTCTGATTATAATGTTAATACATGTGTTTTTGCTCCCTGATACTTGAGGTTTTAGAAACTTAGAGGTTAACTTCTCCTCCACAATAGCTAGACACCCCCGGCCCCTGCACAAACACAACATGCACTGAAGCATTTCAGGTTTCCAGGGATTTCTCCCTTCAAAAAAAGAGTAAAAATGAAATTTTTAAAATCCAAGAGCCGAGCCCCAAATAACCAGGTAGACTAACGTAGCTTGGAGCCTGAATTGGACTTGCTGGAAATAATCAGGAACATAGGTGAGGACCTCAGGCCAGAGCAACAAAGTTCACAGGCGCTTGAAACTAGAATGATAGGGAGCCGGCAGCCTTTGTGCAGGGATAGGATTTCCCTGAGGTCAGAATTCTATACTGACCGTATCTGAGTATATTCAGCCTTGAAACAGCAACAAGGTGGAGAGCCTGAATCTGAGACCCCTTCCTCTAAGCTAAAATCCTGAAGGAGGCCCTGAAGCGTCCTGAGACACGTATGTACACAAAGAGAGACGCTTGATTACAATCAAGCTTGACCTCTTAAGCAAAGACTACCAAATCCAGATAAGGCCTGCCACTATTAGTGAGAATCAACTAATAAATTTAGACCCCAAAGAATGCAGTTGTTGGAACCGAAGACAGAATGCATAAGAGCTACGTATGAAACAAACTATGAAATTACAAGAATGAGTTTTTTTTAAAACTATAGGAATTACACAGATATGAGGTAGAATTTCTAAGAAAATTTAATTGCTGAAATCAAAACCTCAATCAAGAGTTTTGAGTCCAGTCGTGACTAACTGGTATTGTTCCATCATAAACTACAACATTGCACAACAGACACTTCAAGGCTTTTGTCCTTGAGAGAAAGGACACTCATGTGGTGACCTCTACATTCACTCTGGCTTGCTGCCTGGAAGCACTTTCAGCAGAGGGAAGTGAAGCCCAAACAGAAAACAGAAGATGGAAGAAATGAGATGAGAAAACAGCTACTTAAGGTCACACGGGGCTGGGAGACATTGGAGTTCAAATCAGCCAGAGTATAAAGGCCTCACTGAACAACCCAAGAATTAAATTAAAGACATGCCTTAGGAGTAAGACTACTCTAGAGTAAGGGTGACTCTGGACCCTAATAAAACCTAAAATTAATCCTCAATTGGAACAAGCGGATCTACCAGTAGAGTGACTACCTGCCAAAACAAAATTCAGTACTCTTTAAAGGAAAACAACAAAAATCCTATTTCTGGTAATGTAATATCCACAACATCCACTGTAAAGCAGACAAGTTTTATATATGCTAAGCAAGAAAATGTGACCCTTAACCAGGGGAAAAAGCAACCCACGGAAACAAATGTTTGACTTCGTAGATACAAACTTTAAAAGCTCTTATAAATATGTTGAGAAGTTTAAAGGAAAAGATGGACATAATGAGAGAAGAAATGGGAATTATATACAGAAAAATTAAAACTATAAAAAATAACCAAATGGAAATTCCAGGATTGGAAAATATAATATTTAAAATAAAAATCATTGTATGGACTTAATAGAAGATTGGAGACAGAGTAAGAAAGGATCAGTAAACTTGAAGGCAGAGAAATACAGACTATCCAAACTGATGCACAAAGAGGAAAAGTTACTGGTGGGGGGGGGGGGAGACAAAACAAAAAACAGTGCATCAGTGACCACACAAAGCAGTCAACCATAAGTGTAATTACAGATCCTAAAGGAGAAGGAGAAGGGTGGGGTGGGGAGCAGAAAAATATTCAAAGAGATAATGGCCAAAATTTTTCCAAATTTGAAGAAATACATAAACTATAGTTTCAAGAAGTTCAGCAAACCCTAATAAAGAAACCTACGCCTGGTCATATCCTAGCCAAATTGCTGAAAAGCCAAAAAAATTTTTTTTAATCTTGAAAGTATCCAGAGACAAAAGATACATTATACACAGGGTTAGTGATAAGAATAACTGCTGGCTTCCCATCAGTAACAATGGAGAGCAAAAGATAGTGGTGTAACATCTTTAAAGTATGGAAAGAAAAAAGGAAATGCAACCTAGGATATGATATTCAGCAAAATAGCCCTTTAAAAATAACAGTGAAATAAAGACAACTTTAGATAAATATCAGACAGCCTGAAACCAGTAGACCTGTACTACAAGAAAAGCTAAAAGAAATTCTTCAGGCTGTTGGGAAATGAAACCAGCCAGAAATTTTGATCTATTCAAAATAATGAAGTTTGCCATAAATGGTAAATTTCTAGCAAATATAAAATTTTTTATCTTAAACATATAAAAAGGTAATCCACTGGTTAAAGCAAAAATAGCAATGCAGTGTGGAGTTTATCATTAAAATGTTCAATAATATCATAAAGGACAGAAAGGGGTAAATGGAAGTATCCTGTTCTAAGAGTCTTACAGTATAGTGCAATGATATAATATTCATTCAATCAATGTGTATTTTAACCCATGGAAACATAGATGAATTAAAATGCAATAATAAAAAGATATTGACTAACCCAAAGTAAGGCAGGAAAGGGGGAAACAAAGAAAACTAGGATGATAAATTTAAAAATAGCAAAATGATAGTATAAATTCAACCAATTAATAATTACATTAAATGTAAGTTCATTAAATATTCCAATTAATAGTCAGATATTGTCAGATCAATTATTTTATGAAGATCATCTGCTACCTAGAAAAGATGTACTTTAGATATAAAGACACGGATAGGCTACATGTGAAGTGATAGATAAAAGAATACAATGCAAACACTAACAATAAGGAACTGCAGTGGTTATATTAATATCAGACAAAACACATGTCAAGGCAACGAGAATCACCAGTTGTATTAGTTGGGATCCGGTCAGAAGACAAAGTGACACATGATTTAAACAGGGACGTGTAATATAAAGAATTATTAGAATAATGGAGAATTGACTAGTATATAATATATACATACATAAATTTTTATGTATTTGAATATGATCTTATTTGCCATTTCCTCCATTGCTTTTAAACTTAGAAATTTTAAGCTCCCAATGTGATAAGTATTCTGTCATATATTTTTATGGTTTATATTTTCTTTGTATTTAACTAAAAAAAAAAAAAAAAAAAAATCCACTTGGGATTAATTTTATTACATGGTTTTAAAAAAATGAGGCCCTAACTCTAGATTTCCCTGCCAATTTATCCAACACTATTTACAGAATAATTCTTCCTTTTTGCCATCTAATATAATGCAAATTATTTTTAAGTATTTTTACATACCTGAATCTGTGTTAAGAGTCTGGGTATCCTTGTAACCACATTGTTTTAATTATTTACCTTTACAATGTTTTCATAGTTCATAAAACTAGTCTATCTCCCCCTCTCAACAGCCACACACAGATTTCTCTTCTCTTCAAAAAATTCCTTAACTATTCTTACTTGTTTATCCTTTCAGATTAACTTTAGAACATATATAAACATATATAGATATGTTTAGAATCGTATCTCCTCCAAATAGTGTTTTTATTGGGATCACTTTGAAATGATAAATTTGGAAAGAACTGACACCTGAATTAGGGTTCTCCACAGAAACAGAACCAATAGGATGTAGATATACAGAGAAACAGATTTATTATTATAAGGAATTGGCTCACAAGATTATGGAGCCTGACAAGTCCCGAGATGTGCAGGGTGAGTCAGCAAGCTGGAAATCCAAGAGAGCCAATGGTATAGTTCCAACCTGCATCTAAAGTCCTGAGAACCAAGAGAGCCGTTGGTTTAGTTCTAGTCTGAAGGCTGGCGGGCTCAAGAGCCAATGTTTCGGTTCAAAGGCAGTCAGGCAGCAGGAATTCTTTCTTACTTGGGGGAGAGTCAGCCCTTTTGTTTTATTCAGGTCTTCAATTGATTGGATGAGGCCCACCACCTTAGAGAGCTAATCTGTTTTATTCAGTCTATTGATTTCAATGTTAATCTCATCCAAAAACACCCTCACAGAAACACCCAGAATAATGTTTGACCAAATATCTGGGTACTCCATGACCCAGGCAAGATGACACCAAAAAAAAAAAAAAAAAAAATTTACCATTACAACATCTTTATAATATTTTCATCCCATCTAGGAACAGTTATTCCAGTTATTCTCGAGATTTATGGCTTTCGCTATCTAGGTCATACTTCTCATAAGGTCTTTTCTAGATCCTACATACTTACTATTGCTATTAAGAGTAGGATTTTTTCCCATTAGATTCTCTATCTGATTACTGTTGGTATATAGAAAAGCAGTTTGATTTATTCAGCCACTAAGCTGAACTCCTAGTAGTTCTGACATTTTTTTCTGTTGAGTCTCTTAAGTTTTCTGTTGGCCAGTCATACTGTATGCAGATGACGGTAACTGTCTTTGCCATTCCTATATTATTGCTCTTATTTCTATTTCCTGTATTTTTGTGTTGATTATAGCTTTCAGAACAATGTAAAATACTAATAGCGATAGCAGGAATCTTTTGATTTCCTGTTTCAATAGGATTATATCTAATGTTTCAAATTAAGCATAATATTTTCCTGTTGACTTGAGACAAATACTTTATCTTGTTAAGAAACTATCCTTTATTTCCTGAATTTGAAAGAGTCTGGAAAAAGGAGTGACTGTTGAATCATCTCAAATGCCTTTTCAGCTTTGACTGACGTGATTATACATTTTTCCAATTTGATCTTCACATGCAATAGATCTGCTTTACAGGCTTCCTAGTATTAAATTATCCCACATTATTGTAATAAACTCTGATCATAGTAGGCCATTCTTTTCATTTCGTGGTCTTAGACAAGTTGCCTTCCCTGTATCAGGTTCCTTATCTCTAAATTGGGGCTAAAAATTGTATCTGCCCCATGTTACGGGGATGAGACGAGATGAGATAATTCACATAAAGTAAATTTGTATAATTTGCAGTTACCATCTTGAAATTCTTAATAATGTTATCTTTGAATTTTTGTTTTGTAAATGAAGTCAGTGGGACGATGGAGCTTGTGCAGGGGCCTGGAGCCTCTGCTCACACCCAGTCCTCCTTCCCACTCCCAAGGATGGGTTCTTGGCTACGCTCTGCTTTGCCCAGCTTCACCGTCCCCACCCCTGCCCAGTAACTGCCTCCATACTCCAGCCCCTTGGCAGGGGTCTAGGTGTAGGAATGGGGAGGGGCACCCACACTGTCAGAGTCTTGGGGCAGAGTGTGGTGGAGACCCTCCTGCTCGGGACTGGCGGTGCTAGCCATGGTGCATCCGCTGGCAGCCAGCCAAAGGCCACAGGCTGGTGGAGATGAGCCTTTCTCCCATTCCTAATCCGGGTACTTAGAGCTTTCTAACTCCGAGGTTTCGATCCCCTGGGGGGTTGCTTATTCACTGTGGGTTGGGGTATCACGCCTATAGGAAGAAGAAATGTCTGCCTGAACTTCCCCAGGGTGCTCCCCCAGCTGAAGCACAGTGCATCAGTCCAGCAGCTGGTGTGAGCAAGTGTATGTGCATCCTGAGTCATGGGATGGGGACCCAGGACACCTGTGAGGGTCCACACTCACCTGGAAGCATCCCCGTACCAGAAGGAGCATGCCCTTGGCTTGCTTCATGCTGGATGAACCTTCTCTTCCTTCTTCCAGCCTTCCTGAGTCTGACTCAAGATGCCTCAGAAGCATTCTCAGAAGCTGTGCCATTAAATATGAATTATGTAATTTTGGTGATTTCACATAGAAGGTAAATGCTCTGATATTTGCACTTTAAACAGACATTGTACAATATAAAGATGAATGGTGAAAGTCATGCTAATAACAAAATTTTTAAGTTTTAGTTACTTAAAATGACATTAAATAGCAAATTTAAAACATCATGACATGTTGAGAGAGAGAGACTATGAAAGAAGGAAAAAGTTTTCTATTTTAATACCTTAGCACTTTTTCCTGCTTTGCTGGACAAAGAGCCCTGCGTTTTCATTTTGCACGAGGCTCCAAAAATTATGCAGCTGGTCCCTCCCTGGAATGTGGATATTTGGGCCAGTGTGCAGGGGTGTCTGTGGGTTTGGTGAGACATGGGATGGTAAGAAACACAGGAAGAAAAGGGTAACATTTTATGCTACTTGAAAGTGGATATTGATTTTCTCAAAACTATAATGGAGAAAATGGTTTTTGTGTTAGAAAGAAACAGAAGAGAAAAGAATGCTAAGATGGTAAGTGTGCTGCTTATGATACCCGAGGTATATGGCAACAGCGTAGCATTAAGGCCTAGGAGAACTTGATGTCTAGAGAGCAGTTTACGATGAACTGTCTGAACTGACCACCTGAGTATCAACAATATGACTTAGGGACTCTACTTAACAAAATTCCAAGTAGGTTCACTTTTTTAAAAAATGTACAAAGTTAAGCTATAACTCCAGCAGACTGTAAATTTATAAAGAATAAATCATAGCAAGATAGTATAACATGTTTAAATTTCACATGAGGCAGAAGGTATTTTGATAAAAACAGGGGTTTAAAGGACACACAGAACATACCCTAACTGTGGGTTTGCGCTGTGGGCTATGGGCAAATGACTGTAATAGATAACCTAACCTTGGGACAAATTAAAGGAAGGAAATGAACGACATCTGGGGGAAAAAAAAGTAAGAACTAGCAAATAACAAAGTCACCTTCTGCTGCTTTAATGTACCCAATGCTGGAAAGAATACTGGTCACCTTAATAATAAGTAGGCAAATCATCATCTTCAAACACAGAAGAAAAGGGTAAGGAACAGTTCTTTAAAAGACATAGCAATGGTTCTCACAACTGGTACTTCGGTAATTACTGTTGTCACACAGTGTCTTGCTAGAGAGGCATTTTCATTCAAGATGAATATGTGGTTGATTAGCACTTTTCAAAAAGCAATTGTCTGAGGTTCTCTGTACTTGATATCCTAGTACCATTTTCTCATTAAGGTGATTCATGAAATTTTTCAATGAGGTTCCTATGGTATTTTTAAAAATCGATTTGGTTTCACCCTTTCAACTAAATGAATGAGTCAGTGTATCATTCAGACAGATGTGGACTTGCATAATTATAAAGTTAAATGATCTTTGCATAGAATTGAGAAGATGAGCAAAGACTAAAAGCAGAATTCAAGATGACATAACTATATCAAAAAGGATATATTAGAAAATATGCATAAACTGGCGAAATGCATTTAGCCCACCCATTCAGAACAGCATGCTGAAGCAAGGGCTCTTGAGTCAGCCTTCCCGAGTTCAGATCCTGGCTTTGTCACTCCCTACCTTTGTAGTTAAGCAAGGTTCTTACTACACTTTCCACACCTCAGCTTTTTCGTGTGTAAAATGAGGTAACAGAGCAGCTGAGTCTTAGGGTGGCTGGGAGAATTAAAGGGGAAACTGCTTGTAGAGTACTGACTTTAGCAAACACACAATCAATGTTAGTTATTATTCCTAAAATAATAGGCCTATTCATTTAGAATTGCTTATTTGTAATCATGTTCATAAACTTGACCTTGAAGATTAACACAAAGGTAAAAATTCATGGGCTACTGAAAAATATAAAGTGGTACTTATTATTAAAGTGGACTAAAAATAGTGAAAAGAAAATATCTTTTTAAAATCTCTTCTGGTAGATATGGCTAAGCACTTTAACCCTATCCTGTACACGGTTCTTACTTTAGCTGTCACCATCTTCATCTACTAAATTCTCTTGGTTTCTGGGCACCTACTTAACTTTAATGAGTATTTTATGCTGTGCGTGTGAAATATATAGTCCGTGTACCTAGGACTATTTCTGTCTACTAGTTTTTCTTGTTTCCAAAAACAGAAAAGAGGAATGCCTACAGCTAAAACAAAACATTCTCTCTCTGTCTGCTCCTTCTGCTGATACTTCAGCATTCCAGATTATATATTCGCATAATTTGGATTTTCCGACTCTTAGTTTTCAAAAAAACAAGTCAAAACTAAAATACATTGCTTTTTATAGCAGAAAATAACTTCCATTGCTCAAAGCTAATTTAGAATAAAATCCGGTCAACCCGAAAAACATATAGAGAGATATATATATGTATGTGCGTATACATGTACATGTATGTATATGTGTGTATACATGTACATGTGTGTATACATGTACGTGTGTGTATATGTATGTGTACATGTACACGTATGTATACATGTATGTGTGTGTATGTATACATGCATATGTATGTATGTATTTAAATTTGGCTGCAGATCCCTTGTCACTCATATTCCCACACAAACATCTTTTTAATTTTTTTAATGTAATATTTTCCTTTAAGAAGTGGGAATAAAGCTTTATTCTTGTTGAAAAGCCTTGCTCAATCCTGTGCTTAGCATAGTACCTGGGATCTGGTGAATAACCAATACAAGTCTGTTGAAAGAATAAGTGGGTCAATCTATGAATAAATGAATAAACAAAGTAAGGCCTATCAAGCCTGAAAAGCAAATATAGTCTTTGCCTGACTTTTACTTTACTCCTTAACATATTTCCTAAACTGTGTCTCTGCCTTCCAATATTAAAATTAATAAATACAATCGCTCACATACTTGAGAGTTTCCTAGTAAAACACACATCCCAACAACTACAGTGCTTCAGCCTCAATGAAATGAATTTGCCTTCTGTGATAGTAAATGCTGACAGTAGCTAACATATATTCCTCATATATATTATGCATATAAAATGCTTAGTACAGTATACACATATACATATGCTCTATACATATAGTTTCTCTTTATATGCTGGACACAAGGCTAAGCATTTCTTATACATAATCTCATTAATATCCTCAACAATCCTATGAGGTAGTAGATACTAATATATTTCCCAGTTTATATCTGAGGCTTAAAGAAGTTAAGTAATTCCCTTAAAATCAAATAGCCATTAAGTATCAAACCAGGAGTCAGACCCACGTTTGCCTAATTCCTGAGTCAATCTCTTAACTACTGTGATGAATTCATTACCATGATACAAGAACACTGGGAAGTGGACAGAGGTGACTTCTAATTCCTAGAAGAGGTACTAGTGACAGGCTATGGTTTGCTGAGAAATTAAGGCTTCTGAGCAGACTGGAGAGAGGTTGTGGTCAACTAGGCGTGGGGGATAGATGGAATATTAGACAGAAAACTGGGCGGAGGGGAGGCTGAGGTACTGGCCTCTATCTAGGGTCATATAATTTATCATCCAAACCAGGACACTTTTGAAAGTGAAAGAGGGCTCCTGCATAATTACACCAGGATAGCACCACGAATTGGACTATCCTGGTAAACTAGGACAACAGTCACCTTCCGCATGTCCCTCTCTTACTAACTTTTTCTCTTTTATTCCTTCTTTCTTCTTTCCTCTCTTCTTTCCCCTCTCCTTTCTCTTCCTCTTTGTTCTCCCCATGTCTCTCACCAACTCGTTCCATGCAGCTTAAGTGGCAATAATTTGCCATGATTATCAGGAATTGGTATGCTCACTAAATCCCTCATATTTGAACTTATTTAGACAAATGCTACAAAGCAACATTTTCTTTGCTACTATATTAGTTGTGGCTGCATAACAAATTTACCCCAAAATGAAGTGGTCTAAGAAAACATTTATTAACTCACACAATTTCTGAGAGTCAGGAATTCAGGAGCACCTTAGCTGGGTGATTCTGGCTCAGGGTCCCTCATGATGACCAATCAAGCTGACAGCTAGGACTGTAGTCATCTGAAGACATGGCCGGAACTGAGGGATGGACTTCCAAGCAAGCTGACTCACGTGGCTCTTGGCTGGCGGACTCTGTTCCTTGCCACCTGGGCCAACCCACAGGGGTGCTCATGACACGACAGCTCACTTCCCCCGGAACAAATGATCCAAGATAGAGGAGAGAGGCACAGTGCACCATTTTATGACCTAGTTTCTAAAGTTTCCCTCTCTCGGTTCTGCTATATTCTATTTATTAAAAATTAGTCATTAAATCCAACCACACTCACAAGAAGAGGAATTGGACTCTGCCTCTTGAAGGGAGGAATATCAAAGAATTTGAGGAGACATTTAAAACCACCACAGTCCATCCTCTGGCCACAAATTATTTACATTCTTCCCACCTGCAAAATATACTCACCACTCCCAAGGTCCACAAGGTCTAATGCATTAGCTCCAACTCCAGAATCTAAATCAGTTCCTGATATGGATGAAGCTCCTTGGGTATAGTCCTAAAGTACAGGTCCCTGAGTACAGTTCCTTTCAACCTGAAAATGTGTGAACGAACAAGACCAGTTACCTGCTCCCCCTGCCATACACACACACACACACACACACACACACACACACACACACACAAAACCAATATACAATATATTGTACAATGGTGGAACAGAGATAGCAAAGCCGTTATAGGCATTCTTCTTTAAAAGGCAGGAAACTGGAGGAATGAAGGAGTCAATGGTTGATAGCATTTCTGGAAGTATGTTAAAATGCTGGAAGATCTTGATAAAGATTTAGTATTACTCCTGCCTGGGAATAATTCTCCATGGCTCTTAGATCTATTCTCTGGGCTCTTGGTTCTGCCACCTTAGTCATCCTTCCTTTTCCATAAAAGGTAGCACGTGTTTGCAGCTGTGTGATTTCCTTAGTCATTTCCCACTTGTAGAAGTCTGGAATCCCAAAGGCCTCTTTTTATTATGTACTGCCTCTGTCCCTGGTAGTCCGAGCTGGCTCTATTTCTATGAAGATAATTCTCTTTAAAACTTTGTGGCTCTCCTATGTATCTTATTGGGGTTCTCTCCATTAGACAAATGCCACAGTAACAGATCTCTTTGAGATCAGACCTTCTTTACGTTGGATATCTGCTGAGACACAGAAGACTTGCCCAGAGCTAGACTATCCACTTCCAAGAAGACTCACTCTCATGGCTGTTGACTGGAGGCTTGTGTCCCTTGGTACAGGGCCCTTCCATAGGGCTGCTTGTGACATAGCAGAGCGAGTGATCTGAAAGAGAGAGGAGAAAGTCACAGTGTCTTTTTTACCTAGTTGTTTTTTTTTTTAAATAAATTTATTTATTTTTGGCTGTGTTGGGTCTTCGTTGCTGCGCGTGGGCTTTCTCTAGTTGCGGCGAGCAGGGGCTACTCTTTGTTGTGGTGCGTGGGCTTCTCATTGCAGTGGCTTCTCGTTGCAGAGCACGGGCTCTGGGTGCATGGGCTTCAGTAGTTGTGGCACGCGGGCTTAGTTGCTCTGCGGCATGTGGGATCTTCCTGGACCAGGGCTCGAACCCATATCCCCTGCCTTGGCAGGCAAATTCTTAACCACTGCGCCACCAGGGAAGTCCCTTTACCTAGTTTTTGAAGTTATCCACCATCAATCCTGCTTTATTCTATTCATTAGACATAAGTCACTAAGTCCAGTCCACACTCAAGGGGAGGAGAATTAACCTCCACTTCTTGAAATGAGGAGTTATCAAAGAATTTGTAGACATTTTTAAAAAATCACTACAACTGCATAACTTTTTCAAACTTTAACTCTTTAATTTTATCTCTGAGACTGTATCCAAAGAAAACAATAAAATATAAGGGAATGCTATGTGAACCAAGCTATTTACATTATGTTATACCAATGAAAAATTAAAAAACACAACTAAATATCCAGCAATAGAGGAATGGTTTGATGAGTTACAGTACTTCTACAGAATAGAATATTGTACAACTATTTAAAGTTATTCTGAAACCTGTATAGTAACATGAAAAACGTCTGTGATGAAATCTTTATGAGAGAACAGAAAATTGTACATTGAAAAAATATGCACAAAAAAGAGACCAGATAGAAACATACCAAAATAACAACAATGGTGAAATCATGGGAGGTTTATTTTTCTCTGTTTTCAAATTTTCTGTTATGTAGCTGTTTCCAAAATTTTTTTATGAATTGTCCTGTAATGTATAATTCTATTATGATTTTTTTATTTTAAAAGAGAATTAAAGATAATACTGACTTTATAAATAAGGATTCAGTAGGCATTTATGTATTTTTTTTCCTGTGTAGCAAAAAATAGACTGTGCTCAGATTTATAGATAGACTTGTGAGGGGTTATATTACTGACGGAAGAGGTAGGGAAGAGGTGACACACTCGAAAGTGGTAATTAATTGAGAAGAATTTAATTAAAGGAGACAGAGTATGGTTGAACACCCTAGGGAGTTAGGGTGTCACCCTAGTTAGTCACCCTGCTTTGGCTTGAAGAGGCAAAGGGAAAGAGTGTCTGTAGCTCACAGAAGCTGTGATCTTCAGTGATCAGCCTCAGGGAGGTGAAACAAACAACCCTATGTTATTCTCTGACTCTCTAGATCACTTGTTCACCTCCCACTGATTGAACCAACCAGAATCCAGAGTGGAAAGAGTCTTCCAATAAAAGGTGAGCCTCCCATAACACAAAGAAGGGTAGAAAATGGATCTGGAAGAGCAAATGGAAATATCTAGCACATGGGGATTATTTAAAAATAGCTGGGTGGTGCTCTGATGAGAAGATTCCAAAGCTCTTACATACAATTTATACCTTTATACTAAAAATGTATATCGACAATGTTTGAGGAATATACATGTTGGCATCAAACTGTTTACATAAAGATGTCCAGATATCACACTAGTTATGGACATTTACACTTTTAGACACAAACACACTGCCTGCATTTTAGATCATGGCAATTCAAACTGATTCTTGCATCTGTTCATACATATCTTATACCAGGTTTTATATTAGTATAGACAGATGTACACAAACCAGAAGGACATTTTCAATGATACACCAGTGACCCTCCTGATAAATTTATTCCCATTCAAGGAAGAGATGTAGAAGTGGACATTTCCTTTAGCTGGACCATGAATTTCACCAAGGCAAGCCCCTTATTGGGTTGGGTTTAATTTGGTTTGGTTTTTGCTCACCATGCAACCATCACCTATCATAAATGTTAACAGGAAGTCAACAAAATTTATTCAATGGATGAATGAATGGATTTATTAAAGACTTTATCTTTTAAAGCCACTGGTGATATTTAAGGAGACTCAATAGATCTATGATTTTTAAATTTTATAAATATATTGGAAACTTTAGCTGTTTTCTAATGATTATAGTTATAACTGACCTTTCTATAGAAAAAATTAATTAGAACTTTTAGCCAAACTAGATATTTTATTCCAGTGTTGGAGGCAGTATAAGTCATTGCAGTGCTCTCTATTTAACAAATAATGGAACACTGATGCTTTTAACGTTAAAGTCACTGGAATTTGCATTCAAGTATGTATATTCATATTCCTGCTAGTTAAAGAGTAGTTATAAATTTCTATAGGTAACTATCTTTACCACTGTAGAAGTTTCATTATCACATCGTGTATAAAGTCCAATTTACCTCTTACATCCATTCAAAATATTTTAAACCTGCATAATTTCTGCATTATTATTAAATTAACATACTTTCCAACAATTCACAAGGTAACTATTCCAAGCTGTCAAATCTTTTCCACTTCTTGGGAATTAAAACTGTTATCGTTACTATTTTAAGGAGTTCAAGGGAAAGCTTAAAAGAATGAAAATTTATTACCCAAACCCATTATTTGGTTTAAAGCATAAAATCCAAAACCTCTAATCATTTGGATTTTGAACCTTCAACCACTATATAGAGTGTTTGAAAAACAAAAAACCCATGTTGTCTCATATTCCAGATATAAAGGTTACTGATATTCCACTGCCAATCTAGCATTTCATAGCATGACCCATTATCAAAAAGACTGAAATATAAGCAAATGGAGAAAGGTTTTAGCAACCAGTGAAACAGTCCAAAGAAATTCAGAATCAACAGTGTCCGAGTATCACTTGAAAATAATTGTAGACTCAAAGACTCTGAGGTATAAGACATAGCTTACACTGAATACATTCTAGCTGATGGAAGAATCCCTGATAATCAAAAAATTTTTTTCTACTACAAATCTGAAGCCAACATACTTTTTCATTAAATGTCATCATTAAATATTTATTCTGCATTTTCCCTGCTCTTTTTAAAGGCCTGAGAAAACCCTGGTAAGATTTTTTTTTTTTCCCTTCTACAGTAACAAATTGCAATGTGAGCTTGATCTCTAAGTTACATTTAAAGTCTTTGACAACACTTGGAAATACTTATTAATATTAAACATTGTATATATTTTTTCTCTTTCTTTCTTTCTTTCTTTTTTTTTTTTTTTTTTGCAGGACAAAAGAGTGTCTTGAACCAGAGCCAGTGTGAGTTTCTACAAACCACTGGGCAAGACATATTAATTCCACCTCCTCCCACATCTGCCATACAGAAAATCCAGCATGACTAATCTGGCCTACAGCTTGACAGAAACAGAGCTGAATATAAGCAATTATTCTTCCGGTCCCCCAGTGATTATCTGCTCAACCAACAGAACAGAAAGTGTCCTGACGGCCACTGGATGAAGACAGACGACCCTGTGCTCAGAGGCTGGAGTTATCCCAGAATAAGGCTGTATCAAGCACGACTGGATGAAAAGCTAAACCCAAGATTTAGCTTTATGGATAGGAATTTGAGTGAAGTATTGTAATATGTATCTCCCTGCATATTCTTTGCAAGTAATTATTTGTATATAAACCTCAGGTTGAAGAATCTATAGTGTGACCTCTTGTCCCTTTAGTATGACTCTTTAGATTCTTGTCTTCAAAGGAAGAAAGCTCCTAATACTATTAACCTAAAAGTGTCTTTAACTTCCTATTACCTCTCATGTTTTTTTTTGTTTGTTTGTTTCTGTAAAACAGTAGAGATCTAATTAGAGAGGCAATTTTTTTGTTTCTTGCGATTATAAATATAGAGCTTGCCTCATGAATATTCAGACAAGATTAGTCAGCTCTGTCCAACGGAACCTTCTGTGATGACGGAAATGTTCTAGATTTTCACTGTCCAGTACGGTAGCCACTAGCCACATGTGGCTCTGAGCACTTGAAATGGGCTGCTGCAACTAAGGAAATGGAATTATTTTATTTTACTTTAATTAATTTTAATTTAAATTTGAAAAGCCATACGTGGCTAGTGGTACTTACTGGACAGTGCAGGTCTGCAGAGCGCAATTTGAAGGCACCAAGTTGGCTCCTCTGTCCCCAAATTCCTGTATCCCTATTTCTCATAATGCCTCGGTCTCCATGACCCTTTAAGAAATGGGATGCTGGGCTTCCCTGGTGGCGCAGTGGTTGAGAATCTGCCTGCCAATGCAGGGGACACGGATTCGAGCCCTGGTCTGGGAGGATCCCACATGCCATGGAGCGACTAGGCCCGTGAGCCACAATTGCTGAGCCTGTGCGTCTGGAGCCTGTGCTCCACAACAAGAGAGGCCACGATAGTGAGAGGCCCGCGCACCGCGATGAAGAGTGGCCCCCACTTGCCGCAACTAGAGAAAGCCCTCACACAGAAACGAAGACCCAACACAGCCATAAATAAATAAATAATAAATAAATAAATAAAATTTTAAAGAAATGGGATGCTGAATGAAATTAAAATTCTGTTCCAGTCAAAGTTCTTTGTTGCAAACACAAGTCAATGCCAGTGGACTTACACAAAAAATGTCTTTGCCAGTATGTATACACCCCACAGAATCAACCGGAAGCCTGGAGAATCGAGCTTGAGCTGACACAGAGGAAGCTGATGCCTGGCCAAGGGCCTGCCACTGAGAACAGTCTCCTAGGATGCCATTGCTGGCCTTGACATTGCTGGACGCTCGCCACCACACTGCAGGATTCTGCTGCCCTTGGTCACTCTCTGCTGGCCATTGAACTCTCCACCCCACAGTGGCCACTTCTCATCATCTTTAATTGAACTTTTGCCGTTTGTGTCACCACTTAAAGATCCTGTCAGTCCATGGAGAGGAAATATCTGCTCACCTTTCAGGTTCATAGATTCTGCTTTCTCCCCACGTAGGGGCAAGGGACGGGGGGGTCGGTGTAGGCAAAAGCACTCATTTAAATGAAAAGTTCCAATTTTATTTCTAAAGAGATTAACCTTCGTGCAAACTGTAAAGAAGTGGAAGCAGAAACAGAGCAATTTGCATTCTTTTCAATTTTCTGAATATGGTTTTTATTCGTCATTAGCCACTAAATTATAGCATAAAATTGTATAAATATAATTATTATTAGTTATAAGTATATATAATTGGTCATGAAGTTATAATTCATAATTTATAATGGGCTTGGTTAAACTAGTGGCTGATTCTATCGAAATCTCTACAGAAAGATGTCAGGAGAGCTGCACCGCTTGGTGTGCGCCTGCCGCCTAGTGGCAAGATGCTATTAACACTACCACAGAGATCCCACAGGGCTTGAAAGGCAAGGTTTGCCAGAGTTTTTCCCACTTTACTGTTTTCCTAACGTTTTAACCCAATCCACCAGATAATCCTTAGGACTTTGAAATTCTCTTCCATTATATTCCATTCCATTCCACGCCAGGTTGACTGCAAACTATAAATCTCTGAGAACCAAAGTGTATCTTAGCAGCACTTTGAACCACATTCCCTAAACCAAGTTCACTAAGACTGCTTTTATGTTACTTGTGTCCAGAAACGATGCGTGGATTGGGCATACTATTAAGGTCCCACAGAGAATATCTTGGCCACTATTACGAAAATGCAAATTAACACTGGAGTCCTTGATGTCATGGACTTCTGACTTCTAAAGGGATTTTTTTCCCCCCCGAAAGAGTGATAAGCTTAGTTTAAGAAAACAATGAAAGAGGATCTATCGGTATTTTTTTCAGACCGCTCTAAGGTGGTATGGCTGAAAAGACGAGATGAAGTTGCGATAGGCAGCATGAATGGAGGTCCAGGCTCCCCAGAGACAGGCTGGGTCCAGGGGCTCCCTGGGCTTGGTTCAGGCTATTCTTGATTCATACTATGAAAGGCAATAAGTAAACATTTTTAACCTGGATCTGGAAGTAGGAGGAAGATTTGGAGTATTAACCGGGATGGCAAGACAGATTTGAGGTTTGGGGACTGAAGAATCTGGGGACTATTTCAAAGCAGATCTTGACTGGAGAAGAGAAAGATCGTTTCCTATGTGGGGGTTAGGGTATGATGATAGGGGTTTTGAAAAGTGAATGACTTCCATAAAACTGCTGAGTGGGTGGAGCATGGAGGCAGAGGTCTGGTAAGGGCGGAGCTACGGTTCTCAGGGACTGAGCGGGCCAGGTCAGGGGGACTCGCTCTTCTTCTCAGATGCTCCCCTGCCCTGATGCTTGCCTGGCCATCCCCTTCTTCTTTGCCTTTGTGTTACCCTCTCCCTCCTTTGCAATGACTGACTCGTTTTTTTCATAAACAGCTGTAGCAGTTTTATCAAAATTATTACATGGAGTTCATAATATGACTTACTGGGTATCTAAAATTGGTGAGTTGAACCTTCTGTACTTCTCTCTTAAGAGTAAGTCTCCAGTGAAGTTTCTTCTTAACGGTTGATGACCTTCAAATTGTTTTCTTGTTGATGCACAGCTTTAAATAAAGCCAACAACAACAACAACAAAAGGCTCTTTAGTCCTAAAAATTAAAGTTACCTTTCCACTCTCATCAGAGCCTAATATCTAGAGACTGGCTACTCTCCAAAGAGCTTACATTTGTGCATGCATGCTCATGCCTGTCTAATTAGAGCCTAGGCAGAGCTAAATCCTATCATCACGTGGCTTTAGAGACAATCATTCCTGAGCTAGACTTTTTTTTTTAGGTAAGAGTGATACCCTTGGAGAACTCAGTAATAGTAGCACTCTTAAAATGACTCAAAATAGGTTGCGATTATTCCACAAATATTTATTATAAATATGAACAATAACATGTTAGATACGTAATAAAAATGTAGCCTCGGGGCTTCCCTGGTGGCGCAGTGGTAGAGAATCCGCCTGCCAATGCAGGGGACATGGGTTCAAGCCCTGTTCCGGGAAGATCCCACATGCCGCGGAGCAACTAAGCCCATGCGCCACAACTACTGAGCTACTGAGCCTGCACTCTAGAGCCCGCAAGCCACAACTACTGAGCCCCCATGCCGCAACTACTGAAGCCCACGCGCCTAGAGCCCGTGCTCCGCAACAAGAGAAGCCACCTCAATGAGAAGCCTGAGCACCGCAGCAAAGAGTAGCCCCCGCTCACCGCAACCAGAGAAAAGCCTGCGTGCAGCAACGAAGACCCAATGCAGCCAAAAATAAAATAAAAGTTTTTAAAAAAGCATCTTAAAAAAAAAAAAAAAAAAGTAGCCTCCTTCAAAGATGTTACACCTGCATATTCTTCCAAAAGGGTAAAAGATGTGAAAACTGTCGAATGTTCTCCATTTCTGATCTCAAGACCCTGTAAGACTGTTTGCAGAGAAGCAGCACAGGGCGCTATAGCATCTAATATCTAAAGAGGCACACTCTGCGCTTTCTTCCACTGTCTCCAGTATGGGAAAATTGATTCCTTACTTTTCATTCCTTAGAATTCTTCAGTGACCTTCAACACTCATTTTCTCATTTTGTGGAGGTATCTCAGTCCTGGTACGAAGTTTTGTTTCTTGTTTTTAGAGTCTTCGGACTGGGAGCATAAATTTGATATCCATGGGAAAAGCTGAGGATTCCAAGGAAGTTATGTTCTTATATTAACCTACCCTATAGGATATCCATAAAGGGTATAAGGCGTTATACCAATATACAGTGATTCACTGGGATAGAAATGATCTCAGAAAGATAATCGCAAAGACATGAGCTTAAATTTCTTTATGCAAATCAGTATTTTTTTTAAAAATTTATTTTTGGCTGTGTTGGGTCTTCGTTTCTGTGCGAGGGCTTTCTTTAGTTGTGGCAAGCGGGGGCCACTCTTCATGGCGGTGCGCGGGCCTCTCACTATCGCGGCCTCTCTTGTTGGGAGCACAGGCTCCAGACGCACAGGCTCAGTAGTTGTGGCTCACGGGCCTAGAGGCTCCGTGGCATGTGGGATCTTCCCAGACCAGGGCTCGAACCCGTGTGCCCTGCATTGGCAGGCAGATTCTCAACCACTGCGCCACCGGGGAAGCCCCAGTACTTCTTTTTATTTGTTCATTCTACAGATGAATACGAAGTAATTTCATCCAATACGGTTGCTGTGTGGTGTACACACATATATTCATTAATGTTAAAATCGTGCACATTATATATAATGATTATGCACATAATTCAGAGACACTCCATTTACTGGGGTGCTTCCATGCGGAGTCAGGTGCGCTCATAATCAGAGGAAAGGAGAAAGAAAACAATCTCGGAAGCATTCGTTTCTTTTCCGTTTCAGCAACCATCAAGCCGGGCCTTCAGTCTCACTACCTTCAGGATTCTTTCGGGGTTTTTAGCAATCACTTTAGAACCAGCTGTATGCTAAGTTGAGAATTGCCACCACAAAAGAAAACACTGTAGTGAAGAACCGGCTAGGAAAAAAGCGTACACCGAGAGAAGCCCCGGCCTTGCGGGAGGCGTTGGTGGAGATAGATGGCTGCTCCTACAATCCCTAAGTGGCTTAAAAGAGTTCAAATTCTCAGAGCACAAGATTTGTGTTTCTAACTCCGGTGGTCTCTGGATTCACAACCCAAGGTGCTTCCTCCTCACGCACAGTGCACGGCGGACTTCGGCCCCGCAGCCCCTCTTGGTGGTGCATTCCCGCGTCCCCCCAAAACGCCGCGTGCAAAGGAGGCGCCCCGGCCGCTCGCGCCAGCTTCCGGGTCTGGAGCACCAGCCCCGCCCTCGCCGCCCCCCGCCTGTTGACCGAGACCCGCAAGTTGAGGCTTCCCTTCCTAGCAGGAGGCAGGGACGTTGGCCTCGGCGCCTAAGGACTTCGTCGAGGCGCATCCCCAGGGGTGGCGGCTCGCCCCCTCCGCGCGGGGCCGGCGAGGGATCCGGTCAGTGCGCACGACTCCCGGGTCTGCCCCTCCCGGCCCTGCCCCGCGCGCGTCTCCGCGGCCCGCGTCCGCCGCCAAGGGTCCTCGCCCCCTGCCCGGCGCGTTCGCCCCAGCCCAGGGGCCAAGCCGGGTGCGGGAGGGCCAAGGTGGACGCCTTCACTCCCCGCCTCGGGCGCCCCTGAGGTGCCCAGCGACGAGGGCACGAGGCCCCGGGGCGCAGCGGGGACGGCTCGGAGCGCCGCAAGCGGCCGCCCGAGGGCGCAGCGGGCCGCGCCGGGCAGGCGGCCGCGGGGGGGCTGGGGCGCGGGCGGGACGCGCGGAGGCGGGGCGGAGGCTCCCACCGCCTCCTCCTCCCCAACCTCCTCCGCCTCCGCCTCCTCCCCGTCCGCCTTCTCCGCGCCCTCCTCTCGCAGCCACCGCCTCCGCCGGACGGAGGAGCCGGGAGTCCGCGGCGCCGGCTCGGGGCTGCGGGATGGGGAGTTAGCGCCACGGCGGCGGCAGTGGCCGCGGAGCAACCGGCCGCCGCCCCCGGGCCCGTCCCGCCGGGGACGCCGGGCGCGGCCAGCCAGCCCCGGAGCCAGGCCCGCGGGCGGCGGCGGCGGCGGCGGCGGAGCTGGGCAGGTGGATGCGGCTGGAAGATGGCGCCCTCGGGCCCGGGCAGCGTCAGGCGGCGGTGCCGGCGGGTGCTGTACTGGATCCCCGTGGTGTTCATCAGCCTCCTGCTCGGCTGGTCCTACTACGCCTACGCCATCCAGCTGTGCATAGGTGAGTGCGCGCCCGCCCGCGCTCGGCCCTCCCCCCGCCCCCGGAGGGCCGGCCCGGCCACTCAGCGGCCTCTGCGCTCGCCCCTCGCCCCCTCCGCCGCCCACTCGACAGTCCCGGGACGCGGGGACGCCGAGCGCACGGCGCCGCGCGCCCGCTCTCCCCATCCCGGAGCCTGTCGCGTCCCGGGCGCCGCCAACTGGCTGCTTCTCGGCCGGCGCCGCGGTGGAAAACAGCCTCGGGGCAGCCTCCTTCCGCTCGCGCTACCGTCGCCTTCCCCTCGCAACTCTCCGGTTACGGTGCCACCTCCACCCCGACGCTCGCGCAGCGCAGCCACCCCCGCCCTCGGCAGGACGGCACCCGGGACAACGGCGGTGTCCGCCGCCCCAGCCTCCGCCGAGGGCTGAGGCCCGGGGAGGCTGCGCTGGAGGCTGGAGGGCTCCGAGCTGGGCCCAGGATCTGAGCTGCGCCAGACCCGCGCGGGGGACGGTGGCCTCGCGTGTCAGAGCTGCCCGTTTCTGGTTGTCCTTAATCCACTTTTTAAAAATTGGTGACAGCCCTCAGGGGCGTTTTTGCTGCCTTTATGATCTTTGAGCATTGCCAATTGGACACTTGCTAGTGAAGAGGAGGTGGAGGTGGGTGGGTGGTGAGCTACTATAAAGTATTTTCGAAGATATATGCAGTACGCAAGACCGTAATTTAGATGTTAGAATAATGGAAGGGAAAAAGGAGGCGACCATCTGATGTTTTTTCATCCAGAGAGCCAAGTGGCTCAAGTCCAAGTTTTAGGCTCCAGAATCGGTTGGATGGGGTATTTGCAGCGCTGAAGATGAGAAGAAAAAAAGTTGATCACGCACGATTAGGGAATACAATTCTGTTCCTTAATGTAAGCCGGTTTCTACCTTAGAGGTTTTGTGAAAGCTCATCGTGTTGTCAGAAAAGGTGATAAACCAGAGGATGACCTTTCTGCCAGTGACTTGAGAACGCTTTTTGTGTTTTGTGTTTTCGCCCTCCGGAGCACTTGCTTCCGGTGAGGCCAGGAGAAAGGTTAAATAGTGGCCTGTTTAGTTGAACCTTCTCAATTTAAGCGTTTTGCAAGCTGCAAGATTCAGACATAGAATCTTCTCTGAAGCCATCTTACCTCAAAATGTTGCCCCTTGTGAGAAATGATAGGTGTCAGAATAATACAGCAAAATAATTACTGACATAACTTTTAACAGAATTGAGACTAACTTCCCATTTCATATAGTTTTAAAATTCGATATTATTACTATATTGTTTATTGAATTTAGAAACAATATTTCAGTACAAAAGTAGCTTTTTTTAAAAAGAAAAGGATTGGGTACCGAAATCATCAAGACAGTGCAACTGAGTATGTAGCATTCAAGTTATCAAAAATGTATAGGAAAAAATTTTCAGAAACATGTTGTACTTTTTGTATTAGCTATTAATATTAAAACAACTTGTCTTATTGAGGTATACTGAAATGTTACATAACTATTAGAAACGTTTGTTGTATTTCATTCCTTCTCCTCTTAGAAGCAGTGAGCAGTTTAAATTACTGTAGCTGGTGCAAAAGAGGAAAGTCTCAGAAGGCCTCAGTTGTCAAAACAGGCAATTTATTCACCTACATTATCACATTAAGCTAAGAAGCTTAGCCTGATGCAGTCTCATGCCCATCAGGAGGAAACACATGAAGGCTGGGAGAGCTTTTCTTCCCTTTCGATTACCTCTGCCCCAGCTGAGTTCTACATAGGATGTCTTACTGTATTGAGTGGACAGGTGATGGAGGAGCTAAATGGAAAACCGCTGTTTTATCTGGATATTATTTATATATATTTTATATATTTTTAATTTCTGTAAGTTTAAGGTAAATCTAAAATATCCATGAAATCCACATCACTATTTTAGTAAGTGAAAATTTGACTGAGGGGGGAATGCCTCTTTTTAAACTGCCTAAGTGACATGGCCTGTTTTTGATACTTTCCCTGGAGATCAAGAATGAAGTCTCATGTCACTTCTCGTCATTGCCTCCCTCGCTTGGTACAATGCCTGTCATGTTGAAAGCAATCAACAAATAGCCTTGAATAAACAACAACGAAATGATTCAGAGGCAATCTCTCTGAAGTTGTCAGAAAGTAGTTTTTCTATTAAAGCTATAGAAACAAATTGTAAGTAATCGTATGAAAAGTCTAGATCCTAGAGTAAAGAAGACAGCAAATTGAAAATGATTCTAGACGCTATGGCAGTTTAGGAGGGGTAAGCTCTAAAAGCTTGGATAGCCTTGGTTGGGTGGGAAGTTGAAATTAACTGTACAGTTCCCTTACAGGCACCGGGAAAAGGGCCACTAGTGTGGCAGGCACACAAAACCAGGCTTCTCTCCTTTTCACAAACAAAGCAGAGAGGAATGCCAACCTTCCCTACCCCCCAGCATTATTCGCATCTCTGATGGCCCTGCCCTTTGTGGATTCTGTTTCTCTTGGAAGTTGCCATTTACCATCAGATTTTCCAAATTTTACCCATAAAACATTGGCCAGGGTTGGGACCAGAGGATGGGGGTTGGGGGTTGGGAATTAGAGTGAGTAACAAACAGAATAGAAAAACAGGGCGGTTTACCCTGGCCTTGCTTCTGTATCTGCTGTCAGCAGAGATGACCCTGAATATAAATTACTTTGTGCCCTTTGCTGAATTAACTGCAATTTAGGAGTAGTGCTTACCCTGGTATCCTTGGAAACTGGAGATAATGATTCTCATTACAGTTAGTTTCTATATTTAACAACGTGGATGTGTGTGGCTCTCTAGGCACTTTTTCAATTAGCATAATGTTTGCTTAGTGTTTGTATTTTAGAAAAAATAAACTCATATCTCTTTGGAATATGTGTACATAAAAAATATATGGGATGTACATATATTGTATGAGAGTCAAGTATTTGGGGTAAGTTTCCTTCCTAGTCTACCAAAGAAGAGAGAAGACAGAGCTGCTGCTATTTGTGATCATTTCAGAACATGTTTATCTAGTTAATTGATTAACTGGTCTCTTCTAGTCCCTCCCTCTCCCTCCTACTACTCTCTCCACTCCAGCTTCTTTTGTGTCTTCTCTGTCTTTTGATCCCTTTAATTACTAGTTAGCTCATTTTCCATAAAGTAAGATAAATTCAAAGGGTAAAATTTGTAAGGTGGGTAATTAGGATGCAGAATAGAGGGAATGACGGTAATCTGCAGGCATGCTTGGTTCAGGGAACATACTAAGCATGGCTTATGTGTTTTCCAGAAACATTATGGCAGTCGCTGTGTTAACTTTGCTGAATACGGTAACTGAAGTTTTTCCCTTTTAAGTGCTAACATTTAAAATTGTTTTAACTATTTTTATACCTTTTAATTTGATAATAATTTCAAAGTTACAGAAGAGTTTCAAGAATAGTACCAGAAAGCTCCACATACCCTTGTTTAATAATTTTGGTTTCACTTTTCTAAAATGTATTCCTTCCCTGCCTTCACCTTAGGCAGGTGCCATGAAACATTTATTATTAAGTTGTGTGCTCATATGGTTCTGAGTTTGCTTATGGATTTACTGAAGTCATTTCAGAGAATCATGAAGATTGCAAAGCTTAAAGATCATTTAGGCCAACTGTCTCTGGCATTTGTAGATGCAGACATTAAATGTCCAAGAGTTGCTACCAGTTCTATGTCCTTCTTCCAAATTAACCAATGTGATTTCAGCTTCTGTGGTACAAATGTTCAAATGTCTCCCTTTCCTTGCAGACCCCTCACCGCATCTCTCTAGCCCAGTGAAGTCCTTTAGCAAGTCCATTAAACTTTATTGTTGTTGTTTAATAAGAGTTAACACAGCTCTGAAAGTAAGGGAAACAGCCTTTATATAATGATTTCACAATTTTCAAAGGGTTTATAGTTTGGGCCAGATAGTTACAACCACTCAACACGACTGTTGTAGCACAAAAGCAACTTTAGATAATTTAACAAATGGGTGTGACTGTGTTCCAATAAAACTTTATTTATAAAAATAGTCAGCAGGCCAGACGGCCCTTGGGCAATAGATTGCTGACCCTGGAGTATGTTAGAAGTTAGACCATTAGAATATTGGGGTTTTACTCATGGTTTTGCAGTCTTTATTATTAATAAACACCTCTCAGAAATGATTGCAACCTCTTATATTCCACAGTGATTATTGAAGATGTTCAAGAATTCAAAGAATTAGTCTACATACTTAGGGATCAGTTTAGGAGATAGAAAATTACGTTTTCCTTCTTTTAAGGATATCTTTAAGGATAAAACATATAAAGCCTCATACGTGGATTCTGTTGTGATCTACCATTAATTCAAGGCCATTGCACGTTCAAGGATGGAGACTGAATGGGGCTCTAAGTTGTTTTCCATCATGAAATGAATTTGAGCCCCACAGAGAAAGAACTGTGTTTTTGTTATTGGTAAACTATCATTTTTAAAAATTATGCAGGACATTAAAACTTTTTTAGAAAAAACTACTAACAAATGATCTTGAGAATACAAGTGTTACCATCTATAATTATTAAAATAGTTTTAAATGACACAGAAAGCACATCCATAGAAGATGTACACATGCTAAATGTTTAATGCCTAAATACTTAGAAATTATTTCTTGTTGACAGTTGATTTAAAATATATTAGTTCTTTAACTTTTCTTGATATTATCAAATACTTTCAAGATTTTTAATTGTCCAAATAGAGGGATAAGAACTCAGCATTTCTTCAAATCTAAAATTCAAATGTATAAAATGTGATGTACTCCAAATTCTTGACCTATGTACCATTTGACTTTAATATAAATGGTCAGTGGGAAAGGAGAAAAAAAGACTCTGCTTAATGCTTTCTTGGTTCCATTTAGTGTGTCAGAAAGCTTTTTAATTTATATATTGGACAATGCAGCATTACTGTTTGCTATTAAATCCTATTAGAGATGACATAGGTAACGCAGTTACCATGGTACTTAGCATGCAGAGGTGCTCACTAAAAGTCGAATGAATTAATGTGTTTGATTTTTATGAAACAATTGTATAATGTAAATAGGTAAGAGAAGAGGGTCTAGAAGTCAAAACTCAATTTAAAGTTTGTTGTGGAGAAAAAAAGTTTACTTTCAAATGCTTACTGAGAGTGCCGTGTCCATGCTGTCAAAATAAATACTTGCTCAAGTGTTTCCAGTAATTAAGCAGAAGCTGAAGGGGTGGTTTCTTAAGTCAAGATAATTGTCTCTAGAGAAGGTGCATTTCCGCAAGGTTAAAAAGAGGCCAGCTTCAGAGGGTTTTGAGCAGGGTTCATTCAAAAGCATTTATTGAACCTTTGTTATGTGCTAGGCACTTTTTCCCCCCGAGATGATTTAGAGGAGAACTGAATAGACATCTTTTCCTCACAGCTAAGGGGAAAAATTGCCTCTGGAAAAGCAAAACAGAACAAAACTAAAGCCTTTCCTCCAGCTTGCGCATGAGGAGAAGGGTTGGTAACTTTCAAAATGCGGCTCGCATGGCACAGGGGCAGGAAGGAGAAATGGAAGATGAAACACCCCAGTCCCGGGAGCCTGTGAGTTGGCTGCTGTGCCAGTGTTAAATCAGAACGATCAATACAGCACGTGAGACGAGCTGACGGAGAGCGCTTCACTGGTAATGCCTGGCTAATCATATTATCGATCTACCACGTATAAACACCTCAGAGCGAGATTATGACCGGTACTTTTTGCCTCAGCTACATGCTACGTGGTTGTTTCAGTTGCCTCATTTCTTACCTAATGCTCGGGCAACTTTTACTCTGCTCTCAGCTTAGGGCCTGTGACTTGGTGGGTAAATGTGAGAACTTCCTGAACACAACTCATTGAATCCATGGGAAGACTGGAGAACCTAGCTTAGAAAATGAGCAGAAACCAAGAGCAGGTGGGTGAAGCAGAGCTGATGCCATACCGTTGGCGGGAGCTGCTGCCCTAGTGGCCACCCCTGCTCCCTGTGACTCCGTAAGGATGGTCCTGGGAGCATCAGCTGGCTGACCTGTTCTCGTGCCCACACCCCAGGCAACAGGGTTTATTTAGCAAGAGCAGGTGTTTGATCTCTTTGGCCTCCGTGGTAGGAAGAAGTGCCAGGAGGACGAAAACCAAACAAACCAAAAGGACAAATATTCCAGAGATTAGTGTAGATGGAGAGTTCTCAGTGATCTTTGTTTCATTTGTTTTTCTTTTTCATCTTGATGGAAAATTTGTGGTTTTTCTTCTCAGAAAAATGGAACCAGGACTTACATGTTGTAATTTATACTGCTGATTTCATGCATTTTGACTGTTGTATCACGTCTCTCAGCCTTCTTTCCTCTAGGAAGTGGTGAGTTCGTGGGTCCCCTGAGACTCCAACATTGTGATGACTGGAGAAATACTATCTCATCTTACTTGCAAAATGATAGATTTGCCATAGATTCTTTTTTTTTTTTTTTTATAAAGATAATCTTTAAAGACTGTTGCTTTTTTTTTTTTTTAATTAATTTATTTATTTACTTCTGGCTGTGTTGGGTCCCCGTCTCCGCGCGAGGGCCCTCTCCAGTTGCGCCAAGCGGGGGCCACTCTTCATCGCGGTGCGCGGGCCTCTCACTATCGCGGCCTCTCTTGTTGCGGAGCACAGGCTCCAGACACGCAGGCTCAGTAATCGTGGCTCACGGGCCTAGTTGCTCCGCGGCATGTGGGATCTTCCCAGACCAGGGCTCGAACCCGTGTCCGCTGCACTGGCAGGCGGGTTCTCAACCACTGCACCACCAGGGAAGCCCCTGCCATAGATTCTTAATGTTCTCCGTTGGGCAAACAGTTTTACAAAGATTGCTTAGAAAGATAGTCTTAATAGTATGTGGAAGCCTACGATTTTGTATTACCATGTAGATATATAACAGAGAATTAATAGTAAAAGTATAACATAATTGAATTAATTTCTTTAATAGTCCATTAAACATTGTTGAAATATTTTTCTCTAATTCTTTTAAGGGTAGTTTTATGATATCTTAATTGTTATCTCAGTCAAATGCTGAGAATGGAAAAGGGTGGAATTTGCAAGGCAGCAGGTGGGGTGAGGGCAGCTGGGAGGAGGTAGATGACCTGATTTCTTAAGAAGCATATGTTAGCAATTAAGTAACCGGCTATGATTGCCTGAAATTTTTCCTTTAAAATTAAATCACATTTGAAACATTTGTGTATCATTTTTCCTAATTTGACTTTTCATCTGACTGACTTTTAAATTCAATTATAAATATTTGTGCCAGAAATGTTAAAAATCCATTTTTATTTGGGAGACACTGGAGCAAAAATATCTGCTGCATTTATCATCTTAGCGCTTCTCTGCACTCTAAAATGCATACTTGATGGTAGTTCATTTTAGATATGTTGTTGATTACATTTTTAAATGCAAATGAAAGAGAAGTGCTTTTACAGATGACTGAGCTTTATTTCTTTGCCAGTATTTCTCCATGGTATCCTGAAATTTCTCCTCATGTAGAGTGTCAATTAAGCTTTCCTGCTATACTTAAAGTATTTTGACCTCTTTGGATTTATTCACTAGCATCGCCACCCTAAAGGAACAGAATGGTCCAGATCAGTTTGTCAGTAAAATAAACACCAAGCAATAATCAAAAAACCTTTTTCTCTACATCCTTTAAAACCAAATATCCAAAGAGTACAATAGTTTCAAGGTAATTTGTTCATCTTCATGGTCATCTTATAATAGATACAGTCCTTGTAAAAAGCAGCTCATATATTTCCAAGAACTTTATAGATTTATTTGATTGTAACTCGGTGAAATTTGGCAGACCAGAATGCTTTGTAATGCTTATCTATTTTCTTATATATATAGATAAAATTAAATTTCTGACTTTGTTTATTGCATTATGTAAAAAATGGATTTTCACTGTATTTGAATGAGTATGTTTAGAATGAGGTGACTGAAAACTCAGACTAGATTGTGTCCCTGATGGTTTTGGGGGCCCGAAGGTCATCTCAGGAGAGGTAGTAGGTGGCTGAATCTAAAGTGTGGCTTTTCACCAAATTGGTAGGGATGTGAGAGATGGTGCAACTTAAAGTACAGTCTCTGTAATGTCCGTATAATTCACATTGGGCATATGATAGTGGGAAAAACAGCCTGCTCCAAAACAGCTGATGCTGAGCCCTAATGAGAGACACCTGGTACCATTTACCAACCGAGAAAAAGATTTCAGTGTTATGAGCCTCAAACTGTAAGTCCCAAGCCTGCTCTGAATTGCAGGGACTAATATGTGATCAGGTTTTTTACTTGGTGGCCAACTCCATGTGACATGTTGTAGGAAGAAAGGCAATAAGGGATTTATGTGCTTAACTAGGACTAGTGATTATACAGGGCACCTCCAGGGAGGTCCATTAGTGTGAAGGGATGAAGGGCAGAGACCAGCTGGACTTAATCAAGGTTTTAATTATAGCATATTTTTAATGAAATGCAGCTTATTCCAGGACTAGGACATATCTAAAAACTAAGATATGCAGAACTGAGAGCTGTATGTCGGTTGGAGGGGGTGGAGAGCAGTGATTCATTTGTAGGCCCCCATAAACTTGCATTTTAGCAAGCAATTTTAAAATCCAAGGATTGAATGCATTTCAAACCATCCATAATTTATTGAGTACCTTTCTAATTTATTCATTCATTCAAAAATATTTGTTAACGACTGTTAGAGTTTACATTCTAGTTGGAGGATAGGAAGGACAAATAAGAGACACAGTAGCTTATATAATGTGTTAGAGGGTCCTAAGTATCATGACAAAAAAGCAAAAAGCAGAGCAAAAATGATTGGGAATGCCAGTGAAGTTTTCCTTTTTTAGTTTTTAGATCGCCATAATAAGTCTAGTTGTCATCTGTCACCATTCAAAGATATTACATAATTACTGACTATATTCCCCACCCTGTACTTTGCATACTTGTGACTCATTTATTTTGCAACTGGAAGTTTGTACCTCTTAATCTCGCCCACCTATTTCTCTCCTCCCCCCACCAGCCTCCCCTCTGGCAACCACCTGTGTGTTCTCTGTATCTAGGACTGTTTAGTTGTGTTGTTCATTTGTTTTGTTTTTTAGATACTACATATAAGTGAAATCACATAGTATTTGTCTTTCTCTGACTGATTCATTTCACTTAGCATAATGCACTCTAGGTCCATCCATGTTGCTGCAAATGGCAAGATTTCATTCTTTTTTATGGCCAAGCTATATTCCATTGTATATATAGACCACATCTTTTTATCCATGCGTGTGTGTGTGTGTGTGTGTGTGTGTGTGTGTGTGTGGTGGGATGGTCAAGGAATTTAAGCAATGACTCAAAGATGCTGAGGGATTGAACCATGCTTGCACTGGGAAGAAATGCATCTCAGGCGGAGGGAACCATCAGTATGGAGGCCCTGAGGCAGGAGGGTGTGAGCGTGTTAGAGGAGGAACAAAGTGATTTTGGCTGGAGGGGTGTGAGCAGGGGGAAGGGACGTAGGTGACAAGGTCAGAGAGGTGCAGAAGAGGTACAGATTATGGGGCCTCATAGGCCATTGTGAGGATTTTGGCTTTACTTGGGTTGGAACGGGGATCCGTGGCAGAGTGCTGGCTAGCACAGTGACATGCTGTGACTTACGTTTAAAAAGATCATCCTGGCTGCTGCGTACTCTGGGCTGTCCGCTTCATCAATCCAGGTGAGAAATGATGATGTGTCAGACCACGGTGGGGACAGTGGGAAGGGAGAGAGGTTGCCAGCTTCTGCATTTCTTTTTAGAGACAACAGGATTTCCTGACAGACATTTGTGAGTTGTGAAAGAAAGGAAGGAGCCAATCGATGCCAATGTTTTGGCCTGAGCAACTGGACGAATGGAGATGAGCTGAGATGCACAAGATGTAGGTAGAGCGGAGCTGGGTGGGGATGGGGTGACCGTAGATCACCAGTGTTATGTGGACATGGAAACAGAGCTGCTGAGTGAGCAGTTGCGTAGATGAGCTTGGCACTGGGAAGAGAGTCTGGGCGGGAGGAGTAAATTTGGGAGTCCTCAGCGTTTAAATCGATTTAAAGACTTAACATCGGATACATTTGTCCCAACAAGAGAGTGAACGTAAATTGAGCAGAGACGAGGACCAAAGATGACCAGCACTGAGAGTTGAGGAGATGAGTAGGAACCAGCAAAGGAGACTGAGAAGGGACGACTAGTGAAGTGGAGGAAAACTAAGAGAATGTGGGGTCCTGAAGCCTGGGGAGGAGAAGGTGTCAAGGAGGAGGGAGCACTCGATGTTGACAGATAGGCTCATACGTCAAGTAAAATAAGGACTGAGAATTTAACAATGTGAGATTGAACTCTTGTTTTAATTTATTACTGACTGTGCTCTGAAGACCCCCAAATTTAATTTTTAAAGTTTTACTAAAATGAAACACATATAGCAGTGTGTGAGTCGCTGGGATATCTGTTATTCCTTCAATCCAAATTAAAAAGACCTTATTCTATTAGATAAGCTTAACTTTCTTATTATCTGAAGATTACCTGTAGAAGATTTCGTTGAGAGCAGCAACAATGTCTGGTTACAGTTGTAGCCTTGATGCCTGACACAGAGTAGCGTTCAAGACATACTTCTCTTAAATGAATGGATGCCCACTGAACTTGTTTAATGAGCCTTTTGTGATCGCAGTAGACATTTCAAGCTTCAAAGAACGTGAATCCTTTACGAGAGAATTACCTGCTTAACTTTTTATTATTTGATCACTCAGATGTTCGTAAATGAGTTTGTAATATTTTTATGGTTTCAAATTATTATGGGCCAAGTTGTACCCTTCCCCCGCCCCCCATTTCATATGTTGAAGTCCTAACCCCTAGGACCTCAGAACATGACTGTATTTGGAGATAGAGCCTTTAAAGAGGTAATTAAATTAAAATTAGGTCATTAGAATGAGTCATAATACCATATGATTGGAGGAAATTTGGACACACACATATAGAGGGAAGACCATGTGAAGACACAAGGAGAAGTCAGCCAAGGAGAGAGGCCTCAGAAGAAACCAAACCTGCTAAATCTTGATCTTAGATTTCTGGCCTCCAGAATTGTGAGAAGATAAATTTCTGTTGTTTAAGGCATCCAGTCTGTGGTACTTTGTTATGGCAGCCCTAGTGAACTAATACACAAATATAATAATCAAATGCCTCTTTTTTTTCTTTCTGAATATTGAAATGTAATCATTTATAATAAGGATTTAGATGACAACATTAATTTTATAACCCATTTGAAAAGTTAAAAGATTAAGAACAATTTAGAATATGCAAAATATTTGCCCTAATATATAAATATAAAATAATCACTAAAAAAATGAGTGAAATGCATTTGCAGGAAGCACTCAAACTTAGCCAGCATTGCCCAGAGCTGCTATATTCCATTTTAAAAGTTTTCAGCTAACTAAAATCTCCCCTTATAATGCTAAAATTTTTACCCATTTTAGATTAAAAGAAAGAAAGACTTTCTAAAATATTCAACTCCCCCTTCCTTGCCCCAGTCTTCTTAGAGTATGCTGTACATAATTTAACTTTAATTTGAAGCTGTCAATCTGAGATGGACACATGTATGCAGTTAATATCCAAAAATACCCAAGACCCTTGAAGTCTTTGGATTTTGCATTCATTCACTGAAAAAGGCCAAGGAAGTGTGGAATTTGTAATTTTGCCTAGGTGTTCTTCTGAATCTCAGACACTGAGAATCTGGGAAGACTCATGAATGAACCACTTCGGTGGAAATGCCTAGCTAGATATCTGCATCTCAGCAAAGCTTTGTTTTTCTTTACTTACCACTTCTGAGCTTACTTTCTTAAAAAGATCAAACAACAAAATTCCTTCATTGTAGAAATAACCAGAGATGAGAAAGAAAACTTTAGCTACAGGTGAATATTAGTTTAATTTGTGGTTTGGGAATAGTCTCTGGAGCAGGTGATTTTTAAATGTTTTTATTGTGATAAAATATACGTAACATAAAATTTTGCCATTGTACCCATTTACCATTTTGACTGCGTTTTAAGTGTGCAGTTCAGTGGCATTAAGTACATTCCCATTGCTGTGCAACCATCACCACCATCCACCTCCAGCAATTTTTAATCTTCCCAAAATGACACTCTGCATCCATTAAGCAATAATTCCCCATTCTCCTTTTCCCCCAGCCCCTGGCACCCACCATTCTACTTTCTGTTTCTATGACTTTGACTATTCTAGGTACCTCATATATGTGGAACCATGTATTTGTCTTTTTGTGTCTGTTTATTGCACTTAAGCATATGTCTTTAAGGTTTATCCATGTTGTAGCATGTGTCAGAATTTCATTCCTAATGGTCTATAATATTCCATTGTATTATGCACCACATTTTGTTTATCTGTTCATTTGTTGGTGAACATTTTGGTTGTTTCCACCTTTTGGCTATTGTGTATAATGCTGCTGTGAACATTCATCTGCAAATACATGTTCAAGTCTCTGATTTCAGTTCTTTGGGTATATACCCAGAAGTGGAATTGTTGGATTATATGGTAATTTTGTGTTTAATTTTTGAGGCCTGCCATGCTGTTTTCTTGGAGCAGGTGATTTTGATGGAAGTGTGATTCCAGAGAAGCCTGTATATACCCTTGTAAACATATCTAAACTTGAAGGTCTCTGGAAGTGTCTGTGAGGTCCATATCAATGTCACCGGAGTAGTTTTTAACTACCTTGCCCTTTCACAGTGCAGGAGGAAAGCTGGTGGTCAGGGAATTGTGAGTAACTCCATTTTGCCCATGCAGTAGCTTTCTTCATTCCTAGGGACTGTGTCCCTCATGAGAACACCGGCCATCAGGTACGGCCAAGGCAGAAATGTTGAGGGCTGCTGGCCTACTGTACGTAGTCTAAAATTCAACAACAATTTTTGGGTAACCAGAGCACTAATGATAACTGGTAGAAATTTTATCTTTTTAAAGAGCAACATGTTATGAGTTTAAATGGTACATATACTGGGTAAACATGAGCTGGTGGCATGAGCTGGTGGGGAGAAGTCGAGGAAACATACCTGTGTCTGTGGATGCGTCAGTATCCCACGGTGTTAATCATGAGCTAGGTCCTTATACACAGCACAGGGAGTGAACACGATTCATGAATGAATATCAGGGTATTTGTTTTGCCTGCAGATCTAGAGTAAGTGACAGTGGTTTCAGGAACAGAAAACAAAAATCAGTACATTAATTGGTGGAGAGAAACAAGTAGGAAACATGAGATTCAGCTCACACATTGAGCAGAGAAAGAGACTCAGTCCAAGCATTGATGACTGTCTTAGTTCTGTACACAATTGCGTAGAACTTCCTGTTTACATTAATGAATACGTCTACTTATAATTAGGTGGTACTTGTATACTATTGTGCTCTTATACTGTGCCTTAAGCAGTAGTAGGGCCCGTCTTTCATCTGTGACCTGCCAGTTTACAACTATGTCAAATTTGCTTTTGCTGCAACTGAATATAGGTACTATCACGGCAATTACTGGCCGGCGGGCTGTGCTAGTGCTGTTGGTAAATGCAGTATAGAGTAAGGGTATGATTTGCTGCAAGTAAGAGGAACAAGGCATACTGTAATTCAAGCTGAGATCAAAGAAAGATTGTGTGTGTGAGAAGTTTACTTCATGAATATATGACAGTGAAGAAAATACTGTTATAAAAGAAAATACTGACTCACCCTTCAATACCCAGTACAGAAGGGTGAGTCAGTGAATAGTTTAATACCTTTGCATGTTTTAATAGATATTGCGACTCAGTGCTCTACTGCAGTAATTATTGCTGGTGCTAATGTGGTTTTAAATCTTTTAATTCATCCCTTCAAGTGTGCCACTGTAAATTCTATTCTGATGAACATCATAAACACAAAGGCTGGAATTATAGCTTTGTCCCGTTCGTTTCTTTCTCTGGAGTACTATAGAAGTGTCAGATAATTTACGTGAGCCTAGAAATATTGGTTTAATTTTTAAATATGTTATATGTGCTCTGTTATAAGTGCCCTGGTCATTTGGTACTCAACATGTAGCTGCTAACCCCGGGAGATAGTTTTAGAAGGTTATCTGTTTCCATGGAGAAGCACACAAGAAGCACTGATTTTTCTACTTAATAAATCAGAAAGCTAATGTTTGGTAGTGAAAAAAAAATTCTCTCAGTATTGTCCTCTTTGATAATTCTGAGTACACCAGGTAATAAGGGATTGATCTAATGACATTAAAAAATACACTACAAAAATTCTTTCCATCTGATCTTATATGTGTATTTTTATTTTTATTTTTATTTTTTATTTTTATTTTTTTAATTTATATTTATTTATTTATTTATTTTTGGCTGTGTTGGGTCTTCATTTCTGTGCGAGGGCTTTCTCCAGTTGCGGAGAGCGGGGGCCACTCTTCATCGCAGTGTGCAGGCCTCTCACTGTCGCGGCCTCTCCCGTTGCAGAGCACAAGCTCCAGACGCGCAGGCTCAGTAATTGTGGCTCACGGGCCTAGCTGCTCCGTGGCATGTGGGATCTTCCCAGACCAGGGCTCGAACCTATGTCCCCTGCATTGGTAGGCTGATTCTTAACCACTGCGCCACCAGGGAAGCCCTATATGTGTATTTTTAAATGCTGAAATAACCAAAATACAAGTGGGATTTTTGCTTACTACGAATACATAAATACATACATATATAAGAAAGATGAGTAGTTACACTGAGCAAAATAATCATTAAGGCCCTTCCAGTTCTAAAATTTGGGTTCTGACTAATGAAGGGGATGCTTTCAGGATTTGAAGTCTCTGCTTGACCTTCCCCCAATAGTAGACAACCATTATTTGGGAACCGGGTAGAACTTTGCTGAAGGTGTATTGTTCACACCAACCTGCCTGATTCAGAGGAGTCGGTCATGCCTCTCAGGGCCAACCCAAAGAAGGGCATGTGGAATTGGAAAGGAAGGAGACTGGAGTTGAAAAGACCCAGGCATTGTTGGAACTTGAATTGAGCTGTAGCCATGTGTGGAAGAGGGGGGACCCGTACAATTCTGTCTAACAGGGTAAATAAACTCACCTGCCTTGAAATCTGTACAACTTGCTGGCACTGGGAATCTCCTCTACTTTAACTGAGACAGAGGGATCATAGGATTCCATTGAGTAAGCTTTGAAGTGAGGACACTAAGCCAGGGACCAGCCCTGAGATCAGATTCCCTTGTTTAACAGTACTGCTTAGTACACTCAGTGAGTCAGGAATTGTCTTTCTCTTTGCCGAGACGAAAGTGGCAGTGAGTTTTTTCAGGGCCATAATCGTGAGACAAAATCTTCATTCCCCTTTCAAAACTGATAAATCAGAAGACCCACACATCCCTAATAATTAAGTACAAACATTCGGTGTGTTCCCAGCCTTCAGTTGGGAAAGTCAGAGTTTACACCAAATGTTTCTGCAGAGTAGAGCTTCTTAGGTATTGAGAACAATGATTTGGTCAAATTGCTAAAGAAATGGGGAGAGAGAGAGAGAGAAGAACTTCTAACTTGGAAAATTTTGATAACGGTAGGGATTACAAATTCCCTTTCCGGGACAGATGTATGTTCCGTCGCTCTTCATTGCCAGTTTCTACAAGTGAGGGATCTTCCCGTAAGGGAGTGTACCTGGGCTGTACTGACCTCAAGAATGATCTCTCCCTCTGCTCCTGAGAAGGCGGGTCAGGAAGTCCCAGTGTCCTCTCCTAATCCTCTTCCCGGCAAATCCATCTCACTCTTATCCTCGGAACCCGGAGCTCTCTTCCTTCCCCAACTCTTGAATTGAGAACTCAGGAAAGCCAAGCTCTCAGCACTGAAATATAACCAAATATTTGAATTTTTTTTGTGCCCAAAGTTTGTAAAATGACCTGCTTCCAGGTTATGTTTAAGTTGGTTGGTGGAGGAAGGGTGACAAAAAGAGGACGTCTTAAACCTTGATCTCCAGAACATCCCTCATCACAAGTAGCAGGTAGTGGCCCAGGTGTTAAACACAGAGGGGCCACTGTGTGGGAGCAACCAGGCAAGGAACAGCTGCCCAGGACAAAGAAGCCTGGAAGGGATATGCATTCGGGGGCGCCAGATGTCACACATCCTGGGAGGGCAGGTGGAGTCCTTGAAAGAGTTTTGGAGTCAGACAGACCTAATATGTAGATCCTAGCACCACAGGTTATGACTGAATGACATTAGGAAAGTTATTTTACTTTTGGGAGACTGTTTTCCCAACTTTTAAAATTATGATAATAATACCTTCCTTACAGATTGTTGTAAGGTTTAAATGAGATAAACATTTGAAAAGAATTAGCACAGTTCCTGGCATAGAGTAAACATTTAACAAAGCGCTCCCTTCCTTTAGTTTATTCTTGCCCCTCGTCATCTGACCTCCCCCCACCACCAGCCCAGTGATGCCCTGTCACCACGACCCAGCCTTCACCCTGCTCGAGCTGCAGGCTTATTTCAGAGAGTGTTTCGGGCTGAATTGTGTCTTCCCCCAAGTTCATAGGTTGAAGTCTTAACCTGCAGGACTTCCGAATTTGGAGATAAGGCCTTTGAAGAGGTAATTAAGTTAAAATGAGGTCATTAGGGTGGACCATAATCCAGTATGACTGATGTGCTTGTAAGAAGAGGAAATTTGGTTCTAAAGATATACAGAGAGAAAACTATGTGAAGATACAGGGAGAAGATGGTCATCCACAAGCCAAAGAGAGAGGCCTCAGAAGAAACCAGTCCTGCCGACACCTTGATCTCAGACTTGTATCCTCCAGAACTGTGAGGAAATAGCTGTCTGATAAAGAAGCCGCGAAGTCTGTGGTACTTTCCCAGACCGACTAATACAGGGGTCATCACTGAAGACTTGGGGTGGGAGGAACGTTTGCTCTCATAGCCCAGCAGGTAGGGGAAGAGAATGAGGGCAGCCTCTTGTCTACCCTGGTGGAAGGGAGGTGAGTTTGGATGTTCCAAACTCAAAAAGGCTCCCCTGACACAGAGTAGCTAATTTTTGTAATATTGTTAATTCACAATTTTGTAATGTTGTTTCAGGTACATTAAGCATTAGAAAGACTTTTGATGGCTGATATGGAGGCCTAACCACCCAGATAACATATGACTTGCATAACCTTTTGGATCATAACCTGTTCTTTTTTTTCTTTTAATTTTTTTTTTTTTTAAATGGACAGAGAATCTGATAGACACCTTTTTTTTTTTTTTTAAAGAAATTCACGTTCTTTTATTTATTTATTTATTTATTTATGACTGTGTTGAGTCTTCGTTTCTGTGCGAGGGCTTTCTCTAGTTGCGGCAAGTGGGGAGCACTCTTCATCGCGGCCTCTCTTGTTGCGGAGCACAGGCTCCAGACGCGCAGGCTCAGTAATTGTGGCTCACGGGCCCAGTTGCTCCGTGGCATGTGGGATCTTCCCAGACCAGGGCTCGAACTCGTGTCCCCTGCATTGGCAGGCAGATTCTCAACCACTGCGCCACCAGGGAAGCCCTTCTTTTAATTTTTATTGAAGTATAGTTGATTTACAGTGTTTTGTTAGTTTCAGGTGTACAGCAAAGTGAATCAGTTATACATATACATATATCCATTCTTTTTTTAGATTCTTCTCCCATACAGGCCATTATAGACTATTGACTGGAGTTCCCTGTGCTATACAGTAGGTCCTTATCAGTTATCTATTTTATATATAATAGTGTGTATATGTCAATCCCAATCTCCCAATTTATCCCTCCCTCCACTTTCCCCCCTGGTAACCATAAATTTGTTTTCTACATCTGTGACTCTGTTTTGTAAATAAGTTCATTTGTATCGTGTTTTTAGATTCCACACATGAGCAATATCATATGATACTTGTCTTTCTCTGTCTGACTTCACTTAGTGTGATAATCTCTAGGTCCATCCATACTGCTGCAAATGGCATTATTTCATTCTTTTTTATGGCTGCATAATATTCCATTGTATATATGTACCACATCTTCGTTATCCATTCCTCTGTCAATGGACATCATAACCTGTTCTTAAGGTTCCCGTTCTTCCTGTGTCTTGGTTTATATTGACTGGTTTACTGCCGTTCATTTTTTTTTTCTTTGTTGTTGCATTGTGCCATTCTTCAGGAGAAGTTCTCCTTGACCATTTTTCCATGGTTGTTTGCTAATTTCTAGCACACAAAACATCTAGTTTAGGTCAGTATAGTTTGTTAGACATAAATCCTGGGGTAGAGGCAGGGGGGATGCATCAGACCACCTGGGAAATCCTACGTCTCCCCAAATTACACAATTTCCTCCACTCCTCACATTGAGATGCTGATGCATGCCAGACCCTATCAGAACCTGGACAGGCCTTGGTCGGGTGGGGATGGGGGTGGAGTTGAGAGGAAAAGAGTTCTGGAAGGAGTAGGGAAAGAAAATGTAGTTTTAAAATTCACTGGTTTAGTGTTTTCTCATTATGTTAATTTGCCCACATGGTAATTCACCTGCATTTTTCTGCTTATTCACACTCGAAAGTTCTTCCAGCAATTTATTTCCATCAACTTGGCATTTCACTGTCCAGAAAATTGTAGCACTCCAGCAAGCTAAAAATGCATGGTGTGCTTCTTTCTCCAGGTTGTTTATAAAACTGTTGACACTAAACCTTGGGGAACTCCTACTCTTAAGGTTTCACTGTTTCGTGATTTATTTATGCTCCATATTCATCTAACATTTATTGAGCTCCTCATATATGCCAGCTTCTATTCGAGGTGTTTTTACTTACATTACCTAGTTTATTCTCAAAACAACTCAATGAGATAAATATTGAGATAAGACTGAGGAGAGAATAAGTAATTAGGCGGAGATAAAACATCAAACTGGACAGAGCCAGGATGCAAACCTCAGTGAAGGACATGGAAAAGAAACAAATAAAAACAATTACAGGCTGTGCTAAGTGCTAAGAAAGAAACAGTGTGTGGTGGTAAGGATTGTAGCTGGGTACTGGGCAGGAGAACCTCTATGAGAAACTGACCTGCAACTTGCAAGCTGAAGGATGATCAGGAGTGAGCCAGGAGAGGCAGCAGGTGAAGAAGGTAGAGACACTAAAGTTTAGTGTGTTCTGGAAGGCAGCCCATTTGCAGCTTAGTGGGCAAGAGGATGAGCGATGAGAAGTGATCTTGGAGAGGTGGGTAGGAGCCGGAGCATGTTGGCGCACTGAGGCCTGAGTAAGGAGATTGGACTTCAATGTAAATTCAGTGCAAAGCCACAGAAGGGTTTTTAGTGAGATGACATCAATTGACATTTTAAAAGAAACCATGGTTTTCTTATTGCAGAATGAGTGTTTAAGGAACCGTATGGGGATCTGACAAGGAATGTAGACTGCCTGCCCCGTGTTTGTGGTTGGCACTGTGAGGTCTGGCTTTTATGTAACCGTGAGAACCCACATGGGAAACCATGGGTTTTTGGGTCCAGGTGATGTGAAGCCTTACCCTTATTCTTTGTGTCTATTCTGAAACTGCTTTCCTGTCCTTGACAAAACAGTTCCTACAAACCCACCGATTCTATTTGTAGAGTGACTTTTGCCCCAAGTTTTTGTTTTTATTTATTTATTTATTTAAAAAATTTATTTATTTATTCTTGGCTGCGTTGGGTCTTTGTTTCTGCGTTCGGGCTTTCTCTAGTTGCAGCAAGCGTGGGGCTACTCTTCGTTGCGGTGCGCGGGCTTCTCACTGAGGTGGCTTCTCTTATTAAAATGGTCTAGCAGCAGTGTCACCACTATTCATGGGAATGATTTGATGTATTTCTCCTACTGACCCAATTTGATCTCTAAAACATTAAAAGTGAACTAGTGCTTCTTGGAAGGTAGCTGAAAGGACAAAGGATTCTGCTTCAAGGGGTTTTCACTGGCCGGTTTCACCAAAGAATTCACCATCAGTTCAACAAAGCATTTCAAAAAGAGAGTAATTAATTCTGTTAGAGTAACTTGAGTACCAAGAATTAGGGAGGGTATTGGTGACCTTGACAGGACTGATAGCAGTGGAATGTTGGGGGTGCAGAACCACTTGGTGGTGGTCGAGGAAGTAACAAGAAATTAGGGGGTACGGGCTTCCCTGGTGGTGCAATGGTTAAGAATCCGCCTGCCAATGCAGGGGACACAGGTTCAAGCCCTGGTCTGGGAAGATCGCACATGCCGCAGAGCAACTAAGCCAGTGCGCCACAACTACTGAGCCTGCTCTAGAGCCCGCGAGCCACAACTACTGAAGCCCACGTGCCACAACTACTGAGCCCGCGCTCCACAACAAGAGAAGCCACCTCCATGAGAAGCCCGCGCACCACAACGAAGAGTAGCCCCCGCTCGCCGCAACTAGAGAAAGCCCGCGCCCAGCAACGAAGACCCAACGCAGCCAAAAATAAATAAATAAACAAATAAATTAATTAATTAAAAAAAAAAGAAATTAGGGGGTAGAGGCAGTGCGTTTGGATGGTTGTTAAAATAAGTTTTCCTGTGAAAGGGCCAGAAAAATGGGGTGGCAGCTAGAGACTTGAGGTCAAAGGAGAGATGTTAGGACAGGAGATATTAAAGTATATTTGTAGCACTCTTCCTATTTTCATCTTAATTTTCTGAATCTGAGGGGCTTCTGTTTCTTAATTGAAAATGTTTTACTGATTTAATGTCCTTGTTTTTTCCGTTAGTTTCAACTTCTAAGTAAAATGGCCCCATGAACTCTAGGCTTTTTGAGCAGGGGGATGGAGTCTCATTTACCATTTCATCCTCAGTGGTGTAACTATGGTAGACTCAGTGACTGTTTTTCAATAGATGAGTTAAAGATAAGCAGAAAAAAATAGAGCTTGGCTATAAAGTTATCCTTCAGATTCACTCATTAGAACCAATTCTTTACTTTTGGTGTTCTTCATTATCAGACTGAATATATGGGGCTAAGACATATCTATGTCAGACTGCCCTAGTGGATTTATACAGAGAAGGTACTGTGTTTATGCAATAAAAAGTAAATTATTCTTCCAAAACAGAGTTTGAATTTGAAGGCAAGAAAAAGAAAATTCAGATTAAGAAAAGAAAAAAATCACAGCCGTATACATTTGTGATGAAAATACCCCAAAACAGATTGTTCTGGAAAAAATTATGTAACTGTTCTTTGCTAATTTAAGGGGGAAAGTACTTTTTTTTTTTTTTTTACCTACTATGAAGGCTTGTTTTAGTATCTGAAGTTTTTTGGATTTTGGATGTACTTAGGACTGAACGTTGAACTAGATTCAAGCTACTGACTAACAGAGGTAGGCTGCTACTTATCAATAGATAACATTTTTGACAGCAAACTCTCAATTGTATAATCACTGAAGCAAAATTTTAAAAAATCAGTTGGTAAAATATAGGGCTGGAAAGATCTTTGAGACGAACCTTTGCTTTTAATCAAGATTGAATTTAAATCAATCTAGACTAAATCGGCTCTAATATTTTTAGAGCTCTTTACAAAATAGGGTTGGATAGCATCCTTAGGGAATCATATGGGGGTATATATAAAGTTAATTTGAATAGGATTATTTGCAGTCAAGTTTTTAGAGTATGACAAAGGATTTTATTATTGTTTTCCCTCTAGCAGATACATAAAGTTAGTTTATGTAGTTACTTTGCTAGCTATAATTCCAATTTATTAATTTACAGTAAATAATACACTTGGCTTCAGAACTTACACAAAAGATCAACACATGTCTTCTTAGTAAACTATTTCTAGAATAAAATTAGATTCTAGATGCAGGGTGTGATGATTAATTTTATGTGTCAACTAGGCTAGGCTGTGGTGGCCAGTTGTCTGGTTAAACACCAGTCTAGCTGTTGCTGTGAAGGCATTTTTTAGATGTGGTTAACATTTAAATCAGTAGACTGTGAGTAAAGCAGGTTACCTTTCATAATGTAGGTGGGCCTCACCCAATCAGTTGAAGGCCTTAAGAGCAAAGACTGAGGTCTCCTGAAGAGGAAGCATCTCTGCCTCTAGTCTGCCTTCAGACCCAAGACTGCAACATTAACCCTTCCCTGGCTCTCCAGCTTGCCAGCCTGCTCTGTAGATTTTGGACTTGCCAGCTCCCATAACCCTGTGAGCCAACCCTTAAAATTCATATTCATTCATTCTCTACTCTCTTCTCTCTCTCTCTCCTTCCCTCCTCCCTCCTGCCTCCTCTGGCCTCCCTCTCTCTCTCTACACACACACACCCACACCCACACACCCAGACACACACACCCACACACCCTATTGGTTCTGTTCCTCTAGAGAACTATATTTATACAGGGGTTGAAAAGCATTCTCTATAGAAGGCCAGATAGTAAATATTCTAGGCTCTGCAGGCCATACTCTTCCTGTCACAACTACCCACTCTCCATTGTAGCACAGAAATAGCCATGTAAATGAATGCGTGTCTCTGTTCCGAAAAACTTTATTTACGGAAGCAGATGGCTGGCTAGATTTGGATTGAGGACTGTAGTTTACTGACCCCTGGATTAAATGACTGCTTGATAATTCATGCGGAAGAGATAAGTGAGGTATGCTTTTAATTTTTTTTGTATGCATTTTTAAGGATGTTTACTCAAGTCAGGTTTGGAATAAGAAGCAGTTTTTCATCCTTTTGTATATTAGGAATTACTACTTTGGCTGACAGTCTGACTCTTCAACTTTGGTTTTACCTGTTTTATTTTTACACAAGAGTTTCTTAAAGACCAGTACTACAACAAAAGTATCATGCATCAACGCTAAACTGATGGCTGACCAATCAGCCTTTTCTCTAATGCCCCACTCTGTTTCTTAGAGGAATGATTAATGAGGGAGGAGGAGGGTTAGCAGAAAGGGTGGCCGGAAAACACAACTGGCCACCCGACCTACCAGCCTTGCGGTTATATTGACACTTCCAGATTCCAAGATGTAATTCTTTTTTTTTTTTTTTAATAAATTTATTTATTTATTTAGTTAGTTAGTTAGTTTTGGCTGTGTTGGGTCTTCGTTTCTGTGCGAGGGCTTCCTCTAGTTGCGGCGAGCGGGGGCCACTCTTCGTCGTGGTGCGCGGGCCTCTCACTATCGCGGCCTCTCTTGTTGCAGAGCACAGGCTCCAGACGCGCAGGCTCAGTAGTTGTGGCTCACGGGCCTAGTTGCTCCGTGGCATGTGGGATCTTCCCAGACCAGGGATCGAACCTGTGTCCCCTGCATTGGCAGGCAGACTCTCAACCACTGTGCCACCAGGGAAGCCCCAAGATGTAATTCTTAAAGGCCTTCATTTTGCTCTTGGCAAAAGGAACATTCTTGCAAACACTGGTAATAATTTATCATTCCCACTTTCTCTCTTCCAATAGACCACCAGTGCCAAGAAAGTACTTCCGTTCTTTAGGATCTTTCAACAAGGCAGAGTTCTTGTTGCCTAGTTGTACTGCACTTAATCTGGGAGGAGTTTTAAGTCCTGCAGGTAGATTGAAAGTTAGAGATCTCTAAAGCAGCATATTATCATTGTTGTCTCTGGAACTGGAAAGAAATTAGGCTAATCCAAGATAAAATTAGGCAGTTAAGTTTTTAAAATGAAAATTAAAATCGTGACCCCTGGTGTTACTATTTTATGTATTTAGATGGTCACCAGATGTATGAAGGGTAAATATTTTAGTGTAATAACAGCAGTGCTCTTATTCCCAAGAGTAAATTGCATCTAATTTTTTTGGAATGAATATAAGATTTAGGCCTTTAAAAAAAAAAGTCATTGTTCTTATTCATTAAGTTGGACAGATTGTGTCTCATCCAAAATAGATCTTCTCACTTTTAAGTGAAGTTCTCACATGGGCTGACTGCCGCATCAGGAATGAAGTTTTTATGTCTCATCGTTACCCTGTGTAAGGATCAGTACCACCATTTTTATTTATCACGTTTCTGGAATGGCACATCTATATACAAAGGCAAGGTATGGAGATCTAAGTTATTTTTCACCTTTTATTTTTCACTTTGTAAAGTCTATTTTTAGTCAGAATTTTGCATTGATGTCTTTCAAAGGTCTGTACAAATACTACTTGTCTCTGTAATTTTTCTTCATTTGTAGTCCCCTTTCCTATATGTTATCTATTACAGTTAGTGTTTGCAAAATTAAATATCATGTATTATAATTGTTTGTCTATTTGGGGAGCTTACTGTATGCCAGGTACTATGTTAGGTACATTACATGTATTACCTCTTTTAATTCCACAACAGCTCTAATGATATTGCTGTTGTTATTACTACCCTCACTTCGTGATGGAATATGTAGAATCACTGTGTAAACCAGCAAGTGGCAGAGATAGGATGGAGCTTTGCCAGTCTTTATCCAGAGCCTTTGCTCTTTAGTTCGGTTGTGCTTAGTAAGATTCTTCTTCACTTTGACAAACTGAACTATTAAAAAGTAAAATACTAAGGAAGAGCCAAAATTAGGAGGGAAAAACCCTATAAACGTATAAAACCTTTCTATCTTCTTTCAAAGTTGCTTGAAGCCAAGTTGAAGCCAGTGTCTTCTTCAAGCTTTTAATTTTTAGAGGATCATGAACCACTTGGTCGTCTCTGTCTCCTTTGTGTAATGAGGTATTGTCTTCACTTCTGGGGATGTATGCTAGCAGGCGGTACAGATAAGATTACTCTTGGTTTTGCAGATTACTAGTTGAGTTTCTACAGTGTGCTAAGATGACAGGTAGAAGAAATAACTTTGTTCTTGAAATTTTTAAGTCAACAGAAGAAAGAATTAACATAGGTGTGCTTTGGGATTCCACTTTTATGATTCAAATTAATGGTGTTTTCTTCTGTTTGTCTTTTTTTTTTAATAAATTTATTTGTTTTATTTATTTTTGGCTGCACTGGGTCTTCTTTGCTACGCGTAGACTTTTCTCTAGTTGCAGAGAGCAGGGGCTACTCTTCGTTGTGGTGCGCAGGCTTCTCATTGTGGTGGCTTCTCTTGTTGCGGAGCACGGGCTCTAAGGCGCGCGGGCTTCAGTAGTTGTGGCTCACGGGCTCTGGAGCGCAGGCTCAGTAGTTGTGGCACACAGGCTTAGTTGCTCTGCAGCATGTGGGATCTTCCTGGACCAGGGCTCAAACCCGCGTCCCCTGCACTGGCAGGCGGATTCTTAACCACTGTGCCACCAGGGAAACCCTTTTTGTCTTTTTTATTCAGTAAACATTTATGGGGCAGATGCTCTATGCCAGTTATTGTGCTTCAATAAGGAACTACTTTTAATAAGATCCAGCAGAGCTCAAGTCATAATATTTTTGTCACATGTGTAAAACTTTAAAATTGAAAATAAAAGAATTTCTCAGATAGAATTAACTAATGTGCTACTCATTGTGACTTGGAGTAAAGCTCATCTGCCTCCATTTTCTTTTAATAAAAATAGAAATAACTATATTAAATTACCTCAAAAGTTGTTTTTAGAAAATATGTTAAAGATGGTTATAAAAGATTTGAAATTTCTTTATGTGTGTAGTTGGAGAATAAGTATCAGCATAATTTTTAAATAGACCAAACTGAAATTCTGTGAAATAATAAAATTAAATAATACTGAATAAAACTCAAAATTCACATTAAAACCCAGTAGATTTTTGGAAGATCTGTCATAAATAGGATCAGTATTGCTGTTTAATTCTCATGTTGATGTAAACAGTCAAATTACATTTGACTTACCGTCTATTTGACTTACCGTCTATTTGACTTACCGTCTATTTGACTTACCGTCTATTTTTTCCAAAAATGAGTCTGTATTTCCCATATATTATCTTTATATACATATATATTGGAAACATACGTGGCTAAATTATAACCTTTTCTTAAACAGTCATTTATGAACAAAATAGAAAATAACATTGTATTCTATGTGGTTTTGTCCGAGAAAGGAAATGTTGAAATTGGCAACTCTTCCACTAAATTGAAAATTACAAGGTGAACCATTGACCTACTAAACAGGTAAACATGGTTGAAAGAACATTAATTTCCTCAAGGTCATAAAGCAAAACCAAGTACAGTCCATATATCTGTTAGTGAAATAGGTCAGTTTGAAAGTTTTGATACTGCTGTTTAATCAGGGACAAACCATAAGATTTTGCTAGTATTTATTGTCTTTTTTTTGCTGCGCCATGCGGCATGTGAGATCTTAGTTCCCCAACCAGGGATCGAACCTGCGCCCCCTGCGTTGGAAGTGCAGAGTCTTAACCACTGGACCGCCAAGGAAGCCCCTATTAAGTCATTTGAAAGTAGTTATACACAACTTTATTTGGAACATATGTAACAAATATGGGATTACTTCCCAGAGTACTATATAAAAGGCTCTCAATAAGTAAAAGAGAAGTAGACCAATGGGAAAGTGGTAATTTAATCAGAAGAGATAGGAAAAGCCAATCATTTTATTTTTTAATAAAAATTTTTTAAAGTTCACTAGTAATCAGGGAAATGAATACTAAAACAATGACTTTTTATTTTGGCCTAAAATGTTGACAAAAATTAAAGACATTTTACATTCATAGGAAATTGGATAGGCTCACAATTTTGGGGAGTGTAATTGAAGCCTTTTTGGACTTTCACATTTAACTCTATAAATGTTATCAGAATTATTTACCATAAGCATGCATCCATGAGTAACTTGCTTAAATGAAAAAAAAAAAAGAAGAAGATCTGTGAATTTTGGAGTACATTAAGAGAAAAACAAACTGTGAAGGGCAGAAATAGCTTTTTAAAAGATGTCTTTGAATGCATATCCAGTCAATATAATAATGGTCCAGGGCAAAAAACTTCTCACCTCATACTAACTGTACTTTTTCTTTTTTTTAATGTCATTTTGTTTTACTGTTTCAGTTCTGACAGCTAGAGTCATGGGTTAGCAAATACATTTTCTTTAAAACACCAGCACCTCTGAAATGGTCATTAAGGGTCATTCCTATATAAATGCACGAATGAATTAAAAGTGCTTTTGCATTTCATTAGATTAGCTGAAGGAGCAGAAATGTTGATCCAAGGAAGAACTGTAGTCAATTTTGGAGCACTTTGAAGACAGGAAAGTCAGAGCCTGGAGAGAAATGCCTGAAGGGAGAGGTGGAGGTCAGACAGAAAAGACAGGTTGGTCCTTCCTCTGGCCTCACATTAACCTCTTCACGTATTCTATGAGAAAGTGCATATGACTCTCGCCGCTGGTGGACAAGCACACCTGTGGAACAGGCCATTTGTAAGTCAGAGATCATCTGTGTCTGCCTGTCCCATCCTGGGGATCAGAAACGTAAAAGGAGATTGAGAGACCAGGAAATATTTAAAGGAGCCACATCAAGGTTGGTGAGAAATCTGGAAATCATCTATTTTTTGGGTTAAGAGAGAACATATGAAGGTCTGCCATTTAGATTTTCTGTTTATTGCTACAGATTGGAAGCCTAGATTCCATAGGTAGAAGCCACAAGAGGCTCATTTCGGCACCCTCTGATCGTACAGTCATTCTTTTTTTTTTAATTAATTAATTTATTAATTAATTTATTTTTGGCTGTGTTGGGTCTTCGTTTCTGTGCGAGGGCTTTCTCTAGTTGCGGCGAGCGGGGGCCACTCTTCATCGCGGTGCGCGGGCCTCTCACTATCGTGGCCTCTCTTGTTGCGGAGCACAAGCTCCAGACGCGCAGGCTCAGCAGTTGTGGCTCACGGGCCTAGTTTCTCCGCGGCATGTGGGATCTTCCCAGACCAGGGCTCGAACCCGTGTCCCCCTGCATTGGCAGACAGATTCTCAACCACTGCGCCACCAGGGAAGCCCCCGTACAATCATTCTTAAGAGCCATCCAGTGAGGGAGTGGGCTGCTCTCCAAAACTGTGTCTCCTGCTCACTCTAGAAATGGCTAAACGGTAGCTCTCCTGTGAAGGAGGTTGGTTGGATCAGGTAATCTTAAAAATCTCTCACAACATTACCCTCTGATTTCAGTGCTTCTTAAGGCAATGAAAGTATACTCCAGGACAAAGGCCCAGAATACTGTACCCCTTTAAATAGCCAAGGAGGAACAAAACTACATAAATAAAGTCAAGTCTTCCCCTGCTACAACTGAGATAGGCCAGAGCTTCCTAAAGACTTCAGTACAAATGGAGGATGACCACATGGGAAGCAAAACAAGGAAACGATACGGAAGGCAAGAAAACTGCCCGAGTGGGGCTTTTTGTCCCAGCTTGTTTGAGCTCTGTGGTCCCTGCCCTCGATCTACCTGCCACCTTGCGATATTTACAGCAGCCCTTCAGGGATGGCAGTTTCTCAGGCACGTGGTCTGGGCCCCTTGTTGTACAGTAGGAAGCAGTTAGTCCATCGGGCATAAGAATTCATCCTTTCAGAAATACGGCAAGAGAAGTGTATGCCGTGGACACATTTTTTTCCTTCTGGAAAGCTAACTCGGTGGTTGCCAACTTATAAAGAGCAATCAGTGTCTCTGGCAATGTGAGGAGCTGGAGAGCTTTTATCCGAACTCTGTAGTTGGAAGGAAACCCGAGAAACAGATCGATATAGGAGTAAGACCCGCCAGGGCCACGCTTGGCGGGGTTAGCTTTCTGCATGAGAGCCAGGGCTGGAACGCCAGCGGGGGCCTGGTTGAGGGCGGCCACCCGCCTTCCCTCCCCACCTCTCTGCCACAGGGCTCGTGCCTCCTCTAAACAACGTTGAACAAATATTTAAAGAATGTTGGTTTGAAAAGGAGCCAAATTATTAACCTACTCAAGCGTCTTCTCTCTCTGTCAGGCCCTCTGTTTTCCATAAGCTTCTTGTAACCTATTGCCTGTCTCTTTTCTCTATTTATTTCTATAGTGTCCATGGAAAATATTGGAGAACAAGGTAAGATATATCACTGCCTTCAGTCTAAAATTTTAAAAATAGTTGGAAAAAACGAATAGCATTCATTTAGATTTGGTTGGAGTAAGTCATACTTGGAGAATGTTGGAGTCAGGATGGGTTAAAGGCGTCTCATTCTGTCAGTCCCCAGACTGAATTCTCTCAGACGCTTGGCAGAGAACTTGACCCTGAAGTGGTAGTCACTGTGCCAAGGTTCTTATGGCTTCAAGATACAGGAATGTCAACAATCTCCTGTTTCAACTCAGAGTCTGACCCCATGCCTGAGTCACCTATATAATTCATGAAAAATATCATTGGGTCTAGTCATCTCACACTGATTTAAGTGCCTGTGAGGTAACTGAATGTTTTAATGGTTCTATAATAGGAATATCAGCTTCTTTTAAAAAGCTAAAATGGCTGTTAAGGTTTAAAAATACCAAACATGCTATATTTTAAATTAAATTAGCATATTTTATTCAACTGTATCTTACACAAGTAAGTTATATATTAATGTATTATCCAGAATTAATCATTATCACTGTATACAAAATTAATATTTCAGCTTTGCATAGGACTTCAAGACTAAAATACCATACAAAGTGTGTTTATGTACACTACCTTAAAAAAATATTCAGAATGTTTTTGTTAACAGTTGTCCTATGTGATCAGTAAGAAACTTGAACTCTTCTTGGAGGAAATCTCTCTTTGTTCAGAAGATCTCTGTTTAAAACTACTGTCCTTGAAACAGGACCACCAGATTTGACTCGAGCTGAGCAAAATAGGCAAACAGCTCAAGCAGGAACTGCTTTTGCTATTCTTTGTTAGTGAAGCAAAAGTTCTTACCGCCTGAATGTTTTAACATTCGTTTAACACTTTGTTTATGATTTAAAGTTGCAGGCATAACTGCCTTATTTTTACAACTTAGGAGAGGTCCCCGTAGCCATTTTGCCGATAGATGGGCTTGTCTACAGATGGGAGGGTTCTAATCATGGGATAGTAAGTAATTAAATAATTAAATTATTCGGTTATTTTAGAACAAGCACATCTTTTGTGAATACCATGATTTTAGTATGTATTTGCATATTAAAGTGATAATTTTGTTTCTCTCATTTTAGTTGTGTGCCTGATTGCTTATCATCTACTTTTTGCAATGTTTGTCTGGTCGTATTGGAAAACTATCTTTACATTACCAATGAATCCTTCAAAAGAAGTAAGTTAAAATATTAGTATAGTTATGTCCTAAAGATGGAAGTCTGTAATACTGATGTCTGAAGAATGAGTTTTATGTCTTTTTATTAATGTTGCAAACTTAGTGATTTTTTATATTAATGTGTTTATTAAATACTTGAATTTTCACTTGATAAATATTATTTTTGCACTGGATGAGTATTATACTTACAATATTAAATATGTTATATGTTCCATTTCTACTTTAGAGTCAGACACAAGGATGGATGGATGGATAGATAGATAAAAAGATAGAGCTGAAGGTAGACACATTTCTATTATAATTGTCATACTAATGGAGCAGTAGTTGGCTGTCAGCCACCAGAAACAACAACAGCACATTAACGACTTAACTAATCTTCTCTTTCTTTTTTTTTTTTTAATTAATTAATTACTTTATTTTTGGCTGCATTGGGTCTTCATTGCTGCGTGCGGGCTTTCTTTAGTTGCGGCGAGTGGGGGCCGTGCATGGGCGTCTCACTGCGGTGGCTTCTCTTGTTGTGGAGCACAGGCTCTAGGCGTGCGGGCTTCAGTAGTTGTGGCACACGGGTTCAGTAGTTGTGGCACACGGGCTTAGTTGCTCCGCGGCATGTGGGATCTTCCTGGACCAGGGCTTGAACCCGTGTCCCCTGCATTGGCAGGTGGATTCTTAACCACTGCGCCACCAGGGAAGCCCAATCTTCTCTACTTTCAAAGTGTAGCTAGTCTACTGCTGTCAGGTACCCAGGCTCCTACCCTGTTGCTCTGACATGTATAGCCTCCATTCCCAACATTACCTCTTGGCCTAAAATGGCTGCTTCATTTCCAGCCATCATGTCTACATTCCAGACAGCAGGCCAGAGAAAGTAGAAAAGAAGAGTAGAAGTAAATGTCCTTCTCTTTAAGGACTTTCTGGAAGTTGCTGATGCCATTTCCACTTACATTTAGAACTTAGTTTTATGGCCACATTTAATTGCACAGAAGACTGGAAATTTAGTGTTTATTCTCAATGGCCATGTTAACCACGTTAGAAGGAGTAGATGTTGGGGGACAACTAGCAGTTTCAGCTACAGAAGGTTTTTTAAATAGAGTTATATATTCAAATATGCATCTTGAAAAGATCATTCTGGCGAACTTTTTGTTTCTGGGTGTTTAATCCTGGTTAAATGTCCTTGAAGCAGAGAAACTGTGATTTACTCATTTTTGTACCCTTGGCACTTAGTCTAGTATATGGTTGTTGAATAGAAATATACTCTGCTCCAGTAATAATAATGTAGTTTTAGTAGGCTAACGTTAAAAAAAAGAAGTCTAGGCATCACTTAGAATTGTTTTCTGAAATAATCTGTTTGAAATGCAGCTGTGGTCAAAAAGGCCAGTAAATATGCTGTATGAACTGGGAAAGGATATTAAAAACAAAACCACGGGTATTTGCACAGTATTAATGGCACGCTTGGCCTAGAATGCATTAGATATAGCCTTTCTTCTTCCTCTCTCTACTTACTTTTTTTCCTACCTCTTTTTCCTCCCTCCTACCATGTTCTCTTCTTTCCTATCCTTCTTACCCTCATCCTGTCCTTAGTTGTAGGTTTGAAGGAAATTGCTGACTTTTATCATAGGTCATCTCATCCACTCTGGTGGTTTGCCTGTGACCTCTGTGTTGACATGTCCCAGATCTGTTTCTAGCCTGACCTCTCCCACGAATTTCAAATTTACATTATCTCCCTGCCAAACATAGCTCCTTGATCACTGCACTGACACCGCAAACACAACACATGTGAGACTGAAGCCACCACCCTCTCCTTCCCCAAACCGTGACTCATCTCTTTCTTCTACGGGTTAATGCCACTGCCAACCACGTTGTCATTCGAGCCAGAAGCTTGGCATCCTTGCGCCTCCCCCAGCATCCAAATCCTGGAAATGTTTGCACTTCCTAATTTTTCTTTTTCAGTTCCAGCCCCTTTCTCTTTATTTTCCATCACCGCCCTAATTCAGAGTCTTGGTCATCTCTGTCATCTGAGACACTGCAGTCTTCTCTGTGGTGTCACCCTTGACAATCTTGCCTGCATTCCCTCGGAGAATTCTGCAAAAATCCATCCTTCACTCTGCTGCTTGTGTCTATTCAGTGACTCTGCCCATCCCACAGGGTGAAGGCCAGTCTCCCTAGTTTGGCAACGATGACTCTTGTCCAAATTTCTGACTCCTCACTTTGTACTCTAGTAGTTCTTATGTACATGGTTTCCTGTGTACACCATGCCATAATTTTCTTTCTAGAATGTTCTTAACTCCTTTCTCATTAAAATAATTTTATTTTTATCTATAGTGGCAGCTCCTTCTTGGTTTCCTCTGCTGGTTCCTCATTATCTCCTGAACCTCTAAAGCATTGGATTATCCCAGAGTTCAGTCTCTGGCCCTCTTCTCTTATTTATCTACATTATGACTTTATATACCGTCTCATCGCTTTCAAATTAATCACTAGCCTGATCCTCCCTCCTAAACTCCAGACTCCTTTCCAGCTTCCGATTTGGCATCTAATAGGAATTTCAAATTCAAATTCCAAGTACCTGAAAATAAACTTCTGATTTTCTACTTGATCCCCAAATCCTTCTATTCCTACATTTTTCCCATCTCAATGATGGCAATTCCATCCTTCCGGTTGTTCAGGTCAAAATCTTGGAGTCACCCTTGGCTACTCTTTTTCTCTCAGACGCCACACCCAGTCAATCAGCAAATTCTGTAGGCCATACCCTCAGAGCACCCACGTGTTAGCTCACGCCCCTCCATGCTCCCAGCGTGGTCCAGGCCACCAGCATCCCTGCTGGTATATGTCCAGTACCCTGTCAGCACGTTTCCTTGCTTTTGTGTTTGCCCTCTTCTGTATATTTTCAGCACAGTACCAGAGTGATGCTTTCAAAACACAAGACAGTTCATACTATTCCTCTGCTCAGAAGTTTGCTGTCATATCTGAGCTCACTCAGAGTAAAACCCTAATTCTCTGCTGTAACCTAAAAGGCTGCGCATGGCCTGGCCTCACACCACTTCTCTGACCCTCTGTAATGCTGTCTTAGTCGCATCAGTTTCCTTGCTGTTCTGCCAGCACACTAAGCGTGTGTCTCCTTCAGGAGCCTTGAGAGCAGCTATTACCCCTTGATCTGGAACACTCTTCTCACAGCTAACGGCATGGCCACGCCCTTCCTTTTCTTGCTCTCTCTGTGTCTCTGCCCAAGAGTACCTTTCAGGCGTTCCATGACCACTTCCTCCAAAATAGCAAAACCCCATCCCTGCTTTCCTTCTAAACCTTACCTTGCTGTGTTTTTCTCCATGGCATATCATTCTGTAATTCATCCCATAGTCATTTTTTATACCATCCCTAGAATATAAGCTCTACAACAGCATGAACTTTATCTGTTTTATTCACTAATCCATCACCAGTACCTGGTGTCTGACCCTTAAAAGGTACTCAATAAATATTTGTTAAATGACTGAAAGTTGAGGAGTTACGTGTATAGAGACAGGTTTGTGTTTATAGCTTTGGCAGAAAGTTGAAGTGACTTCTGATTTCTCCCTAAAATTATATGTGAGATCAACAACTAAGAATAATGGGGGAAGTAGGTTGACTGAGGTTTGGAAGAGCAGAGAAGGTTTGAAATAGCAGCTGGAGAGAGAGGAAAAATGAAATGATAAAAAACGCAGAATTGAGGGAGTAGTGGAGGTTGATGACAGTGAATTTACAGTTTTGTACCAGGCCTTGTTGGATGACTTTTGTACAGAAGACATATACCTTATTCGATTCATACTACTGTAGGAGATGGATATTATTTATTACCATTTCACAGATGGAGCAACAGGCTTGAACATGAACTAATTATCCTAAGGCATCAAGCGCTAGTATGTGGCAGAGCTAATAACATTCAAAGCAAAGTCCTTTTGACCATGGAGGCTGCACTCGTGTCCCTGCACCACGCTCTAGCATGAAGAGTGGACCCCACGTGGGGGCTGTGGAGGGGATGTGTGCCAGGACATCACTTGGCACATGGAGGAAAAAAATAGCCAAACTTCTATTTATATGCTGTTCTTTTACGTTTCTCCTTTTTTAAAGATTCTTATATAAGATACATACTATATTAGCTAATAGCACATCTATAAATAAGTAAATATGCATATATTGGCAGTGCAGTCTCAAATTATTTTTTACTGGTAGGGGTACATTATCAAAAGAGTTTGGAGACCAGTGTCATGAAAGAAAGAGCCCTTGCTTGCTGGTTAAGAATCTTGGGTTATTCCATTAATAAAATGCAAGATCTTGGGCTTAATCTTCTAATTGATTTGCATCCAGAGACCCCTCACTTGTAAAATGAGGATCTTGGACTTCCAGCTGACAATAAAGTGCTCTCAAGTGCTAAAAATCTTTAGAAAATGGGACTAAAAAAGTAGGAGAAGAGATAATATAAGAAAATAATGTAAATATTTTCTTGTCACTGTTCAGAGAATATAATTTTTCAATTCATAACATTTTCTCCCGATATTAAAGTAACATAACCATACGAAATTATATTTTGAAAACGAAGAGTAGGCAGAAAGAAAAAGAAAAAAAAAATCCCACCACACTAATTCAGCCAGTTTACATTCTGAATTTCTTTCTGGTTATTTTTCCTAGTGGTATTCAGAGCACACATATTCCAGTTTTTTTCATGTAATAGTTCTTCCTTGGTTTATTGTCATTTTTAATAACAACATGATATTCTCACTGAAACACTGCATTTTTAGTCTGATCCCAACTTTTCATGTTATAAACAGCGTTGTTAAAGTGTTTGTTCATAGAGCTTTACCCATATTTTGGGTTATTTTTCTTAATATAAATTCTCAGAAGTAGAATTACTAGACGAAGGAAATTTAAGTCACTTGCCAAATTGTTTCCCAGAATAATTACAGCAATTTCCAAAGCCACCAGTTTTTATCAGAACCTTGGCACTGCATGCTGTTCTTAAGAAAACTGTTGTGAATTTAATAGGCAAAAAAAGTTCTACGTTTTAATTTGGACATTTTAGGTACTAGTGAGGTTATATTTTAATTTTTGTCCTAAGTCAAAAACAACTAGCAAAAAAGGAAATACAGTTCTTTGAGTTTTCTGTTTATTATTGGATTCTGGTTTTTTTCTTAATTTGTGCACCCTTTTAAAATTATACTCTCCTTTAATCTGAAAACTGTGTTTGATCCCAGATGTTGGTTTCTAATATCATTCTCTAAGGAAAGGAAGAAGAGCTCCTTGGAGAAATGGCTGATTCTAGAACTAGGGCAGGATATTTTGAAAATGAGCCTGGAGCGTATTATGCCAAAAAGTAAAAGGTACTCCAAAAAATAAAATAAAATATATTGTTGGTGGTATATCAAAGGGACATAGGATCCAGTTGAAAATGTCCCAGTGACCAAAGCCGGAACAATTTCAGCAGGAAAATAAATAAAATAGTGTTCATTTATAACTCAGAGTATAAAATAAATATCTTTGAGTCTACCGATATAAAGAAATGATTGAATGAATAAATAAATGGGGAGAAAAGAGAAATCTCTTTTACAGAAGAATTCCGAATAATTTATGTACATACTCTGCCCTCAAGGAGGGGAAGAATAAATCTCCACTCCTTAAATGTGGGCTGCATGTGGTAACTTCTTTCCAAAGAGTACAGAATGAAGACAGGGAAGTAACGAGTCACTTTACAGTGGAGAAACCTGAAAAACACTCCCTCAACCAGGTGATTGAAGTCAACATCAGCAGTGCTAAGTCACATTGATAGTATGTTCCCTTGATATGACGTGGTGAGAATGGCACTTTGCCTCTGTGGTCTTCCTCCCCAAAACCCGTAACCCCAGTCTAATCATGAGATAAACATCAGAAAATTTCCAGTAGAGCAGCATCTTACAAAATACCTGATCAGTATGACTCAGAATTGTCAAACTCAACAAAAACAAGGAAAATCTGAAAAATTGTCTCAGCCAAGAGTAACTTAAGGAAACATGAAAAATAAATGTACTGTGGTCTCCTAGATGGGACCCTGGAACAGAAAAAAAGATATTCAGTGAAAACTAAGGAAATCTGAATAAACTGTGGACTTTGGTTAATAACAATGTATCCATATTGATACATTAATTGTCCTAAATGTACCATGCTAATATATGATGTTAGGAATATCAGCAAGTTGATGAGAGGATATATGGGAACCTTGTACCATTTTCTCAATTTTTCTATAAATCAAAATTGATAAAACTGTTTAAACAAAAACAAAACAGCTTGCATTACTGACCAAAGGACCGCTGCAATCTGGAAGATCGGAGGTCAGGTATATTATCTTTTTCACCCCAGGAGATCTCTCGTTCCTTCAGCTCTCTGCAGATGTCATCTTTCCTCAGATCTGTGATGTGCGTTTATACATAAAAGTGTTCTGAGGGGGAGGGGACTGCATATTTGGTGCATTCCAAGATAGAACTAGATATTTTGACATCCATCTTACATAAATAACAATTCCACCAACATGTATTTGGTTTTTAGGACCTGATGGTTGCAGTGTGTTATGTTTATTTATTTATAAAAGTATTAAACATACTAAGGACTCTTCATTTCCATCACTCACTAGAATTTACCTCTAAAGTTAGAAGGATCCAGAACTCTGTAGAAAATGTAATAAAATGTCGACGGTTTTATTCCTTTTTAGTATTAAGTCTTTTACGAAACTAATTTTCAATGCTAGGTTTTAAATTACTTTTAGAAATGGGCAAGGGAGATATATCTGCCTGAATTATGGGACTTATGGTTCTGACAATGGAAAGTTAGAGACTAGGATACAAAATAACTTTTGCTTTGATATTCAGTGGTCTGACTTAGGTTTCCTGGTACTTGTTCCTTTGTCCATTCCACAGTTCTAGCAGAGGGCTTACTCTGTGCTAAGCTTGATCCCCTTGTGGGGTTACATGCTTGTGGAAGAGATAGACAAAGGACAAATGAACCAACAAAATAATTTCAAATTATGGTGTGTAACACAAAGAAATCACACATGGACCTGATGGGGAGAGTATGGCAGGGGGAAGGGACAGAATTATCAGGGTCCCTACCCTAGTAAGGGAATCATGGAAGTTCTTTGAGAAGATGACATTTCAGCTGAAACCTGCAAAATGAGAAGGAGCCATCCAGAAAGTGTGAGGAATAATGCTCTAGGCAGAGGAATCAACGTGTACAAAGTTAATAGATACTTTCTCCAGATCGACCCTACCTTTTCTTGACTATTACAGAATTACAGCATCATTTGATGTTATACATTTTCTACCACCACTCATATATTTCCAAACAAGATACACAGTTCTATAAAGACCATCAGTACACTTACCTGTTTGTCAGTGTTTTCTTTTTTTTTAAAATAGCATGTTTCAAATTTTAAAGTAGTGTCATCAACAGGTGCATGGTGCCCAACCTAGAATTTTTAAGTAAGAAAGAAAATCTGGCAAATCCTCTGATAAACCAATATGATTGCATATGATGGGTCAATAAACAATTTGAATTTTTCTTTGTTAAGTGTTTACTTCTGTTAGTAAGATCTGAATGGTGACAGCATTCTCATTGCCTCTGCTTCCTAGTGAACTTCTTTTTCAGAGTAACTCTGAAAACAATGGAATAGATTCTAGGAATCCACGATCCAATTGAGAGATAGTTTTCCACCTGTTGGAAATGTGGTTCCCAAACTTTCTTTGACTCTAAGGTATTTAATCTGCTGCTATTCCTGCCCCAGCCTCTAGGATTAGGCTGCAAGGTCCTTTTTTTCTGGGTTTGAGACTCAACACTGCTCACTGCCACTCACTGCCCTCATTTATATAGTCATGCAATCCAGAAAATTGTGTAAATATATTTCGTTTTATAAACTGAGATTTAAGGTAGCAAGCAAATGAAGAGCATCTGATAGAACGAATACACCAAGGCTTTATAAATGTGGCCTTCATTTATTTGTTATTCGTATTCATTTGAAAAAGGATTGGTTAAAGTATAATTTGAAACACTGAAATTAATTAATAGTAAGCAAATGCTGTGAGCATCTTGCAGGAGGAATATTTAATGTGGAGAATACTTTTTTTCAAATATCTTTCACAAACTCTTAAGGGGCCTAACAGTAACATACCTACTAATTTAATGTAAGTAAATTTGATATACTAATTTAGAATAATTCATATTACATAAATTTCTACTTAGAGAAAACTTATTTTTATTTTCTTTACCTTAATGAGTCTGAAATTTTACAACTATATTAAAAATCATGCATTTGTGAATATTATGGTACCTTAAAATTATTTACATTTGGAAGCTGAAGATTTGTTTCTTTTTTTTTTTTTTAAGTTATTTATTTGTTTTTATTTTTGGCTGTGTTGGGTCTTCATTGCTGCGCGCGGGCTTTCTCAAGTTGTGGTGAGCGGGGGCTACTCTTCTTTGCAGTGCGCGGGCTTCTCATTGTGGTGGCTTCTCTTGTTGCGGATCACGGGCTCTAGGCACGCGGGCTTCAGTAGTTGTGGCACTTGGGCTCAGCAGTTGTGGCTCACGGGCTCCAGAGCGCAGGCTCAGTAGTTGTGGTGCACGGGCTTAGTTGCTCCGCGGCATGTGGGATCTTCCCAGACCAGGGCTCGAACCCGTGTCCCCTGCATTGGCAGGTGGATTCTTAACCACTGCGCCATCAGGGAAGCCCTGAAGATTTGTTTCTAATTTTAAAATAACCTCAGTAGAATTATCAACCTCTAAACAAAGATTTTTAATTTTTATTTCTCTGAAGATAATGATTTAGGTTCAAATATCATGACCTCATTTTCATCAGATTGTTCTTCTTTCCTTCATTGACATACTTAAATCACTTTTTAAAAACTTTTTAAAAATTGTAAAATATGTCTTACATTCAAAAACCATATATAAGGCACAGTTTAAAGAATAATAAAATGAAAACACCTAAACAATCACCCAACCAAATAGAAGCATTATTTATATTTGAAGTATCTTCTGTGTACTTCTATTTTGTATTTCCCTGCATTTCTCAAGAAGTAACAGCTATCCTGAGTTTTGTGTTAATCATTTCCTTGTTTTTAAAATAATTTTATCATATATACATATCTCTAACCATAATAATATATAGTGGTTTATTTTATATATCTGTTCATCAGTAGGTTGCGAGTCTTGGTTGTACACAGCTGTAGTTCATTAAATGTTAAGTGCCATATAGGATTCAATTATTTGGATAGGTCATACTCCAATTTATTTATCTCTTCACCTTTTGGTGGACATTTAGGTTGTGTTTAGTTTTTTACATTTTAAACAATGGTGCTGTGAATACCCTTGTACATGTCTCCTGGAGTACATTTATAGGAGTTCAAATAGACTTTTAAAACCATTTTTTTTGTGATTATCAAGTTGGAGCCCAAACAAATTTTCATTTTTCTCAAATAAGTATTTTTTTTAAATTGGTTGGGCCCAATTGGCAGTATAAGAAGTAAAGTCAATGACTAGTTCTTCTGAGTGCTAGAGAAATTCACGTAATGATTATCCCTAAGTTAAAACTCACTTAAATGAGAATGCATGCTTGATGTATTTGTTTCTATTTTTGTTTTTAATTATAACCAATTGAAAAATGCATCCATTGAACCAAATTTGTTTATTTTGCCATTTCATCTATTAATGTAACTAATATTTGGATAGAACTCTACAGTTTATAAGGCACTTTTACATACTTCATTTCTCTTGAGCTTCACAAACATCTGAGGAAGTAGGTATTATTATTATTCTTCCCTTTTTTTAGATTTATAAACTAATGATCCATGAGATTAACAGATTTGCCCAGATTTCAAATCTATTACCTCTCTGAATTTATATGCTATATACTGTTAATATTTTATAAATACCTCTTTGTGGGTATAGTAGATAAGTATGTTATCATTTCTTTGAGAACACTGATTAAAATTTAAACTTCTTCCACAGTTCCATCTCTCTTATGCAGAAAAAGAATTGCTAGAGAGAGAGCCAAGAGGAGAAGCCCATCAGGAAGTTCTTAGGCGAGCAGCCAGAGACCTTCCCATCTACACCAGGACCATGTCTGGAGGTAGAAGATAACGAGTGCTTTGGCAGGGTGGGTTGTGGTGATGGTTAGAAAGCATATCTGTACTTTAAACTGTCAAACACTCATTGAAACACATTGTGCTTCAGCTTGGATTATTATTAAATCTCTCCCGTACAGTCCCATAAAACAGAATGGAAAAATGAGTAACGCTGTGGCACAGAGATCTCAACCAAGTCAGAACTGACTTGACTTCTATTCTGCCTTCCTAGCTGTGACTCAGTGAAGATGTTAGAACTGCTGAAACTTGATTTGTAGTTGCGTTCATTTTTAAAGTTTTAATTCCTATTCTTATTTAATTCAAAAGAGCAGTATCTGTAATGAACATAACATTGATAATTCTACATAAATTTAAAACTTAGTATGTAAATTATACAAAACTTAATTCGGGTATTGATAAAATTTCTTTATCTTTAAAATTTATGTTTTGTTTTTTTTTTTTTACAAAAGCAACTCAATAAATCTCATTTACTTGGACTAAGATTTTTAAGGTAATTTAACAGCTATCTAATTAAAGAATTGTCTTAAAAACTGACACACATGGACTACCGGTTCTTGCCGACAAAGGCTCACCCAGAAGGAAACTCTGTGACTTCAGCTGTATCCTGTCCCTTTCAGTGGCCACTAGCCCCATGTGGTTGTTGAGCACTTAAGACGTGGCTAGTCCAAATTGAGATGTGCTTTAAGTGTAAAACACACAACTAGTTTCCAAGACTTTGTATGGAAAAAAGGACTGTAAAATACCTCGTTGATATTTTTATATTATTTATATTTGTTTCTAACTCAGAGTCGTAATTGAATATAACACTAAGCTTCACACACGATTTTTTCCTGTTGTTTTTACTGTTTCTCAATGAGCAAGTGGTCATTCCCTGATTTAATATTATGCCACTGTTTCTATCCCATAAAGAGAGTGATGTGCTTATGTATGTTTACATATATTTACCCTGTATAAGCCTAAACTAATATTGAGGAGATTTAAGCCCCCTAAAAATAAGTTACTACACAAGTTGCCAAAACTAGTTGATGGCAGTGACAGTATCAGGTGCAAAAATCTAGTCTCCTCATTCCTAGTGCAGTGCTTTTTCTACTAGACCCCTTGCTACACCACAGTAAGACCAAGGGGGGAAGTATAAGTCATACCAGGATAAAGTATTACTATTCATTAATAACAACTACCCTTTGGATTTTTAAGTTATCTCCTTGTGTGGGTTATGTACTGGTAAGGCTGTCATCTCTTGTGTTGTATGCCTATCTCCTGGGATGAACTTATGATTCTCAAAATTTGTGACAGTCTGGAACAGAATCTGAACCTCCTGATACAGTCTTTCTGTTTTTAGTGCAAAAATTCTGGATGCATGCTAAAATCAGTATTAACTGACTAGAGTCACTGGCTCAAATTACAGAAAGTGTAATAGATTATAATGCTGGTGTGATTGATCTCCTTCTGGAATATGTGGAACGTAAAGGTAGTCATGATGCAGAAAGGACGTCCAGTGGAGCAGCCACAGTACCCCCGAGGCAGGAATGTGAGTGGGATCCTTCTCACCCCATCCCCAGCCAAGACCCTTGGGTTGTTTGGATAACTTCCTTCTTCACCCTGCGAAAGGCCGCGGACTAAAGCAATGAAAGGCTCAGTTGATGTTCACACACTTTATACGTCTTAAGAGAATTGAAGAAAGTAGATGGCAATATAATTTGGGGTTTTCCCATTCATTCTAAATCCACAGTCCTTCTTCCAAACCTAAAAGAGAAAAATACTAGCTGCCTGTACACTGACTGCTGTACACAGAGAACAAATTCAACCGTGTACGGACTTGGGTGTAGGGTGTAGTGAGGCAGGTACTAAGACTCCTCATCTCACTTCTATTTGCCCTGTGCTTTCTCCTGATCCGACCATCTCCTGCTTTCTTACAGGGTTCTCCAAACTCTATCATATTATTATTTATTTTTATTTTTATTAATGAGGACTATTTGCTTTTTTAGCTCTCCCTTGCTATCGATCCTTTCCTACAAAAAAAGATTTGTAGATTTTTTGACAAGGAAGGTAACCATTAGAAGTGAGGTAATTAGTTTATCATTTTGCACACAGATGTTGGTAATGCTTCCTTTTCAACATGCACCAAAAAAGTTTTAAATCACATAATACATGAATGAATTCTCAAAAACTTCAAGACAGTTAAAATAAAATGTCCCCTCCACTGTTAAGACTTTTTAAATGATAATTAGATGGCTCAATTAAAATTCCAGTGGGATGATTTTAGTTGAATATAATATGGCACATGGAGTGTTTTTTTATTATAAGACTAAATTTCTGTTTCTGAAAGACTGTAAACAAAACTTTTTTCTACGTTGTTTTGATTTCTTGTGAGTTAGTGCCCACTTTAATTTGAAAGGTTTTTTCACCCCAGTGTACTTTAGAGATAATCACCACTTGGAGAGAATCTAGCATTGCCCACCAAAACTCACCTGGAAATTCTGTGACTTTGGACCCATGCTACCCATTATGGTAACCACTAGTCTTTAAGTTGTGATTACTGACAACTTAAAATGTGACCATAAGTGTAAAACACATAACAGGTTTCAAAGGCTTGGTTTAAAAAAAAGTACAATATGTCACTAATATTTTATATTAATTATATGTTGAAATAATATTTTGGATATATTAGGTGAAATAAAATGTATCATTAAAATTAATTTCCCCTGTTTCTTTTTACTTCTTTTAACGTAGCTCCCAGAGAATTTAAAAGTACTCACGTGGCTCACACTATATTCCTTCTGGAAAACACTGCCTCACACTTTGATACTTCGCATGAGTCAGTGATACCTTAGAGCTTCACTGGGGATGTACCTGTGAGGCTTCTTCATTCAGGAGATGAGCAGGCCATGCCATCCATCTCTGGAATTTCTGAAAAAGAAAGTTATAAGGGGATGATTAAGGAATTATTTCAGTATTGAAAACAACTCCATCTAGGCCTTGTGTTCTTAAAAATAGACCTCGTTTTATTCTTAGTTTATAGCAACCATTTCTGTTTTTTTAGAGATTATAGTATTAGCTAATATAATCTTGGTAACTGCTTGTTGCAAGTATTTTTTCCAAATTTTAAGTTCATTAGTATTGGTTTTGCTGGTCCTACTGGACTGCCCACTTAACTGATCTCCTGTAATTTTGGCAGACTGAGTGCATCCTGTCAGGTGCCTGTGTACTGAAAGAGCGTCTCCAAATCAATCTTCCATAATTGTCTTTGATATCTGTATTAGAGAAGAAAGGATCAGGACTTCAGTCACAAGAATTAAAATTCTCTACTGGAAATACCTCTTGCAATACTCACTTCTAATCTTGTATCTCACCCAACAGAAAAGATGTGAGTGCTTTCCCAGTTCAAGCAACCAATTGAGTGTATTCACAAATTTCTAAAATGTGTTTCTCAAAAAACTTCTAGAATGTGGTTGTGTCCTCCCCTAGTTATCCTGGCAGGGTACTGGAAATGAATTGATTTAGTCGAGGGAGACATTCTGTTTACTTTGATAGAAATGGACATGGTTGCACCCTTTGTGAATCTTACTGTGACTGCTCTATAATTATACAGTATAGTTAGAGTTGAGCGTGCCTTAGAAAAATTTCCCCAAAAGATTTTCTGTTCTTGGGAAACCTCTCCAGAGAACTGAGGCTACAGGCAAATCATTCCGTTTTTGTTTTTACGCAGTCGAATATGTCATTTTTACCGAATTTAAATTCATTATGCTTTTTAGAATTTAGATTTGGACAGATGATTAAGAGCTATTTAATTGTGTATTCAATTCACTGTTAAATCTAAGGCTAAGTGGAACTCTTTGTTCATAGCAATCCGCTATTGTGACAGATGCCAACTTATAAAACCAGACCGCTGCCATCACTGTTCCGTCTGTGATAAGTAAGAAAACCTTTTACTTCTAAAATGTCTACATGCTGGTGGTCTTTTTATTTAATACGTTTCTTTTCTCACCGCTTTCCACATTATTTCCTTTTCTCCTTATTCATGCTTCTCAGGCCTTTATTTAGGAATTATAACCAGCATAGTCCCTTGCATTAATATGAGTATGGCTGAGGGCCATGATTGGTTGCCCCTCTCCCCCCAGATTTTCGCTGATATGAATGAAGTGCATGATTTTTCGCAGCTCATGCTTGGCTGGTTCTAGTTAACAAGTACTTCTGTGATTCATTTCCCTTTTGATAAAGATAACTCAGTTGGCTTCATGACAGTCAGATGTTATTATATACTTATACTACAAAGACAGTACTACTTGGCTTAAGGTTGGATATTAACGGAAAAGCTTTATCCAGACTTTCTATAAATCTGTTGACATGTTGCACCTTATCTTTAGCGTAAGAGTTGTATATTAACATACTGCTTGTTTTTAGAAAATTATTTTATTTGCATCTTAAAGTATGTATATTTTGAATTTAAAGTTCTGCTATTGGATCGTCTAGAATTGGCCGTAGTGTTTACTGCGTTTATTTTAGATGAAGCCTTTGGCTACTATTCAGTTTTTAGATAAGTAAATAACTTTGCGATATTTTACTCGCCACAACTCTCTTGAAATAGCATTTTCTCTTTGTAACGTACTGGGATTACACTTTTGCGGGACGTTGAGTTCTGTGTGTGTGATTTTTTTTTTAGATGCATTTTGAAGATGGACCATCATTGCCCATGGTGAGTGTGGCTCTAAAAGAACTCTCTGTCCTTCATAACATAACAAGTGGAATCATAGGTCTATTTAAATCTTTTTATAAATGAAATCTTGCCTTAGCTGACCTAGGAGGACCTTTCAGATTAAGTTCCTAGTATTTGTTTAGTTAGCTCAAAAGAGCCTTTCTTCAGGAGAGTTTCCATGAAATAATTTTAACAGCAGTAGGTTAACAATGTAAAAGTTATTTTCTCATATTTGCTCAGAACAACTGGTTTTCTTTGTATGCACATGCGTAAACACAGAGATTCTAAAATACTTCTCAGAAATTACACCAAAATGTACACATAAATTATATACAATACTGCACTCAAAGTTTCTAATAAAGAATGAATTCATCTAGAGCTTTAACAATCTATTTTAAATAAAACTTAACATTTAGGAGTAGAATAGGAAATATACAAATACACACATATGTTTAAACAAGGGTTTCCACTTAGAATTCATTAATATTTTTTAAAAAAAGTCTAAATCATGAAATTAGATAACTTAATAGAGGATTATTTGAAAGATCTATTTAACTAATGAAGGTTGATTTTTCTACCTTATAATTCTTCATCTCAATGTGCACATCCGTGTGATAACCACGCTAAAGTTGCCAGCCAGGTCGGATTTAGACATTAAGCATGATCATTCTAAAAGCCTTATCTTCTTTCAGGGGTGGCACTAGGGAAAGGTAGACATGCCCACAAATCTACACCAGGGGTAGGTGGAAACATACATAGTAAGTGGTTATCTTAGCTGCCGGAAACAATAGAGGAATGTCGGGTTTGCAATGTTATTTACCTCTGTCCAGGGTACCCCGTACTTTTCTTCACCTAGATTTTCTGCTTTAACATGTCAAGGCTAGTTAATGCCTATGAGAATAATGCTCCTCTCAGAGAAAAATGTCAGTAAATAACCTCTCTTTGGAGTATTAATTTTCATTTGAGGTCATTCTTTTTTTTTTTTTTTTAATTAATTAATTAATTAATTATTTATTTATGGCTGTGCTGGGTCTTCGTTTCTGTGCGAGGGCTTTCTCTAGTTGCGGCTAGCGGGGGCCACTCTTCATCACGGTGCGCGGGCCTCTCACTATCGCGGCCTCTCTTGCTGCGGAGCACAGGCTCCAGACGCGTAGGCTCAGTAGTTGTGGCTCACGGGCCCAGCTGCTCCGCGGCATGTGGGATCCTCCCAGACCAGGGCTCGAACCCGTGTCCCCTGCATTGGCAGGCAGGCTCTCAACCACTGCGCCACCAGGGAAGCCCTGAGGTCATTCTTTTGCTTTCCTCATTCTTCCCCTCATTCCATTCGTTCTGTTCTCTTTCTCAGCATGTTCTTTTCCCCCTGATATCTCCAATTATAAGTTTTCTTAGTCCTCCTTACGGTCCTCTGTTGATCCTTCCGGTAACACCTGCTGTCAGTCCCTCCCCGCCGCCCCCGTAGCCCCACCAGCCACCTGTGCGTTCTCTGCACCTGCGGTGGACAGTTCCCAAGCCCACCTGCTACTCCAACTTTGGGCACCGGCTTTTCTTTGCTTCTCTGCCTGAGGGCTCTCTTCTGTCTGGGGGGTTTGTTCAGCTCATAATCCAGGCGATTCAGAAGTGCCAGGGCATTAATGCTTCCAGAGGCCACTCTCACCCAGTGAGGGACTGGCCAGGAACACATGCTTTCTTGGCTTTTCTCCTCCTTTCTGGATAGCTGGGTGGTCTAGCTGTGACTGAGCAGAGTGGTAAAGAAATCAGGGGCATAGAGTTCATTCCCGTTTTCCTATCTTAAAGTAATAACGGATAGTGATGATAAGCAATGGAGAGCTGGAAACAGGATTAATCCCAGGCTAGTGCACACCTATAAAGCTTGCCATGCCCTGGCTATCCTCAGAAAATTACACATATAGAAATGATGATTTATTATGATAGCAGTCTTTCTTTATTTTTTTTTTAATTAATTAATTTATTTTTGGCTGCATTGGGTCTTCATTGCTGAGCGTGGGCTTCTCATCGGGGTGGCTTTTCTTGTTGTGGAGCACGGGCTCTAGGTGCGCAGGCTCAGTAGTTGTGGCTCACGGGCTTAGTTGCTCCGCGGCATGTGGGATCTTCCCAGACCAGGGCTCGAACCCTTGTCCCCTGCATTGACAGGTGGACCCTTAACCACTGCGCCACCAGGGAAGTCCTGATAGCAGTCTTCCTAAACCTGAAATTAATTTGGCTTTAAAAGAAACATAGCATAATTGGATAATCTTTTAAATTTTGACAGACCCTACTAAAAAAGTCAAGGGGAACAGATGTGACCCTAGAGTTTTAAAAAAAATGGGTTCAGATTACATGTCTATACACTACCTGTTGTCACCTTCACACCGCGTGGCAACGTGGAAGAAGTTGAATGGACTGACCGCAGTGGCTTTCAGCTTCTGCGTTGCTGCTTCTCTGCACTGTCACCTCCTGTGCCTCAGCCACTGCCCAGCCCCCATCCGGATCCGGGCACCCCCTTGCAGAAGGCAGTAGCCAGGTCGACTTGTGAAGGGTTTGGTGCCGAGGACCTAATATTCACCTGGTGCCAGCTGAATGGAGCAGCCATTTTATTTATTTTAAATTTCAAATTAAAATTCTAAATTTTAAAATGTACAGATAATACACACTCGCAGTTCTAAATTCAGAAATAAAAAGGTGCAGGTGTTCTTCTTAGCCCCTTCTTCCACTCCTCACAGGGAACCAGTGTTGGTTGCTACATGTCACGTGTGCTTTTCAGATATAAATCTGTATGTGTGCGTGTGTTTAATATTTTTTATACACACAAAATTTTTTACGCATTTTTTTAACACAAGTGTTTGCCTTATGGACTGGGTCTCTGCCTTTTTTTCCCTTCACTTAATATATCCTGGAAATTGTTTCATATCAGTATATGAAAGATCTTTTTCTACAGCCGTTATGTGAATGTGTAACAGTCACTTACTAAGACCTTTAGTATGTTCCCAAACTGTGGGGAACCTTTTTATCCAGGTCTTGTGTATGATTTTGAAGTTCAGTATCTGTCAACTTTTAGTGTTGGAAAAATCATAGAGCCATACCTCTTCTGTTCTCAGGGACTTCAGCATATCTGCTGCGGCCAGTTAAGGGTACCCATCAGGGTGCAGGGGGTCGACCTCACACTTCTTTTTTAACTAAAGTAGTATTTGCCTTATTGGGTTTCCTATCAGAGAAGTGCTTTTTCTTTTAATAAAAAGTTTTCGTTTATCAATTAATTATATTAACAATATACCTTGACATGCTTGCCAGTGGTTAGGTAGCACTAATTAAATTAAATAATTTTAGCCTCAGTTTATTGAGTGCCTGTAATGTCTAAAGATGATATATCCATATATCTGTAAAATCTGTAATCCTTATAACAGTGACAGATATTATTTGAAATTATTTGTTTCATTTTAAAGAAGAGGAAAGTGAGCCTCAGATAAATTAAAGAGTGGGCTTAAAGTCATATAGCAAGTTTTCTGGACTTCAGAGTCTACTTTCTTTCCATCTTTTTTTTTTTTTATATTATGTTCTTTTTCCAATTTTGGCTCAGAAAGCAATTTCCCTAAAACAGAGCCAAGAGCTGTTTACCCTGAATTTAAACAACATATAAGGTATATTTACCTAGAATGTGTTTTATTTCTCCATATAAAGTCATTCAGACTCAGAAACATGCACTTCCTTTTCAAATTGAGTCTACAGAGTAGTAGGCAGTTAAAATGTCTAACCAAAAGCTGTCTGTCATGACGAGACTAAGATGTTATTCAAAATAAATATTACTCTATTTCCTCAAGTTCAAAGTACCTATCAAACTCTAAAATACCTGGTCTTTATTTACTGACTTTCTCCTGTTTCCTGGCTCTGACATGGCAAGTTACACCATGCCCCTAAGTAGAAGTTAAAGTAAGCTAAATTACATGTTGTAAAATCTACGTTCAAAATCATTTTCCTTTCTATAAAAACGCTATTTGTCATCTAATACAAAAGCTGCTTCTTACATTCCTGCAGGAAGAGAAACAGTCTTTCCCATCCCTTCTCGTTTTCCCCTCGGCCGCAAAAGAGTCGTCGTCTCCATCCACGTGTCCAGTCTTAACGCACCCAGCCTTTGTCTGCCCGTTCTCTCCTCTTGAAGCCAACGCACGGAAGCACAGGGAATAGCCTCTATCCTTTTGTGACAGAGTACATTTAGGCTAGGCTAGTATGGAACTGTTTGCAGTATTATTTCTTGCCATTATTTTGTTCAGATGTCGTAAGAGGCAATCTCAGTAACTGGTTTGCACTCACCCTGTAATCTCTAGAACTGCAAATGTTACTGTTTTCATACAGCGTGCACCCACAGTTTTGCCTTCTTTATGAATTTGTCACACACAGTACCCTTAAGTTCCAAAATTACTAAATCTAATGCTGTTCCCTTTGCCTTATATATATATTTTTTTAAATTAATTAATTAATTTATGGCTGTGTTGGGTCTTCGTTTCTGTGCGAGGGCTTTCTCTAGTTGTGGCAGGCGGGGGCCACTCTTCATCGCGGTGCGCGGGCCTCTCACTATCATGGCCTCTCTTGTTGCGGAGCACAGGCTCCAGACGCGCAGGCTCAGTAGTTGTGGCTCACGGGCCTAGTTGCTCTGCGGCATGTGGGATCTTCCTGGACCAGGGCTTGAACCCATGTCCCCTGCATCGGCAGGCAGATTCTCAACCACTGCTCCACCAGGGAAGCCCTGCCTTATATTTTTTAAGGCAGAAGATGTACACATTTTCCATTTTTGTTCCAAATTTCTGTTTATTCATAAGCCCAGTGTTTGACTTCTGAATTTTTTTAATTACAAAAATTTTTTTAATTGTATGAACACTTACCACGAGCTCTATCCTCTTAGCAAATTTTTAACTCCACAGTACAGTTTGCTAACCACAGTCACGGTGGTGTACAGCAGATGTAGAACTCGTTCATCTTGTGTGATTGAGTAAACGTTTTTCATATGAACATAGTTTCACCTTAAGAGAGAAGGAAAAATGTTTCAGTTTACTGGCAAAGTCAGTAGAGAGCCAGATTGCCTTATAGGAACATAAGAGCAGGAGCAAAGGTGTCAGAGGAGAGGAAACGCCTGTGTGTTCTATGCAATGAGTTTATTATACCAATTAACAAAGTGAACCCGTGAAGACAGCAGCCAGTTCCACTTAGGTGTTGTGTCACATTTATACATTATCTAGGAATTCCCTTGTCTTTATGAAAAGGAGGGGAAAAGCTTTGATAGAAAAAGTGAGACTGTAAAGTATGAGTTATGTTTGTATTTATGTTTATTGGTACAGTAGTTTGAATTCTTACCACCCCTCTTACCAAACAGAGTGATTTCAGAGTGAGGACTGAGAATTATAAATCTCCATTTTTGGAATCATAACATACAGAGCTGTCTCTCAGAAAGGATCTCAGAGTGCTTGTTTGACAGATAAGGAAAATGAAATTCTTAGAGACGATGGCACTTTATCAGGGCCACATAGTTATTTAGCATCAAATGTGCATGACGACCTGGCTGGCTGGTTCCCAGTCCTGTTTCTTTTCTTAAACGTACCACTTAATATGCTTTGATAATCTGGTTGCTTCAGTGCTATACTGATGGCATGCAAGTAGTCTCTGAAGAAATTTCATCTAATTTGGGAAAACTTGAAAGATTTTAAAATTAACTTAATCATAGTTAGAAATCAAACCCAAAGGTTAACACAGAGAAGAACTTAGAAAATTCCTTTTATCTGCTTGGCATTAGTAGATTTCTCACAGGATCTATGCTTAAGGCACGTGTTTATTTGTATAACCGGACAGGAAGTGTAGGGTCATGATTGATTAAAGCAGTATTACACGTATATCAAATTTTAAAAATCTGAACATAGAGATTCCCTTTTAGTGAAGTGGATTTTTTAATGTTTGTATGTATAAAGAAATCTTCTGAGTTATGCTTAAAGAAATGCCAATAAATTTTAAATGTTAGGAAACAAAATACTTGTATTAAGGTTGAGCATATGTATACCTAGGGTGACAATGTAAAACTCATTGAAAATGTTGTCTTTGTTTTGTTAACAGGGTGAACAATTGTGTTGGATTTTCAAATTATAAATTTTTCCTCCTTTTCTTGGCTTATTCTCTGCTGTACTGCCTTTTTATTGCTGCTACAGATTTACAGTATTTTATCAAATTTTGGACCGTAAGTCATTACCTTGGTGACTTTTTTGGGTATACAAAAATACGTATTATAGATTTTCAGTAGTGAATTAATCCAGACACTAATTTTATAGAAGAGAGCTAACTTATATATATAGTCAGTCCTCATTATTCGCAGATTCTGTGTTTGTGAATTCACCTACTTGCTAACATTTATCTGTAACCTCAGAGTCAATACTCAGCATAGCTTTTGTGGTCATTTGCAAACATGCACAGAGTAGGGAAAATGGGAGTCACCCATGTGCACATTTCTAGTTGAGATCAAACCAGAGGACCTGCTGCATTCCTGTTGGAACTCACATACGGTAAATAAGTGTGCTTTTTCATTCTATTTAGTGCCATGTCTTTTGCATTTTTGTGCTTTTTTGTTGGTGATTTCATTGTTTAAAAGGTCTTCAAGCCTAGCGCTGAAGTGCTGTCTAGTGTTTGTGAGCAGAAGAAGAGACTGAGATGTGCCTGACGGAGAAAATACATGTGTTTAGTGTTTAGATAAGCTTCCTTCAGACCTGAGTTATGGTGCTAGTGGCTGTGAGTTCTGTTATTTAATATGCTAAATAAGGTATAAATTAGGTTTTATAAGCAGAAACACACAGAACAAGGTTACGTATTGATGATTGGACAAAAATATTGTGACCAGAGGCTTACAGGACCCTAACCCTGTATCTTCCCAGGAGAAATGGTTCAGGAGTCACAAATTCATGGCAACTTTATAGAACAGCACCACTGCGAATAACGAGAATTGACTATATAAGAAGAATTTTTTTCTTAGTATTGAAAAATAGAAGTTTGTCTGTATGTGTAAAACGATTATTAAACTATTATACCTATAATGTCCTGAATTGTTATTAGGTATTGTATATGCTTTAGGCAGCTCATTTGTTTTCTTCACTGTGTATTTTAAACGTAAGCAAAATGAAATTAGAACTATGTGTTTTAAATACCCAAAGATATTCCTTATGAACACCAAACAATGGTAAAAAAACAGTTATCCCCTGCCAGGGTTGCTTTATTACATTCATTAAATTATCCTTTATTATGGTAAGGCTTTCTGAATTGCTAGATCACTGATGTGAGATTTGAACCACATTCAATACTAAAGATTTATTGAATCCTGTTATGTGCCAGTTATATTGCGAAGTGCTAGGAATCCACAGGTGAATGAACATGGCCTAGCGTTCAAGGATACTTCCAGTGTCCAGCTGGAAGAATGATCTCTAATGAATGTCTGAGAGCCTATGGCCTCACTGCTCCCCATTCCTGTGGATGGTTTTATTTCCAAACCACAAATAAATTTGTAAAGGAATGACTGGTTTTCACTGTGATGACTCTGCTGTCAAAAGCTATCAGTGAGATCTTGTGACCTGGGTCAATCTGACAGATACTACAGGATATTGAAACAGAATATCAGAAGGGGACACGTCCTAGCAGCTCTGGTGCTTCACTAAGTGTCCCCAAGCCTGCCATTCTAGAGGGACTCCAGATCTCCTTGGACATACAAACAAGGAGAGTCAGTCTGGTTTCGCTTTGAGATGGCCTTTTTCATCCCATGGGTATTGTAAGGTTTATTTTAGACAGATGTTGTAAACTAGTGTTGATCTTTTTTGTGACGACGTTGTTTAAAGTAGCTTGAAGTATTACCGTGGATGTGTTCTTTGTGTTTGTAGTTGATGCTGTTGTTTGTAGCGATGTAAAACATCAATGAGAAGAGTAGCTAAATTGTGCCAATTAACCTTCCATTTTCTGGCATTATAATCAAACTGTTTAAGCATTTGTCAATCTGGAGTATGTTAACAAAACATTTTCAGGAAGTAAAGTAAAAGCTATATTTTATAGCTCCCTTTATCTTGCTCCCTACTGATACAGTTTACACACATCATAATTTTTCTATGAATTTGGTTATACAAAAGAAAATAAATATCCCAAATTTTAATATATTTTTTCATGTATATATACATATATATTCACGTTATAGTAAACATTTATTCGAACCTGAAGATGTATTGTTTTCCTCAAAGTTTTAACATAAAACCATATATCTTTCTCCATACCTAAATTTAAGAAGAATTTTAAGCGAAAAATCTCACTTACAAAAGTAGGGGAATACTTATCCCTTTGACAAAGCATTTTATTTTCTTCCTTTCTTTATAGAATGGCCTACCTGATACTCAAGCCAAGTTCCATATTATGTTTTTATTCTTTGCTGCAGCGATGTTTTCTGTCAGCTTGTCTTCTCTGTTTGGCTATCATTGTTGGCTAGTCAGCAAAAATAAATCTACATTAGGTGAGTATCCAATTATTGTAGTTAACAGAACTTTAAATACAAAACCAAATATTCATCAGAAGTTGCCATATGATTAAATGCTAACCTGTCCTGAAGTTGTAAAATCATTCTTGTTTCCCACATTGTCTTGCGGGACAAATACAAATTCACTCATTCCATATATTTTTTGACTGTCCATTGTGTGTAAAGCATTGTGTATATACAGTGGTTAGCAAGGGTAAAATAGTCTAGCGAGGGGCACAGAAAATCAATAACCAAACATAAACGTAATTACAAAATGCGAAGTGCTTTGAAACAAACAGGATGAAACAAACAGGATGTTCAGGTATGAATCAAGGTCTGGGGATGGTAGAAGGGAACCTGTTTAGATGGAGTGGTCAGGGAAGAGCTCACAAAAGCAAAAAGTATATTTAAACTAAGAAGTCAGTCACGGAAAGAGCCAGAACATCTCAGGCAGAGAAAACAGTATGTTCAGAAGCCCTGCAGACATGGGATACAGCAAAATCAGTGCTTAGCAGGAAATGTATAGCTATAAATGCTTACATTAAAAAAGAAATACCTCAAATCAATAACTTTACACCTTAAGGAACTATGAAAAGAAGAGCAAAAAGTAAACCCAGAGCCAGAAGAAGGTGGGAAATAATAAGGATTAGACAGGACATTATGGAAACAGAATTCTAAAAAACAGAAGATCAATGAAATCAATAATTAGTTTATTGAAAATATCAACAAATATGACAGGCCTATAACTAGAAAGCAAAAAAGAGGACTCAAATCATGAAAATCAGAAATGAAAGTGGGAACATTACTACCAACCTTGCAGAAATAAAAAAGGAGTTTAATTAGGTAACCTTGGGACTTCCCTGGTGGTGCAGTGGTTCAGAATCTGCCTGCCAATGCAGGGGACACGGGTTCAAACCCTGGTCCAGGAAGATCCCACGTGCCATGGAGCACTTCTACAACCTGACAAAGGACTTTATGAGAAATTCTCAGCTAATAGGATACTCAGTGGTGAAAAATAAACCTTTGCCCTAAATAAATAAGCCAAGGATTCCCTCTTTCACTACTGCTGTTCAGCACTGTACTGGATTCTAGCCAGAGAAATTAGTCAAGAAAAGAAATTAAGGCATTCAAATTGCAAAGGAAGACGTAAAACTATTGTTTTTGTGGATGAAATGATCTTATATATAGAAAACCGTAAAGAATCCACAATAAAAACTATTAGAGCTAATAAAATCTGCAAAGTTGCGTGAGCAATATGCAAAAAAATCAGTTGTATTTCTATATACTATCAATGAACGATCCCAAAGGAAATTATTGAAATTTCTATTACAATTTCAATGGCCTTTCATGCATAAATGGAAAAGCTAATCTTCAAATTCATATGGAATTTCAAGGAGCCCCAAATAGCAAAAACAGTATCCACCAAAAAAAAATTGTTAAGTTCTTCCTGTTTATAAAACTTGCAACAAATCTATAGTAATCAAAACAATGTGATACTGGCTATGAGATTCCGTTATTATAGTAGTCAGTGAAGATTAATTGTAGTATATAGTCAGTGAATGTTCATTTTTAGTATTCAGGTGAAATCTTATCCCAGCAAGTACTATTAGGGTGAAAATATTGGTATAATAATTTCTAAACAAAGTACCTTATTTCAAATTATATGTAGAGCAATTAAATTATTTTTCAAACGTAAATTTTTCTACTAGCTTTTAACTTCTAGAAACGTCTAGATTTAACTTGTAACACTGAAAGGGCTTCCTCTGGACAGTATGGTCCTATAATTATTGAAATGTTTTATAAAAAGCTATATAACCTAGGTTGATAAATGTTAAGGATCTTGCAAATCACATTTTTCATAGTACCATGACTCTGCTAGTTATGTTTTTCCTTTTTTAAATTATGGGCAGAAATCAGTACACTTCTATGTTTATTTGCACCCCAAAACTAACATTTTAGATTTTGCATCTCGGCATTATTTAAGAAGAAAATGTAGCATAATAGACAGAACTTTGATGACCTTGTTCAAGTTCCACGTCTGTCATTTGTTTTTTGTGATATTTTGAGCAAGTTGCACGGTCTCTCTGAACCTCAGCTTCCAAATGCAGAGTGGGCATAACCAGCTATGACGTATGGCTCTGTGTTGGACCCTGGTTTGGACAAAGAGCTTTAAAGTACATTTTTGATCAGCTAGAAAAAAAATTATGATTGGATGAGATAAAATTTTAATGAAATTGGAACATGGAATTTATTAACTGAAAAAAGGTTGTAGAATGTATCTGTAGTCGCACTTTGGTTAAAAAAATGGACATTTGTAATTATTTTCTCTATCCATCCAGCCATCCATTTAATAAAGATTTAGAAGATGTAAAGTTTTAATTTATTTGCTTGTTTGCATTTTCTCATTTTCAACAATGCAGATGTGCTGCTGCAAGAAGAAAAGGGTTACTTAAAATCTAAAATAATATCATATTTTATGTTTGTTTTCAAAGAATAGACAGTCTTCATTGCAGGGCTGTTGATAGGCACATAAGCAGTCGCAGGAGGCTAGCCATTGGTTTTCAGAGTTTCTTCATTTAATTCAGTCATTTCTAACTATAGGGGTTGCTAGATGATGTGCTGTTTACTCATGTGATTCCTCTACCATCTTTTCTAGAGGCATTTAGAAGTCCAGTATTTCGACATGGAACAGATAAGAATGGATTCAGCTTGGGTTTCAGTAAAAATATGCGACAGGTTTTTGGTGATGAGAAGAGGTACTGGTTGCTACCCATTTTTTCAAGGTACTTTGTTGTGCAAATTTTCAGGGTTTAGACGGAAAGTGGAAGTAATCCAACAAAAGAACTCTGTAATTCTGCATAAAAACTCCTATTTTTTTTTTTTAATTTTTTTTTTTTTAAGGGCAGGGATTTAAAATTTTTTTTTTAAATTTTTATTTATTTATTTATGGCTGTGTTGGGTCTTCGTTTCTGTGCGAGGGCTTTCTCTAGTTGTGGCAAGCAGGGGCCACTCTTCATCGCGGTGCGTGGGCCTCTCACTATTGCGGCCTCTCCTGTTGCGGAGCACAGGCTCCAGACACGCAGGCTCAGTAATTGTGGCTCACGAGCCCAGCTGCTCCGCAGCATGTGGGATCTTCCCAGACCAGGGCTCGAACCCATGTCCCCTGCATTGGCAGGCAGATTCTCAACCACTGCACCACCAGGGAAGCCCAAAACTCCTATTTTTTACAGTATTATTTTATGACTCACTATTACATCAATGTGGAAATCAGTTGACTCACATCTCCATAAACATACCACATTCAAGCCAATGTGTGATATACACGTTTTGTCCATAATATAACTATGTTGTACTCACAGAGATCGTCTTTTTTACTGCATAATTGTAAGTTTTTATTTTAATTTTAGTCTAGGTGATGGCTGCTCCTTTCCAACTTGCCTTGTTAACCAGGACCCTGAACAGCCCTCTACTCCTGCAGGATTGAATTCATCTTCTAAAAAGTGAGTCCATATTACTTTCAAAGAATATATTTTATCCTCTTGCATCCTTCGATCATATGTTCCTTTGAAAAAGAATTTTAAGAACTTAAGATAATTTACTACACTGGTTTCTACCTGGAATGAGGGTGAGAGGAAAGTATGACTGGGGAGGGGTACCTAGGGAGCTTCAGTCATAATTATAAAATTCTGTTATTAATCGGGGTGGTCAGTAAACAGGTGTTAACTCTCTATACATTTTTGTTAACTGAAATAAATTATGATTTTTTAAAATGTGGTGCTTAAAAGAAAAAAATGTAAGTCCAAATTAGTCCCCCTAGTGATTAGGTGAGCAGACAGGGTAAACTTTCCCTCTGACCCTCCAGGCCTTTCTTCTCGGCCGTAACTGTTATAAAGAGATCAAAAAACGTCCCTGCCTGGATCAGGCCTTTGGAGATGAAATGGAATCCCAGACATCTGCTTGACAGTCCCATTAGCAATGGGCACCATATTCTTGGTACTCTTTAAAGACCTCTAAGCATGATCTGAGCCATTTCTGTGGAGAGAGAAAGGAAGGAGTCTTGGAAATCCGTTGTCTGGAGACTTTGGCTACTGCTTGAAGTCTCTTTTGGTTCCAGTCTATCAGGCATTTGAGGAAGACCTGAAATTGGATTCTGACTTGGCTACTAACTGCCAAAAGGCAAAACTATCTAAACGTTTCAAAATGCTCTACGTGAAGTGTTAAGTTGAAACATTTTTTTACATGTTCAAGACAGACTTTTTTTTTTTTTTAATTTTATTTATTTATTTATTTATGGCTGCGTTGGGTCTTCGTTTCTGTGCGAGGGCTTTCTCTAGTTGCGGCGAGTGGGGGCCACTCTTCATCGCGGTGCACGGGCCTCTCACTGTCGCGGCCTCTCTTGTTGCGGAGCACAGGCTCCAGACGCGCAGGCTCAGTAGTTGGGGCTCACGGGCCTAGTTGCTCCGCGGCATGTGGGATCTTCCCAGACCAGGGCTCGAATTCGTGTCCCCTGCATTGGCAGGCAGATTCTCAACCACTGCGCCACCAGGGAAGCCCCAAGACAGACTTTTTTTTTTGATGTGACCATACCTCTAATTTTTAAATGAAAGCCAATAGTAAAAGCATACCCATAATATCATTAGTTAAATTGTAAAGGTTTTCTTAGTTGCTGGAATGCTATGTTCATGGCACCTATGCTTATAGTCTCCCCATCTAGTTCGTGTTTCTTATCGATCACAGCACTTTGTCCACTGGAGCCTGATGTGACCCCAGCATCCATCGCAAGGTGCTGATTCTGGCAGCCATTCCAAAATCATCTTAAATTGTCATGAAATGAAACCTATTTGCCCCCTCCATCCCTAGAGTGAGCTATGTGCAGTCCAGACTCGACCAGTTAATGAGGAGGCCATTCTCATGTGTGTCACAGGGACATTCAAAGGCACCAGAGTCTTACTGGGTCCTGCCCTGTGAGTTTTGGCTTAAAAATTCTACAGCGCTAAATGCTAATTTTTTTTTTTTTAATACCTCAGGGCAGAAAAATCTAGTTTTAATAAATTACTTAGAATGCTTTCCTGCTTTTATAAAATTTAACAGTAGTTTTCAATAATGTTTTTTATCCTTGTTAAGAGGTTTTTGTAGTTTAAGACTATTTGGGTTTTAGAGATAGTATCTCTCCTACTAAATATACAGTGGGCATTGGGAGAAATCCTAGTTCTGGCACTGTTACCCAGCTAGGTGATCTAGAAGAGGTCAAGTAACCTCTCCGGGCTTCTCTTCCCTTTCCTTTAAATGTTGAGATTGGATTTTGACAGCTAAAGTCTCTTCTACAAAATTCTGTAATTTCCCCCGATTAGCCCCTATGAATTTTCTGTGGCTAGTGCTGGTCTCTCCTGTGTACTCCAGAGTTGTATATTTGATTGTCTACACAGTGGTCCCACCTAAACATCTAAAAGTCATTGCCAGCTGAACCAGGTGCAAAGCAGAGCTCTTGATTCCAAGCCATCTATACCCTCGCCCCACCCAAAACTCGATTCTTCTTCATGCTTTCATGTATCAGTAATAGTGACCTCCATTCTCCCAGATGCTCAGGCCAGAAACTTGGGAGTCATACTAGATTCCTCTCTTTCAGGGACCCTGTATATACAGATGTAGATCCTGTCAGATGTCCCCTCCAAATATATCTATAACCTGGCTACTTTCTTACCACCTCCAAGGCTGCTTTCCTGGTCCAAGCCATCATTTCTCACATGGATTATTTCAATACCTTCATTACTGACCTTTCTGATTCCATGTTTGCCCTCCTCCAGTTTATTCTCCATTAAAATGTCAGAGTGATCCTCTTAAAGCGTAAATCATATGGTGTCACTCTCCTGCTCAGAAGCCTCCACTGATTTTCCATCTTGCTTAGAATAAAAGCTAATGAATGTCCTTACCTTGCGCTGACTAATCTCTTCCCCAGCACCTCTTGATGTCACCCCGTACCACTTTCCCGACACTCGCAATCCTCAGACACACAGACCTTACTGGTCCTCAAATATACCAAGCATGTTCCTTATTTAGTGGCTTTGTACTTGCCAGTTCCTATTCCTAAAGGTTCTTCCTCTGGATATCTGAATGGTCTGTGCCTTCGCTTCACTTTCTGCCCAGGTGTAGCTTTACAGTAGAGGCCGCCTTTGGAAACCCTTGGATAATAGTAACCTGCCCCTCCATTCCCTTTATACTGTCTTTTACTGTTGTCAGAGCTCTTCTTACCACCTGACTTACTATATATTTATTATACTTCTTCCTCAATTACAACAAAATTTCCATGAGATCAAAGACTTTACTCACTGATGTAACAGGTACTCAGTGAGTGTTGTTGAATGAGTGGATCCTTGCCATTTGTTAGATTCCTGTTAGCAGTAATGGATCTCCAAGCAGTCCTTAAACCAGGACTTAGTTCGCTCTACTTGGTCTAAGGTCCCTTTCCTGAGGAATAATTAGAATTAGAGTAAAAGAGATATTTCATATGAATAGGAGACAGGCTTTTCTTTTTTAAGATTTTCCTTCCAAAATTTTAATAAGGGGTTGTTAAAGCAGCACAAAATTGAAATAGTCTCAAATTTTAGATATAAGGTGATTATTAAAGAGCAAAGGCATATCCTTTAAAAAATATAATAGTTATATAGTCAACTAAAATATGTGAAATTACTCTTGGAAGAATTTTAAGTGGGTTTTTCTTTTGAACATTATTATAATTTCTATTTTGGTGTGTTGTAAAAAAATACACTAATAGTTTCTGTGCCAATAATTTTTTTAATCTAAGTGAAATGTTATTTTATGTATATTTTTGATACCATCTAATATGTCATATGTGGCATGTCTACTTAAATTTTAAAACCTAAAGTCTTTCTTTTAAACTCCTTATTTACCAAATTAAACATCAGATTTTTAAGACCTAATAATGTCAGATGTTTTCAGCATCCCTGCAAGATAATGTTCAAATTTGTTGTTTAGGTTTTATAGAGAAAGATAGAGAATTCTTTGTTCGAGACCACTTAGGCCACTTTAGAAACAATAAATAGGTCAGTTTTTCTCAAACTTATCTTTCTACCATCATCTTCATTTATTTTTTTCCATATTTTTTCCACTTGTAAAATTAATATTTTTCTTTAATATTTTTATTTAAATTGCCACTTAAATTTTTTTTAAACCAAACTTTATATCACTGTCATAAATGAGAAATTAGTATAATCTGCCATAGAATATAACTTAAAAAAAAATAAAATCAATAATAAAATACTGTTAAGTTCTAAGTAGATTCCCTTACCTGCTGAAGTCTTAGGCTGTGGCCTATTCTCCATATTAAGGATGGAGATTTGCCAAAGTCAGAGATTGTCATTGTATTGTAATCAGAAGAAAGAAAAGTGAACTGAAGCGAGAACACTTTTTCATTGTGAGTCAGTGTGATTTAATGCCTTGTTCCTGTTTTCCCCAAATTCTCTTGGGTAACTCCTACAATTATCTTGCACCACAAGTGGGTTGAGTTCCATCCTTTGCAAAATGCTCACCCTAATACTATCAAGAGTTAACCTAATGATCATGATGATAATCATTGTTATTCAGTCCTGAAAACCATCAATTTCCTGCAAAGCCATTGAGAGAGTCCCAGAGCCACCTTCTTACTGATTCTCAATCTTGGACGGAGAACAGCACAAACCTGGGAAAAGGTAAAGCTGGTAAGAGTATGCTTGTTTGGCTATTCCGATATATGTTATTTTTAAAAGGTGAAAGTGGTAAAAATTTTTCATTCTTATTACCTGTAGAATTTTTCTTGTTTTGGAGTCAGACTACCATTGTAAATACAGAACTGTTTTCAAAGAACTGCTTGTGAAGTGCTTTGATTAATGTCTGGAAGCTGTAGAAAATCATTTTGTGAAAAATAGATTTACATTGCTTTTTTCCAGTTTAGAGAACCAAATCTTTATTATCGCATATTAAATAAAATGATAAACTCAAAATATAATTTATTTAAAAATTGGAAAAAGTGCAGTAAGCTCAGGCAAAAGGTTGAAAAGTATCTACTGAAAGGGCTCTCAAATTCTGTAGTTTTTACTCAAAAGTTTCTATCCATTTCAAAATGTCGAAGTAAAGCCATTGCAGAATTGCCATAACTTTAGCTACCTGTTATTTCTTCATATCCAACTCACAGTTCTCTTGTTATTGTTGATTTTAATCTTTTGATTATTTGGGTCAATATAGTTTCTTGGCAAAAAACAAGGAAGTGTTTGAAGGCAGACAGACCTGATATCAAATCCCAATTTGGGCACCTAATCAGTGTGTGGTATTTGTTAAGTTACTTAACCTCCTTTAGACTTAGCTTCATCTTTAAAATACTACTTATTTCTCAGGGTTGTTAAGTATTAAACAAAATATGTGATCATATGTGATCATATGTGCAGGGATGTGTATATATTATATGTGTGGTCTCCTGAGTGCAAAACCATGCATGCTCTATTAAGGCACTATTAGCCAGAAAATCTCCAAATTGACCTATTTAAGTCTTCAAATGTTTCTCCTTCATTTCTAGTCTTTTCTTCAAACCTTTTCCTAGTGCTTGCCTGACTGTGGCTTACTGCACTTTAAAGTGTTTCCTGGTTTATTTGAAATCTCTTTGGGATTTAGTGAAAAACAAACAGATAGTCCTGAGTAAAAATTCTTAAGTCATTATTTAATAAATAATCAGACACATTCTCTCTTTCTTTAAAGAGTCTTGTTCTTGAGGAATGTGTATGCCCTCTGAAGAGCCCCATGATTTGAGTATTCATAATTTGGTCTGTTTCTCCACCTTCAGACATTCCATTCCATTCCATTTTTCAGTCTATGGGAGGGACTAGGTATTACCTAAACAAAATTGATGACACCTGTTTGCCTTTTGAATCCCTCAGTTTCCTTAGAGACAAAGAAGTGATGTATATTTGGGGGGTAGAAAGACAAAGAACTCTCTTTCAGAAGAGATTCATATTTCACTTTATAGTTCTACATTAATGTAGAAGTGATTTTCTGGTTTCTGTGTGCTGTTAATTTGGAGACATAGATTAATTTTCTGTTACTGTGATAGATGAATTGAGAAATTATTTAAAGTTTAAAGGATGGTGTAAAAGAAGGAAGAGAAATATGAAAATGGTGAGATGAGAAAGGGCTCAAAGTTTAGTTTGACAAGAATGAGGTAGGTAGATGAAGAATTAGAAAACAGTGATTTAAGGTAGTGTGAGAAGTGCCAGGCTCAATGTTTCTTACATTATTTTATTCACACCCCTAGTTCTTCAGGTGTATATATTTAACTGTTTTTAAAGTGCTTTTTTTGTGACACCGGTTGTGGCCGACTGTACTGTATGTGTGTGTGTGTGTTCTATATAACATCTTCTAAATACCCATACTACATACAGGTCACCTTTGGAAAAACAGTGGCAGGATTCATGACTGAATAAACAAGTCTCTGCCTATTTGTTCAAAAGCAACAACAAAAATTGCTAACTTAATGTTCTTTCTTGAAGGTATGAGCAATCCTGCACTGACCATGGAGAATGAGAATTAACTCTTCTAACAAAATTTACTCATACTTTACGGAAGTAAGAAAAGCTTTTCCTTTATTGTTATGTTTTATATTTTCAACAGTTCTCTAGCTCTCTTAGGGCAAATAGTTTCCATAAACATATACTTTTTTTTTTTTTTTAAATAAATTTATTTATTTATTTTTGGCTGCGTTGGGTCTTTGTTTCTGTGCACGGACTTTCTCCAGTTGCAGCGAGAGGGGGCCACTCTTTGTTGCGGTGCATGGGCTTCTCACTGTGGTGGCCCCCCCATTGTGGAGCAGGGGCTCCAGGGGCACGGGCTACGGTAGTTGTGGCACGCGGGCTCAGTAGTTGTGACTCGCGGGCTCTCGAGTGCAGGCTCAGCAGTTGTGGCGCACGGGCCTAGTTGCTCCGCAGCATGTGGGATCCTTCCGGACCGGGGCTCGAACCCAGGTCCCCTGCATTGGCAGGCGGATTCTCAACCACCGCACCACCAGGGAAGTCCCAACATTTACTTTTGAATGACTCAAATAGAAGATGTCTTAGCTGACCCTTGGGATTGCATCAGTCATGCTGGAGACCTCTGGACATGGATTTAGCTTGAATGTTAGCTAGTACTTAGGTTAACTTGATAAACTATAAGTTGATGAACAAAATTCATTTTTATAGTAATGCATTAAATAGCAAAGATTGATCCTAAAATATTGAACTTTATATGACAAGTGTCATTTCATAGGATCATGCAATTTTTTATTTTTATTTTTTTCTTTCCCTCAGGATATCCAGTGGTCTTACTCTTGACCACCCATTAGTTGAACCTCACTGGGTCTAAATACAAGATAATTATATCTTGTTAGCACAAATCTCTGCTACCCCTATTTTTGGTCACAGTAGGACCCTAGAGCATGTGTCACCCTTAAAATACTAGGTGTTCCAAGTCATTTTCTTTAACCCGTAATTTTTTTAAACCTATAGTTCCAAATCAGTTTCCTTAAAGCTAAATCTATTTATAAGGCTGCAGTCAATAAAAAGCTACAATAAGGAGCCCCTTTGGAACAGAGCCATAAACATCTTAACAAATCAAACAACTATGTGTACTGTTACAATAAGCAATATGAAGAATTGGACTTGTGGTTGTCAAGGGGGAGGGGGGTGGAAGAGGAAAGGATTGGGAGTTTGGGATTAGCAGTTGCAAACTATTATATATAGGATAGATAAACAACAAGGTCCTACTGTATAGCACAGGGAACTATATTCAATATCCTTGATAAACCATAATGGAAAAGAATATGAAGAAGAATATATGTTTATATGTATAACTGAATCACTTTGCTGTACAGCAGAAATTAATACAACATTGTAAATCAACTGTACTTCAATAAAATTTTTTAAAATTAAAAAAAATATATGAAGAATTGAACATTGAAGTTATCAAGGTAACTCTCTACTTATAAAACTGTGACCTAGCAAGAGAGCAGCACCTAAAACAAAATTGTGTCGAAGTAGTTCATGGATATCTGGTTTTTATTTTATTTGGTTTTGGTTTTGATGAATAGCCATGTGATTCTGTGTGCCAGTTGGCCAGTGTTGTGGTTTTAGATGACTCTATATGATGGTATAGTAGATCAGATTGATTGTAACTATGGTTAGGATAGTGAAAATTTAATGTTCTTCATTTGGTTAATTAGCGAATACAGTGTAAATTTCTGGAACTAATTCTTAAGATATAACTGATTATATAAATACGAATCATTAGCTAATACCACAAGCAAAGTATTTTACAGAACATAGTTCTGTAAAGCATACAGAGTTTCACAGGATTTTTATTAGTACGTTGAATTAGTTATAATTACCATTGTTTGTGAGGTTATCTGTGTTAAATATTTTATAAGCTTACATAGTAACGTAACTTTGTGTGTAAATCCAGTAGATTTCCCAGTATTTTGACAAGATCAGTGTTGTGTTTGTTCATCATTATTCTCAACCCTTTGCAGTGCCAGACGCATAGTAGGTTCTAAATAAACAGTTGGTAAATGGGTGATAAAATAACATTGACGTTTAATATCTCACAGAAACTTGATTTTATTACATTTGAATATATGACAGTAGTGGTCATAAAAACCCAATTGCAGCATGAATTAACTGCGTTGATGTAAAAGAAAAAAAAAAGTGTTTTCTGATGTAATGTTTTTCATTCTGTTGACATACCAGTGAAAAGTTCCTTTAAAAAATTGAATTTTCCTAAGGTAGCTGATAGTCAAAATAGTTTTTTGAAGTTTTTCCTGCTTTATACCTCAGACTTGCAATTCATTCAATACACATTTATACTGAACAATATTATCTGATATTGATACACCTAATTTGATTATATTACTAAATGATATCTCTTCTCCTTTTTCAACTACATTAGTAAATGACCTGTGGCCTTTTTATAAAATATTTCTTGGTTCAGTATAGTTTCCACACAGTCAAAATGTGCCTAAATCCATAATAGTGCTAAAGTATAGATTAAATTTAGCCTGCCCAACCTTCAGTCTTATACAATAGAAACTTTAAAATGCTGTGCTTCTATGCACATGGTGTTTCAGAATTATTTCCCTAAATCCCCTAACAACTCACTTGTCACTTGTAAACTCCTGTTGGCCTCAGACAAATTCAGAACTAAGAACATAGAACCCTGTGGCTCAAATTGGGGCCCCAAACCAGCAGTATTGACATCACCTGGAGCTTAACAGAAATGCAGAATTGTGGACCTTACCCTAGACTTACTGAATCAGAATCTGTATTTTCTGCATTTTAACAAGATCCTCTTCTCTTGTATGTGTGTATTATAGTTTGAGAATTGATGTAAAGGTCTGTCTATATTCAAGAACTCATCTGATGAGCCTTCTAGTATAGAAAACATTTAATTTTGAACAAGGGATGTTATTGCAACAGTGAATGAGTTGGTTCGTTTTTTGTTTGCTTGTATTTTTATAGTTAACACGAGAGTTTCACGTTTTCTGTTTCATCCCAAGGTAATCAGTGCTGTCGATGGATGGAAGAGGCTTCCTGCAGGAAGGCACCACTAGCCAGCTGTTCCCATCCCCTGTGGCTGGATATGCAGAATGTGAATTGACCATTTCTCTCCGAGCTGTTGCTTAAAACATAACACATTTTTACTCCAGTATACAGATTGTTTCAACTAACACAAATTCCTCTTAAACATTAAAAGTAGTTATGGTTTATGAATCAAGGACAAAAATATCTTTTATCATAAAAACTTGGAATAAATTCATGGACCAGTTTTCACCCAGATATTTGGGGAGCACAACTTACCACATAAAAAACCCACTGATCCTCTGATTTTCTGATTCAGAAAATTGAGACTATTAAGATATTGAGATTTAAAAGATTTCATGTAACATTATAATGATAAGCTTTATTCGTAAAACCTGTTACCTATGAGAAGGTGGAGGTAGCAGACGAGACTTGTTTACTCCCTCCGATGTGATTCTAGCCTTAGACTGCGTGAACTGTAAAAACCATGAACTCATTACAAATTTCAAGTGGCCTGCAGTTGAAGATGACCATCCATTTTTTTTTTGCCAGACTTTAATTCTAGCCTTTGTTCCCTGCTGGAAAAGAAGTATGATCACTGAAGCTTGAGCTCAACTGGCTGGAAAATCTTTGTCAGAATTAATACATTTCTGTTACATTAGAAATATATTTTTCATCTCTTTTACTTATCTGAAAATGGGGGAAGTCTATAATAACAATTATGAAGATTGGTTTATGATATTCTTTTGCTGGTTTAGCTTTTAAAAGTCTCTTTTTAGGTTATTTCTCCTATTGAACATAGCAAACATATTGAATTTTTGTTAAGAATTCCTGATGGACCAATGGATTAATCCTTCATTGACATCTATATTATTTCTTTTTCCTCTCATCAGAAGTATGACAGTTAAACTACATAGGTCCTCAAATACCTATTAAGATTAAATTATGCAAATCATCAAACAAAAGTCATATCCTTTTGGAAATTTAGTCCAACATGAACTGAATGGTGTGCTGTTTGGAAACTGAGTTTAAGATAAACTACAGTGGTGTGTTTGTTGATGCCAAAATGTTCAGCTTCAGTAAATATACTAAGAAGCTCTTGTGCCTTCTCTGCACTATTAAAAAGTCTTATTCTTTTTTAATTTGATGGAATGCAAGTTTTGTAAATGTTAGCAATTAGAATACGCTGTATACATTTTTTTGGTACTGACTTTGAGAATTTAAAGCAGACTAACTTTAAGACTACACAGCCAAGGAACTGGTATTTAAACAAAGAGAAAATGGTATTAGAGTTTTCAAAATCTGAATTAGATAAATTCAACACAAAGTAGACTAGAATTCCAGAGGATAATGGAGTAACAGATCCTTGCAGTTACTCGTCCTTGCTAAAAATGTGAAATTTTATATTAAATGACTTTATGAAAGAACCAGTGTCAGCCCAGTCCATTTTATAAATCATTTGAGTGCACTTCTTTGAGCAACAGGATGGTGGTCTTTTTCAGATTTTGTTTTTAAAGCTAAAGATTTTGATCTGACAATCTACTTCAAGAAAACTCAGAAGATACGATACATTCTTACTTTTATCTTAAAGCATTGTTAGGTCATCATTTTCATTACCTGAAGTGCCAGGTTGGAACCTATAGCTACTGTTAGAAGTCTTAAGGGCAAGAGCATCACATAATGTATTAAGAATTATGTGCAGCCAGATGTTTTTCAAAGCACAGTACTAGAGCTGTTTTTACAGACAGGATTCTGTTGGGTGTCCCCTCCTGTCTAACTAGAAATTAGGGGAAAAAGAGGGATTTTTATTCTTTACCTTGCTAGAGTACTGTTAATTTCCCCCCCCTCCCTTTAGCTCTTTCATGTAATTATTCAAATACATAAGTCAATACACATTAGAATCAGATGAAAACATTTTTTAAAATAAAGTTTTTATCATTAAATTGTAATGGTTCCCTTTTTGGTTTCATACAGTGACTAATCTTTAAAGTGTTTTTTGTTTAGTTTTGTTTTTAACTCTAAGGGGTTATAATTTTTGGAGATGATGGCATATCTCATTAGATTTGCAGTATAAATTTTATCTGAGTGAACAGAGCATCAAATAGACCTACGTTTTGTATATATTTATAAAATGTACCTTAAAAACACTTTAAACACTTTACTTTAAAAAATTTAATTGCTTAACTCAAACTTGAAGACACTTGAAGTATAAGTCCTGACAGTCCATTAAATAATTTTGATTTTTCCTGTTTTTAGAGATTATATCATATAGGTATCAATATTTAAGAATTTTTTCATTTAAAAATATTGTACAAATGCTTCATATACATTAGCTATTTGCCATTGTGCAGTGAAAGATTTGTTTTTTTCAAAGATAAAAACTGCATCTGAATACAATGATGAGACATTCAAGTAAGTGCTTATCTATGAATTCCCTCCTGTTATACCATAATAAAGTCTGGTTGATCACCTTTGTTAGCTGTCTATATGAAATTGCCTTTGCACTAACAATCTAAATTGCTTTAAAGATATACTTTTCCTAATCATCTACCAGAGCTCCTGCAGGCAAGATTCATGTCTACATCCTGGTTATAACATAGGTCTTTGGAGAAGAAGTGGATGACAGGATGAGGGGATTGCCCATTAGTAGTCAAAGGAGTCTGAGGACAATTAGAAAAAGACTAACATTCGGGCGTGCTGTAATCAGTAGATAACTGTTGGAAATATGGCACATGTTTGACAAAAAACCATCTTCACTAGGAAAATCATACACAAAGGTCTTATAAACCATGTTCATAAAAAATTAAGCTAGTAATGTGATTCATGCTTCAAGAAAACCACCTGTGAAAAAGCTGTTACTCCCTTATATTATAAACTAGCAAATTTTCCCTATTTTGAAATAGTACATGTAAACCTGCTGGGCTGATTCTTAAGTTATACTGTATACTGTGGTACACAATTATTGTCACATATTTCCTTGTAAAAGTGATAGTTTTGATACTATGATGAAAAACCACCACGTATATTCAAACCTCATAAAACTTAAACGCGAATCCACTTACACTGTAAACTGTGATGAAGGTATCCTCCAGTACGACCACCCCCCTTCCACAGACTACAAATTCTGATCTGCTAACATTTTATCTGAAGTGATGCATTTCAACAATGGATTTTCACTGGTAACATACATCTCTGGGTAAGATCCTTCTGTGGAAAACTGTTCTAAGTAACCCCAAATGTTTTTTAACAGCCTGCACTCCTTTTCCACATACTTAGCCAACTTAGAAGTATTTCCTCTTACCTGTGGGAGCAAACTGTGTTACACACCTTAAGTATTTGTTACTCTTTTACAAAGATACCACTGGAATTTTTTTACCTTGGTAAAAATTCATAGATTCTAATTTTTATTAAAACTTTAGCAATTTGATCATGTCACTTACTAAAAACATTAAATACATTCCAACATTAGAGAAGTCTTGATTTTAAAACTGAGCAATCTCTTCCTCCACTAGATTTAGAATTTACTACCAAAATATCTTACTTTGTTACAGAACACAGGCAACTGTGTTAGACTTTATAATGGTCCAAACCTGTGCACCCTTTTGTCTTTGCCATGATGGATTTGTTATTCTTTTACAGTAGTGTCCCGATTTGTATCAAGTGGACATCACTGAAGGGATGAGTTCAAGTAGGCTTGTTTCAAAGGAACTCCTGTGGATCACAAACTACGAAGTATCTCCCAGCACGATGTTCAGTATAGCAGGAGGCTCTGAAATAGGATGTTTTTTCCATCTTCCAAAAAAAAGGATGTAAGTAGAGGATGCTTGTCCATAATGCAGTCTAGGTTGTTAAGAGCTCAGTCTCTGACACCCTTGAATTGTTCTTTACCAACAAAAAGGTCAAATGAAAGTCTGGCCAATGCCAATAAAGACAACTTTAAATCACTTGCAGCCCTCTCACTGCAGGAGAGTGACAGCAGAAACAAAATGTTGACAACGCCCAAACATAGATCTTGGGATGTTCCTGTTCATACAGCCAACATTCGGTATTTCTGTACTGTTGGTTTACAGTTGGGGGGAAAATGTGTTAACATTATTCATCTTTTGTGTTGACTTATTTCTGAGTACCAGTTAAACCAAAGGGGGCCTTTTGATAAGTGATTTTAAGCTCTGGTTTATGCTAAAGCAGCTCCTTATTGCTCAGAAAGGACATATTATGATTCATGAAAACAAACTGATTTATGTTGCATCTTCCAGGGAAGATTTAACAATGTAAGTTCAATCCTGACCTGAATTTAATACTTAATGTTTCTTGTTTGACAGATTAAGGTGCTTAATCAAATTAAGAAAAAAACATAATGCCCCAAAGTAGAGTTCTGTTGATGCTGAATTAAAGAACTGTTACCATGGAAAGCTTCAGTTCTGTTGTTTTTTATTCAGCTGAAACTGACTATTGTCAGAATTTAGGTTTGTGTCTTTTTCTGTCAGTATGTATAGCCCCTAAAGCCTAGTATTGAAAGTATCTTAAATGCCCTAATCAAACATTTATAATGTGAAACTTGAATGTTTTAAAAAAGCAACCTTGATTATACACTAATCTTAGTGTAACATATAAACATGTTTTAAAGTTCTTCAAAAAATATACTTAGGCAAGAAGTAGAGAATATGGATGAGCCCTGGAGTAATGGCTAGAAAGAATCAACAGAAGGACAGTCTGTATACAGATATGTATACTTCAGGTATGATTTTTTTTTTTTTTGGTTTATGCTCATTCTACATGGTCTTTGTAGTGGTATAAGACACCAGCTATCAGTAAACAATGTTAATTCTTGTTAGGAAAAAAAACAAAACAAAGGTGTATGACACAAGTGAAATGGGTCCCCACCAAACCAAACACCTTAACATTTCCACAAGTTTTAAAATTTGATTAAACTTTTTCCTGCTCCATGCATACTTTTACCACCATCAGTTATATCACATCCTAGTAGATTCCACTTCAGGTTGTACTGACTTAGTGGTTTCTCAACTTCTTTGAAAATATTCTCACCTGTAGTTATTTCTTCTTTACTCAAACTCAGCACTGATTTCTCAAAAATAAAGAACAGCTGGCACTGATAACATCTGACTCATTAAGAGCCAAAGAAAAACATTCAAAATCATTTGTCTTGTTCCATAATTAACTGCTGATGTTGTGCCCCACTCTTTAAGCCAACTGTTCTCATCAGAAAGCTGTACACAAAGCTTAAGTTTTCTCTGGATACATTCTTTGGGCTACTGCGTTCAGACATGATATATAACTCACCATCAGTAAACAGCTTTGCTTGGCTAACAAATGGGCCACTTGTAAACATACTTTGGCTGCAGCCTTATTTTCGTGAAGAAATTATGCTGTGACGAGATACTCCATTTTAAAATTGCTAATTCTCCGGACTGTTGCTTTCCCATGAGTTGGGAATACTGTGATGAGGGCTTAGTCTAGTTATGTCAACATACGTTGTATTTTTTTAGCACAGTTATAGTGTCACAGTTTATTATAATTTGATAATATAATTCACACTCCAACGTGCCTTAAAAGCACACCAAAGTGCACTTTTCTTGTTTTGACATAGTGGGTATGAATTGGTAACATAAACAAATAATAAAATGTTGTGGTTCAGAGATATACATGGCACAACTGCTGTCGGGTCATCATCTCCATCACTGATTTTGTAGCATACCAAGCAGAAACATGAAATGATGAGAATGCCATAGGCAGTTTCTGTAGCAGCTACTCAACTTTCCCATTGTAGTGCAAAGATAGCCATAGACGGTACATAAATGTTGTGGCTGCAATCCAATAAAACTTTATTTATGGACACTAAACGCTGAATTTCATAATTTTCACATGTCAGGAGATGCTCTATTTTCCCCCCAACCATTTAAAAACTGTAAAATCCATTCTCATGTCACTGGCCATACAAAATACAGGCAGCAGGCTGGTTTTGATTAGTAGGCCATAATTTGCTGATTCTTGCTCTAGATTTAACAGAATATGGTGAGTCCAGAATTAATGGCTTAGGAACATTTAAAAATGATCAAATATCTTTTATCCAAAAGCTAGGTTTAGTAAAGGTTATAATGTTCCTCTTTTAGAAGTTATAAAATATATTAGTTCTTGGAGACAGAAACCAAAACCAAAAAATTGATACAAACTCTGAAATTCAGCAACTACAAACTGAAATTCAGCCAACTACATGGCTATTCAGAAGGCAATCTTTATAAAAGATCAAAAGAAAAAGAAACCAATTAGATACCTGCTATAGTGTGTTGACTTTAAAAGAAGTCACAGTAAGTTATACCAAATGCATTTACTTTGTACATCTTTCAGAATAAATGGGGAGACAGAAGTCAAGTCTTAACAACTAGTTGAGGTATGCATAAAAAATAAGCCAACACTGTTGAAATGTAGAAGGCGCAGGTTGATTTTTTCAATTAAGAGATTAAAAATCAGCTAGTTAATGAAGTTACTGAAGTTACTGAGTTCTGTTCAGTTGCCCAAATTAAAAAAAAAAAAAAAAAAAGAAAGAAAACGACCCACAATAGCCCCCAAATATTTCTAAAACAAAATTACCAGTCATCAACATATAATAAGAAAACATTTCTGAAGCCTTTATTTACAAAAGCTTTAAAAACAAATAATCCCTCTGTTTCACAAATGTTTTGTTTAAAAAGGACCACCCAGTTACAGCATGGAAGTATCATGAATAAAGAATGTACAAGGGAAACAAACCAATGTGGCTAACATTTGGAGATTTGCTACTACTACTGATTGAAGTGCAGATAACACACATCATAACTTGTAGTCCATCATTTCAGGGCAGAGTTAATGATTACCGAAGTGTCTTCCTACACATGCTCTGATCTGGTCACATATTCTGCATGGCTAAATATTTCACAGTCTCTTTTGTCAATATATATAAAATAGATTGCAAAGATATACACAAAAAAATAAACAAGCATTACACTCCTCAGGTAATTTTATTAGCTACACTGTATATAGCTAATAAATTTAATATTTTTTGTATTTTGTTGTTTTGCACCAAATCTCTCCATTATTTATCTTTGTAGCAACTATGAAAGCACAAACTTTTTGTCTTCTAATTTAATCTGGTACAGAATGTACCTAAAGACTTGCAATCTTTGGGTTTTAATGAAATTGATTTGTGTAATCGACAAATCAAGAGCATCATTAAGTATGGCTATAAAATCTTAAAAAATTGAAAATAAGGGTAAATAGCGATGGAATAAAAAGAAGCAGATCAAGGGAAGTGTGCTATCATAAAATAACTGCAGCTTCAACATGTTGGATACCAGTTTCTGGGCAGACACTAAACATCCAATCACAAAGGATTTTTCCTGAAGGGTGTAAAGCTGGTTTGAAAAATTCTTCAGTCACAGAGCAGCCTACACATGCCAATTAGAAACTGACAGACACTAGATGTGCTTGGGAGATTAAGTACTACGTACAGAAACAGCAGTTACTAAGCTCCTCAGTAGTTTTTTGTCTTTTTTTTTTGTAGTCTTGCTGAATCAACCATTTGCACAATGCATGTTCTATATTCTGTGGGTCAAAAGCAAGTAAATACTGTATAAAGTTGGCAGATGGTCATTTTTCCAGCTAAGAGCAAGAAAAGCCAAAACTGCTGATAAAACAGAGGATTTGAGTCAGAATCACTCTCTAAAGTGCAAAATTGATGGTCCACAGTCTCAAATAGCTAAAACTCCTGCAGAATGGAAGGGAGACATGAAACAGGGAAATAAATTACAGTCAGTGCTAGTTAATTTAGGAAAGGGAAAAAACCAAGCTCAAGTAAGTAATGTTTATCAAAGTATTCAATATGATGTACTGAATAGCTTTCCCCACTCTCTGTCACACATGCCTACTAACAAGTATATTAAGGCCAGATTTAACCTGAATGCTTTTCTATTTATTAAGATCTGAGATAGGAATGGTCACACTTAGTACTGAAAGGCAGAAAATAAAATGAGCTATGAAAGGAAAAAAAAGTAATGTCTGTTGTTCAAGGGATTCAACCAGAGATAAAACCTATATACAAGCATGTGTGTAGCTCAAATAAAGTAAAAATAAAAGAACCATTTCATGTCATGACTGCTTGTTGGCCTCCTCTTCATACGCACTCCCTGTGCCATTCTGTACATAGGATGAACCAGAACCAAGGCCGTACAAATGACCACAATATTTGGCATCATCAATATGATCTTCAAAGAACATCTAAAAAGGAATTTTGGAAGAAAAACAAAAAAGATAATTTTAACCAAAAGGTACCACTGGTAATTTATATTTCAGCAATGTAAGTACTGACTTCATTAACTATAATGACAGCTCTTTTCTGCAGTGCTCCTCTGAAGCCACACATTTAAATTAAACGTATAAGACTGACTTTCTCAAGAAGTACAGAGCTCAAAAGAAACCAAAGAAAAAGACTACCAAAAAAATGTATAAACACAACGCCTTTCCTATTAACACTCAGACCATTTTTATGAGAATTTGTAATGGAAAAATGGCAGGCATTTTTATTCCATTAATTTAATAATACTTAATCATGAGAATGAATAAAAATAGCCAATAATGGGCAGGGGAGGGGAAGTTTAGGTTTATAAGTAGCCTTGAGTCTATGTGCAAGGCTAAGTTGGCTGAAAACACTCAAACCCCAAACATGTCTGGACAGCAAACCCTGAACATTCAGATTAGGTTATTATCCTTAATAAAGCCAAGAAAAATAAAGATAACGAATTAGTAGCAGAGAATCCACCATTAATTGAACCCTTAAGGCATTTTTTAAATGCAAAACTGAAAACTCAGAAGGTTGTCTTAATTCTCTAATGAAGCACTGGGAAGAAGTAACAAAACAAAATATTTACTTGTCATGAACAGTCCAAATCACTTCTCAATCAATACCACTTGGCAAAATAGCTATATGCTTTCTATTGTATTATTAACACATTTCTACAAAAAGTTTTAAATTCCCAGAAGTATTCTCAGTCATTTCTTTAATGTCTAAGAGGATATACTCAAAAGAATTCTACAGTGAATATTTTGCAAGAAGGAAAACTTTTTTGTAAGCAAAAAAGTCCGTTCTGTTCTGTTTCTGCACAACTGGCTTTCTTTTCTTTGCATTTAGCTACAGTGAAGTATACCTGTCACTTAACCTAAGAGTAGACCTGGGTTCATTAAATTTCATTCTTCCATACCTAACTTCTTTATATTTGAAGAACTTATCTCTGCCTTTTGCCACTTAAGGAGTGTCTGCCCAACATGATTTTTGATTTAACTATTTCAGATTTAACCCCTTTAGAATTCGAAACCTCTTTGTAAGAATCTACTAAAAAGCATGTAAATCTGTAAATCCTCAAAGAACTGAAGAAAGGCAAGAGCAAACAGTATCTTCAGCAGCAGTTTAATACCTAAGAGAAGCCAATGCCAGGGGAAACTTAACATATGGATCCCTTGACTTGACAGAAGCAACACTGATGTGGCCAACAGAAAGTCCTCTGGAGTTCTCCCATTAGTAATGTGTATGACCTTGGATAAAGGCTACCTGCATCTGGCCTCAGTTTCCTCACCTAAGAAATAATATGGTTGGACCTACATGACTTCTAAGGTAGTTTAAATTTTTTATTCTACAAAGAACTTATTTTTTTTTCATTGCCTTCTGAACTACATTTCAAGATGACTTATGATGACTTTTGATTACTTTCATTCAAGTGTAGTGAGTATGACTTACATGGTACCTATAATCATATCTTCACTTAATATGTACTTATTGCCCCAAAACTTTTGCCATTAGATTTTAATGTTCTCAACCTAACAACCAACTGAGAAAAATGCACTGATGTCTTCATACTTCTCTCATTTTGAAAAAGGCCATTCCTGTGAGCAATGAGTCAGATCCTGCCTGATGTTGTGGTCCTATCCGTTCCAGCTCTAACTGTTCAGCAACTTCCTGTAAACCACCCTACAAGAAAGAAAAATTGCTTGTCAAAAGAAAGAAACATTGCAACACTCGAATTCACAAATTACATAACTTAGACAATGACCAAAATAGAAATGAACTTCAGTATGTAAAGATGGACCTTATGAAGATCAGCAAAAAACAGAGAATGTGAATTACTGATGTATTTATTGAATGTGGGAGATGTTTATAATTTAATAAAAAATGAGATCTTAATTGGGAAAATTTATCTTCATCATACTCTTTAAGGCGTGTGGCAGGCAAATAACTTCGCTGAAGATATGGGGGAAGCAGATCGTATATAAGGTAACAGGTACACAGGGTAACATTTACCAAGTACATTCACAGTCCCTCTATCCACCCATCAATTATTATAAAACTGACTGTAGGCAGTTACTTTAAATTTTCTTAAGCTTCACACCAATCTATCTCTAAATAGTTTCATCTAAATAATTTGCACAAAACAAAGCTGTTATGATTAATCAAATCCATAAGAATTCACTAAGTGCTTAACTATGGTTTTGTTAGTTTAAAAAAGTTATAAGAATACAACTCCTTAGAAGGGTCTGCTAAACACCCCCTATTTAAATATTGCTAGGATTAAAAAAAAGATAATGAGATTGAAAGGAAGAGAAAGAATACAAGAAAAGAAGGAGAGAGGGAGTGAGGGAAGTAGAATAAAGAGGGGGAAAATGGGAGGAGAGAAAGGAAAGAAACATCAGGACCAAGGACAAAACACACACAAAGAAATTTCTCTAAATTGTTAAGGCCTCTACCAGCAAACTAGCCCTTCTCTACACCACAGCTTGAAACAGTGCTTTGCACAGCAGCTGCTTCAGGGCTAAAAATAGCACAAGGATTAGGTATCATTAGCAGCTGCTTAGGAGAGCAACAGAATAGAGCCATTCAGTACCACTGACTATAGGTCAAAAAGTACCTTTGTCATTAACCTAAATTTTAACACTGCCGGTAACTCGGGGCATATTCAGAATATCTAATATGCTTAGAAATTTTTCAACAACATACACATAATGAACAATAATTCGGTTCTCTGTTCCCCAAAACTGTCACTGTACAGACATGTCAATTTTAAAAAGCATTTCCACAGCCAGATTAAAACATTTATGCCTTGGATTCTCAGCACACAATACTTTCAGGGGGTATCCTTTATTTCTTAAAAATTTCCCTGGTTATATGCTATATCCTGTAATGAGGCAAGCAAACTCTGGACAAAAGACCACTCTCATGATTTTCAGTTCATCTGTCAAAAGCAAAGTTTCCTTATTCAACTCCGAAATTATTTCTTTCTGCATAAAAGTAAAACTCAAAGTTTTTACCATCTCCTCAAAGTATAACCTTCCTTGCACTTCTAAAAAGTTGGTGAGGAGAAAACTTGATCAACCTTGATGTAAGTTCTATGAAGCAACCACTTTACATAAATGTTTTTCTTGAATTACAGCTTAAACACAAACACACCAGAAAAAACAAAACCACTATATTCCTTAGGAGTCTGTACCCCCATGATGAATTCATTCTAAGACTAAAGGAGCACTTTTCCTTAATAAAGACATTTTCTTTTCTTTTTGAAAGAATTAATGTTCAGAAGTAACAAATCATTACACACATGGTAAGCAGTGTCAGAATGTAAGCTGCTGTCTAGACAGGACCTACCCAGTTACTAGCACTTACTACTAACAAGCTGACATCTATGGGCCAGGGGAGGAAAAAAAAAACCCTTTTAGCTATGTAATTTACTCCTAGTAACATGACCCTATGACTAGACCCAAGGAAATAATCTCTCACAAAGGTAAGCTGAAGGGGAAACTCTTTTTGCTACACGACTGACTATATCTGCACATTGCTGGCCACTTCAGACTTTATCTTGCGTGGAAAGATGTGCGTGTTGCAAGAGAGTGAGAACTTGCACTTCTGTGCCTGAGAGGCTCAGATTCTGTGCTAGTTTATGTTCAATCTGGCAAGCAATGACAAAAATCTGATCTTTTGTTTAAATCCTGTTGAAAATTTATTCTGCCAATATATACTGAAGCTCTGAAAAAGGATTTCCTATAAATTATTTATGCAAAAAAGGAATCAAATGATCAGATAATGTAACTGCATTTAACATAAAACTTAAAAATAGGGTTTAAATCAACATCCCAACCCAGCACCTTATAAGTCAGTCACCCATTCTGAATACCGTGCTGATTACAGATAAAGCCATTCGAAGCCTTACTTTGAGATTTTTGCAGCTCTTCATGAGGTACTTCACATCATAAATGACAGGAAAAAACAATCGAAGGATCTCAAAAAAGTCAAGTTCTTCTTCAGGCAAGTTAGAATTGGTCAGGATTTTGATTAAGTAGCCAAAGTCATAACCACTACAAAAGGGTTAAAGAATAAAGAAGAGGGACCATAAATACCACAGAAATGAAAAGATATTTTTTTCTGATACAACTTTTAAGTGAGTCACACTGTAGGCAGGAAAAAAAAAAAGAATGAACCAGAAAAAAGTACACAGAAGAAAAGAGAAAATAAACATGTTTACAATTATAATGGGAAAATGCCATCTTTTACAGACAGTGTCATTTCATCATTCAGGGATACCAATATACAGAGATCTCTACTACCCTCCTAAGCGTGTAGTCACTAAACTACTATTTTGCTAATCCTTGAATAGAGAACTCTCTAAAGAGTATCAAACTGTCCATAGCAGATATCTCAAAAAATAAAGATGAAAGGAAACTTGGCAAAAATGTCAAATGATGCAGGAAAACTGGCATTCAGAAGGCAAAAATAATGCAAATTTCCTCATCATTTACATAACAAGGTCATTCACTTCAAAAACCCAAACAGTTAATTCCCTAACAAAGTATCTTCACTTCCCGTAAGTGATTTTATTAATAATACTCTCTTCCCTCAAAATTTTGTTCCTGTCTCAATCCCCAAGAGATACTAATGGTAATGTTGAACCTTGAAGCGAAGGTAGTAAAGGCTGAGAACTAGTATCTAGAAAGTAAAAAACCAACTCCCACACTCTCAAATCAACACCTCCTCCTCTCCCTACTGTTTGGCTTTTCCACAGCTTTATATCAATACCTCTCTACACTCCCGTGCCACAATCACACCCCCTTCTTTTCCCTGTCTACCTTTCCTTTAAGGACCTCCCACAGGATGCCTTCCCTCAAGAGCTCAGCTCCCACAGATTTCTCAGACAAGCTGTTTTCTTGTACTTCCCTTTAAAGTCCATGTATTGTTTTCTCCACATGTTTAAAGGGTAGATGTCACATCTTCAAATTTTTTTTTCCTTATGGCACATAGTTGGGACTCAAATATTTGATGAGAGATGCTATTTAACACATCTTTCAAGGGGAGATTACAAATAAAATTTCTATTCAATGTTTAGAATTTTACTTCTTACTTTAAAAAGAGAAAAAAAATGTTTTTACATTGAAGACCATTAAGGAATATCAAGGAATAAACAATAAACAGCAGAAACCTTTAAATTTCTGGTAGCTAACAAGGAAGTAACTAACTTTGCTGTCTACCTAAAATATGTCAATATATTTGCTTAGCATCAATACTAGTAAAAGGAAGATCATATTAGAGTTTAGGATTTATAAAGTTCTTCAACTAGTCTTTATCTACTAGAAATAGATTAGAATATGAAGAAAATATTTAATGACATTTAGTAGAATAAAATCTTAACATATCTTGACAAATACTCAAATATATCAGAGTCTAATCCAGACTCTAAACTATAAGAAGACATGTCCCCTTTCTGTTTTTGTTCATCTTATCCTAGTACCTAGCACATGGTATTTGCTCAGGGTATTTTTTCAAAGAATGAACCTGTCATACATAGTAATAAAAAACAGGACTATGCTTTCCAGTTCTTTTGTATCTTCATGACCAGGAAAGTAAAAAAAAGAGCTCAAAAATATTCCTGAAATTACCAAAGACTTAAGCCTCATCTCCTGAGGTATAGGCTCAAATGGAGAATAGAGAAAAAAGATGATAGGTGGAAATTAGTATGTTCAATACTCCAACTCAAAAATTACTGCTTAGTACTGCATTGAAGCTGACAATATGAACAGTCCTTCACTATTCTCATTCATTACACAGGCCAGCACTGGAAATTCTAAAGCATGCAGAAACTCTTATTTTTTTTTTAAATGTGTGAAGTGGACCAAGTATAAGAACATTAATCTATGCAAAATGCAGTGCTTTTTAAAAAGATAACAAGAGGCCAAATAAACTTCCCAAGGTCACTATTAGTCCCTGGGCTGCCAATTTAATTTAGTTTACTTAGGAAAATTCTTTCTGTTACCTAAAAGTCTATATTTACAAAATGGAATTAATTTCCTTTCCAGAAATTCTCTTCAACAATCTGGTTTTATTTTATGATAAGAATTTAAAACTACCACTTATTGAGAATTTACTGTGTGTAAAGCACTTTACTAAATGCTTTAAATATGTTATTATCGACCATTAAAACAATTCTGTAAGATAATTCTTCTAAGTGATTTCTTCCTGACACTCTATTAAAAAAAAACATTAAAATCCACCACAGAGACCCACCCCTAGCTTTCTTTGCCATTTTTTTTTCCATAGCACTTAATCACCATCTAACAAACCACAATATACATCTCATCATTTTAAAAAATTGTCTGCCTACTCCCACCAGAACGTAAACTCCATGAAATGAAAGATTTTACTCTATTTTGTTCGTAGCTTAATGCCTAGAATCTTACCACAGTGCTTGGCATATGGTAGATAATAAATAACTTTTTTAAAAAATGAATAAATGTTTTCATTCTAAGGCTTAGAAATGTTAAATAACCCTAGGTAACACAGATTCCAAATGGCACTGCTGGATCTAAACCAAGGTCTATTTTTCCAGCCTGTACTCTTTCCACATGCAATACTGTCTCTTAGTCTAAAATGGATCCCATATCATTAAATTCATCTTTAAGTAGACCAACATTAGCCTGTGAAGAGTTAGGAGACTGCTATATGGCAGCCAATTTTTTGTAACTAAGCCTGAAATTGCTGACACAGTGACCCAAGTGAAGTGTGAAGCAGCCAGGAAATGGTGACACAAATGCCATTTTCAATGTAATCTTTTTACCTATGAAATGATAACCATTTGACCCCTTCACAGAGGACTACTCCTGATGTCATAAGAAGTTCTGCAAAGTACTGGGTCTCAATTCCTTCCTCCTCATGTTTTTTAAACTGGATACCAGATGTTGTTAGTAGCTCTATAGAGTCTTGGGCATACATGTCCTCCCTGGCAGAAGAAAAGGAAAGACAACATTCAAAAGTGCCACACTTCAAACTGTTTTTCTCCCACTTGTATCTACAACTACAGCGCCAGAAATATCAAGAGAGAGAATGGGCTTGGGTCCATTTATTCCCATGCTTCACGTATATGGAAGGAAAATACAACTTAAATACAAAGGTCATTTAGTATTTTAGAAAAATGTTCATATAGTAAATAATCATTCACAACAGTCCAATGGTGAGATTTTCATCTTTACTATCAATTTCATTAGTCTTTCACAAGTTAAGTAAATTTAGCTGGGTTTGAAACAAAGGGTCTTCTTCTCACCAGCAGCTACCACCACAAAGTAAGAGATGTGTTGTTATTGGGGGCTTTCGGTCTCAGCAGCCCGTTTAATGCTGCCAAATGGAGCTGCAGCCCCGGGCGTGAAGGCCTGTGTCTATCTCCCGGGCTCTCAGCAGGAAAGAGACTGAGTAGAAAACATCTGCTGTGGCTGAGTTAAACCACAGTCCGTCTTAAAGAAAAAGGAGATGCCTCCTCTCACTAATGATGAGCCTTTCAAATAGCTCTGAGAGGCAGTAAAGTGTTTAAAATGAAGGGCTCTGCTAGAATAGCATTAATTTCTTCTTCTAACAACCTTACTCCTAGAAGATTACCTCCCAAAAATCAAGCCAGGAAATCTAAATATAAAACCAATCTTTCAAGATTTTACTTAAGCCAAAAAGAAAGCCATCTCTAATTTGTAAGCACAAACACACAGGTATCCAAAACATTATATTAAATCAAAAAAGTGATCAAAATGGAAGTATGTTTCTGAGAATAAATGAAAAGTATTTCATGCATTGCCCACTGGATGCTTCCTTTTATTTACTTTTAAAATTGTGAGAATACTGGTTTTTACCACTTAGCAAAAGAAAATTCTATAAAAGCTTTAATAAAACAAAACCAAAAGGAACATTACACTTAGGCCAAAAAGTATCCTTATGGTCTACTCTCTGGAAATCAATTTACTATTAAATGTCTTTGAAAAATAACAAAACTAGCAACTGAAATATTTAAAAACAGAGGAACCACAACGATCACTGTCAAACTTCCCTGGAAAATGTCCCTGGAAAACCCTTGTTACAGAAGGGGACTGAATAAGTCCACGTTTTTTCATTACACAACAGGTATTATTGTCCTTATTATACTAAAATATGTACCTTGAACAAGTAGAGTCTCACTCATCGTGCCCCAGTGCTAAGAGACACGCTTTAGCAACTATAACCAACCAAAGGCATCCAGATTCTTTCCAGGCACACGTTATTCTGGGCCATATGTTCACTTTACTTTTAGTTTATTACCTCGCTCTCAATCAGAACTTAAGCTTGAAGAGGGCAATGATTTTTGTCTGTTTTGTTCAATGTTGTATCACCAAGGAGTACTGCACTATTGAAATCAGTATTTCCTAAACCTGCCCGATGATAACAGTCACTCAGAGAACTCAGCAACAATATGGATTCCCAAGTCCCACACCTGGACCTACTGGATCACAACCTCCAGGAGACAGACCTGGATGAGTACCTCTGGTGTTTTATGATCAAGTATCAAATTATACTTTAATTTTCATGTACATATCAACTCCAAATTCAGTTTAGAGCAAATTCCCAAACATTGGACTTTGGCAATAGAAAGCAGACAGAAGAGTTATAGGAACACTAAGTTAAATGACTATGACCAACTTTCCTCAACACTATGTCCCTGGGGCTTAGCACAGCTGCTGACACATTCATTCTAGGCACTCAATAAAAAAGTCAATTTTCATCTTTCTTCAAACTATCCAAGATTCATGGTGCTCTTTCTCCACATTAGGTAGAACTGGTTTTATCTTCCAACTGACCCTTTCTACTTAAATAATATTCTTCACTGTATCCTTAAACATCTCTTAAGATATTAACATTAGTATGAATGGTAGCAAAACTACAGTAGCCCTCTCTGTATAAGAAAAAAACGTCTTTCAGAGATTGTCAACTTTACCAAAACTGAGACACTTAATGGTCACCTACTCACGTAATGCGATCACAGCAGTATCTTAGTAAAGACCAATGTTCTAACGATCAGCTTGGAAAAAAGGTAACATGGAACAAATGAAATGGTAAAGAACTGATTTTAAAAAGAGTTATCTTTTGGGAAAAGGATAAAAGGGAATTTTCGGAACTAAAGTACTTATAAATGGTTATTATCAGTTTTAATAGAGATGAGTACCTTTCACCCTCTACCAAGTTCTGGAGTGTATATTATTAAATTCAACAGAGTAAAAACAAAGAGTCAGGCTAAGCATAATGCAATTAGAAGCCATACTATTGCACCATTGACAACACTACCCTCTGAATTCATCAGCCCTGCTTTTCTTTAGATCTTATATGCTAAGTATCACATTACAGAGAATGGAGGTTCTTACGTGGCACTACCATTAATTGTCCTACAGCTTCTTTTACAATTTTCCAAATCGGATGTTAGATCATATGAAACAATCAGAGGCTGTCAAACAGAAGGACAGTGCAGTACAGTAATATACTCAAAATGTATTAAACATCTCCCCATCTTACAGTCAGTTTGTAAACAATCTGCCCTTACCCCCAAACACTGGAAACTTCCCTAAGCTATCAAGACTACTCGTACCAATGATATAGAAGTATTGTGAGTAAAGAAACTGGGTTTTGACCCAGGGCTTGAGTTAGAATTCAGATTCTGAATTGTTTCTAAAAGAAACACCAGGCTCAAAGATACTATTACTTCTCCCATAGATAACTTACAAAAGGTTTTGTGGACTGACCTGAGAATATAAACATTATATAATATTGATTTAAAAGGAAAATGCACCCAAGTTTCCAAGAACTATCTTACCACCTGTGACGTGTAATCTACTCATACACTGGAGTATGACCGTAATAAAAATCTCTTCACAAGAAGGATAACTATTACAACAAAAACATACATATTTCAAATTGCACTCAAAGTTTGAAAGCAAAATTAATGTTGTAAGATTATTTTTTTCTATCAAGAAGTATTTTCAATACCCAGTTTTCCAAATTTCAAAATAGTGCAGTCATACTTTTCAAATAACATCTCTAAAACTCAAAGTATTTGCATTTAAGTCTTCTTTATCCTAATTTTTTTGTCCCATGATAAAAAGAAATGTAAACTTTTGAAATTTTAGGTTTTAAATATTTCCAGGATAATAACATCAAATTCAGTTAGAATTTCATTTGTCATACTTGAGGGAAATTAATTCCTAAAATTAAACTAAAAAAAAAAAGTTTGGGTTAGATTTATTTCCCACTTACGTCAAATTAAATTTAAAATTAAACTGCCAAGTTGAAGTTCCCGGAGGGTACTCTCCTTGCTCATTCATAAAGGTCAGTCCTAGCTGAATTATCTTCAACAAGTCCACGTTACACCGCAGCAGTTGGTACTGATAGTCAGCGTTGCTCCTGAATTCTCCAATGGGCCTTGCAACCACACCTGGGAACTCGGTGTCCTGTAAAATAGTTTTAAGGTTCATTATTTACTAAATGGTCGAAGCCACAATCCACAAATTCCTAGAATAAATAATTAATTTGCGGTACAAGTCGGAGAATCCTGTTACAGGTGATATTCTACACAATTCACGTTCAATTGCAAAGTACCTTTTAACTAGGAAGAGCATTACTTTTTAGAACCATAAAATAAAACTCTGCAAACTTAATGACTTCTTCTTACTTTAAATATCATATTAGTAAAAAAACTACTATGTATTAGATACACATAATAATGCAACTGAGTACTCTATTCCCAAGGAACTGGGAAAAAGTCACAAATTCATGTTTCTCGACAGGTGTGTGAAACTATGCTCACTGTATTCTAATGTTAAAAGCAATGAAGAACTGGTTAAAAAGAATGGAAAATGCACCATACTTTCCGATTGCTTTTCTGAAGTAAGGTTTATCTAAACACCAAAACCCTCCTAATTTCTTGGGCTAAAACAGTACCCTCTCTACAAAGCACATCCTTAAAAACTGCTAAAAACTGCATGCCACCACTCATTCCTGTAGAATGTTAAGCACATCTCTAATGTTGTCACTCCTTATCATCTGAGAAAGAAATGATCACTATGAATTCCTACTAGAAAAAAATAATTTCATTCTAATTGTAAGTACATCTATTAAATAGGACATTATCTATGTACACTCAAATATTCATATTTTAACCAATCAACCTGCCCCTCCCCAAAAAAGAGTATGAATTCATTTGTATTAAATATACTAAGAAAATAGTATATCAGTTTAGTATTAAAGTTCAAATTAGGAAACTAAGAACAAAACCTAAATACCAACTCATATGAAGCAGTAAAGAAATTAAAATTTTTCTAAATTCAGTCCAACTCAACAACCACTTTATTGGATGCTATGTGTTATGCTAGGTGCCAGGGAAGAAAGGATGATTAAGACACTAATCTCTTACTTCTCGAAGCTAATAATCTAGAAAACAGTAGAGAAGCCAAAACACAATAGTAAAGAAGCAAAATAATTAACTGACTAGACAAACTAGGCAGGTTGAATAGTATATGCAAAAGTAGAGATGCTTAACAGTACTGTGTGTCCATGGAACTCCACTGGTAATTAAAAAGCAAACAAAAACTGCAGATCAACAATGCTTCACTGGGAGATGTGAATTTTTTTGTTTGAGAAAGACATTCAGGAGTTCCATCTGGTATTAATATTAGGCCTTAATGTTGCTAGGAGCAGACCTGGCACTCACAGCTAGGTCCTAGCATTCTTCTGCTGAATATAAACAGTTTCACACTATAACATCAGACAAGGCCAGTCTGTAATCATGACTGAACATAAGCAAAAACACAGACATTTGTCCAAACCACAAAAATGACCAAACATCTTTCTATCTTGGCTGAGTGACTGTTGCTTCTTTATAGCTTTAGCCTCACTCCAGTCTTCTCTCATTCTAGTTGAGACTCAATAAGATACCCTATCATGGAATTACCTGAGCTTACTAACAGCATCCAGTTCAGAGCAAAGCCCTGCTTCCTTACTCCTTTCCTAAAACCACCTGCCACAAGCCCAAATCCTAAAAGTCCTAACACTCTTTTATTCAAATGCCCCATGGTTCTAAGAATGCATTTTCCCTCAGTGCAATGAGTAAGAAACCCAACTTGTCATATTGCAGGTGTGTTCTTGGTGGTCTTTAGTTGGAGGTCATTGACAAAATTCTCTTTTTATAATTAAATTAATCACTAAAAAAAATCAGCCAGAAGGGTTGAATTCAAGATGTTTAAAATCCCCTTTCCTCTTTCATAAAAAGCATTTTAAGGATTTTGCTCATAGGCATACCATAGCAACGTAATTATATTTTCTGATAACTTGACGAATTTTCTTCATCTCTTCATCCAGGTTGCAAGCCCAAACTTCACAAATTCTTTGGCTATGATCTACAGTTGCTGCTGGCATAGTGAGGGCACAAGGAGTCTAGCTGCCAAGCATCAAAATGTTATACTTGATTGAAGATTTGTTTCGTAAAATACTTTATCCTTTATTTATGTACCTGTCAAAATAAGAACCAGCTATATGAGGAAGCTGAATCACAGAATAATTGAGTTGACAGAAGCCTAAGAGATTATCTATTCACAGTCCTTGCTTTATAAGAAAATCAAAGTTTAGAAAGTGACTTGTCTAAAGTCACACAGCTAATCAGTAGGATAAAAAGGACTACAACACAGGTTTCCTGGTTCTAATATGTTATGTAAAAACAATGTTTTTTGTGTACATATTAATCATTTTTTAAAATTTTTCATTACTTAAAAACTGCTCTGAATTCAACTCACTCTCTGAATTAAACTTTATAAAGACATCCCTTTCCAGAAAAAAAAGGAAAAGTGACATACTGATATACATGTGAAAAGATCAGATCAGATGTTACTAGGGCAAAGATAGTATTTACTTTTATTCCTCATTAACTGAACATTCAAAGTCTGATTTAACTACAAAATCTACTGGAATTTATTCAAGTCAGATTGGAGGGGCCAAAAGTAAACCAATTAAAAAAAGAAAGTTCTTCTGAGCAATAAATAACAGCCACAGAAACTGTTTCCATGTCTGTAACTGTGGATGGAGAAAGAAAAAAAGCAATAGAGGGTCTGCATTTCAAATTGTTTCTAATTTCCTAAAAACCAGAGCATTTTCCCTGGTTACCAAACACACATGTCACGTTTCTGGTCCCTAAACACAGGTTTCATGGTATATAATGGTAACAGTACAGACCAACATTTTGATTCTTGAGCAGGGAAATTCCAGATGCGCTTTCATTTTTCACACAACTTTGAAAAAATTCATAACAAAGTGTAAAAAAGAGAATTATGACCTCCCCTTCTAAGCTCTGCAGTCACAAATGTAACCTCGAGTGCTCTAAGAACAGAAACCAAAGATCCAGGGGCCCCTTCCTTTATAACCCTCTTCGCTAAACACACACACACACACAGTGGAAAGATCCAGGGCCCCTTCCTTTATAAGCCTCTTCGCTAAACACAAACACACACACACACAGCGGAAAGACCCTGTAGTTGAACATTGCTTTCCTCCACCTCTCTCTACTACAGTTCCAGAAGCCCCGAAGAGGCATCAGAGGCCTTCTCATTACTGGAGGTAGCATCTCCGAACAGCGGGTTCCCAACGCGAGGACAGTACAGACACACTCAAGTCACAGATAACTCTCTTCCCTGGCAGAGAGCCAGAGAGAAGGTGCTGATAACCATTGACCGGAGCCGGATGGACTCCCAAACACCGCATACAAGAAGCTAAGGATCTAGGCCACCGCCCTCCACTCCCAATTTCCGCCCCACAGCATCGAAGCCCCAGGTACAAAGCCTTCGCGTCATCACTCCGCGCCACCCCCTTGACATACCCCCCAGCCCCAGTTACCCTCCACCCTCCACCCGCCGCCCAGCCCCTTCCTTCGCCAGCCGCGCTCCAGCTGGCGCCATCGCGCACCCGCTTAGGTTCGTCATTCCCGCCCCCTTCCTACTTCTCCAACCCGCCCCTCCCCCCCGCAAGTCTGTGGCAAGATCTACTTGTGTCGCTGAGCTCGCGCTCCTCCTCCTCCTCCTCGCCATAGAGACAGCACCCAGCGGCGGCGGCGGGTGCCCCATAGACACCTCTCGCCCGGCAAGGGGGAAAGGGGAGCCGGAGCTGCGCCGCACCGCGCTGCGCCGTCGCTTCTCGCACGTCCGGGCGGGGGCGCCAGATGATGACGCGGCACGCAGAGAGGGCGGGGCACGCAGGTGACGGAAGCTGGGGTGGTGGAGAGTTAGGCGGTCAGGCGTCCTGACTGGTTGGGGCGTCAGGGCCGTGAAGGTAGGGCTGCCGGTCCCGGGCGGCGAGTTTCCTGTCTCCAGCTGTCCGCAGTCAGAGCATGCCCGCCTGACCCCGAGGACCCCCGGCCGGGATTGCTTAGAGAAGACGCGGCTCCCCAGCACTTGGGCTGGGGCGTCCCTGCCCTCTCCTCCTCTGTCGCTGGAGAACCGCCGGGCTGAGCAGCTGGGAGAAGCAGGCCAGAGCCTTCTAGGGCCTCGGGCCCGGGGACCCGTGGAGGATGAGCTGGCTCTTTCCCCTGACCAAGAGCGCCTCCTCCTCCGCGGCTGGGTCCCCCGGTGGTCTCACCAGCCTCCAACAGCAGAAGCAGCGGCTGATCGAGTCCCTCCGGAACTCCCACTCCAGGTGACTGGTCGCTGCCTCTCCGACAGGAAGAAAAAGTAGGGCGGGAGGGCGGGCTGGTCCTAACCACACTCGCAGCTCCTCAGGCCGACTCCCGCCAGCTGCCGCCTTTTGACCTACCTCCCTTCGTCCTGGCTCTCACGCTTGCTCTCCCATCCCTGAGCCACGTTCAGGATTTTCTTCCGGGCCCTCCTTCCCTCCGTCCCGCCCCACCACCGCTCAGCTCCTCTAATTCCGATTTGCTCGTCCCTCCTGACCCAGCGCTGCTGACTGTAATCTGTCTCATAGTCTGTCTCCAATATGCCTTGCTTTGCCCGGCTTTCTCACTAATCTTTCCCTTTGCCCACCTGTTTGCCGCGTTGGCAGAATTGTTAAAATTCTGTACTTGGGTAAAAAGAATCGTGAAGAGTAATCTCCAAGTTTCACAAATAGTGGACCATTTTTGAAAAAAAAAAAAACTTTCAACATTAAAGAAAAGGGAAGACAGTTTTCACCAGTGAGTTCTTCTCTGGGAGTGACATACTCAATCCTCTGAAGTCTCTAATAGAAGATTTACCCTGTTCTAACCACCTCCCCCGAGCTGGCAACTATCAGTCTCTGTTCATTTCTCACTTTGTTGTTCTTGTTCCCACACTCAGGAATTGCCTTAGAGTCATCTTGATTGTTCTCTCGGCGTTGTATGAGTTGTTCATTTTCAGCGTGGTCAGATTAGAAATATTTTGCAATTCAAATGAATTCAACTGTTTTTATTGTAAACTGGTTTGCTGCAGCCCGTTATATTGCAAAAATCTGTGACCTCTAGTGGTTTTCAAAAATTAGAACCGCCTCTTTTTATTATATGAATTATGCAAGTATATTTACATGAGTGTCAGCACATTTTAATGTAAAGGTGTCAACATCTTAATAGACTTTTCATACATTTGAAATATATATATTCAGAGATATTAAAATTGATTAATTCCTGTGGAAGGAACTACTGGGAGCCATTTTATCTGTTACACTAAGGATTTTTTCCCAAGCAAGTTATAGTGTAGAATAGTTTTAAATTAGATATAGTGTTAAAAGAAAAAATCACTGCAAAATGAGTTTGGCTAAAATGAGGCCTGTTACTGATTGAACTTCAGGTGTTTCTTGGTTCTTTGTCTCAATTGTTCTGCTTGTTGAGAACTTTAGAAAGGTGAGAATTTGTGGTATTAAACAGGAAAGAATGGCATGGTATTTGATTTAATGGTGGCTTTCTTTTTGGAAAATTAAGTTCATAGAGTTCTTACAAGTCAATCTTAGTCCAAATAGTGTTCTCTACTAACCTGTAAGAGCTACTTTTACAAAATATGCTTATGAAATAAGGTGACTCCTTTTTAACAAACAACGGAAGTTTGTCTCCTTAGAAGGCATCACCTTGGAAGACTGTTTGTATACTATGCTAGTACTACTATTGCCAAAATACTTTTTAGAACCATACTTTTGGAATTAATTGCTTTTAAGCCTTTAGTATATTCTGTTAGATATTCTCACTGCTGGTAAATTTTTATTCTTTGAGGTTGGAGCTGAATTTTTCAAATATTCCAAAGTCCCTTGCTGCTAAGGCTGGTAAATAAGGAAAGCGATTGATGTGAAATTTATTGTTTATTTTTTTGGCCTTCCAAATAAGGTGAGATTCTAAGGCAGGAATTGCTAATCTAAGGAGTTCTGGAATTGGCTTAAGAGGATCGGTAAATACTCTGAGTCAAATGCAGAAGGGATGTATTTTTTTTTTTTTGGAAGGGATGTATTTTATTTGTTATTTTTTGAGCCAGAAATTATGGACATAATCAGACATGTGATATTATCTACATATTTGTAGTGTTTTATGAACAGCAAACTTTAAGTACTTGATTCTTTTAAGTTCTTTTATAAAAATATTTGAAGTTTTTATTGAAATATTTCACATTTATAAACTATACTTGGATAATTCTGGTGACAGTTAAGGAGGTCATGTACTTCCATTTTTCAAAGAATGGTACGATCCCAGAAAAAATGTCATCTACCTATTCTTGTTAAGTCTGCCCTTTTAAATCATGACATACATTTTAAAACTAGCTGGTAAAAATGATGTATGTGTGCAGTATCTGACAATATGTTGCTTGAGTAACCAAATTCAATACTACAACTTATGCTTAAAGATTTTTGTACAAAAAGACACTGCGATTGGTTATTCTGAAGGTGCACTTCGTAAAAGTTCAAAGAATGTTTCGAACGGTATTTTAATGAATAATACAAAACTTCCTCAGTTATGAGTATTAATATCTTGTTGCATGCTGCCCACCTGCCTCATGTTTAATACTCTATCCCTTCTCCAAATACAGGGTCAGTAGCTCTTTCTTGGCCGTGAAAGCGTCTGACTTCTTTTCGTCTCCTCAATAACCTTTCCCCACCCCATTCTCTCATCTACCTTCCAACTCCTTATAATTTAAAAAAAAATCCCACTTCAGGAAAGAGTCTCTTTAATTCCCTTTCTCTAATTAACGTAAGCTTCTTTTTAGTTACCTTAAGAAATTCCTACCTCCTCATCTTCCTCAGGCCTCTCCTAAAGGTTAGCTGAATTTTATGTGTATTTATTCCTCATCTAAGTCTTACTGGTAAGGCAGGGCAAATGGGACACTGTCATAATGATGACTAAAAAAGTGTTTATCCAAAATATAATAACACGTTTGTCTGCTACGAAAATGGAAACAAAGTTATGTAGATTACTAGGCTCAAGAATTTTATTCCACCTTCTAAGTAACAGTCATCACAGTATTCAATTTACCACTAAAATTCCTGACTTTATGGGCAGGAGTAGAACTAATTCTGTTGTTTCTTTTACTTCCTAAAGAAGCTCACTCTAAGAGACACTGTTGATTTCCCATCTAAATCCATTTCTTCTGATTTCTTGGAAGAACATTGTTTTTATATGGGTTCCTGGTCTGCCAGACTAATTATTTAATGGAGGCTGTGCTCTTTCAACCTGCTTAGGTAAATAATGATTGTTTACGCCAATGATGATGGTCTCATTCCCACTGCTAGTTATTGTGGAAGCAAGACACTTGACCTAATCTTAGTCAGTGGGGTTGGAGAAGAAGTCTGCTGGGGAGCTGCTCAAAACATTTTCTTAGTAATAGAGGTGTCTAAGAGGAAGTGCTTCTTTGTGTTTTGGATATTGTTGTGTTACATGGGACATCTAGAACTGCTTGGATCATGAAGGAAGCAGACTGACTACTGAATGTGGTAGAGTAGAAAGATGGAAAGTCTGTGATAATATTGTGATGCTGAATTAACCAGATCTGGAAACTTCCTTCCTCCAGACTTCTTGCTGTATAAGATTATACGATACATATACATTTGTATTATACATACAAATAACCCCTCACTGTTTAAGACACTTTCGGCCTGTTTTTTCAATTATTGATACTTGCAGCTGAAACTACCCCAAGTGATACTCACTAATCCCAGTATTTAAAGATTCTTCAGAAGTGAAGCTGTTAAGTATCTCCCTGCATTGAACCTGCAATCAGGAAATACTAAAATCTGATGGTAGCTCAACAGTTACCATCCTCACTATCCTGCTTTTAACTCTCACAGTATCTACAGTTAATTAGCTTCTTTATTATTTTATTTCCTTAGCTCTGAAGGAACAACCTGGAGCTGTGTTGTAAATGGTAATTGTTATCTGTAATTAACTATATAAATTCAAAGTTATACTAATAGTACTCTTTCTTTGTTACCTTTTACTTAGGGAGATCAACTCTCTCAAGTAAAGGACTTTTCCATTTTAATAATCAGTTAGTTATGTGGTAATTCTGGTGCTATTTTTATTTTATATTTAATCAGAAAATCTAATTTGGGAGTTATTTTTATCAGAGTTGCTTTCTTTTTCACTCTGGTATGAGATAGTAGACAAAATGAATTTGAGGAACATAAATGCAAACAAGCAAAAATTATTGACATTGGGAAAAGCAACATGACTTAGGTGAACTGAGTTCCAATTCCCATCTGTAGAATCAGGAATTGTGATTTTTATTCTGCAGGATTGTTGGTATTTAAGTAATATATATAAACATTTATTAGAGTATCTGACACACAGTAAACAGGCAACAGATTGTATTCCTTCTTTCCACTGCATAGAATCAGTGTGCCTGGAACCTTTGCCTCTTAGCCTACATGGATCTAGCCAGCTTATTGTTTATGAATTGCTCACAAGCCTACAGCTCATTTGCCTCTGGCAGGACTACTTCTGTCTTTCCATTCAGAAAGCAAGTCCATTCCAGAGAGTTCTTTTCTTCACAAATGAAATGTAAGATTTCATTTTGAAAGGTTTCAGACAATCCATGTAAAGAAACTAGAATGTTATCTGACACACAGTAAGTACTCTGTAAATGCCAATTACTTTATTTTTGTGTCTTAAATATAATAGTGCCAACCTCATAGTTTTTAAAAATTGTTTTGAAATCTTCTTTTGTTGCCAGTCCTTGGATATTCTTTCTGATTACCCAAATTTTTTTAAAAAGCCTTATAACATCTTTGGAGAGTCTGCTGTTGTATAATTTTCTACCCTATAGCTGTTAAGTTTAATCCCCTGCTCCCAGGTATAAGGCTGTCTCCTGTAAACTCATGGGTTTCTTAGTAAGCCTAGATTCCAAACCTTTCTTTCTGTAGTTTTTACTGTCAGCTCATAAGGACTCACATGCAAACTTGATAACACAGAAAGTTTGTAATGAGAGGATATGTGTATATGTTTTAACCTGTCTAGTGTTGTACTTTTTTTTTAATGGATCTGTTGTCAACATAATTTGAGATTTTTCATTAAAATATCCAAATTCCCAACTTTTAAAAAATAGTTTTTATTATTTAGAGCAGTTTTAGGTTCACAGCAAAGTTGAGCGAGCAGCAGGTACAGAGATTTCCCATATAGCCTTTGCCCTCTCCAACTTTTCTAAAATAGAAAGATCTGGCAACAGTTCCCACATAACAGTGCTTGCTTTCAGCTTAAGAGTAGCTGTCCTATTTACTGGGCCGCCCTTCTCCATTTTACCAGTTCGCAATCACACCCTTTTGTACTACAAGCAACTGCCTTCATTCATGTACCTTTCTGACTCTTAAAGGTATTTGAGAGTAAAGTTTTCTTGTGGAAGAAAATCACCTTGACTTGTTGCAATAAAAAATTCTATCAGAATCTGCTGTGCCTTAGCCTGTTGAAGCTACAGAAACCTACAAAATGTCAATATTTTGACTATAAATTTGAACTCTTATAGTGAACTTAAAAGTTATGTATATCAAACGGTCCCATAATTAAGTGAATTTTAATTTGATACATTAAATCATATAGTCTCTAACCAGTGATTAAAAGTTATAATTGCAGAGTATATGACACAATAAAGCATGTTACCATTTAAAATTTTTCCTAAATAGATCGTAACACTCAAGGGCTGTGTCTCTAGGTAATTTTCCCTCTAGTCATATCAGTCCATACCTGCTTTTTAAAAAACGTTACCACCCAGGTCATCATTTCTCCATTGCCAGGTGAATCCAACCACATCTCCTCCTCCCCTCCTCCCCTCCTCCCTCTGAGCTCCTTACAAACTGTCTCCACTGCCTGCTCACCTACGCCAAAAGCCTGGTCATCCTGTTCTCACTTAGTCATCCCTGCTGCCCCTGGGCTGTAACTATTCTCTCTGCCTGCAGTCTTGTTCCCTTACTTTTTTCTTCCACATGGGTGCCAGAGTCATCTTTTTAAAATTTGAATTTGACCATGTTATTCCTTTTAGTAGCTTCCTAACTCTTGCCAGCCTCCTTAGCTTAAAGCCTGGTTGTCACACAAGGTGGTGACGTGACTGATGGAAACGTGTCTGCAGACACAATGTGAAGTTTCTGTAGGGCAAAGGATACGGAGACTCTTAGAGTTATTATTTCCTACTGAAGCTTTCCTAATTGTGTTTCCTCTGTCTAGAATGTACACTTCATTTCCCCGATTCTCTTTCCTGAGGTTAACTCTTACTTGACTTTTCAATGTAGCTCAGATGCTGTTTTTTACCCCGAATACCCCACCACCCCCATCCCTGTTTACGTTAGGTTCTTTCCTCTGTGTTCCTATAGCTCTTTGCACGTCTCTGTCATGATCCAATGTCTTCTACAGAACACTGTTCAACAAATACTGTAAAATAAGTGGTTCATGTCAAACAGACATGGAAAACAAAATCGAGTACTCTAGAATTTCTAAAAGCCTTTAATATGCTAAAGTGCGTCAGTATTCTCCAAGAGAAGGATACAGTATGAAGCGTCTTCCAAGCAGAGCACTGAACCATCTATTTGAGCTATTTAGCTATTTATTTTAAATTTCCAGTTTCTTAATTATTCATTTTCATATCAACCAGTGTGTGTGTGAGTGTGTGAGTGGATGCAAGTGTTAATAAGGAAGAACCTTTGTATTCTATTACAAGTTAATCACTAAATGGATGTTGCCTGTTAGCTGCAATTATAAGTAATGGCACATCTCTGGGAGCCCTGCCTCCCAGGTTAAGAGCATTAAGCTAAAATACCTTTGTTTAGCTCACAGGAAACATCTTGACAGGCCCATGTGTGAATGACTGCAGGGGGGAAGAAATTAACACATCCCCTCCGGAGGCTGACCGGAAACAGGAAATGTTTGGCCTTACTCCCTCCCCTTTTAGTACAAAAGAAGCCCGAATTCTAACTCAGGCAGGATGGTTCTTTGGGGGCACCATCTTCTTGATCTGCTGGCCTTCCAAATGAAGTCGCTATTCCTTACCCCAACAACTCGTCTCTCAACTTATTGGCTTGTTGTGCAGCGCGGAGTTCGAGCTTGGACTCGGTAACACAAGGGCTATTTCTTTTGTTCCTCTGAGGATATTATACAAATTGAGAGTCTTCTGTTGGCTCATTTAACTCTGTTTCCTTGAAGTTTTGTGTTTGGGGCTCGTTGAGTTTGGTGCATGCCTTGCATGGTTTTGTTTTGTTCAAACCTTTTCTGTATTTGAGATTCCTGGTTGACTTGTTTGTAGATATTTAATTCTGTTTCTCATAGCCTGCCTCAGGTGATAGGTGAAGAAGAATGACTCGCTTTGTTACGGGCCAAGCTGATAGCTGTCTTTTGGAAATGGAGGCTTTGTGGGAGTCAGTAGTTTCCTAAGGCACTGCCACCTTAGAGGCTACATCCCGTGTTATTCAGGGGGCAGATGTTACCGCTGCCCGCTGGTTGGAACAAGCAGGGCACCAGGAGAGTGCTCTAGCTTCCTGCTGGTCCACGTGTCCCCGCACTCCGCCCTGAGAGGCGCTCCTGCCCCACCCTCCACCCTCCGGTTTGCGTTGAATCTGTTCAAGGGCTTGGAGGACCTTCAGACTGCTCCTACTTTGCTCTGGTCTTATGTTTTGGGTCGTCATTAGTTCCTGTCTTTCTTTTCTTTTCTTTTTTTTTTTAACACTGATCTTTTCCTTAAATCTAATCCCATCTTTTTTTATCTTTCTAAGATTCCTCAAAGTTTCTTGTCAGTTTATGGTCCTATTTGCTTTCCAGCACTGTTACAGATTTGCTTTTTAAAAGTCAGTTTTGATATTTCCTGGAGAAAATGGGATGGGAAAGAGAAATTGTCTAACCTTCATCTACTGTTTTGAAGCATCTAAACCCTTTATTGGAAAGGATCACCTAAAAACCCTCCGTTGAGCTACCCAACCCTGCCGGAGATGCATGAAATCAGTATCTTGAATTGCTCTTTTTCAGTCACTTGATGTGCTGTGTGCCCCATCAGAGCAAAGACCACACTATTTCCATTTCCTTGGAAGTTGCTGGATATATGGTAGCTGTTCAGTTGAACCTAGTCTTAGTTACAAAATACAAGTTTACACAGGATACAAAGTAAGGAGATAAATGATTGTTCTATAAAAGGAATCTTTTAACCATAACTAGTGTCTCTCTTGCATTTCAAGATCTGTTTGTTTACAGTTTTAGGGACTGTTAAAGAAATGTGGATGCCCATTAATCACACATTCTGACAAAGTTTTCTGTTGTTTCAGCTTTCTTTAGTCCCAAACTGATTCAGAGTCACTGAAGTAAAGCCATAGTAATTCACTGCTCTCAGAGAACCTAGAAAATAAAATTATTAATGGAAGGCTATTTAAATTTTCTCTGGTGTGATTACAGTATTACTTCAAAGTGTGTGTGTATGTGTGTTTACATCCAAAGAGTACTTACCTGCCAGCATAAAGATATGGCTATATGGCTGTAAGAATGTTTATCAAAGTATGGTTTATAGTAGTAAAACTTGGAAACAATCTAAATATTGATGCCAAAAACACAGCCTCTGTGCACCAGTGCCAAATCAAATCTCGGAGGCAGAGTTTTGGAAGAAGTAGAAAAGAATAGCTCTATTGCTTTGCCAGGCAAATGGGGACACAGCAGGCTCATGCCCTGAGAAACTGTGTCCCAACCTGGGAGGATTTGGTGAAGAGTTTTATAGCAGTGGTTCAAGGGCTGAGTTGCTAATAAGGATCAGGGTGTGCTCAGGGCCTGCACTCCTTTAATTTGGCCTCAGGTGGTCTCCTCCCTTGTCTCTGCATCCCCTCCCTGCCCTGATTAGCAACTGTTCGAATCTGCCCTTTAGAATTCAGGGAAGGTAATGGAGGCTGGAGTCTATTCCCTACAAACAAGAAACGGTGGACACAGAAAGGCTTCCATGCCCAGGAGCCCCACAGGGTTCTGCTCAGTTTCAATACCTAATAGTACGGAGTAGTTTAACAATATACTAGAACATTATGCAGCCATTTAAAAATATTGTAAAATAACATTTGCTGATTTGGAAAAATAATGTTTTTTCTAATGAGAATGAATTATTTTTGGAATAACTTTTTTAGAGTTATTTGAAAATAGCAAAAAATTCAAAATAAATTTGTGATAAAGATTCAGGGAATGATTCTTGTTTTAATTAAGTAGAACAAATATCTGCCGTTTTGTCTAACACAGCTAGTGTAGAGGAGGAAAAAGCTTTCCTTGTTGCTCTTAGGGTCCCTGGCTGGGTCTGAAAATTAAACTGACAAAGACAGATTAACAGGAGAAAAGCATAGAAATTTAAATAATGTGAGTTTTACGTATCAGGGGGGCCTTCAAAAGGAAATGAAGACCCAAAGAAACAGACCTGAGTATTTTATGCTGGGTTTGATGAAGAGTGGACAGTTGTGGAGGAATATGATGGGTTAAGGGGTATGAGGCACGTCTTGGAGATATTGCGGGTTCAGTACCAGACCACCTCAATAAAGCAAATATCGCAGTAAAGCATGTCACATGAATTTTTTGGTTTCCCAGTGCATATGAAAATTATGTTTATACTATACTGTAGTCTGTTAAGTGTGCAATAGCATTATGTCTAAAAAACAATGTATATATTTTAATTAAAAATACTTTATTGCTAACAAATGCTGTCATCTGAGCTTTCAGCGAGTCACAATCTTTCTGCTGATGGAGGGTTTAAAATATTGCAAGAATTACCAGTATGTGGCACAGAAACATGAAGCGAGCAAATGCTGTTGGAAGAATGGCACCAATAGACTTGCTCTATGCAGGATTGCCACCATCCTTCAATTTGTTAAAAAAAAAAAAAAAAGGGAAAAGAAAAGGGCAATATCTATGAAGCACAATAAAGTGAAGTATGCCTGTAATTGTAGGAAACGGGGCAGGGGGCATGTGGTTGCAGGGTACAATGATGACATAGCAAGGCCGGTTTGTTAGGATTCTTCTTGGTGTCCCTGTGTCTTCTGAGATAAGGATGCTCCTTTCCTCTTGGCATGGGGAGGGCACCTCTTAATGAGGTTTTATGACCTGTTTCAGGGAAGAAGGGTGAGGGGGGAGGAGGTCAGAGTAACCTTCCTGTTTCTGCTATTTTCTCATACTCCTTCAGCTTAAAATATTCAAGATGCCAAGGTGCCACATTTAAGGGTAGCGTGTCCTGAACCCCATCAATTTCCTTGATTAACCTGTTGTTTTGGAATTTGTTAATGATGGTTTAGCTCTCATTAATATTACAAATATTACCTTTAGTTTGTTTTTTTTTTTACCTTTAGTTATTTTTGATACCTCATTTGTGGAGGAAACTTGTCAAAAATTTTAATAAATGTCAAGAACATAATTATGGGAACAGTGAATTGAACACTTCTAGCCAATGATTTAAGTAAAAATCAATTTAATCAAATTCACTTTGTTTTCTATAAAAATACAGTGTCTGAAAGAATGAGTTAAAACTTTAGTATTACAAATTTACACAGGCTCCAATTTAGATGTGTGTTCTAAATGCTTATTTAATAATAGCTAACATATTGAACAATTATTATGGTATTATGTGGGGAGGGCTTTACATGCATTATCTCACTTAATCTAACAACTGTTTTAGGTAGATGGGTATTTTTAACATCTGCATTTACCGTGTGAGAGATAAGGCTTAGACGGATTAAATAAGTCGTCCATGATCACACAAGTGAATGGTAGAGGATTTGATCCCAGAAGCTTAATTTAAGAGGTCGTGCTCTTAATCACTAAGATGCTCCACTTGGCTTTGAACTGGTGGATACTTTTGTGATCAGTATTCCCTTAAAGCATTGGACACCTTAGGGTCCTAAGATAACAAGGAGGAATAAAAAGCTTAAGCCATTTTATTGATTACATAATGTTTATACAACTGAGAAGGCTGTTGGTATCCTAGTCCAAACTTGATCCCCAAAGAGAAACTTCCATAAAAATTGTGTTAGTCCTAATATTGAATATCTTCTTGAGTCTTTTCTCAACCATTTCTTCTCTTCAGTCATAACCTCATTCCATGGGATGTCAGAGGAGACATCTATGATTTCTCCATAACTCCATCCCAACACTTTTGAACCTTTCAAGTTACCTAAAATTTACATATTTGAGAGGCTAGATTTTTATCAGAAGGCAAAAAAAAGTCATAGTCCAAAAAAGAAAATGAGGAAAATAAGAGGTTTTCTAAAGCTACTAATTGAAGCAACCAAAAGAACAAAAAGTAAATTACGTAATTGCTAGATCTTTCAAAGGTATTTATGCTTGAAAAAGTTTCATGTCCATTTGGATATTAGGCTTCCTTTCAGCGTTAAGTCATTAATACTACTTAACATTTTTCCCTTTGGAAAGATTATGAATGTTGGTTAGCATTCCAAGTGATCCCCCAGAAGGTTTGGTTGGTAGATTATAACTGTAATAATTGCATGCCTGCAATTAAAAATAAAATTCTAAATGTAGAATGTTAAAGTATATGGGACTTAAACGAGTTGGCATTTATATTCAGCTGCTAGTAACAAAGACTCCCAAAATAGTAACTTAAATGTGATAAAAGTTTCTTTTTCTCTGCATACAAGAAATTCAGTTTGACAATTCCATAGCCATCAAGGACCCAAGCTACTTCTTCCTGCTGAGCTCTCCCTAGTGTATGGCTCCCACTCTCAGGGTCACTCCTGGTCTAATATGGCTGTTAGAAGTTCAGCTGTCAGGGCCAGGCTGGAAGGGCAAATGGACTCATACCAGTTTTTTTGTTCCCTTTTAAGATGCTTTCCTGGAAATGCCACCTCACAACTTTTCTATGTTTTATTGACTGGAACTTAAGTCTATAGCAACAACTTGCTGCAAGAAAAGTTAGAACATTGCTACTCAGAATAAAATCAGGCTTCTCTTATTTAGGAAGAAGGGGAGTATTTGGTTTCGAAAAGCAGCCAGCGGTCTCTATCATAAGACTGTAGGAGTCATCTCATCCAGACTTCTAAGTTTAAGCTCTTAAGGCCCAGGCTTCCCCAGCTGTCTATACAGCTGGGCAATAGCAGAATTATAATCAGAACCCAGATGTCTTGCTGACCTGTTTTAACTAGAGGGCTCACAATTGCTTCTACTAAGGATGAATTAGATAAAGTGATAGTAGATCGATCTAGCACTAATACAAGAGTTTTTCTTTGTCTCTTTACCTCACCATCTAATTCCCCCTCTCAGCAACCACCCCGCCCATATCTCAGAATAGTATTGCCTGCTTATTCGATAAACATGATCATTTTCCCCTCAAGATGCAAGTTATATTGGCCATCTAAATTCTATTATTAAAATAAAGTAGTTTTAGTAGCCTCTAAAAATATTTAACATTTGTTTTTAACATTAATGGTTTTTATAACTTTAGATAAATTTTTTTTCTCAAATTTTCTCCTACAGTATAGCTGAAATACAGAAAGATGTGGAATACAGGTTGCCATTCACCGTAAACAACCTGACAATTAACATTAATATGTGAGTAGAATTGTATCCTATTTTTTCATGTAATAGGACTTTAAAATCTTTTTATTATTTTGTTTCTTAGCTATTATTAGAAGTAAACTGTTTAAAAGTGAATTTATTCCCTTTCTAGTATTTATTTCCCTTTCTAGTAACTATAGTTTATTAAACTTACAATTTTGTGAAATAAAAAAATTTTAAAGACATCATTGTAATAGATATTGCTGTAAGAAACTGTAAAAGAGGAAATGTAATAAAAAGACGTAATCGTTTTTGTTGTTTTGCACTAAAGTCTAAGCTGGAGGTAGGCTGAAAGAGTAAGAATGATAATGACAAACACTCAAAGGGATCATGTGTGGAAAACCATTAGAGATATAGACACTTTTACATCAGAAGTAAGTGAAAATATTCTAGTTTTCGGCAACATATACTACGTCAACCAGAAAGTTCAAGACTGAATTTGATCTGCTAATTATTTTTAAAGAAAAAAAAATTAAGTTGAAAATGTAATCATGAGGTTATTAAGTTATAAAGAGGAAAGGTTGGACAAAGTGATTGCTGAAGTACTCATTTAGCCTTAAGTGCAGTTATTAGTCTTCAGCATGAAAGAATTAAGTTGTTACCTCAGATTGCCTCAGGTGGCTAGCAACTAGAGTGAGTGTTTGGGTGAGGTAAAAAGGCGCTTAACTTGAAGATAGGAACCACACTTGTTCATCGTCCTATCCTCATTGCCCAGCATGGTGCCTGCACATAGGAGGCCTTGTTAAATCCTAGTTGAACGAGTGGATTAAAGCATGACTATATAACAGTGACAACCATTATGCTGTGTTATCTTGATATATGGGAGTTTCTGAATCATCACAGCAGCCCTGCAAATTGGAACAAATTACAGACAAATAGGTAGTGAATAGTGTAGTGGGGAGAGAAACCCAGATTGGTTGGGGTCTAAAGGCCATTCATTGCTCTTTTTTTACCAAACTAGTTTAACATCTTTAACCATATAAATGAAGTAGTTTTATCTCTCATCACATGCCTTAGGTAGAGCTAGGTAGGAGAAGCCGACAAGGACCCAGTTTTCTTCTTGACAATGTTGCCAACAAATAGTTTTCTGAGCCAGAAGGGGAACAGAGTGGCAATTTAAAGGGACATACTTGTCTGAGTTTTAGAGATTTGGAAAACAGGGTTCCATGTCCAGTAAACTCTCATTTTTGAAGACTTTTTAAAAATTCTTTTAAATTTGTAGTAGTTCAAAAAAGGTTAAGATTTTTACTCTTTTTATTTTTTGTATTGAGAATTTACTGTTATTTACTTGAAACCATGTGATTGACCTCAAAGTTGGGAGAGATGTGTTAATTGAGACATTTAGAAGAGAGCCCTATAGAACCAAGGCATGATGACAGCTACACTGTTCCAATCCTAGCGCTTCCCATTTTATCCACTTAACTCTTTAAAAAATTCAGTATATAATGAAATAATTCTTGGCAGTATTTCAAAAGTAGGAAAGCCATAAGAAAAGTATATGGCCAGAACCTGTGGTCCACTAAATAGCCAGACTGGGTTAAATTAGGGTTCACCTGATAAAAATGCCTGGTCTAATTTTAGCTGAGATTTTGGATAGCTTGGTATATTGTGTTTGAAAGCAATTAATTGGCATGGTGTGAAGAATAGTCTATAATTCACGGTATCCTTATTCCACATTAAGAAGGTTTTACTCTACTGAATTACTTTATAGTCTTGTTGCCAAAGTGTATCTTTTTGTATACTTTCGATCAACTCAAAAACCATAGTAGAGCACTAATTACTGAGTAATCCAAATGAAAGTATGAAAATTTTATTTGCTTTTAAGTAATTTTGTTTTAGGATTATGACTGTATAATATCACATTTGTTGTCTTTGTTTTTGTTTTTTAATCTGTTCTACCTTTACCAGATTGCTTCCTCCACAATTTCCTCAGGAAAAACCAGTGATCAGTGTTTATCCACCAATACGACATCACTTAGTGGATAAACAAGGAGTGTATGTTACCTCTCCATTAGTAAACAATGTATGTATATGATATAATTTATTTCAAAAATGTTCACTGTATTTAATAGATAATCCTGATTTGAAGGTTATTTGTTTTTCAGTGGTGAAGACCTGTTGATGTTAAGAACTTTGGTTCATAGTAGATCTTTTATAGTGGTTAGGAAGGGATAAAATTCAAATATGCCTTAAATTTCTTAGGATATATATACATATATATATATATGTATATATATGATTGATTAATGTGAAGGACTGTAACTTAAATGTACTCAGTATTTACCTTTGAACCTTCAAATTATTGTCAATAGTGAAATGTGGAAATATTTCAGCTCCATTATTGACTAACTAAACTTTTAACCTCATTTATGGTATTGATTCTGTAAGAAAATATTGTAAGTTGTGGATTGCTGATATGTTCAATTGACATAATATCCTTTGCTTTTCATTTAATTCTTGACTTGCAAAAGTGGATTTAAGATTGAGTTTTACAGTTAAATTATCCTAATGAGACTTTATAATCTTTTTCTGAAGATGAATTTGATCACCGTGTATTACTGTTACTTTTAGTTTACAATGCACTCAGATCTTGGGAAAATTATTCAGAGTCTGTTGGATGAGTTTTGGAAGAATCCTCCAGCTTTAGCTCCTGCTTCAACAGCTTTCCCATAGTAAGTATATTTATATCGAAAGAGTTTGTATATACATTTATTTACTTTTGATCTAAGTAATCAAAATATAGTTTAAAAATTCAAATAATGTTAAAAGGCAATCCTCTGCTTTCCACATCCCCACCTTCACACACAGATACATTCATACTTTTCAGAGGCAACTGTGTTTTTCTATTTTAAGCTGCTTCTCTAATATTTACCTTCATCTTTCTGAATAATATATACATTACTGCTATCTCTTGATTCTTTCAGTTTAGATACTATCTATTGACTTCCTATTATGGATTGATGAGGATTTTACTTATCTTTCACAAACCTTCCTTTTCCCTCATCCTCTGAGAAATTTTTGATTTTTACTTAAACTCATGTTTGGTACTTTCATTACATTGACTCTCTAAATATTCCTTGCTGCTGAGCCTAGTACTTTATAATGATTATATTTCCCTGATGGTATAACTTTTTGCTTTTCTCTGGGGTTAATTACTTCGATTTTTCCATTGGTTTTATTTTCTTTGATCTTTTTAATTTTCCACATCTTTTAGCAGCTCTGAAAAATACCTTTCAAATCGTTTTTTCACATCATCAAACCTGTCAGGTAATCTCTAGGCTCCGGTATTTTCTCTTTGCAGACATTGCTCCATTTTCCCCCTCCATTCTGAATTAGTTACTCCACAACTGCTATAAAGCTGTCATCCTGGGATTTCCCTTTCCCACTCTCCTGTGTTAGATTCTCCTTTTCCTGCATCCTGTTTTTTTCTTTCTCAGGCTATTTCCTAGTTTCTTGCATTACTGCCTCCCTATAGCTTCCTGAGTAACGGCATGTTCCAGTTACTAAGGATGAATGACAAATTATCCTAAAACTTGTGGTTAAAATAATGACAACATTTATTTTCCTTGTGAATCTGCAGTTTGGTTAGGGACTAATAGAGAGAGCTTGTTTGTGCTCCACCTTTTGCATCAGCTGGCGTGGCTTAAAACAATGAACACACTGATTTTGCTCACCGATCTTCAGTTCAGGAAGGGTTCATCAGGGAGAGCTCTTGTCTGCTCTACTCATCATCAGCGGGCTCTCATCAGAGGCCTTTCCTGCGGAGGTCAACTAGAATACCTAGATGCAGCCTGGGCTTCCTCACATCATAACGGCTGGGCTCCTGGGGTGAACATCCTGAACGAGTTATGAGAAAGTCATATTCGCCTTCTCTGACATAGCTACTGAAGTCATGCAGTTTGTTCTGCTTCATTCTGCTTCTGCTTCATTCAGTTTGTTGAGGCAATCAAGAAGTCCTGATCAGATTCAAGGGGAAGAAAATAGGCTCTTCCTCTTTATGGTGGAGTGGCAAGGTTCTAGAAGAGTATATGGGACCGGAAATAGTGCTGTGGCCATTTTTGGAAAATACAGTATGCCACAAGATGCTTGGAAGAATAATTTTGAGACTTCTATTTTCGTTTTTTTTTTTTTTTTTTTACCTGCAAATGTCTTTAATATACCCTCACACTTAAAAGTTGGTAGAGTTCAAATTCTATGTTGAAGTGGTTTTCCACTGAGAATTTTGAAGGCATTCCTCTGTTGTCTATATATAGGCTTCTGTTGCCAAGATGTCCAGTGCCATTTTGATTTCTGATCCTTTGTAACCTTTTTTTGTTTTTTTAATTTATTTAATTTATTTATTTATTTTTGGCTGTGTTGGGTCTTCATTGCTGCACGTGGGCTTTCTCTAGTTGCAGCAAGCGGGGGTTACTCTTCGTTGCAGTGTGCGGGTTTCTCACTGCAGTGGCTTCTCTTGTTGCGGAGCACGGGCTCTAGGCTCATGGGCTCAGTAGTTGTGGCTCACGGGCTCTAGAGTGCAAGCTCAGTAGTTGTGGAGCACGGGCTTAGTTGCTCCACGGCATGTGGGATCTTCGCGGACCAGGGCTTGAACCCATGTCCCCTGTCTGCATTGGCAGGCAGATTCTTAACCACTGTGCCACAGGGAAGTCCCTGATCCTTTGTAACTTTTTATCTCAGATATTCTGAAATTGCATGATCATACAACTTCTTACAATCTTTACTTCCTCTTCTGTAATATCTCTTGGCTTAATTACCCAATTCTTCTACTTAATTTCCAAGAACTTTTTCTTGTTCAGAAGTCAGGTGGCATCTTTAACACTGCCTGGAAATCTGCTTAGGCTAGATTATCCCATTCATTGGGTATATCAGCCCCCGCCATCATCTTTGCCCTCCTGTGTCTTGGAATCATAAGCCTCGCTGATATTCTTTATCTAACAACTGGATTTCCTATCTTCTGTCAGGAAAGAGTTAAATATATCTCATTCACCTTATTTGAAGATATAAGCCAACAACTGTGATACAGTACACATTGTTAAAAAGCAAGTTTGATACACTTCTTAGATTATTTTATAGGTTGTACCTGCTACTGAGATTAAAATAAAGCAGATTGGTTCAGAACTATTAAGACTTTATTTCAAGCATAGTACAAATATTCTCTCACATTGAACATATTCTTTCTAAATAACTTATGTTATATTTACATACCTGTTAATAATATACCTTTACATAAAAGTAAACCTTTAAGATAAAGGTGAGCCATACTTTGAAATAAACAAGCTTTTTAGAGAACTTTTTTAAACTTAATTTTTTCAATCATATATTCACTTGGCTCTAAAATTTTAAAACTATAAAAGGGTATGGGGCGAAAAGTCTCCTTCCACTTTTTCCCTTGCGGTTTACTTTTTCTTCTTATTGGTATCCAAAGTTTTTCATTTGGGTGCATATGTATAGAATTCCTGAGATATTTTATGCATATACAAGGAAATATGTACACATAGTATTTTATTCCCTCTTTTTTCACACAAGTGGTAGCAAACTATTCCCTTGCCCTTTTTTTTCTTTTTTCCCTCACTAAATGGTATGGTTCAGAGAGCTTTCCATGTTGGTTGCTAAAGCACTTCCTCATTCTTCTTTATGACCACAAAGTACTTGTTTTATGGATATAGCATAACTTAACAAAACTCCTATTAATGGACATTTTTGTTGTTTCCAATCTTTCCTAAAAGGCCCATCCTTCTTTGCCCTCAGTGATGCAGTGAATAACATTAAAAATAATATTTTACCCAAGTGTAAGTTTATTTGTTAGGTACATTCTCAAAGTGGTATACATATTTGTAATTTTGACTAATACTGCAGGATTGCCCTACAGAGTAAGTTGTACCAATTTCTACTCCTATACGCAGTGCTTATTCCCTTTGCTGACATAGTAAATTATCAAAATGGATCTTTGCTAATTTATAAGCGGAAAATGTGTTGGTATAACTTTATTTGTATTTATCTTACAGTGAAGTTGACAATTTTTTCCTATGATTTAGAGATTTTTTTTTCCTTTCCTTGAACCTGTGTATTCTATCCTATTCTCCATTTTGCTATTGGGTTGTTAGTCTTTTATTAATTTGGAGAAATTCTTTACATATTAGAGAAATTATCCATTTTCCTATGACATGTTTCAGATGTTTTCCCCCAATTTGTTATTTGTCTTTATTTATAATGGGCTTTGTCATGTAGAGGGGTTTTCTTTGTTGTTTTGTTGTGTTTTGTTTTTTAGATCATGGGATTTATCATTATTTTCTCTTATGACTTTTGAATTTGGGATCACAGAAAGTCCTTTACCACCCCAAGTTTTTAATTTCCCAGTGATTTCTTCCAGTTCGTTTAAGATTTAAAAAAAAAAAATCCAAAAAACATTTTAAATTTGATACATTTGGTTTTTATTTTATTATAGGTGTGAGGGCTTGGCTCCAATTTAATTTTTTCCAGATGTCCCAATGCTATTTATTGACCGATCTATCTTTTTTTTTTTTTTCCACTAATTTGAGATTCTTTTTATTATATCTTAATTGCCATATATCTTTGTGATTTTTCTGGATTTTGTATTCAGTTCCATTGCTCTACCTATCCATTGCCAGTGTTATGCTTTAAAAAAGTTTTGTATTCTTTTTTTTTTAATTATTAAGGTTTTCTAATGTGTTTTGCTATATGGCAGGGTTAATCTCTCTTTACCCTCCTTTTTCAAGTACTTTTCTCTATATTCTTATTTATTTTTCCATATTAGCTTTAGTATTATAATTTCAAAATCTGTGACAAATGTTTTCTTCCAACACAATTCCAATTTATGTTAACTTATGTCATTAAATATGACATTAAATTATGTCATGAAACAATAGCACTCCCGTTTTAAAAAATTGTTTAAGCTTGATATATTTTGGAACATTTCAATACTCTGATATCCGTTTTTTTTTCCAACACCACCAAGTAATTCTCCAGTTCTCACCAGACACTGACTGTTTCCTACGAATTTAACTTAATTCTGATGCTATCCACCGGGAGATGGTGTCAGATCCCGCAGATTAAGGGCTCAGTCTCACAGGCTGCTCCATTTCACATACCAATTGAAAATGTATAGATTGTTATCTGTGCTATAAATCCCAGGTTCCCATGACCTCCACCTCAGGTTTGAGTAGTTTGTTAAGTGGCTCATGGAACACCAAAATAAATTTACTTATGTTTACTAGTTGATTATAAAGGATATTATAAAAGATACAGATGAATAGCCAGATGAAGAGGTACATAGGGCACGGCAAGGTCTAGGAGAGCCCCAAGCACAGGAGCTTTTGTCCCCATGAACTGGGGTGCACACCCTCCTGCCATGTGGATGCATTCATCAACACGAAGCTTGTCAAATCGTATTCAAGGGTTTTTATAGAGCTTATTCAGCAGCCCCCTCTTCCCTGAGATCAATGGGTGGGGCTGAAAGTTCCAGCTTTCTGTCACTTGGTCTTTTTGGTGACCAACCCCGTCCTCAGACTATATAGGGACTCAGCCTGAGTCACCTCATTAGCATAAACTCAGATGTTACAAATAACAAAAAAGTGTCCTATCATTTAAGAACTTACCAGGATTTTAGGAGCACTTTGCCTAGAACCTGGTCAAAGACAAAATATGTTTCTTATTATACCACAAATACAAAGTAAAGTATTTAGTATCCTATGTTTTAAAAAAGTCTTTTTATCTTTTATACAAGAGTGACTGACCCATTTAAACTTAACTATATTAATTTAAGTAGTGGTATTTAGATAATTCTCATCTGCATTTAGGCCTAAATTACACTGCTTATTTTAGAGCGTGGTTCTCTTTGAACTGCTCTAAGAGAAAAAAAATATTAAATGTAAAATATTATCTTTTTTAGGTGTGATTGACATGTAACGTGTACAACAGAATGATTCAATAGTAATTTTTTTATTTTAATTTATAATTTTAATTTAATAATTTTAATTTATTACAAAATGATCACCACAATAAGTCTAGTTAACACCCATCGCCATGCATAGTTACAGAATTTTTTCCTGTGATGAGAATGTTTAAGATTTACTCTTAGCAGCTTTCGGATATGCAGTATAGTGTTATTAACCATAATGATGCTGTGCGTCACCTCCCCAGGACTTACTCATTTTACAACTGAAAGTCTGTACCTTTTGACCATGTTCACACATTTTGCCCACTGCTGCCCATCACCTGCCTCTGGCAAACACCAGTCTGTTTTCTGTATTTATGAGCTCAGTGTTTTTTGTTTTTCGTTTTTAAATTCTACACATAAGTGAGAGCGTATGGTATTTGCCTTTCTCTGTCTGACATATTTCACATAGCATAATACCCTCAGGGTCCATCCATATTGTTTTGAATGGCAAGATTTTCTTTGTTTTATGGCTGAATAATATTTCAGTGTATATATACACCACCTTTTCTTTATCTCATCATCTACTGATGGACCCTAGGTTGTTTCCATCTCTTGTCTATTGTAAATAATGCTGCAGTGAACATAGGGGAGCAGACATCTTTTCGAGTTAGTGTCTTCATTTTCTTCGCATAAATACCCAGAAGTGGAATTGCTGGATCCTATGGTAGTTCTGTTTTGAGGAGCCTCCATCCTGTTTTCCATAGTGGCTATACCAGTTTAAATTTCCACTGGCAGTGTACAGCATTCACTTTTCTCCATAGCCTTACCGATGCTTGTTATTTCTTATCTTTTTGATAATAGTCATTCCAACAAGTTTGACAGTAATCTAATTATCAAAGAACTAGCATCTTTTCTTGTACCTGTTGGCCATCTGTATGTCTTCTTTGGAAAAATGTCTATTCAGATTCCCATTTTTAAATCAGATTATTTGTATTTTTGCTGTTGAGTTGTATGAGTTCTTTATATATTTTGGATATTAATACCTTGTCAGATATATGGTTTGCAAATATTTTCTCCCCTTCCGTAGGTTGCCTTTTCATTTTGTTGATGGTTTCCTTTGCTGTGCAGAAGCTTTTTAGTTTGATGTAGTCCCATTTGTTTAGTTTTGTAAGTGAGGTATTAAAGTCCCCTATTTTTTTTTTTTTAATAAATGTATGTATGTATTTCTGGCTGCGTTGGGTCTTCGTTGCAGTGTGTGGGCTTCTCATTGCGGTGGCTTCTCTTGCGGAGCACGGGCTCTAGGCACGCAGGCTTCGGTAGTTGTGGCATGTGGGCTCAGTAGTTGTAGTAAGTGGGCTCTAGAACGCAGGCTCAGTAGTTGTGGCGCACAGGCTTAGTTGCTCCGCGGCACGTGAGATCTTCCCGGATCAGGGATCGAACCCGTGTCCCCTGTACTGACAGGCAGATTCTTAATCACTGCACCACCAAGGAAGTCCCAAGTCCCCTATTCTCATTTTATTGCTCTCTATTTATCATTTTAGGTCTGTTTATATTTGCTTTATATATTTAGGTGCTCGTAACTTGGGTGCATAAATATTTATAATTGTTATATCCTCTTGTTGGATTGACCCCTTTACCATTATGTAACGCCCTTCTTTGTCTCTTATTACAGTCTTTGTTTTAAAGTCTGTTTTGTCTGATATAAGTATACCTACCCCAGCTTTCTTTTGGTTTCTATTTGCATGTAATATCAGCATAAAGAAGTCCCTTCAACATTTCTTGTAAGGTCGGTTTAGTGGTGATAACTCCTTTAGCTTTTGCTTGTCTGGAAAAGTCTACCTCTGCTTCAAGTCTGAATGAGAACTTTGCTATGTAGAGTATTCTTGAAAGTGTTCTTCTTTTAGTACTCTAAATATGCCATTCCTCTGCCTTCTGGCCTGCAAAGTTTCAGCTGAAAAATCTGCTGGTAGTTTTATGGGGGTTCCCTTGTACCTAACAAGTTGTTTTTCTGTTGCTGCTTTTAAGATCCTTGCCTTGTCTTTAACTTTTGACATTTTAATTAAAATGTGTCTCGGTTCATCTCGTTTGGGGCTTCCTGGCTTTCCTGGCTCTGGATGCCCGTTTCCTTCCCTAGGTTAGAGAAGTTTTCAGCCATTATGTCTTCAGATAAGTTTTCTGCCCCTTTCTCTGTCTCTTCTCCTTCTGGTAGCCCTGTAATACAAACCGTAAGTCCCTTAAGCTATCTTCACTTTTTTTCCTTTTTTTTCTCTGCTCTGATTATGTGAGTTCCACTGCCCTGTCTTGAGTTCACCGATCATTTCTTCTGGCCGGTGACTGTGACATCCTTTGTTTAATGATATGGCAGGAAATATTCCATTTCTCACTCTGCCTCATCCAGTCTGCTGTTGAATCCCTCTAGAATATTTTTCAGTTCAGTTGTTGTATTCTCCAGCTTTGATTCTTTCTTGTATTTTCTTTCTCTTTGTTGAGGTTCTTTCTGTGTTCAGGGAGCATCTTTATGACCTTTACTTTGAACTCTTTATCAGGTAAATTATGTATCTTCATTTCATTAAGGTTTTTTTCCTGAGGTTTTCTCCTGTATTTTATTTGGAACGTATTTCTTTGTTTCTTCTTTTTGCTTGACTCTGTGTAAGATAAAACAGTCTCCTCTCCCAGTTTTGAGGACGGGACTAGGAGATGAACCTTATCATTCAACCCTACCCTGGCTCTTGACTGTCTCTCAAGCCTTTGTGATTGTCCAAGCAACCTATTATTTTTTTAATAGCTCCCAGGAATTAAGGGTGTGCCAAGACCTGTCATCGCCCCACAGGGGAGGATAGCCATACCTAGATTTAGGCTGATTGGAAGCAAGACCCTCAGGCAGCAGCTTTTAATGTATGCAAATATATACAGTTCTGTGGGACCACAAGCTTATTAAGTCCTGCTGGCCACCTGAGCCAGGTGATGAGAATGAAAACATGGTGTCCATTGGCCTCTGTTCCCTGAAGGCGCCTCCGTAGGCCTTCACATACATGGGTTCCAAGCCTGAAGCCCACCCCTCAGACTGAAGCTTCAGGATAAGCAAATAGGCCTGTTTCACATTAAGACTGTGGGTGTGTTTAAGTCTGCTATCTGCAGTGCCCTGGTGTGGTAGTGTGCCAAGAACTGCCTACAACTGTTCCGCTCTCATGGGACCCAGGAATGTCAGCCCCCCTGGCCGCCAGAGCCAGGTAAGTAAGGGGCATTCCCGGTTGGCAGCCGCAAAAACCAGAGCACCAAATACAAAACCGGGACCCAAAACACATGTAAGATCTCCCCTCCAAGACATGCTGGCGTTCTGGAACATGCAGAGGGAGAGCACAAAGATAGTAGAGCCTGCCCTCTGGAGTCTATGGAAGGATTACATTCGGTCCTTGGAGTTGTGTTTAATTAGAAGCCTGCCCCTCAGGCTATAGCTATGATAATAAGCTAATAGCCCTCTTTCAACAGAAAGACTGAGCTCCTGTTGTCCCATGCTGTTCCCCTTGGGGGGGTGGCTGATTAAGAACTTTTTCTCCATTTCTGTGAGCGTGAGCCCCGCTGGCTGTCAGATTCAGACAGCGTTGTGGTGTCCTCTGGTTGCCACTGCGAAAACAAGGGCATAAGCTCCGTTCTCTAAGATAGTGGTGAGCTGGAGTGAGGCAGGGCGCGAGTGCGGCGAGGGCGAGTGCGGCGAGGGCGAGAGTGCGGCGAGGGCGTCCACTGGCCTCCATTCCCTGAGAGCATCTCCGTGGGTGCCTAGATGGCCAAGCCCCTGGGCGAGCACGTAGGCCTCTTTCACAGGAAGACGGGGGGTTGCTTCTGTCTGCTGTCTATGCAGTGTCCTGGGGGTCATAGTCTGCCAACAACTGGCTCTCTGACTGTTACAATCCTACGGGACCCAGGAATCTTAGCCTGCCTGGCATCTGGAGTCAAGCAATCAAGGGATATTCCCTGGGCAGCAGCTGCAGAAACCAGAGCACCAGATGCATGTAGGAGCTCCCTCTGGGTGAGACTGGGTCTCTGGAGCGCAGCAGATGGGAAACAAGATGTCACCCACCAGCCACCATCCCCAGAAAGCGTCCCAGCGGACCCCTAGATGTGTGTTAAGTTAGATGCCTGCCGCTGCCTCGAGCTGATGCTTTAAGATTGGCAAATGAGCCTCTTTCACGTTAAGTCAGGTCCTCTTCTGCATTTGGCCCTGAGGCAGGGGAGTCCAGGAGTACGAGCCCTGGAAGAATTTTTTCTTAGTTCGCTGTAGCCTTGTGAGTCTCAGGGACATGAGCTCTTTTGGTCTTCAGAGCTAGATGTTTTGGGGGCTTGTCTCTCAGGTTCAAACTCAACCCTTAACTCCCCAGGGAAAAGCTCTGGGTTTTGAGTTTTCTCCAGCTTGTGGGTTGTCCTGCTGAGGGTGGGGTTTATGGTGAGATTGTGTCTCAGCCTCTCCTACCAGCTTAGATGTCATTTTCTTCTTGTTTGCCCAACGTGTAGGAGCCGCTCAGCTAGTTTTTAGGGTTTTTTTCAGAGGAAATTGTTCCCTGTGTAGCTGTTGATTCAGTATTTCTGTGGGAGAAGGTGAATTCAGGATCTTCCTATGTCACCATCTTGATCCAGAACCCAATATTTATTACTTTGCAAAAATAAATTATTTTCTGATTATATCTTGAGCACATACTGCTGTGCCGCTTTTCTAATAGATACATAGTTTTTATACGCATCTTCTTTATGTTTTAACATTTTTAGCAGCTCATCTATACATTTAATTTTTCTTTGAAATTTTCCGGAAAAGCAGTCTTGACTTGCAGTCAGATTTTGCCAGATATAATGAAAGCTACGGATTTATTCAAGCTACACTTGAATAAATTTCCTGGACTTAAATGTTCTCCATTTCTTCTATGAAGATACTCACTGATGCCAGCAGAAAGGCCATATTTGAGTTTTGAGCGTTCTGTTCACTTCCATTGTGACCAGTTGAATTGCATATTTTCTAAAACATTTTTCTTTTTCATGGAAAGAAACGAAAATTTTTTCTTGAGGGGTGTTCATATTTTATCAATTTATATGATATCTGATTCACTTATATAATTATAATAACTAATGGCACCTGCCATCTGTACTGCATAACTACTGTTTTTTAGAACAATTTAGGAATACTTTTACAAACTTACCCCTAAAATCTAACCTCATGTTTTTCCTCTCTTTCTCTTCAGCCTGTACAGTAAAGCGGGTGGGACGCCTCCTTGTGCTTCTCCGGGTTTTCCATTTCTTCCTCCGTATCCCCCACAAGAAGCTTCCAGGACTGTCGGTTCTTTATCTGTTGCTGACACTGTTTCTTCTTCGGCGACAAGTCATACAGCAGCCAAACCTGCTGCTCCTTCGTTTGGTGTCCTTTCAAATCTGCCATTGCCTGTTCCCACAACAGACACTGCAGCACCGGTTGGTATCAGATATCTGTAGTTTGTACCCTTGAAATATTCAGTCAACAAACATTATATCCCTCCAGTGTGCCAGCCACCATGGCACAAAAGATAAAAAGATTAAATCACATTTTCAACTTAAGTAACAATGTCAAAGAGGTAACCAGCAAATAATTAAATGATTGTAAGTAGAAGAGGTAGTCTAGAGCTACGGCAAAGACACAGTTACGGGAATAGTCAGTGCTCCCAGGGACCATCGTAGAGCTAGAAAGATACCTTTATAGAAGATGCAATTCTTTTTCTTAAACCACTTTAGCCTTGGTGCCTCAAAGCATGCCTGATGCATATAGTAGGTGCTCATTCAAAATGAGGCAGATGAATGAATGAATTCACACTTGAGGCCAAATTTTGATAGATGGTAATGAATTTGCCAGGATGATAAGGGGTCACATAAGGCAATTCTGTGAAGAGGCAACAGCATTGACAAAGATTTGGGAGCATAAACCAGATGGCATCTTTGTGAAGCTGCCTGTTATAGAGCCCTCTGGTTGTCATATAGGACAGGCAAAGATATGAGAAGGATGGTATAGGAGAAGCATGTATCAGATTATGGAGGGTCTGCTCTAGCATACTGAGGACTTTTAATCCAGTGTCTCATTGGTGTAAACAATTGTGTGTTCTTAAATTAAGCTGGTATCTGCTGCCATGTGGGATGTTACCGAGGGAGAGACTGTGCATTAAACATATTAAAGGGATTTAAAAACCTTCATTTTTAACCCTTAGTGAATATCACCCATAGTAATACTCGAATATTAAAAAATTATCATAATCAACTTTACTAATTTCAGTGTTTGTAATAATTTAGAATATAGACCCAAGTGGACTTCGTTTTTCCAAAACCTTTCATCATTGTATTAATGAATATTATGAACAAATTATAATTAGTAGTATAAATAAAATTACAAGAGAACTTTTCATGGGTCCTTGATTTTAAAATGTCATCTGTATTCAAACAATGTATACTCTATTCCTTACCTACCCTACTCTCTCATGGAACTTAGGTAACTATTCAGATTTTTGCCAACTTACTAATTTCTCTATACTTAATGCCTTACACTTGAGACAAACATTCATATACATCAATGAAACCCACAGATAATTCTCCACATTTGTCACAGATACACTTAGGAGATTTATTTTACAGCCGTATACTTGTCCAAGAGCTAAACACAGGTACTCACGTGATCCCCATCAAAAAAAAAAAAAAAGTAACCCTATATATATAAAGATATACTGAAAAAAACAATGAAGAAAGAAGGGGAGGGTAAGGAAAATGTGAAGTGCAAAGATTAAGTGTGATAATAAAACAGTTACGGGACGCAGTACATTAAAAATTACTTTTATAACCAAATAGGAGCAGTCAAAAAGATGGCTGAAATTTAACACCATTTCAAACTCTCTTTAGATAAGCCAAAATGGTTTTGGTTACAAGATGCCTGATATCCCTGATGTATTTCCAGAACTCTCAGAACTAAGGTAAAAAAACTAGAAGAGTAACATTGGTGTTTGTTGTCTATTTAATTTGTAAATAGAAACCACATCATCATTTTCATATCCATATTAAGTTAAAAAACATTTTTAAATCATCACTCTTCCTGTATTGTGGATGTCTTAGTGGGAAAGTTCTATGAATCAGTCGTCTGTCTTGTAGGTTATATTTATTGAGTTACTGGTCTGTGAGAAATCCTACAGTTAAAAAAAGTTTAGCTTTATTTGATCCAGTGTTTTACAGTCACTTGTAGGAAGTGGTGATGTGTTCTTCTCTGCTAATAATTAATGAAGTTTACCCGCAGCACGTACACGTTAAAGCAGTCATACGCGGAGTAATGCTTGCAGCAACCCGTGAAGTAGGGACTGTTATTGTTGCCGTGTTATAGAGTATTCTCCTCCTCCTTTCCTTTCTTCCTTCCCTTTAAAAACATTATTATGAAAACGTCAAAAATACAAAAAGGTGAACCTCTTTGCCATCTTCTTCCAGCTTTTTACAGGAAGTATGGGTATAGGTCAGGATTATTTTAAACCAAATCCCAAATATTATGTTATTTTTACCTATACGTTCTTCACTAAATTTCTCCACCAGGTAAAGACTTTTTCTTTGCCATAATCCCAATCCACGTCATCATCATACCTCACAATATGGATGCTAATTCTTCAATTCTTTGATATTATCTTACTTCCCCAGGGTCTTAATAATTAAATCTTTTGGTTGGTAGTTTATTTGAATCAGGGTTCAAAATAAGATCTACCTATTGAAAAAAAAAAAAAGATCTACCTATTGCATTTGAATACTGTTATCTTTTATAGTTCTTTTAATCATGAGCCATTTCTCCCACGTTTATTAATATGTATGTACATATACACACATATACATACACACATATGCATGCATACATATACATACAAATCTATATACATACACATATAAATACATATAGAGTAAATTATACACATATTATTAAATATTTATGTAAGAAACTGGTTATTTGTCCTATAGAATTTCCCATACCCTGTTGTTGCCTGATTGCATCTTTGTGGTTCCATGGAGGGTGTTCCTCTATTTCTCATACTTCCTTCTACTGGTGGCTAGATAGAGAGTTTTGATTAGATGTAGGTTCAATTTTTTTATCAAATCATTACATTGTACACCTTAAACTTACACAATGTCTCAAGAAAGCTGGGGGAAAAAATTTAGGTTTAATTCTTTTGGCAAGAATATTTACATCATAGTTAGTGCATATTTCCTATTACATCACATACGGCAGCAATGATGTCTGGTTGCCTTATTTTTAGTGACATTTGGATTGAAACAGGTTGAAACACTTGAAATCACTGACTATGCATTATTTCCTTAAGGATTGCAAATGTGATTTCCTACTGCCAGAATTAGCCTCTTCATAGAAGAGGAAAGTTTAGTTATATTGAAATATACTTCATACAGAAAGACAAGATATATGCTTGATTTTTTTCCTCTTAATTTATTAATTTTCAGAATAATGAGTTGATGCATAAGCTAGCTGCAAAAGTTCTGATAGGCGAGGTGTTTTTTGTTTTTTTATAGTTGTTTTTGAGTTATTATAAACTCATAAATTAAAAAAGAAATTTGTGTTTCAGTCCATTCAAACATTATTCTTTTTGCTGCTTAAACAGTTCTATCTTTAGTCAATAGGAAACTCTGGCAAAACAAAGATGTCATGGGCTCAACATGAACATTTTTTTTCCCTGACCTGAAGCCAGCCATTTCTCTGAAAGGCACTTGTTCTTTTTCAAAATAACAATACCAATAAAATAACAATATCAGTAGTGATTATGAAAGCAGGATAAGTTTTTGTTTATTTGTTTTGTTTTTTACACTTCTTTTGTCTTTAGGATATAGCACACCAGAGATGTACAGCCAAATACTATTTTTTAAAGTCTTTTCAGTAAAATTTCTCTGGATGATTATATAACTTAGAAAAGAAAACCACGTTCATTTATTTCCATTTGCTTTGAATTTTAGAGACTGCTTTTTCTGTTTTAATTTTGTCTTTTAATTATATAATGCATTTATATGGATCTATATGTAGTCAAAACTGAAAGTTAGGTTCAGAAAGGTTTCCCTCCCTCCCTATCCCACCCATCCAGTTCCCTCTTTCACTCTCTGGATATGATTTTTGTTCTGGGATTAGCCTTCCACGATTGCTTTTTAAAAACATTTTTATGACTATATGTACACAGACACATATACATGTATCATTTATTGGGACAGCCACATACCTATTAGGTAAATAGGCTCAGAGGTTAAAATTGGTAGGTTATTAGGGCTGTTCATAAACCCTCGTCTTCATAGTCCTGTAGTGACTTAACACTGTACTGTATTTAGAGTACTTTTTGTTCTATTGTGATTGATGTTTTATTTGCTTTTAAGGTTATAATTTGCCTTCTTCTGTGTCTATATAAAAATATATATGTCAAAAATTATTTAGAACTCTCAGCTGAATGAAACTGAAAAATGGTGAATATTTATCATGAAAAAAACTAGATGACTGATATTCATTAACATATTTTTTCTGTTGTGTTTCTAGTGTATCACAACTTACAGATATGAATGATCAAGAGGAGGTATTACTAGAACAGTTTCTGACTTTGCCTCAACTAAAACAAATTATTACTGACAAGGATGACTTAATGAAAAGTATTGAGGAGCTAGCAAGTATGTCTTTCCTTACTTATTAAATTTCCTAAGAAAAATGTGATCTTTACCTAGCAATAAACTAGAAATTTGTCTTACAGGAAAAAATCTCCTTTTGGAGCCCAGCTTGGAAGCCAAAAGGCAAACTGTTTTAGATAAGGTGAGTTAGTTATCATTTTTTAAGAAATCCATACAATTTTAAAATAGAATTAAATAGCATTTTAATTTTCTCTTTTAGTATGAATTACTTACACAAATGAAATCAACTTTTGAAAAGAAGATGCAAAGGCAGCATGAACTTAGCGAGGTAAGATTGTTTAGCTCTTTTCTTTTACTATAAGAATTTTTCATCTTAATGTGCATGTGCCACATTCTTAAATTCATTATTACTAGAAAGCATTTATTAGGTATCTGAGTTTATCTTATCTGTTTATAAGTCATGATAAACAGCTCTAAGTTATGCAGATGAACAGCTGTCAGTTATAAGCCATTGTAAATCATTTGTGCTCATGCAAGAGCATTTGGTTCCAAAATAGAAAAATATAAAAAGCCCCATAAAGAACTCTTCTGGGAGAGTTATTATAAAGGCAGTTTAACTGTTCTAATAAAAGCTACCAACCAAAATTTTAATTTTAGACTACTTGTAAGCCTATATACAAGTATCTCAAATGAAAAGTTAGCAAATTGAAAAATATAATATATAAAAAGTATAAAGTATAATTCACCACAAATAATAGATTTTATGCTAGAAATATGTGAAAATCAAAAACTTTATAAAATTCAACCCATGTTCCTGAAAAAACAAATCTTTAAAAATAAAAAGGGCAAAAATCATTTAAAAAACTAAAATAAATGAAAGAGAAGAGGATATAATCTTTATATCTCATGTCAATAACCCAATCATAATATTCTGTTTCCTTTAAAATCAGGAATTCTAGAAGGTAAAGCCAATTTAGTAAAACAAAGTAGAAATAGACAACAGCAAAAAAAATGATGGTTAAGGCGAATATAAATTTATAATAGATTTCAGATGATCATTCTTTAGAATAAAATAATAGTAGCTGACATTGTACAATTGTTGTATCTTTTGCATTGCACTAAGCTATTTACATATATTGCCCATTATTCCACCCAAAACTCTATGAGGTAGATGTTGTTACTGTTTTTCCATTTTGCAGATGAGGAAACTGAGGTACATGGATATTAAATAACATCCCTGAGGTTATGTAGATAGAAAGTGTCAGAGTCAGGAGTCACATGTAAGCAGTCCTCCCTCACTCTTAACTGGAAAATCTGACAGAGTCAACTAAAATACCTTTAGATGCTTATTAAAGCTTAGTAGATGCTGAAGAAGCTTTTCACAATAATCAGCATCATTCCTTAGACAAACTCTTAGTAAACTAAGATAAAATTAATTCCTTAATTTAATAAGGAAACCAACAGCAAACATCACACCTAATGACTCAACATTTCCAGGATCCCTTTAATGTTAGGAATGAGACAGTGATGCTCCAGTATCACTGCTATTTAACATTGCTTGGGAGGTTCTGGCCACTGTAAGAAGACAAGAAAAGGAACAGAGGTATAATGTAAAAGAAAAGATGAAATGGTTGTTAACCAAAACCAAACAAGTAAAAATCCTAGCAAATTGAGAAGGTTTTCCTCTAGATATCTAGCAACTACCAGTGCAAAATGAAGTAGAAGAAAAAAACTCATTTACAATATAAACAAAACTGTAAAAAATTTAGAACTGAACCCAATGAAGTAAGTTAGGAAACTTTACTGAATGACACAAAAGAAGACTTGAAAAAATAGAGTAACAGAATATTCATGGACTGAAAGATACAGTATTATAAAGATTTCATTCTTCCCAAAATAACTTAAAAATCTTCTATACTTCCAATCAAAATCCCAAGAGTATTTTTTAAAAAATTTAAACAGATTTATTCTAAAGTTCTTCTGAAAAACTAAACAGGTTAAAGTAGTCAAGAAGAGCTTGAGCAAAAAGAAACCCTTTCCCAGTATCAAAATACAGTATAAAAGCTCTTTATTTAAAACAGTAGAGTAGCCTTGTAGGAAGCGAAAAATAGTTCTATGGAACAGATTCTGCAGTTCAGAAACAGACATATATATGAGTAATTGGTTAGAAAAAAATGAGAATTTAATAAAGGCAGTCCATTTAGAAAAAAGTTAGATCCCTATATCATAGCATACACAGAAAGATACTCTAGATAGAGTAAGTATTTAGGTGGAAACCATAAAATTATGAGAGACAACTATCTGCTAGAGTTTTTTTTTTTAGGATTATGATGGGAAAATCCTTTCTAAGCATTATGACAATAGGCAGAAGCATAAAATAAAAAACTGACGATTTAAGCTATATATAAATTTAAACTTTGTATACATTGAAGATCATAAAATCAAAAGTGAAGTAAAGGGGACAAATATTTGTAGCAGATATAACAAATATTAATGCCAATGGTCAATAAAGAAACCTTACATACAGGCAAAGGGAAGAACAGGAAACTCACAAAAGGAGACATATGAAGGTCCAATAAACATTCTGATATAGCAATTATTCTGACTTCTTGAAATGTTTAAAAAAATCCTTGATTCCTAGGATTGTCTCTGTAGATGTGCTCACTCAGAACCTCTGAAGATGATGACTCTTCTATACTCTAAAGTATGGAAACCACTTCACTAGACTGTTGGTGCCATTAGTGCAGGAACCTGTCCTGTTTTTTTCCCCCTGTATACCCAATACATTGGTCCAGTGCTTGGCACATGGTAGGTACTCAATAAGTATTTAATGAGTAAGTAAATGGAAACATTTGAAAAGATGCTCAACCTTACACTAATAAGCAAAATTACATTATCTGTGTGAGCGAGACTTGTAAAGATAGATAACCAGTGTAGGTAAGGGTGATTAAAAATGGTGTATTTCTATATATCCCTGTATGTGATGTATCACAATGAGATACCATCTCACACCCACTAGGATGACTATTAATAAAAACAGGTTTAGTTCCTACATTTAGATCTTTGATCCATTTTGAGTTAAATTTTGTGCATGAGGTAAGGTAAGGGTGCAACTTAATTCTGAACGTGGATATCCAGTTTTCCTAGCAATAGTTGTCCAAGACTGTCCTTTCCCGATTGAAGGGTCTCGGCACACTTTTGAAAATATTTGGCCATATGTATGAGTGTTTGTTATTTCATTGATCTATATGTCTCTTCTGATTGCCAGTACCATACTGTTTTGATTACTGTAGCTTTATAGTAAGTTTTGAAATCAGGAAGTATGAATCCTCCAACTTTGTTCTTTTTCAAGATCGTTTTGACTATTTGGGCGTCTCTTGAGATTCTCTATGAATTTTAGGGTGGATTTTTCTATTTCTGCAAAAAATGCTGTTGACATTTTGATAGGGATTACATAGACTCTGGAGATCACTTTGGGTAGTATTGTCTTAACAGTATTAAGTCTTTTGATCCATGAACACAGGGTGTCTTTCTACTTATTTATGTCTTCTTTAATTTCTTTCAGCAGTGTTTTGTAGTTTTTGGTGTACAAGTCCTTCACCACTTTGGTTAAATTTAATTCCATCACCTTTGCCATATTCTGTTCATTAGAAGCAAGTCACTAGGTCCAGACCACACTCAAGGGGAGGGGATTATACAAGTGCAGGAATACCAGGAGAGGAGGATCATTGGGGATCATCTTAGAGGGTGCCTACCACAATGATCTGATTCCTAAATCCCCAAGAGAGGACAGTGATCTGCCCAGTTTCTCTCACTTAATAGTTTGCAGGCAATGGATTCGTTTCTATTGTGGTAGGTAGCCATCTCATATCCAAAAGATGAGGACTTAGATGGGACCACATTTCCTCAAAAAGAGCCTATGTAAGGCACATAATGAATTGCTTCTCCCTACCTCTACCTCTACTCCATTTTCCTTCCCTCTAAGGAGTTTTTCTGAGCATTAGAAACTAATATACTTGATTTTCTTTTTCAGAGCTGTAGTGCGAGTGCCCTACAGGCAAGATTGAAAGTAGCTGCACATGAAGCTGAGGAAGACTCTGATAATATTGCAGAAGATTTCTTGGAGGGAAAGACTGATATAGATGATTTTCTCAGTAGCTTCATGGAAAAGAGAACAGTATGTAATACTCTTCAGTTGAGGACAAGTGACAGCATAATATCAAATAACTTATGTATATTCATGAGTAAAAAAACCTTAGCACATTACTGAGCTGGAGTTTTGAGTGCCGTGAGAGGAAACTGAAGAGCCTCTATTGAGAACGATAGCAACATCCTGCTATCACTTTAAACCTGCTTGTTGTGAGTACACAAGCAGGTAAATCACATAATGGTTCTGTTTCAGAAATGATAGTATCTGTATTGTTCTGTAGTAAAGCTAGTAAATTAGCTTAAGTCTAGTCTTAATAGTTGTAATATACTTCTGAATAACCTGTTTCACAAGTTGTTTAAAAAGAGAATAACCTACATAGTGTGTTTGTTTGTTTGGCTGTGCCGCACGGCTTGCAGGAGGATCTTAGTTCACTGACCAGGGTTTGAACCCAGGCCACCGCTGTGAAAGTGCCGAGTCCTAACAACTGCACCACCAGGGAATTCCCTATACAGATTTTAAAAATTTTTTTGTTTTTAATATTACTGAGAACATTCTGGGGATAATTTCTGTTCTAGTATTTCCATTATATTTAAAGAAAAAATTTTTAAGTCTGCTTAGCAGTATCTTGTCCTTTGATAGAGTCCTAAATATTTACCTAATTTCTCTGAAACATCACAGTTTAAAAATAACCTTTTGTTAATAAACGTTATAAAACAGATGTGCCATATATATATATATGAACTGTTAAGGAAAGTGTGGCAGATTTTATTATCCCCGTTTTCCGTGAGAAAATTTGAAGTACAGGGACATTAATGACTATGGTTATAGCATTAGTGAAGCGTCGATTTTGGGTCCATTTTTCTTCGGTACTATATAACTGTATCTTGAAGTTTTTTTTGTTTTTGTTTTAATTTATTTTATTTATTTTTAGCTGCGTTGGGTCTTCGTTGCTGTGTGGAGGCTTTCTCTAGTTGTGGCGAGCAGGGCTACTCTTTGTTGCGGAGCACGGGCTCTAGGCACGCAGGCTTCAGTAGTTGTGGGTCACGGGCTCTAGAGCTCAGGCTCAGTAGTTGTGGCGCACGGGCTTAGTTGCTCCGCGGCATGTGGGATCTTCCCAGACAAGGGCTCAAGCCCGTGTCCCCTGCATTGGGAGGCGGATTCTTAACCACTGTGCCACCAGGGAAGCCCTGAAGTTTTTATTTGTTAAGCTTCCTGGGTAACAACAGTAGGATTTATTTTCATATTTTTAAAACACAGATATTTGAAATTATATAATCAGAGAACTGGTATAAAGGATCAGAGTGTGTTTTACATTCTGGAAGTTTAGAAAGATTATCTTCCAAACAAAATTAAAATTTTTTTCTTTTTGATTCTTAAATTCTGCTCTACCTTAGACATCCACAATTTAAATAATGTCAACAAGTTAGAAGATTCTTACTTAGAATTCTGTCAAATTTAGCTAGTAGTAGGAAGATTATTGGAGAAGTGACTGGTATTTTAAATAATTTGTCTTCTAGATTTGCCACTGTAGAAGAGCCAAGGAAGAGAAACTTCAACAAGTGATAGCAATGCACAGCCAATTTCATGCTCCATTATAGGTAAATTGTATTCTAGAAGGTTTGAGTCTTAAGGCTACTGCATGGCTATTTTTAATGAAGTGTTCTTACCAGTGTTTGTTCAGCCAGCTTTAAGCATAATACTGTCGTTATAGCTATTGTGCTATATAACATGTAGAATACTTTATATTAAGCATAATGTTTTATACCTAAGCATATAACCAGTAGAAATTGTTTGCATATTTTCTCAGTATGATATTGGCTTAAATGAATTTTTTTTCAGTATTTGATAGCTACTTATGTAGAGTTTAAGCTGTAATTAGTTCCTTTCTCTCAGCTGGTGTGGGGAGTATACCATATTACTTAGTTGACATATTTCTCAGTAGTCTCTTTTGTCATTTCTTCCTTTAAAATGAATTTCCGCTCTCTCTCTTTTCCATCTCACATCAGGATTATTCCAGTAACTTTCTGACCAGTCCTCTGACTTGAGGGTTTCTCCTTCCTGCTCAGCACTGACAGAATGATCTTCCTAAAATACCACTCTGTGATAACATTTCTCTGCTCCAGGACCTGCAATGAACCCCTAGGGATGAGAAATGCCAAATTTCTCTCTCTGATTTTAAGCCTTCTGTAATCTGGCTTCTATTTTACATCATCCATTTTAATTTTCCATTTTCCCCTTATGTTCTCTCATGTCATGTTCTTTTTTCTACCACCGTGTCTTTGTTCATGCTCTCACCTGATCTCAGGACACTCTTCTGTTTTCCTCTCCACCTATCTTGTTTTAGGAATGATCTGGTGGCAAAGACTAGCTCCCACCTCAACAACTTTAAAAGCTCGTGTTACTGGATAACGCAGGGAAACAGAGCCAAAATGCAGAAGAGTACACCTCAGTCACCTGGGAGTGAGAACACGACACACGGCCATCAGTAACCAAAGCTGCTCCTCCTTCTCAGACCCTTCCCAAGGCCGCTTGTTTCTCATTTCTGCCTCTCTCTTCTGTCTCTCGCTCCCATGTGCTTTCTCGCTGGCTCCTCAGAGAGCTTTCTTTGCTGCACCTCACGTCGTTCAACCAGTGCCACCCACAGGCCTGATCATATCCTGACAGTCCAAACAGCCAGTGGAGACTGACAAGGGTCTCACCACCAATTCAGGGAAGGAGACTGGCCCGGCATAGACAGTGTCCATCCTGACCTCAGCAGTTTGACCTAGAGATTGGTGTCATGTGTTCATCTGCCCGCTCTGCTGGGCTAAAGGAGTAGACTTTGAGAAGGGAGCATGGGAGGTTCCCTTAAACGGGATCAGGCGACAGGGAGGGAAGTGACAGGCATTTCTCAACCCCCGTTCAACCTCATCTGCCCCTTTTCTCAATCTAGTTGTCCTTAACATCAGTAGCAACATTGCATTGTTTTATTTTACGAATCAGACTGTTAATCCCTGAGGGTAAGGGTTGATTTTTAATATCAAGTATGCATTTCTCAAGGCTGAGAAGGAAGTGGGCACTGCGAAATCGCTTACTGACCTGAGCGTGCTACCATCCTTTCCCTACCTCTTGTCCCTCATAGTCAGATTATCTTCTTACAGGTAAATCTTAGTTTATCATCTTAAATTAAATCTTAGGTTTTGATTTTCTTTTCTTTTCAGATTTTCCTGAAAACATGAACTGCCAAGAGAGGAATGGGACACAAAACTAAGCACTTTTATATTTATGATTTGCAAATTGGCATTTCATTACAGTGGCTGAATTCACAGATACACTATATAGATTGTATACAGAACTGAGACTGATTTTGTACAGATTAGAATGATTGCTATGATCTTTGCTTTGAGAAATTTTTCTGCACTATTTGCACTAAAAATGTTTATTTGTTGTTGATAAATCCTATCATATTTAAGTTCCACTGCTGTTCCTCTCTTACTGTTGATTAAATACCTATGCATGTAATTTTAGCTAGTTTCAATATTTTATAAAATTACTTCATTTAAATTTGTAATTTTAATTTGAAACTGCCTCATTGCTTTATCAAGAATGGTTTCAATTTTTTCCTCTCAACCTTTTTTGAAAAATTACCATTTCAACTGTAGAAAAACTGTTATTCTTTCTGTTTCTTTCTGTATGATAAAACTTTCAAAAATAATTTGTTTTTAAATATTCACAGTGTCAGGAAACACCAAACCTGCCAATGTGCTATCTCAAGGAAGTAACTTTTAATTCATACAATAAATCAAAAGAGTAAACCAGCGGTTTTTACCTATTGTTGTTTTATTTTTAAAATTAAAGTTGCACTTAAGAGGCAATACAGGTAAATAAATATTTTACCTAATAGAAAAAACTGCGTTTCATTTAAACTAGTCCAACATAAACTTTAATACTAACTTTTTTTTTTTTTTTTTTTTGGCCACACTGCACGGCTTGCAGGATCTTAGTTCCCCAATCAGGGATTGAACCCGCATCCTCAGCAGTGAAAGCGCGGAGTCCTAACCACTGGACCACCAGGGGATTGCCTCATGCTAACTTTGTAAATATAAGTATCTGCTGGGTTTGTGGTTAGATAAGGATATGCTCTCTAAGTTCCTCATATTGAAGTTTAAAACAATATTTTTGTTAATAAATAGTAAATTTAAATACAAAAAAGTCAGTGAATTTTTCTGACCTTTACTGTGTTGGCTTTTCATAACAGAAAAGCTTTAATAATAAATAAAATTAATATTAATTTTTAGGCAGTCTAGTTTTTAATTAATTTAATTGGATTTTTGCTTTAACTTGTACTGTGTTAAACAGTTTGCTTTTATACTACGTTACAGAATGAATATATTTTATGGGTAGCTGTGAAAGCTAATTAAGTAGATAATCTTGAACTAGATATCTGAGGCTTGGTAAAGTAGTATCCAAATCACAAAACAACCTAATGACAATTTTTATTTAAACTTCATCACAGTATGATTGCCATTCCAAACACCAGCATACAGTACCGTTTTTTTCTTTTCTTTTTTCTTCTTTCTATACACGTTTTTAGCAATAGAACTTTAGGAAAAACAAAATTATTTTCTTAGACTTGAATAATACTTAATACTTAGTCTATGTGTGTGGAAGGGCAGGTATTCACACGGACTGTAAAGATATAATTTGGGTAAAGAAATTAACTTTTTTTAATCACCTGTCTTCCTGGTACTGTGCTAAGGGCATGCCATTTAATCTTCAAAATGACCAGACGAGGAAGGTATTACTACTCCGGATGTGTAGATGAGATAACTGAGGTAAGTGTGTCAAGTTTGTGGCAGAGTCTTGTGGGTATTCAGGAATGTTTCCTTCCCGTAGTGGTCACAGAAGTTCCAGCTTTCCCAGCAGGCACCACAGCGGAGGACACGGGAGTCCCAATCTTCTGCAAACAGTAAGGAAGCTTTCTGAGAAACCAGGCAGAGCTCAGAACAAGAGGCCAGCAGACCACAGCCATTAATCCATTCGATCTACTAATTTTATTAAGCCCCTACTAAGAATGAGGCACTGTGGAAATACTATACAACGATGACTCAAACATGGTCTAGGTGTTTAGGTACTTATCCCCCTTTTCCTCCAGTGGAAAAAAAAAAAAAGTCATTTTCTTATATAGTAGATCTCTTCTACATAATCACATAAGTAATTCATCTCAATGTTTTTGATTCTTTAAACTTGAACTATCCCAGTTTCATTCTGTACCAGTTAACATACCTTGGTTTCTCCTTTTAAAATTAATTTTTTAGATAACCTCCTTACAACCCAGTCATTAATAAGAGGAGTCTGATCATCATTACCTACATTTAACCGACAAATCAGTTCAGATAATAGGTCATATAAGTCATCCAGGATGGACAATAGTCTGCATTTGAATATGTATGAATTTTGGTTCTGTTACTACAATAAAAATTTTAGTGACTTTTCTATAATTTTATGGCTATATTATTTTCTTCTTAAAATTGGCTATATTGGAGAAACAGTGCCAGAGGAAGAAAAAAAAAAAAAAGCCTGCCAAAGCAGAGATTCTTATTTTACTTTAACACATAATAGAAAACTAGATGGAAGTCACAATAGTAGAGAAAAGCTTAGGAGTTATTAGATTATTCAGAGTAGGGGTTTGTCATGGGTAGAAATTTAAAGGCTAACATCTCAAAAATAGAAGAAAGTTTTCTAAATAAATGTGATACATGCTAAACATAATGTTTCAAAGTTGGAAGATTTTCTAGGAATAATTCTAGACTAGGAAATTTATATTGAAATAGAGATTGACAGGTAAGTGATCATAATTCATATGTGCTTAAATTGAAGGACAGCTCAGATTCATTTTTAGGGAAAGAAAGTAAACTAATCATGTGCTCTTAAAGAATAAAAACCTATGCCAGGGTTTCCCTTCTCTTCACCTTCCTTTATTCTAAAAAAGTTCCTTTGTTGATTGCTGAGTCATAATCAAAATGCTTACCTACTTCATATTATTAAATTTTTCAGAAAATCACTTGAGCTCTAAATATTACTAGTTGGGAAGTAATCTGTCTTGAGTCAGTTTTACATTGGTTTAAACCAACTGCTCTAAATAAAACTTCCTTGATTGATGTTTGATTTAAAATGAGAATGTACTGTTAAGAGATTTTAGCCTTGTTGGATTGGCCATGCTCTTTTAAGGCTCTGTCCAGCACAATAAAGTTTTAATAAGCAATAAAGGTAACCTTTTTAAAATAATTTTCAGTGTTAGGTTAACTTATAAGTAGTCTAAATGAACATATGCTTAAATTATGTTTTGTAAAATATTTGGTGTGGGGCTGAAAAAAAGTTTTGTGCCTGATGTGGAAGACATCACATTAAAGAACTAAATTTTAAAATATCAAAGATTTATAGTATTTGCTTTTCAAAATAAATGCATAGTTCTGTTTGGTATAGTTACTGTGTCCTTTTTTAAAAATTTGTTATTTATTTTTGTAGATGTATACTGCCAAATGGAAGAAATTAAAGTCTCATCCTCAACATGAGGCAAAGAAGTTTCTGAGTTGATAATCAACTACAAGAGCGGTATGAAGTGAGTTATGTTATAAAAATGCAAAAGCCATTACAACTTATCCTAAGTATCATTAACAAGGTATTCCCTGCTACAGAAAGTTTGTACCTTTTGACCACCTTTCTCCAATTCCCCAACCCCACCTCCACCTCAGGTTAACCACAAATCTGATCTCTTTTTCTCTAACTTTGGTTTGTTCATGTTTGTTTTAGATTGCACATATAAGTGAAATCATACAGTATTTGTTTTTCTCTGACTTACATCACTTAGCATAATGCCCTCAAGGTCCATTCATATTGTCACAAAAGGCAGAATTTCCTCATTTTTTATGTCTGAATACTATTCCATGGTGTGTGTGCTTCTTTATTCATTCATCTGCTGGTGGACAGTTAGGTTGTTTCCATGTCTTGGCTATTTTAAATAATGCTGCTATGAACATGAAGGGGTACAGATTACCTTTTTGAATTAGTGTTTTCATTTCCTTTGTATTCCCACAAGTAGAATTTCTGGATCATATGGTAGTTTTATTTTTAATTTTTTGAGGGTCCTCCATACTGTTTTCCATAGTAGCTGTACCAGTTTATGATCCCATTAACAGTACACAAGAGTTCTCTTAAATTCACATTATCACCAGCATTTCGTATTGCTTGTCTTTTTGATGTTGGCCATCCTACCATAGGTGAGGTGATATCTCATTATGGTTTGGTTTTGGTTTGCATTTCCCTAGTGACCAGTGATGCTGGGCATCTTTCCATATACCGGTTGACCCTTTTATATATCTTCTTTGAGAAAAATGTCTACTCAAGTCTTTTACCCAATTTTTAATTGGAATGTTTTTTTTGTTGTTTTTTTTTTTTTTGCTGTAGAATTGTATGAGTTCTTTATGTAGTTTGAATATTAACCGTTTGTCAGATATATGGTTTGCAAATATGTTTTTCCATTCCATAGGTTGTCTTTTCACTTGGTCAATTATTCTTTGGCTGTGCAGAAGCTTTTTAGTGTGATGTAGTTCTACTTACTTATTTTTTATTTTGTTGCTTGTGCTTTAGATGTCATATCCAAAAATCACTGCCAGGACACATGCCAGTGAGCCTTTTTTCTGTTTTCTTCTAGGAGTTTCATGGTTTCAGGTTGTACATTTAAATCTTAATCATTTTGGGGTTCATTTGGAGTTCATTTTGGGGAGTGGTATAAGACAGTGGTTGTTTCATTCTTTTACGTATGACTATGCAATTTTTGCAGCACCATTTATGGAAGAGACCATCTTTTCTCCACTGAGTATTCTTGGTTCCCTTGTCACATATTAGTTGACCATATATGCTTGGGTTCATTTCTGGGCTCATAATTTTGTTCCACTGATCTATTTGTTTTTATACCAGTACCATACTGTTTTGATTACTATAGCTTTATAGCATAGCTTGAAATCGGGAAGTGTGATGCCGCCCACTTTGTTCTCCTTTCTCAGTATTGCTTTGGTTATTCCGTGTCTTTTGTGGTTCCATATAAATTTTAGGATTGTTTTTACTACTTTAAAAAATGCCACTGGAATCTTGATGGGAATTGCACTGAATATATAAATGGCTTTTGGTAGTATGATCATTTTAACGATATTCTTCCAATCCAAGAACACAGGATGCCTTTCCATTTATTTATGTCTTCGATTTCTTTCATCAGTGTCTTGTAGTTTTCAGAGTAGAGATGTTTCACCTCCTTGGTTAGGTTTATTCCTAAGTATTTTATTGTTTTGGATGCTGTTGTAAATGGGATCATTTTATTTCTTTTTCAGATAATTTCATTGTTAGTTTATAGAAATGCCATTGAATTTTATGTTACTTTTGTATCCTACAACTTTACTGAATTTGTTGATTAGATCTAACAGATTTTTTTCGTGGCATCTTTAGAATTTTCTATGTATAAAAACATGTCATCTACATATAGAAACAGTTTTACTTCATCCTTTCCCATTCTGATACCTTTTGTTTCTTTTCCTTCTACTTTGGTCTACTTTGTGGTCTTTGTTGAGTAGAAGTGGTCAGAGTGGGCACCCTTATCTTGTTCCTGATCTTAGTGGAAAAGCTTTCAGCCTTTCAACAGTGAGTATGATATTAGCTGTGGGTTTAATCCCTTTTGGCCTTTATTATGTTGAAGTACATCCCTTGTATACCTAATTTGTTGAGAGTTTTTATCATGAATGAATATTGAACTTTGTCAAATGCTTTTTCTGCATCTAATCAGATAATGTTTTTTTCCTTCATTTGATTAATATGATTTATCACATTGATTTGTGTATGTTGAACCATCCTTGCATGCCAGGTCTATATCCCAGTTGATCATGGTGAATGATCCTTTTAATGTGCTGCTGATTTCAATTTGCTAGTATTTTATTGCAAATTTTTACATCTCTATTCATCAGGGATATTGGTCTATAGTTTCCTTTTTTGGTAATGTTCTTTTGCAGCTTTGCTATCAGGGTGATGCTGGCTTCATAAAATGAGTTTTGGGAGTGTTCCCTCCTCTTCTACTTTTTGGGAAAGACTGGCATTAATTTTTCTTAAGATGTTTTGTGAAGTTCACCAGTTGAAGCCCTCTGGTCCTGGGCTTTTCCTCCGTGAGAGATTTTTGATTACTAATTCAATCTCTTTACTAGTAATTGGTCTATTCAGACTTTCTATTTTGTCCTGATTCACTCTTGATAGTATGTTTCTAAGAATTTTGCATTTCTTCTAGGGTTTCCAGTTTGTTGGCATATAGTTTTTCATAGTAGCCTCTTACAATTCTTTATTTCTGTGCTATCAGTTGTAATGTCTCCTTTTTCATTTACAATTTTGTTGATTTGGGTTCTTTCTTTTTTCCTTGGTTTACCTTTTCAAAGAACCAACTCTTAGTTTGGTTAATCTTCTCTGTTGTTTTCCTGTTCTCTATTTCATTTATTTCTGCTCTAATCTTTGGTATTTTCTTCTGCTAACTTTAGGCTCAGCTCTTCTTTTCCTAGTTCCCTAAGGCGTAGAGTTAGGATGTTTATATGGGATCTTTCTTGCTTCTTAATGTAGGCATTTATTGCTGTGAACTTTCCTTAGAATTGCTTTTGATGCATCCCATAAGTTTTGTCGTGTTTCCATTTTCATTTGTCTCAAGATACTCTTTATGTCCCCTTTAATTTCTTCTTTGATCCATTGGTTGTTCAGGAGAGTTTTAATTCCATATGTTCGTGACTTTTCCAGTTTTCCTCTTGTTATTGATTTATAGTTTCATACCATTGTGGTCAGAGAAGATACCTGGTATGATTTCAATCTTCTTGAATTTACTGGCTTGTTCTGTGGCCTAACATATGGTGTATCCTAGAAAATGTTCATGTGCACTTGAGAAGAATGTGTATTCTGCTGTTGATGAACAGAATGTTCTGTATATGTCTGTTAGTACATTTGGTATATAGTGTGGTTCACATTTGCTGTTTCCTTATTGATTCTCTCCCTGGATGATCTATCCATTGTCTAGAGTGGGGTATTAAAGTCCCCAACTATTATTTTATTGCTTTTATTTCTCCTTTTAGCTCTGCTAGTTTTTGCTTTATGTACTTAGGTGGTCTATTTTTGGGCAAGGCATCTGTTTGAGCACTGAGGGGGAGGGGAGGGTCATTGGCTGAGATAGCTGGGTAGGACTGCTGGCTTCGTTCCCCACCCACCCAAGTGAGGCTGTAGGATGGGCTTCATGGTTGCCTGGATTCTGTGATGTTACTAGACAGTTGGGACTGGATACTATACTCAGCATTAGGTGGGGCTTTGAAATTAGCTTCCCTGCCCTGGTGGTGCAGCAGGATGGGACACAAGGCCTGCACAGCTCATTGTTTGGGGACCTGAATCAGGCAGGGGTGTGCACTGAAGGTGCAGGCCACCAGTCTTGCTCTGCAGACAGGGCAAGTCACACAGGCTGTGCTCTCTGTTCAACTGCCACTGTAAACGGGGCTGTTGGATGGGTTATGCACTTTCCCGTGTGTTCTGGTAAAGCTCCCTGGTCCGGCGGGCTGATGCGTGTTTTCAGCAATACGTGGGGCTACAGATGAGTTTCCCTGCTCAGGCACCGTGGGAGAAGCAGCTCGAAGGTCACTAACGCTGTTTGTTCGTGGTCTCAAGTCAACCTGTGCCCCAGGTTCCCTGGCCAAACAGGGCCACTGGCTTTGCTCTCAGGGCGGTCAGCTCTGCCCTCCCGCTTCTCAGCTCAAGCGCTGCTGGGGTACGCAGCTTCCAGGTGTTCTCGCCACCCCTCCCTATCAGGTGGGGCTGGGGCCACGCTCTGCAGTGGGTGGGGCTCTCTGTCTCCTGCCTGGGGAGGACTGAGAAGGCCCATTCAGGCAGCTCCTAAATCTTCCTGAACAGGCTTTCTGGTCAGTAGGGGCCGGGAGCCACAGTCTGCGGCAGTGGCGCCGTGGCTCAGCTCTTCTTCTGCCTGGGCGTGGGCAGACTGGACTCCAGGGCCAGCAGCACGTCCCCTCGGGAGCCCGAGCTAGGCAAACCTGCACCCTGTCGCATTCTCTGGTCAGAACGCACCACTGACCGACCGGACCCTGTCGATGAACGGGCTGCTGGCTGAGACAGCTGTGTGGGCTCTGCAGGCAGAACGTGGATTAAACTGTATTAACCAGTCACACGGTTCCTAAGGTAACAAATGACAGAACTTGCTCCACGTGGTAAACAGACATGAAAACCAAATTCTCTAGTTCTTACGTGCCATCTTCTCTCATTGAAATGGTACCCTGTGACTTTATACAGTCATACTTCAGGGATCAGGCTGGTGGTTGACCCACGCTGTCCTGGTGATGTAGTCTCTGGAGTAGTAATCAAAGGTTGTTATTCAAAAAGCTAATATGATCCAAATTCATATTTAAGAACCGGAGAGTAAATGTTTCTACTTTATTAGGTGGTACACTGGTGTTGTTAGAGAAGAGTGTGTTGTAAGTCTTAGCGTTTTTTAAATAAGGAGCAATATGAAATTCCAGGAAAAGGCAACGCAGTTGTTATAACGATTTAAAATATATTACCTAAGGAAAAGTTAAAGTGAATAAACCTGAAAGATAAGCTTAAGCACAGTTACAAAGCTCATCAGTTACAGAAATATGTCTGTTAAACATAATGTGTTCCATTATTAGAAATACTGATAACAGAGTCAGGAAGGAAGGTAACATAAAATATTTTAGGAAACAAAATATGCATCTGGAAGTGAACTAAGGGGGAAGACTGAAGTGATCAGTGTGAAGGAAAGAGGTCGGGGCACTTTCTGACCAGCTGCAGGCTATCAAGGAAGATTTGAACTGATAACCTCAGGTGATGGTAGAGGTCACTGTTCTGTAGTGAATAAAACTTCTTCCACAGTCTAGAATGATTTTCAAAATGGGGAATCATTTTCCTTATACTTGTTTGATAAAAGAAATGGCTACTTCCTGTTCTTCAACACCTGAAGGAACTACAAGCTGGGCTTTTTTCTTTTCACTGCTACATTTTATAATTCTCAAGGACCTGTATCATTTGCTGGGCTACTCTGTCATTTGAGATTGCACTGTTCCCTTATTTCTGGAGCGTGTTTGTGTGCGTCCTTTACTTGGGAACCCCACGGGGGACCTTCAGGCTGTGAGAAACACAGCCTCGTCGGAATCGCGGTCCTTGCCGCTGTCCTCACCCGGCACACACTCCCCCCCGCTGGGGGAGCGGCAGCTCAGATCTTCTACCCCGGACTCTTGATCACTGTTGGCTGACAGATCTGGGTCTGAGCTTTTCAAATTGTCCTGGGTTAGAATCAAAGCAGAATCTTCATCGCCCTGTGAAGGGCTCCTGGATGGAAATGATTTCATATTCCCGCTGTAATCCTGGGGAGTGTTGGCTGTGCTGTTGTCGGAGGTAGAAAACCCTGAGTGTTTGCTGGGTTCACTTTGCTTACTCTTCACTTGAGTGCGATTTAACTGGACTTTCTGAATTCTTTCCAGCCTCTAAAAAAGAAACAGCAATTTCAGGGAACGATCATAAACCATGTATCTTTTTTGTATATGCATGCCTAAAGGGATTCGTTACCTTCCAGCTGGGTATAATGTTAAGAACATGGGATTTAGACGGACTTGGGTTGAAAACTAGACTTCATGACTTTGGACAGAATAATTAGATTCTGTGAGGCTTGCTTTCCTCATCTCTAATGTAAGGATGGCACTGCCTTAGCACAGGTTTTCTATAAAATGCAGAAAACGTAGCATGGGTAGAGCACCTGGCATCCTTCTTTCTGTACCTGTCTGGTTTTACATAATGATTTTCATCCTGTGAACTCAAAATACATTTTTTTTAAATTAGGAGTGAGGTGTTCATTATCTAATTTTTTAAATTAAGATATAAGTAGCTCACCCTCTTAAAGTGTACAATTCAGTGGTTTTTAGTATATTCACAAGGGTACACAACCATTCACTACCATCTAGTTCCCTAATATTTTCATCATCCCCGAAGCAAACCAAGGAAGCGAGCCAAGCCAGATGTCTGCAACGTATTAAGTGCCTAGGTAAGTGCTCACCTGGTGGGGGCTGTGTTTCTTGTTACCCACCGGCTAAACATGTGAAATGGCTCTGTTGCTACATTTCACACATCCCGAGTCATGAGAGGCTTTCGCAGAGCAGTGATCATCACAAAATAAGGTTAACAAGAGCAAGTGTGTCTTACTTCTTCTAGGGCCTCGAGTTCTTCCTCCAGCTGCTGGGTTTCCTCCTTCACAGCCATAAGGTAATCTGTGACCGACTGTCGGGGCTGCAGCCCCTTTTCAAAGCGGTTATACATTCCACTCCAAAACCTAGAGAGGACAGCAGCACTTCGTGAAACACCAGGTCACAATCTGTACATCCACATCCTCAGGTCTTCTAAGGAATCTTTCAAACCACAGTCCCACCGTCCTGATAATAACCAAATGCAAAGCACAGGCTCAGAAAAGCCACTTACTTAAGGCGATAATTTCATGTTGATGTTTTCATTTTCTTGAATCAGTAGACTTCTTTTGGGGAGAATAAATTCATGAAGAGTCTACTTGTATAGATGGTACTGAATTAGTAGGCACATAACATATTTTTCTAAAATAGACTGAAGGTAGTACATGTTACCATTTTCTTTCTTTTTTCGGCTTAAGAAAATGGCTGTTAGTTTGGAAGTCAATTTGAAAAATGAGTGTTTCTATTAACATGCAGGATCTTTCAGCCACAAAGGGAGTCCTTTAAACTTGAGGGTTTTTGCTTGTTTTTATCACAACCACCAAAAATTTACATTTGCAATAAATCCTCCCTTTTTTATCCTACGCAGTAAAGCATACTGGAATGCAAATGAGAATACAGGTGCACTTTGCTTTACTGTGATTTGTGGAGATGGCGTTTTTTACAAATTGGAGGTTTGTGGCAACCTTGTGTCAAGCAAGTCTGTCAGCACAATTTCTCTAACAGCATTTGCTCATTGTGTGTCTCTGTGTCACATCTGGGTAATTCTCAGAATATTTCAAGACTTTTCATTATTATTTTGTTTGCTATGGTGATCAGTGATCTTTGATGTTACTACTACTACTCACTGAAGGCTCAGATGATGGTTAGCATTTTTTAGCAATAAAGTGTTTTTAAGTTAAGGTATATAACATGGTTACATTGTTCTTTAGACGTAATGCTGTTGCACACTTAATAGACTACAGTATAGTGTAAACATAACTTTTATATGCACTGGGAAACTAAAAAATTGATGTGACTCGTTATTGCGATATTCACTCTCTCGCAGTGGTCGGGAACCAAAGCCACAGTATTTCTGAAGGTAAGCTGTGTCATGATCACAACCTAAACCTGTGATTCCACATTTAACTTCTAAGGTCCTCCCTCCCTCCCTTTTAAATAGACTGGAACTTACATTTTTAGGATATCATTGCTACAAAACATTGACTTCTAAAGAGAATTCCACATTTAGGGGGAAAAAGAGAGGGAGAGGAGACACTGGCAAAAATGCCAGATGAGATATTTAAGCATCTTCCTTCAGTGTGTTTGCATTCAAAAAAGCTTTGAAGCTCATACACTTCAACTTCCAAATGGTAAACAGTGCCAGAATCTAAGTTCCTAACCATACTTGTTAAGGTCCTAGAGGTTTACCTACTTGTACATGAAGTTGCATGGCATCGTGGGGAGATGGAGGGTTCCCTGGGTCTGACTGGGATCATCTCTAAATAGAGGGTTCAGGTAGTCCCCCCGATTCTTCCACAGGTGAGCCCATAGAGAGTATGTTCTTTCTTGAATTCTGTTATAAAGAAAATAAGCCTGAATACAGCTTATCTTCATTCTTACAAACAGCAGGCATGTAATAGTAAAGCTGGAAAGGGATCAAAAACTGTTATCTGAACATCAGGTGTCCCTGTTCCCTAGCAGGGACATTTGCAATCTGTGTCTTCATGGTACAGCAGGAGAGCTCTGTAACAGTCTCGATTCCGCTGCTCTCCGTACTGGCCTCAGCAAGATGCTTAATCCCTCTGAGTGTAAAATAAAACCACAAGAATCTTTTTGGAATTTTTCCCCAAATAGTCATTGGATTTTTATTATTTGCCAGGTACTATTTAAATGCTTCACACATTTTCTCTCATATAATCCTCACTGAATTCCTATGACATTTGTCCCTTTTGCTAATCTAGTCCAACAAATCACAAAACTATCTAGGAAAACAGGTGAGCTTCAAGGATGTACTCTGCTACTTTTAAATCATTATGATTTATTGGAATTAAAGTTCCTTGGAGAAAACATAAACTAGTACCTACTGGAAAAAGTCATTTTCTTTCCATTCAGGCACTATAAAACTAGTAAGAGTCTATTTTATTTGAACTGATCATTTCCAAAATTAAATCTGATACTATATATACCACACTTAAAATCATTTTATAAAAATTTCAAAAATGTTCTTTCATTTGCAGTTCTTAAGTCACTTTGTGTTAAGTTTTTGACTTTATAAGAAGTCCACATTTCATCTACTTTTTCCCTCTCAATAAAAGCAATCCAGTTTTAATCTGAATAAGAGAGTGACCTGAGTTTCTAATTTACTTTCCCAGTTATACAGTAGTCCACCTTTATCCATGGGATATATGTTCCAAGACCCCCAGTGGATGCCTGAAACTGTGGACAGTACTGAACCCTGTGTATTCCTATACGTACATACCTATGATAAAGTTTCATTTATAAATTAGGCATAATAAGAATATCCAAAATGCCAGCATCACTACTCTTGAACTTTGGGGCCGTTATTAAGTAAAATAGGGGTTACTTGAACACAAGCATTGTGTTAACCTCGACAGTCAATCAGATAACCGAGACAGCTACGAAGTAAGTAACAGGCGGTCCCGGGCAGGATGGAGAGAGGGGCGGCACAAGATTTCATTGTGCTACTCAGAATGGCCCACAATTTAAAACTTATGAATCGTTTTTTTTCTGGAATTTTCCATTTAATATTTTCGGACCACAGTTGACCTTGGATAACTGAAATTATGGAAATCGAAACCATGGATAAGGGGGGCTACTGTACTTGCAATTCTTATTACAGTTTATCCGCCAAAGATGTCTAACTCTTTCCTTTTAAATGCAAAAATCGCTTTCTCTGACTCCAAGAAGCTTCCTTTCCGTTATCAGTACGTGAAGTCTACCTACCTGTCTGTGGACGTTAGGCAGGAACTGGGCAAAATGGACTTGTACCTATCTTTGCCAGCTGATGGTATTAAACTGTTAAAGTGATGTCAGGAAAAAGAAAATAACTTTACCCTGTCAGTATAGATGTGTGGCTAAAACAGTCTTCAGAACTGTGAAAGGCCATCTGAAATTCTCAGTCACAAACTCTTTCGATAAAAATTAAACACTGAAACACTTACTTGAGTTCTTGTCTCTCCTTCTGGCTGTTACATAGGAAGTTTCCAAACTGGCAGGAATAGATGTGGTGTTGAATATGAATCAAAAACCTCTCATTAAACTCAAAGGCACAGGGGAATTGTTCCATTAACTGCCAGACGCACTCAATGAACTGGTCAATAACTGGAGAGATTTCTCTGGGATCACCATCTAGGTTGCCATATCTATAAAACAAAGTGTGAGAGACATTACGGCAAGGTTTTTGGGGGTTTCATTTTTTGTTTGTTTTTTTAACTCGAAAGCTATAAATGCAAAAACAATCATAGAAGCAACCCTAGTTCCTATACAGATCTTACCTTACACACCTGGAATGCAGAAGAAGTGGAAAAACATAACTTTTAAAATTCTAATGTCAAGAGAAACTTTGTAGTGAAGGTCTGGGCAGAGAAGGGACATGTTGACATTATAATTACAAAAGAAAAGTGTTAGTGCTAGAGATAGAATTCAAGGAGTCTTTCCATGGAGAGAGCAACCTTTCATTCAAACGTGCGAAGTACATCAGAACTTCTGAAATAAATCTTCCACTTTAATCTCTCATATCATTGTTCTCAAGAGTACATCAGGAATCTCCTCCCTCATGTTTGTATTGATTTTTAAACGAAGGCTGCCTCGTCCTTTACACTATCATGTCAATTTTAGAAAGAATCCAAAAGGGTGATTTGGGTGCCATCAAATACAGAATAACAATATAGAACCTCACCTTCTCAGACATGGATAATCAACTTGAGGAATTGGAATGAGCAAGGATCGGTTTAGTAGTTTTTTTCCAGAGTGGAAACATTAGAAACTGCCTGGAAACCTCTCAAAAGGTTTAGTCCCACTCACCTTTGGTCACTTTAAAAAAGGGTTGCCCAATATGTTCTTTCCTCACAGGACACATGTTTATCAGCCATTTCTATATTCTTTCTGCCACAGATCCTCTACCTCAGAGATCCTAAGTGCCTAGCAGACAGTCGGTGGAACCCCCAAAACTGAAAATAACAATTGATCTTAAGGTTACTTAATTGTTTGGGGGCTTTAATTTTCTCATTTGTAAAATCGAATCACTGTGCTTTCCGGGAAAGATGATTAATTATAAAAACAGAATTCCAGAAAACCACATAATAAATGCTCAACTAATGCTAAATGCAAAAACTTACAAAAATAAATATGGGCAGCTCCATAAATTCAGAATTTAATTTAGGAAAACATTCAATCAAAAATGTATATCAAAATCTCTAAATTATTATCAGCATGCTGCCTAAATTTAAATTTTACCTCTAAAAGACGAGACCATACCAGCTACAACACGTAACATTCAGGGATTAGAGACACCAGAACACCAGTCAGATGTTACCATCCACACTAATCAAATGAGGCCAGTAGCTTCTGTTTATTGAAAGCCCAGTAGATGGGCCAGTAGGCAAGGAGCTGGGCTATTCACATATACGGTTTTAAACGCCTTGCTATAACCCCGTGGATTAGGGAGGGTCTCCCCTTTAAACAGATGGGAGGCGAACGCTCAGAGAGGACAGATGCCCAAGGCCACACAGTAAATGCCACAGCCTGGATTTGAGGCTGGATCTGTTGGGCTCAAAGCCTGGGCCGCTGTCCTACATTAGCTCTCCAGAGACGCTTGGGACACAAATGCTGCAGGATAAGCCCAATTTAACTCCCCGTGTGGAAGATCAAAGAGAAACTGTTCCACAGGCATTTCACAACGTGCAGCTTAAAATGAATGTCTGCACTTCAAAAATGGAATAACTTAGTAAATCAAATGTGTGTGGAAGGAAGGGAGAGTCCACCCTTTCTAGGTCGATTAATGAACAAGCTTCTGTCTCTTCTGGAAGAACTTAACATTAGTTCTGCTCAGTAAATACCAACCGTTCTCGAGTTAGAACTTCTTTATCTGTGATACAACATATTCAACAGAATTTTAACTTCCTGAGACGATACACAAGGAAACTCTGAAAACAAGGCTATTTTCCCCCACTCAACTGAGAACTTCAGAAACATTATTTTTTTTATCCTAAACATTCACTACAACAGATTTTAAAGTATTTCTTACCTGTGATTAAACTTATGACCAAAGGAAATCCAGTCCTTTTCAATTAATACCTACACAGATAGAATATAAATATCATGGAGAGAAGCAAATGAAGGAAAATAAGAGACCAGCACCAATAATTCTGAAGGATTCTGAATTCAAAGGTTCTTGGAGCAGAAGTCACTCTCCTCCGTAACCTGCAAATGAACGAGCACTCACTATCCACCGCTATAGAGATGCATGTCAGAAGGCAAAGTTGAAAGCCTTCCATAGGAAAAATAAGAGTGGACACATGAAAATGTAATGCCACCACCCACAGAGTGCTTTCAATGCGCACTGTTCATACTGCTTCATGTATGATCTCATTTCATTGTGGGGTAGGTATTATCACTCTCATTTTAGAGAGTGGGAAACTGAAGGAGAGGTTAAATACTCACCGAAGATCACGCTACTGGGAAGTAGTTGATGCCACCTTGTAACCGAGTTCCAGAAGCCACCACAGCCCATCTAGCCCAGCTCTCAACCGACAGGCAATGCTGCTTGTCAATATAATAGCAAATACTAACCGTTTTACAAGAAACAATTAGGGATGCTTTCCAGTGATCTTTAGTATACTTTAGAAGAATTCTAGAATGATGAGGGTCTGGAACATATGAGAAGTTTCAGCCCTGCTTTGGAGTTAGGGGTAACATGAGTTTTTATACTCTCAAGTTGTCTGGATTTAAAAAAAAAAAAAAACTTTTTAATCAAATACTATAGGATAGTACCATCAATATCACCAATGCTCTAAAACAGCCAGAGCTTTTCCCTTAAAAAAAGTAAGGACTGGTTGAAGTTTGGCCTTGACAACTCCTAAGTTTAATGGGCAGGAATCAAAAAGAGCCAATGGTGGTGAAGGAGAGAGGCTCCCGCTGGTGTGCAACTCAGCGTCCCCACTCTCCAGACATAAACGAAGGACTCCAGCCCCTAACCTCAGTCCAGGGGAGGGGTCTGAAGCAGGAATGTCACTCTGAAGTCTCGGCGCTGTCACAGGTGATAGGAAGTTCTCTGACACATTCAACACAAAAGGAAAGAAAAACCCCAAGAGTGGACACCTGCCACTTCTCTCTTGTCCCCAGAGTGTCAGCTGATAATACTCGATAAAGGAGACCTAGCAGTAGAGCTACCCATCAGGCTTCCTGGCTCAGCATCTACCCCAAGCATGGATTCAGGATCCTCTGAAGCACTTTCTACCAAATCATGGTTCAAGAGGCAGGAACCAGGTAATCTCCCAGCCGCTAGGAAGTCCCTGCAGTCATTTTAAGATTTTGGTTCTGGCTTAGCCAAAGCTTCACCCTTCCAGGCAACTAACACAAATATTCTGCAGTTGGAAGCAACATGTCAAGTTTTGATGCCACATCTGAGAGGTGCAAAATCTAGGAGAGGATGTACCCATAATTTCAAAGAATGCAGAAACATTGTAAAGTTGTCAATATTCTCATCCAGAGTTGTGAAGGACAATTTAGAATATAAAAGCAGTACGTGAAAACACTTTTTCCTATAGAAAGTTTTTTCTCCAAATACTTTTTCTGGAGAGTGTTTTCTGTTTTATAGTCATGTTACCTCAAACTTGAAAATACATATCAAACTTGAAATATATTAATACAAATGATGTATAAAACTATTTTACAAACTGCTAAATAGATATTTTATATTTGCCCCCAAATTCACCTTTAATAGCATTGATTTGAATTGGCTCCAAAATCCCAGAAATTCACCTTCTTATTCCAAGCCTATTTCACCTTTTCCCCTTTAATTAATCATGCTGATCTACCAAGAGAAAAATAATGTTGATGAGGAGGGGAAAAAGTTGCCAACAGTTGTGAGAAGAGAGGTCCACTCTGTCCAGGCGCTGCGTGCGTGGGACAGTGGCCAAGCGGCCACACTCACCATGAAGCCCTTCAGAGTCCGGTAGTGAGGGTCCAGCAGGAGGCTGGCCACCGAGCACACCTGAGCAGTCCTGTCCCAGCCATCGGAACAATGAACAAGCACACTTGCCCCTTCCTCTGAAACTGCCTGAAAAACAGGGTGGGCAAAGGATGGCTATCAACAGGAAAAATCATCAGAATTAGCTTTGGTTTTGTACTCACAGAAAGAATCAAAAAAAGATTTACAGGCAGAAAATCAATACCAAAACCTGTTCCTTCATTTATTGAGCGTTCACGCCCCCGTGTAGTTAGGGCGGAGCCAAGGAGAGGTTTGGTGCCGGTAACTGAAGCGTCACTTCCCTTCCCTTATATCCAGAAACCACGAGCCCGGCTTCTGTACCATATACAAGCAGGCTTCCTGTGTGAACGTCTCCTAGCCCACCTTCAACCCTCTCTTCCTCCCCGCCGGGTTTCCACCTTAAGCCTTTCCAAATGAAATTCTGGAGCTGCTGCCGGCTGCAATCATTTTCAAAAAGAAAAAGACAAAAATTATAAATTGTAAAACTATGAAATTAGAGATAAAAGAATAAGAGCCAAGTAAAAGTGCCCAGCACTGAATAAATATTTGTTAAATGAATTATCTAATAAAGGGGAGCATACCATGTCATCAGAAAAGATATGGTTGTCTTTAGGTATAAATCTGAGGGGAATTTATTTAAAAAAAAAAAAAACGCACTGAACAACAAAATAGACAATGCATTCAAAAGCAGTTGCAGCAAAATCTTCCTCTGGCAGAACAGAATCTACCTGCCAGGTTCAGGAACATGACTTGCTTCTGCCGTCACTGAAAAGGGGGAGCTGTTTGCTAAGGTGGAAGCTTCAGGCCTCGGTCACTCAAGTGACTCACATTTGGATGTACCCTCCTATAGAAAATTATTCCCTCCACCCAGGACCAAGCCTAGTTGAAGAGAGACCATTCTGAAAGTATTTTACCACTTGATCGCCTTGATGATATACTATCAACTGAACACCATCCTCTCTTTCACAAAATGCCATCGTCAGAGGGCAAACTTCATGGAGGTCTGCAAAGCCAGCTTTGCTATCACCCAGTTTAGTACAGAGGAGCTCATGCGAGGGAACAAGATCTCCATTCCGAAGTCAGAGTACACTGGCTGCTCTGCCCCATAATTTATGTTCTCTGCATTCGCATACCTTTGCAATGAAGATTCCTGCATCCATGATGGCCTTAATATGCCTCAACCAGCCAGAGTTCTCCAGTCCCCAAAGAAAATCACTCATGGAGGGAGATTTAAGTTCACACACTGCAAGATAAATTGTGTTACAGAAACAAAATACAGAAAATCTCTCATTTTACATGTGATCATATTTGCAGGCAGTTCGTTAATGATTCCTTCACTGTAGTATTTTCTGGAAGACTTGAGTCAAGATAAATGCCCAAGCTTACTCATTCTACTGAACAGTTCCAAGTAAGGCTTTTCTGTCTTCTTTGGTCACAGGGGACACTACATCTGTTTAGGAGTATTATATTGGTAAAGTTTAAACCCTAATAAATGAAAATCATTGAATGTTACCATAGTAAAAATAAGAGAAGATTTATTTATTCTTCCAGCAAAGATATTCAAAATGTGCCACCAAGAAGCACTTGAGTAAGAGTGCCCTGGAGGAAAAGACTCCTATAACGAACTCCAGCACTTTCCCAACTAGAACTCCATCATCCAAGCACTTCAGTTGCGGACTGCTGTAAAATTACAAAACAGAGCTGTCCTAGAAGTCTTAAATGGAAATGATCGAACTCCTCCTACCAACAACCCTACCCAAAGGGAGTAAAGCGTGTGAACTTAAATATGAGACCCTGCACTTCTGAATGCTTCTAGAGCATCAGGTTAGGGGTTTTCCCTTTGGTTGAAAATGAAGATAATCCAGGATTCCAATGATATCTATATTTTACAAAACTAAGGCAGGTGTGTAAACACTTCTATAATATTATCACAAACAATTTCATCTCGAGAGCTTATCTTTTAGTTAACATGAAGCATGAAAAAACTTTAGGGCTCAGCGTTCTGACTACATATCACAAATATGACATTCCAAAGTTCATGGGGTTCATACGTATAAAGCCCTTTTGAGGAATCTTATAAATTAATGAAAATTAAATAATGTTCCATAGATTTTGTTTGTTTAAAGTGTATTTCTTTGGGCCTTGATTTCTTCATGTTTAAAACAGGGAAGGTGTACTAAATTATATCTAAATGCCCTTCCAACTCTAAATCCCAGATTCAATTTTAAGTCTATGAAAGCATTGCACATTTGCAATACATAAAAACAGTTAACAATGCTTAATTTATCAGATGCCCTTCCCTCAAATATGCCAGATAGCAGAGGGTTCACTCGTATTTCCCACAACATAAGAGCCACACAAAAAAAGCACAAGTAGTTAAATTCTGAGTCACAGACGGCAGCAGTGAGGAAGAAAATAACACCGAGATTCCCAGCTTTTAAGGCCCTTCTTAAGAAAAAACCGTATTATGAGTATGTTCAGGCAAGAGTCCAAACTCCTCCTTCCAAAAGCTTGCCCTGAGCTGGAAGCCCAGCCGGAGAAGTGAGCTCTCTCCAGCATCGCCCTGGTTCAGGACACTGTCCCTTTGAGGTCACAGTGCTGCCAGCTCCCCACCAGCAGCGACTTAGATTGTTCCAGGAAGATTAACCTGATTTGCAGTCTTCAAACGTTTTTGCACGTGTGCCCCTCCACTGATTTTTAAAACGATGTACCCTTCTCAGGCACCCTGGAATAACGCACCATAATAAGACTGAAGGTGTGTTCGCCGTCTGTAAGGTGGCAAAAGGGCAGTTCGTCAGGGGAGGTGGGAAAGGACGGCTGGTTCACACCTGGACGGAGGAGCATCTCTAAGGAAGGCGAGGCAGTTTTAGGAAGGAGCACGTGCGGAAGTCAGTGCCGTAAAGCAATCCAGCCAGGGCGCCCCTGGGAAAATCTTCCCGTGACCTCGGGGTGTATGTACTCAGTGTGGAGACAGACGCTGAATCTGCTGCAGCTGGGGAGAAACTGGGCCGGGCGTGGCTCTGTCCTCGGGCACGCGGACGGGGCCGGGCGGGCCGCAGCGCTGCCCGGGGCCCTCCGTGCGGCGCGCATGACGCAATCCCCGCACCCTCCGTGCTGCGGCCTCTCCCGCGGGCGCCTGCTGTTTGGTCTTTTCTGTCCAACCCCGGCCGTGACCCAGACCGTTCAACTTAATCCTAAAATACACACATTCCACCACGTAGAGTCTCTGGACCCACTGAGTCCTTTAAATCTTCTGCAGATAACACTGACTTGCAAACAGTTTTTTGTTTTTTGTGGGTTTTTTTTTTTTTTTCCCACTGAACTAGCCCAAGTTTCCGGTGGTCACGATCGGCTTCAGGGCTAGCTGGCATCCTCCTTCGTTTCAAAAAGTCCAGGGAGCTAGAGGGATATCTTGGCATCCAAGCTCTGAAGCTCAGTCCAAGAACAAATGATCCCTTTTGCCTTCTCTTCCCACCAGGTGTGGAAATGACAGCAAGTTTAAAAATAAAGACACCAGGCTGTCCAGCTAACTGGGAGGTGGCCTGTGCCAGTGGCAAGAGGGGGGCACCAGCCAGCTCACAGAGCAAGGCCGTAAAAGGTGCTGCGGAGAGGGTGCGCAGGCCACCCTCATCACTGGCTCACGGCCCAGGGGACCAGCTGCCGCATCTCTCCCAGGTCAGCTCCTTTCCTTCCACACGGAGGATGGCTCCGTGTTCAACACATCTGCTTTCGGGAACATTAAAACTGGGTACGTTCAATAAAATAGCCTCCCGAGGTTTCACGCAAGGGAGCGGCTGAGAGAGTGTTTCCCCTCACGTGCTGAGCGGCGATGGTTAAGAGCCATCAGCCCACAGGTGATTAATACACCTGGACAGATGGGGGTACACTTGAGACTCCAAGAATTAGCGCCTGGATTTTTAAATATAAAACTGGTGGGTTTGTTTGGATAAACTCAGGATAAGGCAGAAATACTGATCGGTTCACCCCTGTTGCCAAAGCTGAACCAATATTTACAAACCATTTTGCTGAACAAAGTTCATTCCAGCTGACCTCAGAGGCGTCAGCCACAGATCACAGAGAACCAGACTTATTATACTAACCTGGAGTTTAGTGCCTGGGTCTAGTGACATTTGTTTTACATAACAGGGCAACTATATCCCACAAACACATAAAAACAACACTTAAAAAAAGATCGATAATTATGGCACCTTAGGAAATAGGAAATTTATTTGGAAGAAAATTAACCTTCCATGATCTTCCTTAGCTATTTCCTATACCAAGCTCATTTCTTCCTACACAGTGACTGGGTGGGGATCAGTGAGGGTGCAGAGTCTCCACTTGAACCCTGTGGGGTTGGTCTTCCTTGTGTCTAAGATCTAAAGTTGGAAGGTACATGGCCCTCCCTTACTTACCAGCCAGACACATACCTGAGCTCTCCTAATGTTTGATTTGTCTCCTTCCCATTTTGGAGTCAAAAACCCAAGCCCAATGAAACGGCCTTCAAAGAACTAGCAAAATGATGGTAATCTCCCTCAACTGAACATCCCAGCAGGTGATACCATTCAAAGAGGACTTAATTATGGCCTGTACAACAGAAGTGTTTGGTAAAGCCTGCCCTGTCGTCTCCCTTTTTTACCTAGAGCCCACCCTGGTGACAGAATCAACTCTGCAGTGAAGTGTACTCGGTCTATTAATGTCAGTGGTGCTCTCCTCCCCACCCCTGCCAACTGACATGGACCCTCTTTATAGAGGCCTTTCCATTAATTGGAGAGATCTGTGTATTAGCTTCTCTGTATATTACTGGACACCAATAAGATTCCAGCTTTGCTTAGGATGCTATTTCCTGGAATCGCCACACAATTAACAATACCAAGAAAGCCATTTTTGAATAGCGTTGTCCTCCTCTAAAGAATTCGACGCTAATAGAAAGTGGCAAGTTGCGATCCAGCCTAAATTCTGCACACCTGTGCTAGCGCCGCTTGCGTTAGCAGCATAGATAGTATATGCAGACACGCATGGGCATGAGTATGTGTCTGTGTCGAGCTACTAATAAACATGTATGTGTGTGTAAATGCATGTATATATACACACACACATTCCAGTAATACTAATTACCATTGACCTAAAGAAAATCAAGCAGCTGGTTCACAAAAGAATGCCCTATTAGCATTTATTAGCTTTGCATATGAATTTTGTGTCTAAAGACACAATTTGCCACAAATAAATTTTAAAATATATATGCCCGTTTATGTTACATTTACCATATACAAGGCTTGGGATTTGGTCATTTTCTCTCAGTGAACAGGAACTCAACCAAAGACAGGGCTTAAGGAATGAGCAAGTCTAAATAGGAAACGTAAGGCAGATGAAAATAGAGAAGTCTAGCCTGCGAGAAGGAAGGGGTGCTGAGAGCCTGTGAAGTCGGGGTGGATGTAAGATATCAGTGGTAAATGCTGGAGAGAAGGCCGAAAACCATCTGAGATTAAGATGTTGGCAGCAAATAACAGAAGTGGTGAAATAAGCAGTACACGTAGCTGGGGACGTAACTGGTGGAAAAGCATTCCACGCGCATCACACCGGCTGAGCAAAGCTGCAGGACCAATGCACCCATCGAATCTGAGGCCACATTGTCACTGGCAAGCAGACACTGAACTGCCCCATCCCACCTGCAGCCTTGTGGAAAAACTGCTCGCCTTGTGGCTAATATGAGTCATGTCTATCTTTAGTTTTATGGGAGACACGTTCTTCTGTAAGTGCTCCTTTTGTAAATGTCCTAGTTATCCAAAAGCTAGCTGTCATGATTAATAAAATGAAAACAATAATTCTGAAATTTTTTGATCTTTGAATTGTCCCAAGGAACATCAAGATACAGCATAATTAGGATAAAAAATAGCCATTCTTCTCCCATTAAATCTTTGTTTTCTCTTGTCCTCTTCTTTGCTAAAATCACCCAGAGATGAAGTCTTTGGCTTTGACATCCAGTTAAAACATTCAACCATCTGATCTACCCAAGGACAGCCCTCAGGAAGATCACTTCTGAGAAAGCAACATCTTCTCTTCCCGCCATGATTTTCTGCCCTACATCAAAATCAGTAACGTCACTTTGTATTAATAAATGAAGCTTTTTTCTATGCAATGCCAGGCGTATAGAAAACTCTCAACAACTGTCTGATGTACAGATGATTGTCTGAAATAACTATGTAGCTCCTAGTGATTTCCTCTACATCCGTTATCTACCATACAACATATATTTACTCCCAATTTTCAGATTAGCAAGTGTGGCTTAAAGAGTTTACTAAGTCATCCATGGTTACTCGGCCAGCAAATAACTGAGCTGGAGTCCCGGCCACAACACGCACGCCCTAAAGCTCACGCTCTTTCCTCTCTGCCTCAGTGCTTAGAGCATTAGATCTCGGTCTAGGTCGGGCGACACCATCCAGCCACATTTTACATCCTCTTACAACACAGAGAGAGCCAGGTACACACCCTTGATGCATTTCTTTCTTCCAAGTGACCACGAATTGATAACTAGTGGAGCCTGACGAAGAGACCTGTTGCTCTAGCAGAACACTTATTAAAAAACCGTACCGCTGGGTGGAGCTATGCAGTTCACTTTAATGGGAAAGTAGGTTTTCTGTGTGGAAACCCATGCCACATTGCTAAATTTTGAGGGAGAGTGACCAGATTTTCAGCCAGGTCTTATTGGCTGTCTCGTCTAATAGGTTAGTAATCTCAGGAAATTAATAATGGGGAAAGTCAGAAGATCGAGAACCGAAAAAAGATCAACCTTTATAGCTTTTCATTAGCTCATAGCTGGTAGAACTTCATAGCATAAACTTGTAGGCCATGTTACAGGAAATACTCACTTTGAAATGAAAAACTTAAATGTGACTATAAAGGGCTGAACTCTTCCATTTCTTCCAGGCTTACGTAGCCATCACCACATAAAGTAACGAGGTGAGGAAGAAAGCATCAAATAAAAAGGACACCAGGACTGAGAGTTACAACCTTACCTCTGAGCAGAGAAAACTACTTCGTGGGAAACTCGGAGCCGGGTGTGTTAGGGACTGTCCCCTTCTGGACCCTGGTGCACCCGAGAGCACCGCGCAGGGGCGCCAGAGCAGGGAGTCGTCACACGAGCACAGCACCCACGGCCGTGGTGCCTCCCATGACACACTCGAAGTTCTCTGCTTTCACCTGTCGCTGCTACACCCAACAAAGGTTCTGAACAATCGGGCCTCACAACCTTCACACTCAAGCACAGGTCACGTATCTCTGGGGCCACCTGACTTTACCACAAAACTTTCTCCATCATCACTGTCCCCAATTCTAGGGGAAACGATAAAAGTGGTTACCACTTGGGGCCTGCTAAAAAGATTCCAATCTTTTCAGTTGAATCTTACAAACAGCCCTTCACTACAGTATTGTCCAAACTGCTGAATGGGCACCGGGCCTTTGTTCCTGTGCTCTGGACCTGCTCCCATCTGATCTGCTGTCAGGCTGAGGTCTGTATCTCTGTCAGACAACTTGCTGAGAAAACATCCACCGGGCCCGGCATGGGGTTTATTAAATTATTTTCGATGAACTTGTGCTGAGTGGGCACAGACCGTATCACAAGGCAAGCACTTCCATGCCTCTGAAATTGTGCTTACTCCACGTCTCTTGAAGAAAAAAATTAAGAAAAGCCACCCATAAGAAAGCAGGGGACCTATCAAATACCTGCCTAGCTGCCTGAATTAATCTACAGCCCATTAGCTTGTCCATTTTACGCAGGGCTTATTTTAAACCACAGTACTGCTTCCCAAGAAAAAGCATAATGCACCTTATACTGGAAAGCACTTTACAGTTTGCAAGGAATCTTTTTTAACCAATCTGTGAGTTAGACAGCAATGATATATTGCTTACATTGTTTTACAAATACAGGAAATGAGGTTCGTTCACGTTTACTCAGAGACTAAGGCAAGAACCCAAACCCAGATCTTCAGACACTCAGGCCAGGGCACTTTCTACCCAAGCCACCACCCAGAGAGACTGTAAAGCAAAGTGGTTAAGAGTATGGTGTCTGGGGCTTCCCTGGTGGCACAGTGGTTGAGAATCTGCCTGCCAATGCAGGGGACACGGGTTCGAGCCCTGGTCTGGGAAGATCCCACATGCCGCGGAGCAACTGGGCCCGTGAGCCACAATTACTGAGCCTGCGCGTCTGGAGCCTGTGCCCCGCAACGGGAGGGGCCGCGATAGTGAGAGGCCCGTGCACCGCGATGAAGAGTGGCCCCCGCTTGCCGCAGCTAGAGAAAGCCCTCGCACAGAAACGAAGACCCAACACAGCCAAAAATAAATAAATTAATTAATTAATAAAAATATCTGTTAAAAAAAAGAGTATGGTGTCTGGGACTTCCCTGGTGGCACAGTGGTTAAGAATCCGCCTGCCTATGCAGGGGACACAGGTTCGAGCCCTGGCCCTGGAAGATCCCACATGCCGCAGAGCAACTACTGAGCCCACGTGCCACAACTACTGAAGCCCATGCGCCTAGAGCCCGGGCTCCGCAACAAGAGAAGCCACAGCAATGAGAAGCCCGTGCACCGCAACGAAGAGTAGCCCCCGCTCGCCACAACTAGAGAAAGCCTGCGCGCAGCAACGAAGACCCAATGCAGCCAAAAAATAAGTATATTAAAAAAAATTAACAGTGTCCAGTACATAATAATCACCCCATAAATGTTATATCATCATTACCATGTGGGTGGTTATCTGTGAGCCTGTCCAATAAAAGAACCACAAATCAACGAGGATCACGGTGAAATGGTGGAAAGTACTAGGCTCAATTCTTGCTTTGTTATGTGATACCAACAAGGGTATGTCTTTAAAAACTTTTTAATTAAAAATGTAATACACCGGACTTTGTAACTGGAGAGAGGCGCTCCTACTGGTCTTGAAGAATAACCTGTCGTGTTGTGAAGAGCTGATGTGGAGGTCCAACATGGCAGAGAACTCTAGGACCTAAGGGTGACCGCCAGCTGACAGCACTCAGGGCCCTCAGTTGAATGCAGCCAATAACCTGCATCAGCCTGGAAGCAGGTTCTGCCGCATCCAGGTTTCCAGATGAGGACACAGTCCAGCTAGCACCTTGACTGCAGCCTTGTAAGATCCTGGGCAGAGGGTTCCTGGCTTCCCATTGACACATGAGAAATGCCCAGACTCGTGACCCTCAGAAACTGTGACCTGATAAGTGTGTATCGTTTGTGTTCCATGTAACATACCAACCATAGACAATTTTGTAAATAAAGAAGGAAAAAGAAAAAATTCACCCATCGTCCTCTCATTCTAATCCAATTATCATTCTGGAAATTCTTCATAAATATGGTTTACTGTATAGTGAATCAGAGTATGTGTACAATTTTACAACCTGAATTTTTCACTTACATTATACACGTTCTCCCATGTTAGTAATATATTTTTCACATTTATCATTTTTAATGGATGCAAAATTTTCTATCAAAAGGTAGAGTGTTTAGTCAGTCTACTATTGTTGAACATTCCTGAGGCTTCCAAAATTCCATTATTATAAATAAAACACTACTATCAAAACAGGCATTATATGTCTTTCTTTTTTTAAACCATATTTTGGATTAGTCCCTAAGGGGAATTAATCTGGTAAAAATATGTATCTCAGAACAAAATATATTAGGTATCTCTTGCCAATTTCAATGATACTAGAAATATTTAAAGTACTAGTTTTACCACATTCTTTTCAGTATTGAATATTTTAATGTATTTAAATTTAAATATTTAAATAAATTCAATTTTATTTAAATTTAAAAAATTTTTAAGAGAAAAATGGTACTTTGAGGTTTTAACTACATTTCTTTAATTATCAGAGCAAGTTTAAATGTTTTTCTATGTTTATTTATTTCAACTTATTTTTCTTTAAAGAATTATCTTAGATTGAGTTGCCTAACTTCACTGAGACACTTTCTTCATCTATAAAGTGCAGATAATATTACGTACAGCACACTATTGCTGTGAAATCAAATACAGGCAGACCTCATTTTACTGTACTTCACAGATATTGTGTTTTTTATAGGTTGAAGGTCTGTGGCAACCCTGCATCAAGCAAGTCTATCGGCATCATTCTCCCAACAGCATTTGCTCGCGTCATACCTCTGTATCACATTTTGGTAATTCTCGAAATATTTCAAACCCTCCACCAGTGAAAAGATTACAACTCTCTGAAAGCTCAGATGATGGTTACATCTTTTAAGCAATAAAATATTTTTAAATTAAGGTACATACATTGCTTTTTTAGATATAATGCTATTGCACACTGCATAGACTACAGGATAGGGTAAACATAACTTTCACATGCCCTGGGAAACCAAAAAATCTGTGTGACTCACTTTATAGCGATATTCATTTTACTGGGGTGGTCTGGAACCGAACCTGCGATATCTTCAAGGTCTGCCCATTCGTGAATCATTTAAGTAAAAATACTGAGGAAGCCTGGCACATAGCAGGTGCTCTGTTTTTAGTTAAATGCACAAATCAATGAATAAGGGGTCAGTTATACAGAACTACACTGTGGCCAACAATATTAATCTAAGATTCATGTAGAATCCAGGCACGCCGAAACTAGTGGTGGGGAGAAAGGTCAATTTTCTGGGCAACATACAAAAGGTGGAACATGTTGACTGAAAAACAGGAAGGTGTCACTGCCATCATGTCTTTCCCATAAACACCCGCCTACCTTGAAAACAGGTATTTATTTACGAAGCGGCGCGATAGTGCGGCTCAATTTCAAAGCCCGGATGTGAGGTAATTCCATGTGCCCCTCTCTCCCTCCCTCTCACTGATTTCCTCCCCCCAAATCAAGGATGCCCTAGGAGGTTTTTATTTCCACATCTGATAACAATTTCCTCAGCCACGGAAAGAGCCTATTCCAGGTTCTTCTACTGCCTGTTTCAACAACAACAAAAGAAAGAAAATATAGGGCATCCTTTTATTATTTGAGGGAAAAGCCATTATTTATATGATCAAGAGGAAAGGCTCTGTGGAAAGCACTTAATAAATCACACAATTGCTACATAACTGAAAGGCTTCATTATTATCTCACTGGGAGGTGCGAATGTCACAAAATAGTTTGGTTTAGAACTTAGAAACCAAAGTTAACATGCAATCAATCAGCTCCATAAAAGGACCTACATCGGATGTGAACTTGGTCCTAGATTTCAGTTTCTGATGAAATACCCTGCAGCTCTTGCTCACAGACAGGGAGGGCTATTTCGGGCCAGAATGCAAACGATTTTTCATTTCTGTTATTCAGAATCTATCCTGATAATATCAATATCCCTGATAAGAGAAATTTTGAAAAAAAATAATAATCATGAAGGAAATGCATTATTCTGCTTCCTACCAAGTGACCAGCAGTACAAACCTTCCGATCTCTTTGATGCCATGACAGCTGTTTGAAGGATAAAAGCCTCAAAAAGTGGGTCTGATTGCATCAGTTCATCAGCTGAGCTTCCACGAGCAGTTTATAATTTACTTGGTAAGAACAGATAGTCAAACATTGGTCAAGTCCCCTGAAAGGCATCCAGAAAGTTGTCCTTGCTTATTGCACTGACACAGAGCTGAAAAAGTGATGCAGAAGAACCATGATCCCTTATGAAACACGGGCTGCCCTCCCTCTGGAACTCGGTCAGTTCGCTGGTCCTTTAGAAACAGCGAGTCAGACCAAAGGTATGAGGGCAGGAGACATGGTTCCTAATAAGAAACCAAGTAAACGCTCATTTTAAAACAAAAGCCAAATCGCCATGTTACAAGCACTCCTGGGGGCCACCTTCTGCATAGAAGAAAATATAGATTCTCAAAAGTCAGCTTATGAAATTACTAAATGAAAAATATAAAGCATACAAATGTTTTTAATGATCCTGATAATGAACACTCTTCACACTAAAACTAGACTACCCGTTCAATTACAGTACCAAGCTAGTCCAGTTTTTCATTGTGTGAAAAGCACAGCTTATAACAGGGAGAGCCACACCGCCCATGATAATCTCCCAAAGTTTACGAAGTTCAATGCCCAAGGCATGCTCCTGTCACCTGAGACACGGCAAATTTCACGTGGAGGTAAGATGGAGATAGATAGCTCTGGGGCCGTTATTTTTTTTTTTTAAGATGCAGGAAGAGGTTTCGTCTAACCATTCAAACCCTCAATTTTAAACTATTTGCAATCAGGGGCATCAAAGTGTGGACTTGCAGACTGTCAGGGCTGGATGGGTCCACAGACATTATTAGTCCAATCCTCTCCATCTACATCAGGTAACAGAGCCCCAAAGAAGGTACATGACGTGTTCAAGGCCTCATAATGACTGAGATGACCCCGGGAATCCAGGAAGGAGAATGGAAATCAGGCTTGTCTGTGACACTCAAGTCCCTCCAGCCCCACCGCTAGCTTCTCACTACATCCTGCTCTGATTAAGCACTGAACTGCACGAGTCACTGAGAGCAAACGTGTATCCCGAGAAAAAGGGAATTCGGCCCCTTCTCTGTCCCTCTTCACTGCAGATCCCGCATTTCCGTGCAGACCGGACCGCCCGCTTCCCTGGCACACAGCGCCGCCTCCCCAGGGCTTCCCCCCCGAAGCGCGAGCCCAGCATTTACAGCCTCCCCTGGCCCAGAGGCACGAAGCCCTGGGTTAAGCCCTCTTTCTCTTCGGCTCCCACAGGAGGGAGAAGCGGTGGACCTGACAACAGACTGCTCCTTGGGCCTTGACAAGCGCAAGAGCAGAAGCAGGAAACGAAGCTGGTTTTGCTTGGAATATACGATTTCTGGCAGTTCATTTACGGCTGGTGTGGCCACATGAATAACTCCTCTATGTTGCATAACCCGGCTCTGCGACTTCCTCTCCCTGTGAGTACCGAAGCCTGGCCGTACGCATCTCGTGGTGCTCGCTGGGTGGGGTAGGTGGGGGGGGGGGGCGCACTGCAGCACTTGTTGCTGATGGAAGGGAGAACCAGGACCCCCCAACATCCTCCTAATGGCCATTCAGCCGCTCGGATTCAGCTTATGAACCTCATGTCCACACGTGAACAGCTGGCGGCTGCTTTCGATGTAGGACTGCTTCATCTCCAAATGGTCCTGAATATGGGTCAAACTACTATTATGAGAGAGAAAGAAAAACTATCCCCGTGCACTTTTATCTTCGGTGTTAGGTGCCACCGGAGAGAGCCTGGCAGCCGATACCACATGACAAAACCACTCCACGATGACACAAAAAAAGACGAGAAAAGCTGTTAAATGTTTCAAGAGTCCCTGCATTTTGATATTCTTCCCAAATGATCCCACCCCTGCAAACAACATCACAGTAAAGCACAATTTTCACATCAAGACACCATCTTATTCCATCTTGGCATTAACACATTTAACTGCATTTTTTAAATGCTGTGCATAAGGAAATGGTTTACCTTCCAGCATTTTTTGCAGACTGTTCCTCATGACGTGGATGTTCTCTATCCCGATAAACTGGAACTTGATATTGGAATAATTGTCTTCGTTCTCATAGCCTTTCCCTGCAGCACGATTTGCCATCGCATTAAGCTGCAGTGGGCAGCAAAACAGAACAGTCACCAGTGATAGTCATGAAACAATCACAACACTTCACGGCTCTCCATAAGAACACGCAACATGATGCAGAGAAACATGCTTTAAATCCTGGGAACATTGTGCTGGGCTAGGTAGCTACAGACACTCGTGCTGAGCTTACAATTCAACAACATCAGTTTGTTGATGTGGGAACATTTTCTGAGCTGGAAGCATCCTATAGATAAGCCCTTTTGGAGACGTTCCCTGTCAGGGATGCCAAATCCAATGTGGGATTCTGTACAGAGCCAAGTCGCCCCAATTTAATACCAAACATGACAGCCTTAGGTTGGCAGAAGAATATCAGCAGATACAGTTGGCAACATAAAGCTCTGTAAGTTAAATTATTATATCTTCCAGTATTAGAATGCCAATAAACACATCAACGTATAGGAATAGTTACGTCATTCTAATCTGCCTACAAGAATCCCTCAGGTACCCAATTCAACCTTGAGCAGGAATCGCTGAACAAAACAGAGAGAGGGCAAGCAGGTGCTAAGCCTCCAGAGACATTTCCTCCGGCCACCCTATTTAAATCTCCAGAGAGGATTTTTTTCTACCACGTTCATTATCATAATTTCATATATAAAAAGTCACGGTTCCTAGTGCAAACTGGGTTAAATGGTAATGGACTTTGAAGAAGAAATTTATGATATGCAAACTTCTGCCTTATTCCTGTATAACTAAAATCAAGAAGGGGACAAGTCCTGCCTTAGCTAAGAAATACACAGATTTCTAGAATGAATGTATTATTGTGAATACTCCATTCTTGCTGTTCAGCTAAGCGGGTCATCACATCCTAGACATCAATATTCACTGACCATTCTCTTCCTCTGCCCACAAAGGGCAGGAGGGCTGGCCCAGGCAGAGCACTCACCACCAAAAAAATATCAGTTTTTAGGACCACAATGCAGCACTCGGGGGATAGTCATACTTTTCAAAAATCTAAGCTTAAAAAAGCCAAGTTAAGTTAAAAGCATACATATTTTTTGACCCAGATTGCCTATGTGTGAGAGTCTGACACTATTAAAATACCAGCACATAAAGACAGACGTCCAAGGATGTTTACTGCAATCTTTTTTTTTTTTTTTTTAAATAGTTGAGAGTAAAAAAACGGAAAACCTATGAATATCTCCATAGGGCCATGATTGGATGAATTATGGTATATTCATACCCTGGACTTCTAATAGGCTCAAGTAGAGACACAGAGATAGAGATAGACAGATATATAGATGTCTAGATATTGCGAGGGGAGGGAGGGAGGAGGGAAAGAAAAAAAAGAGGAGAGGGGAGGGAGGGGAGAAGAGAGGAGATACTGGGCCATGACATGTGAAGTGAAAAGAGTAAGCTCCAGAATAATATTCATACGATTCTCCCATTTTTTGTAAAACAAGCCGACCTACAGACACGCGTTTACGTTTATGCATGCTGGGTTAAGCAGAACAGAAATGAATGGAAGGCTATACCAATTTAGCAGCTGTTGCAGCAGACAGACAGAGGTGGCACGTGTGGGGAGCGGCTACCAATACTACTCCAGATGCTCCTCCAGGCTTTGCTACAAACCAGATATAGTGGGTTTGTAACTTAAGTAACAGAAAAAAAACATATGGCAGGCCCCTCACTTTCCTGCTCCGTGATTCAGCTCACGTGACATCAGCTGGGGCACGCCCCACTACCCTGTTTCCCATTTACGAAAAGATCGTCCCCTTTTTCTCCCAGGCATGCTATGAGAAGGATAAAGGGTTTGGTCTCAATAAAGAAAAAAATATAAAAATAGTGTTATTTTTAAGACAACTGATGTTCATGCTTTAAATTTTAAAAATATTTTAAGAGGAAAATTTTTCTAAAATTACCTATAGACATTGTTCTTTTGAAACATACTATTATAAAAATATCACTGGTTTGTATAATTATTTTCCAAAGTTGCTGGCTTATTCTTTACAAGCTTCATAAATAAAATGGTTAATAGGATACGTGTAAGTATCTTTATGTTACATGAACCTTATGTTTATTCTGTATCTTGAATAATTCAAGTTAAGCCTTCTCACCACATACCATACTCTTTTTAAACAGTGCAGTGAATAAAAACCAGAACACTATTATTACTTTAATCTATAATTAGGACCCTATGTTCACATTTTTTAGTAGTTGATTACCTATGACCTGGGAGAATTTATCGATGGTCTTCTTTAAAAGCAAAGGAGCCACAAAAGATGGCCTCTTAAAAGTCAACGGTACTTCTCATGATGAACAGAAGGTGGCAATATTTAATCTACCATCCAAAGTGTACTTTCTCAAGGTTTCCACACATTTTACAGGCCCTGTCAGGATAATGGGGCACCAGCTGACCCTTCAAAGCAGGAAATACAGTTTCATAATTAATAAAAAATTCAGAAGCTATCTTGGACCTATATGTATATTCATTCAGATAGAGTATCTCTTATATAAATAAAACACTAAGTCTAGTTTGGTGCCCTGTCCCTTAGGCTGAGAACTCCATTTCACAGGCAAGAAACAAGCTGTTCATTTCAGCTCCTAAAAGTTCTCAAATAGTGAAAAAAAACAACCTCAAAAGGTCACATACTACATGTTTTCAATTACAGAACGTTCTTGAAATGACAAACTTACAGAGGTGGAGAACAGATTAGTGGTTATTTGTGGTGATGTAATTGTTCTGTATCTTGACTGTGGTACTGGATATACAAACATACATATGTGATAAGACTTTACAGAGCTACACACACACACACACACACACACACACACACACACACACATACGACTACAGTAAAACTGGGAAAATCAGAACAAGATTGGTGGATTTTATCAATGTCAATATCCTGGTTGCAATACTGTACACAGCTTTGCAAGATGTTATCACTGGGGGAAAGTGGGTAAAATGTACAAGGCATCCTTCTGTATTATTTCCTACAACTGCATGTGAATCTACAATTATCTCAAAATAGAAAGTCTAATTTAAAAAAAAAAAATTCTCAAACAGATAAAACAATGGAGGTAACTGCATTCCAGTTTCAACCTATGCTTAAAGAACACAACAGACAAGTGAAAAGTGGTACTGGAAAAAGTGCCCTGTTTTCTAATCCAAGGTCACTCTGCTATTTGATCATCTCAGCATCTTTGGGTGCAAAAAAGCTCATAAGTGAAACAAAAAAATTCACTCACTCTCAACAAACACTTAACGAACACCTACTGAATGGAATAAAACGTGAATAAGAAGTGGTTCCAGCCACCACAAGCTTATCATCAAGTGTGGAAGTGCAAGCACACAGCACCAAATAACGACAGATAATACCCACCAGGACTGGGCAGGAGCTGAGAGCCTGGTAGAGGCGGTGGCAGTAGTTAGAATTTGGAACAGCCCCACGTGGCCTAGGGCATCAGGGGTAACGTTTCATGATGGGAGGACTTGAGATGGGCTTTAATAACCAGGAAGCATGGAGAGAAAGGGGGGGGGGGGCATCCCAGATGAAGCGATGAGAAAGGGAAGAGGTAGGGGACCAAATCAAAGAAGCAGGTGGGTATCAGTGAATCAACCAGTGCGAGCATAGCAGAAGGTTCAAGTCTGGCGGCAGCAGCAAGAAAGGAGGCTAGAAATTATTAGGGTCCCCTACACACAAGCTAAATTAAGAAGTTCTAACTTTATCTGTGGCAGTAGAGAGCCACTGAAGGCTTCCGAGCAGGCTTAATTGAAACATTTGAGATTTAGTATCCATGACAGAGAAGATCCACTGGAGTGGGGCAGAGGACGTGAGCTCCGCAGGAAGGTGGCTGATCTCATTTATGGCCAGAACCCTATGCATCAAGCTGGCACAGAGCAGGCACTCAGTGAAGATTTACTGACGGGCTGACCGACCAAATAAATGCGTAACAGAGTGAGGTTGAGAGGTGAACAGGCCAAGAATGTTAAAAAAAGAACTGAATCAGATTCTTTCCCCCCCAGTCTTAAATCATCAATCAAACACATCAAAATCATGGAAACTCAGTCAACCATAATCTGCATATCAAGTTAAAGGTCAGCCTGGTCACCATCTCAGCCTCGGAGTCTATTTCAGCAGAGCACATTCTGTACCTGAATGACAGGACCTGATCTGGCGTGGCTGGAAAATGAGAATTGAAGTTGATCTTGGCAGGAGGACTGGACCATGGTCTAGCCTGCAGTGTCAATTAATGGTCCTTTTCTCTCCCTGCATCTGTATCTGGTGAAATGAAGAATCTTATCTTGTGATATAAACATGAAAATAAGAGATGATTTTACTTCTTGCAACTACTGTCTACAACTGTGCTAATCAAAATCCTCCTTTCCTACCCCTGAAGGAAGAATTAATAACTTTTGGAATACAATCAGATAGGAAATCACCGTCCAGCTCAACTGAAAATCCCAACCCCATATATGATGCAGAATTTTCTCCTTCTCTTATTAGAGGCCGTTTGGACTGGTGAGGGGTCTGCTTTGGTACCTTCCTTTTCTTCCTTCTTCTAGCTCTATCTTTATATGGGGAGGGGGAGGGAGAGAGGGAGATAAAAGAGGAGGTAGATATCTCTTTGCAAAGCTGGACGAGACTGCTGTTCTCTCTCCATTAGTCGTCACTGCTTTTCCGGTTAACAATTGCTGACCAGCGCTCCCCTCTCTGGCATTAAGTGTCCATATCCTAGGGCAAGTCTGTGGGCTCCTGGGAGGAGGAGGCACACAGCTCGCTGACATGGAGACCCACCTTGGCTTGAGCCTGTTCCGAGGCCCCCAGCTTCCCTCCCCAGCACGTACCCCACAGTCAGCCGCAGCTGGGAACCTCCAGTTGGGGGGTGGGGGCCGGGCCTCCGCAAGACGGCTCACGTACAACTTTCTTTCTCAGTGTTCACTGGACCCACAGGTCCCCCCTCCATCCCTGTCCTGCCAAAAAGGGAGAGCAGATGCCCCACTGCCACTAAATGCCACGGTCGCTCCCCTTCCCCTGCTCACTGCCACAGTGGAACTAGTCGGCCACACGTCCCACACGGAAGTGACCTCCTAGCTGCCCCTCTGTCACGCACCCCGATCTCTGCAACAGATACTCCCAGATCCCCTCCTCACAGGATTCAGTGAGAGGAAACCACCTACTTACTGATTCCAGAGACACAGAAAAACTTCCAACATGACCTCCTCCTGTTTCACAGCTAAAGAATGGCTCACAAGGTGAAATCAGAGGCCATTTCACCACAAAGCTGTCTTTGGAGAAGGAGCCAGGACAAGGGGCCGGGCGTTAGCTGAGCCCCTGGCCGGCCTGCTCGCCCCTTCCCTCCACAGCCCGGCACCCCTCCCAGGCCGCCGGCATCAGAGCCCGGCTCACACCTCCTGCCCCGGCCTGAGTGTGTACGAGCCTGTGGTTGGTCCTTCAGCTCCGAGCCTCCAGCCTCACTGCAGATGTGCTCGGAAGGGGGAACCCTGTGGAAACTGACGGTGGACCCAAGGCTTCCCTGGATATCGCTGTCCACAGACCGTGATCAAACAGAAGTAGCGTGGCTCGGGCGCCAGATAAGCTGAGATTTGAACGGCTTGACCTTGGACGCATGACTGAACCTCTCTCAATCTGAGACCTTACCCATAAAAAGAAAAGAACAGCTCCTAATTTGCAGGAGTATTATAAGAATTGAATGCGAAAGTGCCTGGCATTTTTACAAGCTCAGCAAAGTCCCAGAACAAAGTAATGTTAAAGTCATGAGCGAGGCTGAGACAGAAGGGGTTCGATATCATATTAAAATCCAACAACTATGGCATCAACATGATCTCCTATCTTCTTAATGCACCAAATTCTAGCAGCAACATATGACCTCGAGGGTATGTTTTTTCTTAACAGATACTCAGTTCATGCTGAGGCCCTCACTGCCTTTGCCTCCTGAGATTTTAATATCAACAAGCAATGCAGAAGCTTTCATCTGAACAGGCAGCATCTGGGGCGAGCCTTGCTCCAAGGACAAGAATGACTTCTAGCCTTTCTCCTTTTCAGTAAACCTGTGAGCAAACCTGGCCAGGGCCCGTCTGTCTGTCCACCACCCACAGCAAACATGGACCTGGTCTCCTGGCTACTGAGGAATAAAAATCGACGGACGTGATCTTTAAAAGAATGAGAGCTCTAAGCAAACAGGTGAAGACTCCTGTGAAGGTGTGTGCGCCTGGGGAAATAGGAAGAGGGCACGACTTGTATGAGACACCAATTTTCTTTAAGAGATCAGCATCCAACTTCTTATCGCCAAGAGCAAACGCACTCAGTGCTAAATATACCCTTCACGTCAAATCCTCTGGATTAATTTATTTTACATCTGGACTATGCCTGGCTCAACAGCTGCCACATTTCCCGGAAGGTTTGCATAGCGTAGTACACGCTTGGGTCGTTGGCCCTTAAAGCAGCAGGCGAACCTGTCTGTCTCTATTTAAATCTAGGAGAATAGGATCGGAGAAGGGCACCCCAATTCACTTTAAAGGCCCTGTCTTTCCATCCTTTTCTTATCTTGTCTTCAGTACGTGTGTCTAAGACAGGCATTCATTCAGTTGTCTCTGACTGTTAGGAAATTCAGAGCAGCTCCACTGTCCTGACGCAAAAGGCACAATGACGGGAGGGAAAGAGTCAATGCGAGAAGGATGAAGCAGAGAGAAAGCACAAATCGAAAGAGAGCAGTAAAAGTCAGAGCCTGGCATCTTTCGAGTGAAAACCTTCAAGCAGAGAAACTATTTCTTTCCCAGTCTGAAGCTCTTCCCTGCTGTGCTTTGAAAATCTGTCCAAAAGCAAGGGAATCCTTTACCTGTCATCTACTAGAATGTGATCCAGCTGCAACATGTTTTGTCCTTGGCCTGCAAGGTTGGTCTGCTGATCTGGCATCTGAGAGTAACTCATCCTCACTGCCCACCCCTCCACGGCCATCCCACAGCTACCCTCCCATTAGAGAGGAAGGGACTGTTCTGAGGGCAGTAATGTGAGTGCTCTTAGACTAGGAAGACATCAAACTTAGTGATCGAGACCGTGAATCACAATATTTAATGAAATGGGGCTCAGAGAAGCAGCGAAATTGCCAGGGTCTGAGTGGCTACACAATGGATAGTATCCAGTTTCCATGATTTCTCTTATCGGCCAGGAGTATAGACCCTGTCTGTAATTACCCACTCCTAACATCAGTGTAGACTTTGAAGTGACTTGGGCCGTTGGTCATATTTCCTCCTTCCTGTTCTAATGTTTCTATGTCCTTATGTTCTTTTTTTTTTTGATAGCTTCTTTGACATAGAATTCACATGCCATACAATCTATCCATGTAAAGTATACAATTCAATGGTGTTTGGTATAGTCACAGAACTGTGAATATACCACGTCACCACAATCTATTTTTAGAACATTTTCATCACCCCAAAAAGAAACCCTCTACCCATCAGGTGTCGCCTCCCATTTCCTCCCATTCCCCTAGCCCTAGGCAACCACCACCCTGCCTGATGTCTCTACGGATTTGTCATAGAGACATTCATGTAAATGGAATCATACAATATGTGATCCTCTGTGACTGACTTCTTTCACTTAGCCTAACACTTTCAAGGATCATCCACGTTGTAGCACTTACCAGTACTTCATTCCTTTAGTAATAATAGCCAACAAATATTCCAGGGAATGGATATACCATATTTTATTAATCCATTCTCAGCTGATGGAATTTGGTTGTTTCTACTTTGGGGCTATTATTAACAATGAATATTCACTTAGAAGTTTCTGTGTGGACATATGTTTTCATTTTTCTTAAATTAGGAGTGGAATTACTGGGTCACATGGTAACTTTTATGTGTAACATTTTGAAGTCCTTATGTTCTTTCAACCTTTTTATGATTAAAAATTCTTTCACACTGTAATTTACAAAATAAAGGTTTCTTAAAATCCTCCTCTCACCTCACAAGAAAAGCCACTGTTAACAGTTTACTATACATACCCTCAAACTGTTTTCAATGAAAAACTATAGAACAACGTATAATTTGTATAATTTAATTATTGTTCTATACATGGCATTACAGATTTCCTGTAGCTCACTCTTGCTGCTTCATGGTATAGCCTGGACCTGTTCCACACCCACGTGGAGAAACAACATGCAGCTCTCTCTCACAGTCACAGGCCCAGGTATATTTTCATAACTGGCAAGGAATTCCTGTGCCAAATATGTTGAATAAAGGCCATTTCTCTCTGTCACCTCTTTTTGTCCCATATATTCCATGCCCCTGTAGGTGATTTTGTTTCCATGTGTTCAATGGCACATCCCTCTGAGGACTTCATGTGTTGGCTGGTTTACAAAGAAATGGGTCTAAGGAGTGAAATTACAAATTATACTTGACCTAACCCTGACTAGTGTCAAGAACATATCAAGCTGAGTGGGCGGTAAGCGTAAGATGGACTTGGTCCACCCGTTGATAACTAGATTATTTCCTGTTGGTTGTTCTATTAAATTATAAAATTAATATATGAATACCTGAGTAATTATAAAATAATATTTTCAAACGAGGTAAGTAGAAAGTTCTCTACCTCCCCCAAGCCTCCCCACCTTCTCCATGCAGTTTTAATAGGTTAGTGATTATCCTTCCAGATCTTTTTCTATTTTAAGTTTTTACCAACCTATAGTTTGGTTTTTTCCGTAGACACAGTAGTATACATATTAATTGGTGACTTTTCTTTTTTTACTTAACATTACATTTTGTAAATCTTTCCAAGTCATAGCTACAGAGCACTACAAGTGGAATTTGCAATAGAAGAGGTGAATATCTCACAAAAACTGAACTGTAGCAATTCCACAGAGAAGAAAAGGTCCTTTTATAAACAAACCAAAAAAATAATTTGGTATATTTAGGAGAGTCATCTCCAACACGAGACCACACTTTCATCGTGTGCGCTATGTACCAAGCACAGTGGTCAGAGCAGGGGAAATATCCAAAGTACCTGCCGACGTCAGGCCCTCCAGGAGCTCCGGGGCCCCAGAAGGCAGCTGAGCAGGGCAGCTACGCACGGCTGTGCAAAGCCCCCCTGCAGATGGGGCTCCCTGAGCGGGTCAGGGAGCAGGGCCTCATCTCGCATTCCATGACTCAGAGCGGCAAAGACCACATCAGCGTGGTGACACCTACTTTAGGCCGAGTGTCCACGACGTAAATGAAGTCGCTTCCCGGGCTGGCCTTCCTGATGGCCTGGAGCATCTGCTCGTCTTCCAGGCACCGGGCACTGAAGCCAGACAGGGGCTGGCTGCTCCGGCAGATGGAGACCTGGGGGGAAGCAAGGCGGCAGCATCAGGCAGCAGTGCGACGGCACCTCCCCGGAACCCTCAAGACCATCCCCACAGCAAGGCCCCAGAGTTCACTGACGCCCACCACTAGCTCGTAAAAGTATCAGTGCCTTCTGGAGACCGAGGTTGCCTTCTTTCTAATTCAAGTCAAGAAACCACTACGTGGGCAAGTAGTGCAAAAAGTTTCTCTGTGTAAGAAATTAGGAATGTGTAAGGATGTTTAGGTGGGACCCAAATTATGAAACGTAAGGCCAGTTAAATATCCTACTTTCCTCTTCACCACTACTGTTTCATCTTCCTGCCAAAGTAGAAATATAAAGTAAGTAACTATTCTCCTAAAATTTATAAAAATTATAAAAGTGACTTCTTTAGTGTTTCCGTCATTTACTAGCCCATTTAGAAACATCACAAATACCGAAAACCAATTCTAACCCTAAATGGGGGCGTTTTCACGGTGACGAAGCCCAGGCAGTTGCTAGCTTCTAAGGACGGCAGGCGTGGACCTGGGCTGACCAGGTAAGCTGGAAGCAAGGTCTTTCTGGGGAACTGATCTGCGTTCTATTCTTCGATTTCCCTACTCTGCGGTTCTAAGAGTACACCACACCACTGCCCTGGTGACGCAGTGGTTGAGAATCCGCCTGCCAACGCAGGGGACACAGGTTCAAGCCCTGGTCCGGGAAGATCCCACATGCCGTGGAGCAGCTGGGCCTGTGCGCCACAGCTACTGAGCCTGCGCTCTAGAGCTTGCGAGCCACAACTACTGAGCCCACGTGCTACAACTACTGAAGCCCACGCGCCTAGAGCCCGTGTTCCGCAACAAGAGAAGCCACCGCGATGAGAAGCCCGCGCACCGCAACGAGGAGTAGCCCCCGCTCGCCGCAACTAGAGAAAGCCCGTGCACAGCAACGAAGACCCAACGCAGCCAAAAATAAATAAATTAATTAAAAAAATACATATACACAACAGCATAAACAATATACATAACAGCATAAACATTTCCCTGAGTTATTAATAGGTGAGTATAGCCACAACCTCACAGCTGTAAAACTTACACTTCTGTGGCAAAGTACTTTTCATGGATTTAGGTTTATTTTAACATTTAAATTGAACTCAAATCACCAAATACAATCTAGGAATGACTCTTCTGAAGAACGTACACTGAGCCCAGGCGCCCGCTGTGTAAGAGGATGCAGGCAGCCCCCCGGCTCAGGGCAGGCTGAGCAGGGAAACCTCGCCTGAAAAGAGCCGTGGCCCAGCCCGTTCAGGGCGCCCACATGCAGGGCTTCATCCTGGAAGCCACTCCAGCTCTGAGTCCAGCACAGCTTAACTGTCCTTAAAGCCCACGCCAGCACTCCTTAGCCAGGGTTTGGGTTTCTCCAGAAAAGGTGAGCTTTGGCACTCCTCACTGGAGAAGGCAGGGATGGTTCTTACTAACTATATGATCCTCCAGCAGAGAACCTCCTGGCAGGACCGAGAACTGCAGACAAGTAACCGGGCAACCGCCCGAGGGTTCCAGTACCTTCTGTGACAGAGAGAGGCAATTACTGAGGGACTCCAGGAACTCTGTGCCTGCAGCCAGAATTCAGGGGGCCGGTGCCTGCGGAGTGGGAAGCAAAGCAAAGGGGCAAGAGAGCGGCTCCAGGGCTGCTGAACTCTCGAGCTGTTGGCAGCAGAAGTCCAACCACAGAGTGGAGGAGAAAGGGCCCCGGGGGTCTGACCGCGGACGGGAGGCCGGCCAGCGAGGGGACGGCCAGGAGCAAGGCAAAGTGACGGCAGGGGCCAGAGGGGGCTTGGGGACAGCAGGCGAGCTGCACTGGGTGCACGGAGAGTGAAGCGCCGCAGGCGGCTCTCCTGCGCTCATCCAGGCTCCTGTCTCCTGCGATGGGCAGAGGGGCCAGGTCAGCCGCTCTGACTGCAGAGGAAACAATTCTGAGCTCGCTTTGTCTGGCCTAAAGAAATACTAATTAAGGACAGCTACCATCAGGCAGTTTCTTAGATTCTATCAGAAGAGCTAGACGGGGAAGAGAACATATCTCAATGGGGAGAATTTGTCCAAGGAAGCATACGGCGCACCTAAACTCACTCAACTAGTGGAGGTCCAATCATGAAATGAAGCCAATTAGTGACAACTATTACTACTTACCTTCAGGCTGAGAGCAGTTTTCAGTGAAGGGTTAAGTCAGAACAGAGTTATACTATGAAATGTAGTTGATAAGTTAAACCAGATATATTAAACAGACTACATGTTAATTTTTTTTTTTTAATTTTTATTTATTTATTTTTGGCTGTGTTGGGTCTTCGTTTCTGTGCGAGGGCTTTTTCTAGTTGTGGCAAGCAGGGGCCACTCTTCATCACGGCGCGCGGGCCTCTCACTATTGTGGCCTCTCTTGTTGCGGAGCACAAGCTCCAGACGCACAGGCTCAGTAGCTGTGGCTCACGGGCCCAGCTGCTCCGCGGCATGTGGGATCTTCCCAGACCAGGGCTCGAACCTGTGTCCCCTGCATTGACAGGCAGATTCCCAACCACTGCGCCACCAGGGAAGCCCCATGTTAATATCTTGTAGTTACATTCTCTTAATAATCTATAGACAGGCTCCAAACAGAATTCGTCACTGACTCAGTGATTGCTGGCCTAGAGCTGTCCGCTCTGTAAAGAGTGGTGAGTGGTCTCTAAGTGCTCCGTCCACCCTATACACACCGCAGAGAGTCAGACTGTTGAGAGAATTGCACCATTACCTGGCAGCATTTCTTACTGATGTCAGCCTCCTGAGAGCAGAGATAAGACTCCTCAATGGTAAACTGTCATGAGAGCCTCATTTACAAAGGCTACTGATAATTAAAATAGCCAATATTTTTTGAATGCTTACTATGTGGTAGGCATTATTAGAAGAACTGTGTGTATTTTTATTTAATCTTCCCAACTACCATGTACGGTAAGATCTATTATTTGCTCCATTTTATAGATGAGACAACCACAGCACAGAGAGGTAAAGGAACTTGCCCAATGTCACAGAGCTAGGAGTTGAATCCAAGCAAAATATTTCCTGAACCTGGATTCTGAACCAACATCATATAGCGCCCATGTGTGTAAATAAGTCAAGAAGCATGAGACAGAATTAAGAGGCAGGATTCAAAAAGAAATGGCTTTTAATCCAAGGTGTGTTCTCACTTCCTATATAATCTTAGGTAATTTACCTATCATCTCTGAACCTTGGTTTTTCTCATCTTTAATACAGGGATAATAATAATATCAAAACTACAGAGTGTGATGAGGTATATAACACTCCTAGAACTATGCCTAACACACAGTAAGTTTCAATAAACATTATTTATAAAAGAAGGGCAAGAAGGTCTATATTTTTCTTAAGGAAAATTGCCTCTTTGGAAATCTTTCAGACTTGGGCTTCCCAGAGATTTGCACTGTGATGTGGGGATACCATGCTATTAATGATTTAAAGCAGAACTGCTTTCTTAAAAATAATTAAAATATTTAGTAAGAAAGAACAAAGGACACAGCAGCTTCCAAACACAAGTGACACTGATACATCTCTAACTGTGATCTACAAAGCTGTTGGACGGTTTGATATCCAGAAGGATTCTGGATGGCTCTATATAACTCATGTGTGGTTTCAGGCCTGAAATTAACATTAAGAGCGGCCCCCAACAGCTGGTAAAATTGGGAGGGCCTCAAACGGCCAGCAGCAAGCTCCCGTCCATACTCTGCTTCCGTGGATAAAGTCCCCAGCTAAGCAACCCTCCTCCCAAAGGACCAGATGCACCTCCTTCTCATCCCCGAGTAGTGGGTTTCGTTCGTTCCCTGCCCGCCCTTGGAATGACTCAAACCAGCCAATCACATGCTCTCCTGGGAACCAGGGGTCAACTCATCCTCCTGACACTACAAAGCCTGTCTCACACCATCTCTGCTGGTTCACTCTACTCCTGAGCGCAACCTTCCTACAGCCCTGCCTGGCAGTGCCTTCCTCCCCTGGGCAGGGGCCGTATGTAACTAATAAGCTGCTGTCAACCCCATTTGTCCAGTGTCAGATGTCATGTGTTCAGCCAGCCCAGTAACCCTAGGGCAGGAATCCTGACCTCATCAACGGGTGAACAGGAAGTGATTACAACACCATGTATGATAAAAGCCGGTCCAAAGGTAATTATGTACCATCAGCGGGGGGATTTATATCAAAGGAGTCTCAACGGGGCTTCCTGTTCATGACATGAGGTACATGTCAAGCTTTTTCTTAATCTAATCACCAATTCCCACTACCCAACACCGGCCAACTCATCTCACCACCAAAATCTTCAGTGCTCCTTGGGAACAAGGGGCTATGTGAGGAACAGAATTTAACTAGAAAATGTGATATTCTTATTCCCAAGCCTGAGTTCTACTGGGGTAGGAATACATACTCAAGTCTAAAAAGTCTAAAATCACAAAAAGGAAGAAAGAAAGGTCTGCAAACTTAGGTACTTTATAGTTGTTTACTTTTCACGGAAGATGCCTGGTTTATGTGTGGGTTTTTCTGAGCAAAAATAGCATGAAATACTGCACTGATATTTCCCGTGTCTCCCACCGAACCACAGAAATCCACCTTCGCGAATGCTATTTCCCGCTCTAAAAATCCCTGGTCACCATGGAAGCATTTACATAATTAACCTGGATATTAAAACCTGAGCATTGTTACAGAACCAAAAATTTGATCGTATTCTACCTGCAGCATAGAGTTTAGGTTGTGGGGGTGGGAGAGTGGGCACGCATGTACGTGAAGTATTTCCCTGGGCAATCAGATACTTTAGCAATGCTTAGAAACCTTCTCTATTTTCATCTTGTAAGAAGAGCTAAAACTTAAAGTACTGTTTGCTTTAAAATTTTAAGTACAGGAAATCAATTATTTTTAACTATAACTGATGGCTGTGTGAGTTCATTTCCGGGCTTGGAGATCCAGTAAAGAACAGTGCACGAGAGCGGGAATGGGGTGATGAGGGGCCGACGTCAAGAGGCAAAGAAGCTGGCCTCTGTGGCCTAACTGCTAAAAATTCTATCCTATCCTCAGACATTACGTGTTTGCCCTTTATAATACTCACACTGACAAAAAATCCCTTTTCTCAAGAAAATCAAAACAGAAGGAAAAGAAGTAGGATAAGGACTAAGCTCACTTTTTAAACACCCGGTCCATCCCCACCTCTGACACAACAATAAAAGATTCTCCCTCCCTCTCCTCTCTTACTTCTTTATCAATGGATGCTACAAAAAAAGTAAATGTTACTGGCATCCTAAATTCAAATACAACATCATGAAATTCCACATCCCTTTTCATCCCATCATTTTTTTTAAAAAAAAGAGATTCACATCTTCCTTTGCCTCTCACCATTGGGCCAGCTCTGTGTAGGCTGAGATACATTTGGAGTCAAATAATACAGGACATTAATGAAATATCTGTCTTCTTTAGGCCATTTCAGAGCCGTGAGTGTAACTGAAAATAAGACCATTTATATCCTTTCAATGAACAGACCTTACACTGCTGAGTGAATATCTCCCTTCAAAGTAGGCGCCACAGAAGGCGATACGCTTTACTCTGGCCAAGCTGGCACGGCTCAGTGTATTCTTGGAAGCCTCCTTTTAAGAGCGGACATAGGTCCTGCCCCACGCCCTGCCTATAGGTGCACGCACGGCACACACACTCACACACATCTGTTGCAATTGTTTATAGTTTGGGATTAAAGTCAAATGAGGCTATGTTATCTCACTTGAAAACTGAACGTTTTCGCCTGGCTAAAGTCACATGACCTCTAAAGCAGGTAACGAAGATCATTCTTGTCTCCCCGAATTTATTTTCTCATCCTCCACAGAAATGGAATCACAGTTTTTAGCTGTGATTTACACGGTTACCCACAGGACTGTCTTTTCCCACCTGCCCTGTGCAGTTCTGATCAATAGGATGAGAGCAGTACTGTCACATGGCAGTTTGGGGAGCCTTCCTCCGAAAGCAGTGAGGGCACCACGGGGCCCCCTTCCACCTGCTGCCGCGTGGAGGTCACGGCTGGTACTAAAGTCACCTCTCACACCACGTGATGAGGGCGACACCCCAGGGCTGGGAGAGCAGAAAGGTGCAAGGAGCTCGGGTCCCTGAGGGTTGAGTAGAGCAGAACCAGGACACCAGGCTCTGACTGCCGACCTGGGAAATTTTATGTGAGAGAAAATAAAATTCTACCCTATTTAAGCCACGGTTACTTATGGTCTCTCTTAGTTGCAGACAAACCTAATTCTAGCTTTTACCAATATTATTTTAAAAAATGAAACTCACTCTCCATAAAGAAAGATTTCTTATACTGAAGATACAGAGAAAACATATTTATGTTCCATTTTAAAAAAGAAGGAAAAAGAACGTGCCACGGCTTTTAGGGGCTTTTCTAAAATAGGCATTCCGAAGGCTCTTCAGTACAGAGCCTCCCAAGGTGACCAGTTAGAAGAGAGGACGGCGCTCACTCAGACGATTAAGGTTAGGTGTGTTGTGACTCTTTCCCATTCCTTTATTGTCAAATAAACATGGAAGGTCAACTTCTACAGGAGATAAGGGTTTAAGCACAGTTGTGTTGTGTCATGTCGTACCACACACACAGCAATATCCACATACTTTAAAAAGAATTCAAACCCCCACACACAGCAGAAGCCCCTGGAAAAGGCCTGTTTATGATAAAAGAAGGAAAGCAAAGCATGAAACAAAAGCATGCCTTGAGACTTACGTGGTTATCTTTATAGTAGTAAGAAAGGGCAGGAAATCGCCGTCTGCTCCGGAATTTGGAACTCCCCACTATGATGTGTGCCGTGGCCGACTTGGGAACGTACAGTTGAGTAGGGTAAGAATCACAAACCTGTTGTGGAAAGCACAAGGGGATATTTTAGGCAATCTAGTCATGCTTTGCAAACTGCCACCAGAAATTCCATTTCACTGGGCTTACAGGTTGCATATTTAAGTTTTCTTAACCAAGTTAACAGAGCCACTTCAGAGAAATGAAGCGCTGGTTCTAAGAAATCACAGTGAAGCAAAGCAAGACACTCTTTAACATCCTGCCCTCAGGCGTTGCCCCTTCTCTCCAAGGGCTCTTTGTGGGAGGTAAGACAGTGACAAACGGGCATTTCTTTCATCGAAAAGGGACAAACTGCAATTCTGCATCCTGGCAACTGAGAAAACCTTAGCTGCCTGTTTAAGATAGCCTGACACTGGAAGACAATGTCCTAAAATGCCAGCACCAGTGGTGACCTCCTCAGGGCACCTTTCTGTCCCTGGCACACCCTCTGTGCGCTCCTATCTGAGGTGACAGTCAAGCCAACACCCTCCCCGGACATCTTCCCAAAGCCCACCCACTCTTCAGGGGCCGACCCAATTCCTCTCCCCTGCGCTCCCCCCCTTCACCACACATTATAACAACCTTTTGTTTCTTACGTGACGATGTCCGAAGGGGTAAGAAATGATTTACCCTTTCTGTGCATCCCTGGCCGTGATTCCCCCAGTGGAAGCTCTGGCGCCTTGGAATGGTCTGGCAATTCTATCAGAAATCAGGGGTTTAAATCCTAGCTCCAACTTGCCAACTTCATGACCTTCAAGAAGTCAAACTACTGAGCACTTGCTATTCTCTAAAAGTGACACGGAACAGAAGTGACATCCCCCGGGGCTGATACAAGGACACCCGTGACAAGGCTCTTCATCAACCACTAATTCTGACAGAAGTGGGAATGGTGGCAACAGTAATAGTAGTCGACTTGTTGCTCGACACATATATCTCTTTGATGGCAGCCAATCCATCCTTTTGCAACACGAGGACCGTTTAGATGGCAGTTCCTGACCTTTGTTTATTTCCTAGAAGTCAAGCACCTTCTGGGGCGCTTCAAGAAGAGTCCTCAAGCAGGTATAGCAGCAGGGGAAATGTGTGTCTGCACGTCCTCTAACCATCCCGCCCGCCCTGACCACTCTGAACCACGGGACCGAAGGGCACGAGAACCCGTCACAAAGCTCACATCAGTTGTTCTGTGACGACGCCTCCCTCGCCTGCCCTCCTGCCTTCCTTGTCTGCTTCCAGCCTGGGCACCACATTGAGCAGGAGACAGATGGGCCACAGAAGTGACGTTCCCAGGCCCAAAGCATTTCCCCAAAGGCATTTTAGGAAAGATTACCAAAGACGTCAACGTGGGCTCTGGCACTGAGACAAAAATCCCAGACCAAGAACAGATGGTCCAACCTACTTGGAACCTGAGATTTTACTGGAATTACTGCCCACAGACACTACACTTGCTTCCCTGCAAATCTGGTGTCAGGACCTCTCTAGAGTCAGGCAGCCAGAACATTACTACACGGACCACACCTGCGCGTCTGAGTTCAAGAGACATGTAGTCATTGCACCAGACTTAACAACGTTTTCTTAAAATAGCAGTTTTAAAAAGGACATTGGTAGGTTTTCAGTAAGTTGGGAATTACCTACTTTCTTTAACAGCACTAAGGAATCACAAAGTTATTTATGATTAAATGAAATAAGAATAATTAAGTCATGGCTGAGATTTCCCAACATGTTTACTGCATAGGCCCTTGGCCTGTCTGAATAGCACAGAGTTAAGTGGGATGGTAAATGCCGTGTCCATGTACGGCCTCCCAAGGTCAAAGGTGCCCAACTTGGCTCAGTCACGGCCCCATGTGCACCCTCCCTGGTATGGGGCCAAGAGAGTAAACGCTCAGAGCCCACTCTCCCTGATACCCTCAGCCCCAACCGACTCAAGGACCTAAATGTGCTCTATCCACTCAGGGTCCTTCCTCTGCCCATGGAGAGCAGGGAAGACCTCCCCACCCTCTCAGAGCTCCACGGCTCTCCCTCTCCACAGAGCAGGAAACGTACAGCTGCGGGGCTGGCCTGCACGAGGACCAGGAGCTCAACAACCTGAGCCCCGTCCAAGGCGGTCAGGCTACACCAGCTTCCACGGCCTCCCTGCAGGGAACAGAATGTCACCCGTACCGGGACTCCTGCACCCCCAGAGACGCCAAGAATCGGTGTTTCGGGAAATAAACTCACAGCGCTAGTTAACGGAGTTTCAAGATACCACTTCTTAACCAAGCTGGACAAAAGTAAATTCATCCTGCTTTCCTGAAAGTAGACGGCACTTTGCAGCGGAAATTAAAACAACAATCCTGGAGAGCACTGATGGCTATCACTTTTGCAGCAAGCTCACACAGTTGTTAAAATTCTGACAACAAATAATGCACAGCGCAGTGCAATTTATGCCACCAGATTCCGAAACCTTAGCCAACTGAAGTGGATTAAGTTAAGACAATTCCTGCGTAATTTTTTTTTAATTAATAAGGGAACAATTTTCTTTGTCCTCTGCTAAATAAGCCTGCCTGGAGTGCCTGCATGTCTAGCTTCGCCTGGCCAAGAGGAATCTTTTTTGGTAATTTTTTCATTCATTCAACAAGTTGTTTTTTTTTTTTTTTAACTGAAATATATTTAACATATAACACTGTATAATTTAAAGTGTAAAACATATTAATTTGATACATTTGTACATTGTAATACAATTGCTGTTGTAGTGACAATTAGCACCTCTATCATGTTACATAATCCTTTCTCTTTAGTGGCTGGAATCATTAAGTTCTAGTTTCTTAGAAGTGTGATGATTATCATAGAATACTGGTGTCTATCAACAAATTTTTACTGAATCCTTATTATGTGTCAGGCATTAAGTTAGGTGCTAGAGCAGTGATGAATAACAAAAGATTTACTGGTCTCAAGGAGTTCACATTCCCAGGAATCTTTGATCTCTGTTGCCCTGGTTACAACCTCCCAATACATGTATTTACCACTGCAGAATAGTATCCATCTGAGGGCCAGCCAAGGCTCTGTATTTATTGAGGACCCATCACTCAGTTGAGCACTTTAGGGTGAGGCTTAGTTGTCAGGAACTGAGATATATCTATAAAGACAACGGTCTTCTTCAACATTTAAGACCTAAAATTTATTTCAAGGAATTTATGATGTAATGGGGAGAAGAAAAGGGGTATGAGCAGCATGAAATGATTTATATATACATAAAATAATACATAATATATAAACTATAGCTGTAGAGAACTGAAATAAATAAGATTTTTAAAAATTACTGGTTTGGGTTATACTTTCAATTTTATTCCAAGAGAAATAGATTAAAATTTTAACCTAGTAATGAATGCCAATTATTTTATTTAAAGAAAGACAATTTTAAGAGTTAGATTACAGAAGGGAAATCTTAGCTTAGAGAGTTAGATTACCAGAAGCAAGTGTCTTATAAACAGGGATAGTAGCAGTGCTGATAGAGGTGGTGATGATAATAATAATTAGCCTGCCCAAGACCACATGGAGAGAAAAGGGCAGCGCCGGTTCTGGAACCTAAGTCTCTATGCGCTATGTATGGTGTTATTTCCACCATGGACAAAAGCTTCTTCTCCATCAGATGACATCACTAGCCCCACTTACATCAAATAACTTGTGAAAAGAAAGAAATAACTCTTATAAAAGAAGGGAGGAGGGCTTCCCTGGTGGCGCACGGGTTCGAGCCCTGGTCTGGGAAGATCCCACATGCCGCGGAGCGGCTGGGCCCGTGAGCCACAACTACTGAGCCTGCGCGTCTGGAGCTTGTGCTCCGCAACAAGAGAGGCCGCGATAGTGAGAGGCCCGCGCACCGCGATGAAGAATGGCCCCCGCTCGCCGCAACTAGAGAAAGCCCTCGCACAGAAACGAAGACCCAACACAGCCATAAGTAAATAAATAAATAAAAATTTAAAAAAAAAAAAAAAAAGAAGGGAGGAAAAAGTAGAGGTTTTTCTCAACCATGAGGTTAAAAGCAAAAGTAACGGAGGATGACATAATCTTCCCAATGGACTAACAGTCAGAAATATTTTGATAGAACCAACTTTTATTATATTTTTTAACTGGTAACAAGTGAGGGTTCATCATCTTTCTCCCTATTTCAATGATATTTGTAAAATCAGAAAATCCCCTAGGTTTTCACCTTTTCTGTTTCAACACAGTTTGTTGATTGTTAGTTTGGGTTTGCTGTATACTACTTCTGGGAAAAAAATGCTGAGTAACTCATGTTTTGCAGTCTCTATACTATAGGACTTAAGTGACTAAATGTGAGTCATGTTTGTGGTGTTAAGTCTAGAAGGAAACCTCGTCAAAAATAACAAGAACCTGTGTTTTCAAGAAAATATTATTCCACAAGACGTGCCTTAGCGTCATTTTCTTCCTCACCCAAGGGTGTGTCATATTTTTTTTAAATTTTAAAAGGATATCCAATTTTCTTTACTAAACTAGGATTTTCCTGCCTTTCAATTTCAAGGCTAAAAATTCACTGCAAAGGTTGGCTTTAGCATTGGAACAAACTATTACATTAGCCAGATACTTTATAATGATTGAGACAAAAAGGACCCAAATGTCCACTCACAGTGTAAGATTATGATTGTTAGATTTAAAAGTAATTACAAAGAAAATTCAGTATCATGAAAGTGGCCATTCTATCCCAAATAATCTGTACATTCAATATATCCAGAAGAAGGATGTGGAAGGACCTGACTTGTAGAATATCAAGATTTACTATAAAGCTATAATAATCATAATTAGTGAAAATGTAACTATGGAAATTATACAGTGTAAATTGGGACAAAGGTTAGCGAATAGGCCAGGATTTTTTCTTAAACAATATGCTAAAACCATGAAACAAAATAGGAAACACTGACAGCTCAAAACTTCTGAGGATTAAAAGATACTCTGGGCACAGTACATAAATATCTCCTAAGAGGAGATGTTTGCAACAGCTATAAATGACAACAGGGCAATGTAAAGAAAACCACACCGAGATCCATTTCACACCAATTCAACTGGCATTTTCTCAAATTTAACTTTTTGATTAGTTAATAAATTCACATGGTTATAAAAATAAAACAATACAAAAAGGTGCACATCCTCATCCTTGTGTTCTATTCATCACATTCCCACCTACTTTCTAGGTTATCACTTTGGGGCAATTACACATCCATATGAACAAGTCTTATTTTTCTCCCTCTTTTTTAAAATAAAAGGTATCACACTATATTCACGATACTGTGCCTTGCTTTTTTGAACCTAGCAATATACTTTAGCGATCCTTCCTTATCAGTACATGGAAATACTCTACATGTTTTTAATGGCTACACACTAATTTAATTATACGAATAGACCCAAAATTATTTAACTGGTCCTCTATTAAAGAAATTTGGGTTTCTTCTAATACATGCTTTGATAAACAATGCTACAATAAATAACTGTGTACGTCACTGTGCGTTTATGCTAACTCTTTAGAAGAAATTCCCAGAAGACTGTTGGGTCAATAAGTAGGGATACCGCCAAACACTGTAAATACCAACTGTTGGTAAGTCTGTGCGGTAATGAGAAATCATATCTTAGATGTGTAATGAGAAATCATATCTTAGATGTGTAAGTCCATGCAAACACTTTGGAAAAGAATCTGGCAATAATGGGACTTCCCTGGCGGTCCCGTGCTTAAGACTCCGCCTTCCAATGTGGGGAGACCAGGTTCAATCCCTGGTCAGAGAGCTAGGATCCCACACGCTTCGTGGCCAAAGGACCAAAACATACAATGGAAGCAATATTGTAACATATTCAATAAAGACTTTAAAAATGGTCCACATCAAAAAAAAAAAAAATCTTAAAAAAAAAAAAGAATCTGGCAAGATCTAGTAAGGCTAAAATCCACATACCCTCTAACTCAGAAATTCTACTCCTAGGTAGAAACTCAAAATGTACTATGAGTCATATATAACCCAGATAACGGCTTTATTTGAGATGGTAAAACAAAAGAGAGAAATAAAAGAAAAAGAATAAATAAAAGTTTAAACTATGGTATATTTGTAAAATGGAGTATAATACAATAGTGAAGAATGAGTAAACAAGAGCTATAGGTTTCAACAGTTACTAACTTCTTTACATCTTGGACAGTTACTTAATCTGTCTCTGCCTGAGTTTCTCCATTTGAAAGCAGGGATAATAACAACACCTACCACACAGGACTGCTGACATTTGTTAAGTTTCTAGAACACAGCCTGGCATGTGGTAACTATTATACAGGTGTTTGTTAAATGCAATGAATCTCACAAATACAACTTGAGTGAAAAGTCAAGTTTCAGTAAGCAACATTCAGCATGATACCGCATACAGAAAGTGTAAAAAAAAGCACGAAAAAATACTACATGCTGCTACTTACAAACGTAGAAACGTTATAAATAGAAAGGAGTGACACCACCAAACTGCAGTCAGTGACCCTGGAGCAGGAAGTGATTTGGAGGGAATATTAAGGAGGTTTAACAGCATTGGCCATGTTTGTTCTTACATAGTATGCAGGTCCCTGCTGTTCATTTCATTATTTTTCAAAGTTTTGTGTATGTTGGAAGAGTGGCATAATAAATAAACAGCTGTTTTAAAATGAAGAATAATCAATGGAAGAAAGCAATAAGATGTATATTTCCAAAATTATTACAGGCAAATACAAGAAAAAAACTATCTAGCTGTAGATATGAAAAGGGGAAAAACATGACTAGTAAAACCACAAAGCATAGTATCTAGAACAATGTCATAGATATCAGTTACTGCAAAATCAAAATCTAACCATACCTAATTTGAGAAAAAACAAAACATTCCACCTCACAACCCAAAGATAACTACTGTTAGATTATTATTATTTTTAATAATTATTATTATTATTATTTTCCTGCGGCATGCGGGATCTTAGTTCCCTGACCAGGGATTGAACCTGGGCCTCAGCAGTTAAAGCGCCAAGTCCTAACCACTGGACCATCAGGGAATTCCCACTGTTAGATATTTTTTAAAAGGACAAAACATTCATATAGGATCACTGAAAGTAACGGGATAAGTTGAGCTCTACCAGGCAAATTCTGACAAAAAGAAGAAAACAGTAGAAACATAATAATACAAAATAGAATTCAAAGCATTCACAGGAAAAAGGGATATTTTAAGTTGATAAAAAGCACACCAAGCAGATGTCTTAAACCATTATGTGCTGGACAACATAACTTCAAAAATATATACTGCAAACACTTTAGAAATGTAAGGAGAAAATGTCCAATCAATAATCATAATGGGAAATTTTTACATACCTCTGTCAGAAATCAAGTGAACAAAGGGACCAAAATAACATAAGAAACTTAATTTAGAAGGAGACAGAATTTTATACCCAAATAACAGAGAATATACATTTTTTCCAGACTCAAAACATTGATAAAATCAAATATTGATAATTAATCAAATATTGGGTGTTTTATGAAGACATAAATCTTCAAAAAATCCCCAAAGTTCAAATCTTACAGGTCACATATACTGCTTGCTATACAAGGCAACAGAAATTAACAACCAAATACTGATCAAAAGCAAAAACATCAATGGCCTGCCTGCTTGAAATCTAAAAAAAAAAAGATTTAAGCCTCTTATGCCTTGTAATTGGTCCTGGGAATTTATCCTTAGAAAATAATTTAAAATATGGGGAAAATCAGATGAACAAAGATATTACTCCCAGAACTATTCATATGGCAAAAATTATGAGTAATCTAAATGTCTAATAATAGGGAAATATTTAAGTATATTATGGTACATTCATTTGATGGAATGTTACACAGTCATTTAATTACTGATATGAATACTGTCACAATATAGAAAATCCATATGGTAAGGTGAAGAAAGTAATCAGGATTCAAAATATGCAGCCAGAAATGGTCAATTAAGAGTGGACAAGATATAAATGGTCAGCATGTACGAAACTACAATTCAAGAGATTAAGGCGTGAAGATTAAATTGAGAAATCACTTATCCCACTATCAAGCTGTCAAAAGATTTTTAAGAAATAAACTCTTTAATGGTCAAGGTACAAACACTCAAGCATTCTCCTACACAACTGTTGAGAATTTATATAAATCGGTACAATCTTTCTGCAGTTCTTTTTGATAATATGTACACAAATTTGAGTAAACCTTTTGACATACAAATTCCACCTTTAGGAATCTGTCTTTAAAAAAAAGACTTTTAACATGGGCAAAGGTACAGTTACCAGAATGTTCTCACTATGTTATTTAAAATAGTGAAAAATAATAATAACCTAAATGTCTAAAAATTAGAGATCAGACAGATAGAATATGATATAGCCATACTATGTCATATTATATAATGTTTTAAAATGATATAAAATACATTTATTGACAGGGTAACACTCACAATATGCTATGTGAAGAAAAGCAAAACACAAGGCATATGTAGTATGATTCCACTTTTGTTGTATATATTTGAATGGCTCCTCTGCCCTGACATTTTCCAATTGTAAACAATGAAATGCATTACTCATGTAAGAAAAAAGTTATTGAACTGTGCAGATGAGAAAAAAATGAAGAAAAAATTTAAAACCTTCTAGAAAAATGTTAGGGCAATGGGATTCCGGCTCTTTTCTCTTTTGTAAATTCTCTGCAATGTTCTTATGTACTTTTACTACTGAAAACACTTTAAAAATTAACAGGGAAGCCAACACTGATTCGTAAGCCCACCCTCAGGGAGAATATGGAATTCACTCTGCCCCTCCTGCTTCCCTGCGTCGCCCATTCCCTTCTGTAAGTGCAGACATATTTCTCCTCATTTCTCTAGGGAAGGCTCTTGGTGACCTTGTGTACCAATCAAGAGTTCAGTGAGCACAGAAAGGAGCTCGTGCCAAGCTGCCAGCAGAGCCTCTGTGACTCCCCAGCCGTCACTCACTGGGCTATAAAAAGACTGGCTGGGAGAAGGGAGGTGCTGGCCCTGAGGCCCACCGCTGGGCCTCTCCGGGTTTCCACTCCCTCATCCGTTACAGGGGATGGTCTCTGAGGTGGCCCTGTTCAAACTTTCTGATTCTAGGTGCAAGTAGGAAACAGAGCCGGCAATAACCAAGGGAGACTTGGAAATCCACACATCTGTACCCACAAAGAGCTATCAAAATCGAAGGAGATCAAACAGAAGTCATGCTAAACTATGTGAAATCATGGTTTCATTTGGATTAAGTATCTGCATTTCACCAAATGCCTCCACTCACTCTGTAATCTCTATTCACGTCGCTGAGCTGCCAATAATTATTAGGGAGGCCCATTCGCTTGTATTCTTCACTGAGATCGATCAACATCCAGCCTTGTTCCCTTTCTTCTCTATCCAGCTTGGGGTTGAATGAAAAGCAGTATAACTCCTCATATTTCACTGCAAAAAAAGAAAAGGGGAGAATAAAGCCAAATCAAGCCAAGTCAAAGCCAGAATCAAATTTTCCCAAATGCATTCTGTCTGGGCTGGAGAGGCCAGCCTAGCTCCTCACCCCTCAGGGCTCTCCCAGGGGTACCCTGTCTCTGAGGTGGGTTCACCCACCTCTTCCCAACAACGACAAGACCTCAGGACAACCGAACTCAACTTTGCAAGAACTTCTTTTCTTTCAGGAGCATGGCCTTCCCCATCTTGTTTTTTTTTTTTTTGAGTTGCTTTTGAAAGTGAATATATTTTCAGACCACATAAAATATGGAGATTAAAAAGTAATTAAGAATATACGTGTACTTACAATAGCTAAGACACAGAAGTAACCTAAGTGTCCATCAACAGATGAATGGATAAAGAAGATGTGAGATATATATATGTGTGTGTGTGTATATATATATATATAAAATAGAGTATTACTCAGCCATAAGAATGAAATATTGCCATTTGCAGCAACATGGATGGACCTAGAGATTACCATACTAAGTGAAGTAAGTCAGACAGAGAAAGACAAATATATGATATCACTTTTATGTGAATTCTAAAAAATAATACAAATTAACTTATTTCTAAACAGAAACATAGAAAACAAACTTATGGTTACCAAAGGTGAAGGGGGGGTGCAGAAATTAGGAGTATGGGATTAACAGATACACACCACTATATATAAAATAAACAATAAGGATTTACTGCATAGCACGGGGAACCATACTCAATATCTTGTAATAAGCTATAATGGAAAAGAATCTGAAAAAGAATATATATGCATAACTTTGCTGAACTCCTGAAACTAACACAATATTGTAAATTGACTATAGTTCAATTTTAAAAAAAAAGAACATATATATTCCTTAGAAAACCAGAACTCAAATTTGTTTATGTATGTCGAGCTCAAATTTGGGATGGCCTCTCAGAGATACACAGAGGTCAGGCCACTGCCACGTTCTGATGCTTAAACAGTGTTAAATGACAAAACAGTTGAAAAAACTGTGGAATACATTTAAATGTTTGCACTTGAAACACCGGAACTTTTAACAACTACATAAATGTCATAATTGTACTATTCATACAGTATTTACAGGATTCATTAAAAAATATCCATTCATAGTACATGGCACCCTGTTCATGAGGCGCAAGTTGAAGGATGTGTGAGGACAGACTTCTTTCAGTTGTGCCAGGGTATCTCTGACTTCATGCATCACCTTTTATGCTTGTGAGGCCAGGCCCGACAGCTATCCCCAGCAAGATCAAGGATTTGGTTTTCTTGCTCTGGCCTTGCCACATTGAGGGAAGCAACTAGGCCAGCGCTGTCCAACAGAAATACAGTGTAAGCCACGTATGTCATGTAAAATGTCCTTGTGGCCACATTAAAATCGTAAAAAGAAAGTGAAATCAATTTTCACAAAAAATTTTATTTAGCCCAGTATACCCAAAATATCGTTCAACATATACGGAATACAAAACGTATTAATATTTTATACATTTTGCTTTGTACTGTCTTTGAAATTCCATGTGTATTTCTCACCAAACAGCACATCCTGGTTCAGACCAGCCACATTTTAAGCCCTCGATAGCCCCGTGTGGATAGGAGCTACCTACTGGACAGTGCAAATCAAAGCATTTCTGGTGAGAATAAATCGTGGTTGATACTCAGTGAACCCTTGTTTCATTCCAGATTCTGTTCTGATTAAATGTACTGATCCATCTAGTAAGCATCATGACAGGTCTCCTTGCACAGATGAGAAATCCGAGGCAAAGGGATGTTTTGCAGCGTCCCCAGGGTCACACAGCTAGGAGGTAGGGAGTCTGGCTTTCACCACCAGGCACTCTGCCCCCCCCCCACAAGGCAGACCCTTCTCTCTTCTCCCCAGATGGGCTGCTTTTGTATATTTTCTTTCCAACCATCCCCCTAATCTTTTTTTTTTTTTTCAACAGAATTCTTTCTCCTTACAGTTTTCTTAGATCATCCCATTTGTTCCTTCATCTGTCAATGGCATTCAGCGTGGACACTTTAATGCTCCTAAATGTGTGTCTGGAGGTCCAACAAAGCATCTCACCGCCAGCAAAAGGCCGCAAAAATACACAGGCAGCCTAAGGTCAAAACTCAAGTTTCCAGCTTCTTTTGATTACTACTGAAATGACTCATCTACAAGGATGATAAGATAAGGGTCATATTTTAAGTACCAGACTTTTGAATTAGACATGCACTCTTTCTTGTAAAAAAGAAGCAAGAAGACTGGGGTTTATCAGTGAGATAAGCTATGTCTATTTCAGTCTCTCTCGATGTTATATTTCTAAATTTGAAAATTGAGCATACTGAGATTTCAACAAAGAAAATGCACACATACAGGTACATGCACACACACACACACACACACACAGCACAGACACTTCCAGTAAAAACGGTTTCTTGTCATCTTAGCCAATTGAGCAGACAGCATATAAAATTGACATCCTGTTCTGGGAACGGTCGGCTCGACACCGACATATGTTTTCCATCTCTAAGTACCATTTTCATGACTCAGGCTTCTGATATCATAATGTTAACCACAAATGCAATTTGTTTAAGATGCCAAAAGAATCTCTTGAGAAAGCCTCAGTTCCTTCAGTGAAAGAAGATCTAATGAAGATGGGGTAATAATGGAAGTTAAATTCCATTTGTTAAATGCCTACAAATAGGTTTAAAGGTAGAAGAAGAAAACCATTCTATGACTACTGATAGTTTTCTAGGTATGGGTTCATTCTTGCTGTCATTGGGAGGAGGTGAGGAAACTGCACATAAATTAATGCAAGAATAACTTGTCACCGACATTAAGAAGATCACTCTTGAATTAGGAGACATCAGAATGGATTGCCACTGAAATAATGAAATTTTCTCTTTCAGTTATTTTTAAGGAAAAGGGTGATCAACCATACCTTTGGCCCAATTTACCTAAAATTCTACATGCAGGCAGAGAAACACATTTTTGTCAGTCAAAGCTCAGTCTTGTTAATGTGGGCAAGCTTCTTACCCAGAAGCCAGCCCAGAAGAAGCCCTCAGCTAAGAACTGCCTACTCTGAGAAATTAAAAAATACCATTAACAAAGATGTAAATTTTACTGAATATTTCCCATTCATAATGTTTTGTTCCCTCATCTCCATCTCTTACAAAATACATAGCAGAATGTTTAGTAATCAACATTATTAAGATAAGTAAGGTAGGTAAATTAAAACCAACAACAACCAAAGTAGGGCTTTGAGAAATCTCCGGTCTTTACAGAATCTGAACTGAGAGAAAATACTTATGTGCTTTGGGAAGGCCAAATCCCTGATTTTCCACCCACTCTTAAAACAAACACGTTAAATACTCCACTGGCTTTTCACATCGCAAGGTCTAGGCCATCATATCCAACATAAAATGCCTTTTGCTGCTCGTGGCCTGGCACCTTCAACAGGGGATGCATTGAAGGCTTCGCCCCTTGGGGCCTCATGACTAGGAGGGCACAAGAGCTCCTCCAACAAGAAGCAAACCCTCAGCATGCCTTTGGACGGGGGCAGTAAACTGAATGTGCACCTCTAATTAAAAAAATTTTCAGAAAAGCTTATGTGGAAATCATTCTAGCACTTACTTTATTTACCTACCTAAATCATATAATTGCTAAACAACGGCAGACTTCTATTTAGAAAGAAAAATGGCAATTTCTCAAATACTACATTAAACTAAGAATGAGTAGCATTTTGTCTATGGTTCTAAGAAGGCCAAGTCAGTGTTTCAGGACTAAGTAGACGGCATGAGCTCCACGCAAGCACAGAGGCACACAGATGGGACTGACTTTATCTTATTTTAGCATCATTGCTCAGCGCACGCCTTAACACAGGGAAGCATGTGTGGCTGCAATCGATTGGATACCTACTGCTCTCATCAACTCCTTCCCGCTCAGATAATCCCACTTTCTACTCCTGGAGAAGATATGGGCCATCAAGTGGAAACTCTTTCAACCCGGAAGCACCAAGCCTACAAATGGCCTTGTCTCGGCATCTAACCTCTGCCCCTTCCTCCCATAAGAAAGGAAAGGGTGTTCATTCCACCAAAATAAGAGAGCCTTTGGGCAGAACAAAGCAGTTAGGAAAACAGAAAAAAACAAACATGGGGGCATTCTCTCTTATTATTGACTAACTGGGAAAAACAGAAGGTAATTTATACTAAAATCAAAAGTACTTTAAAAATCGAAAGGAAACTTGTAACAACCAATGTAAAACCTGAATAATACAATTACATTATTGTTATGCAAATTTTTAAAAAATCGAAAGGAAACACACACGTGAATTAGCATCAGCACAATGTGAAGGATGAGGTAGGAAAGGGAAAAGTCACCAGCAGTCACTGGAAGGACACAGAGGTTTTAGAACCCAAAGTAAGGAAAGTTAAATTGCTCTACATGCCCTAATGAATTCAGGCAACTGAAAATAAACGTAGTTGAAAAACCATTTAAAGAGGGGTGAGAAGATAACACAGCTATTAATTGGATTTTGCATATTAAAAAAAAAATGAGAACTTTCTTGTCTATTTTGAACAAACAAGTGCTCGAATTAAACATCAGGATTGTGGAAGTTAACATTTAGGAATAAAGGGCTACAGGACCCAGAGATTAGTATCATCAATACAAAGGAAATTGTTACTGTAAAAATTGCTTGAGTGGCACTTAGATAAGAACAGTAAAAAGTTAAATTAAGCAAATTAGACTATATCAATCCTGAGTTTTTTTTTTTTTATAAATTCATTTATTTACTTTTGGCTGTGTTGGGTCTTCGTTTCTGTGCGAGGGCTTTCTCTAGTTGCGGCGAGCGGGGGCCACTCTTCATCACGGTGCGCGGGCCTCTCACTACTGCGGCCTCTCCCGTTGTGGAGTACAGGCTCCAGATGCGCAGGCTCAGTAGTTGTGGCTCACGGGCTTAGTTGCTCCGCGGCATGTGGGATCTTCCCAGACCAGGGCTCGAACCCGTGTCCCCCGCATTGGCAGGCAGATTCTTAACCACTGCGCCACCAGGGAAGCCCAATCCTGAGATTTTTAAAAATCATAGTAAACATGCTGAAGAATTAGGGACTAAGATGGGCTGAAAAAATACTGCAATTTAATAAAAAATGGGAAAATAAACAAAAGAGATGGCTTAAATATTAAAGGGCCCAAGAACATTACAGAGGGAAAGATAATTGATAACAAAAAAATAAATAGCAGGAGGCTAATTAGAGGGAGGAGAAAAGAAAGAACATGGGGAAAATGGAAGCCCTCTGAGAAACAGGGGTCTTCAAATCAGAAAAATGTATAACCTTATTAGTACATCAGATCTACAGCATTAATTTATTTTCTCATTTGGGCCACAGCCCTATTTTAACTTATTTCTTTATGAAGAATTAAAGAGCTTACTGGATTTGGCTACGTTATTTTTTTGCTGGGATCTTTCAGAGCCCATGACCAAATTCTGACCAATCTGAATTCATATGAAAGACAAACCAATAAAATCTAGACAAATTTTTTAGTCATTTGATTTACGCTTATCTCAGAAATCGTAATTCAGTGAAGACAGACTCTCAAGAGCTTTGAAGCTATCTCCTTCATAGGCCTTGACTGAAATGGACTCCCAAACATTCTTCTTTTGTTAAAAAAAAAAAGTGTCCTCTATAGGACCTTAGCTGTGCCCATAAGGGGAGGTGAAAACACATGATTTGTTTTGGTGACCAACCACAATAACCCCAGAGATGGATATTGTGTTGCTGGAATTCAAAGTCATTTCCCCACCAAACACACACACACACACACACACACACACACACACACACACACCCCTCTTCTGAAATACCTTGAGGAGTGCAAAGGTGTAATTTGTAAAAGGTCCTGGGATGGTCTGAGAAGCCACCCCACTCCTGGTGGAAACTCCCTCCACCTTGCCTCACCTCCACCCAGATTCAACACCCTGCTTCCAAGGTGACAGGCTGTAATATGCCCTAATTTTAGCACTGCCTTTAGCATTAAACTGTGAAGCTGCTTGGATTCTATTTCTTCTTCCCATACTCATTAAAGTACTATGTTTTATATAAACCGGCATTTCTAATTCCAATGTTTCACAATGCTGGTGGCTTTTTAAAAAATCTTCTAAGGTAATGGCTTTAATTCAATTAATGACTATAATTTCTTTCTTTGGTCTCTGGCTACAACTAATACTGAACTCCCAAAACTTCATCTTTAAGAAAAAGTGTATATTTTTAAAAGCAGGGGGGCCTCCCTGGTGGCGCAGTGGTTGAGAATCTGCCTGCTAATGCAGGGGACACGGGTTCGAACCCTGGTCTGGGAAGATCCCACATGCCGCGGAGCAACTAGGCCCGTGAGCCACAACTACTGAGCCTGCGCATCTGGAGCCTGCGCCCCACAACAAGAGAGGCCGCAATAGTGAGAGGCCTGCGCACCGCGATGAAGAGTGGCCCCCCCTTGTCACAACTAGAGAAAGCCCTCGCACAGAAACGAAGACCCAACACAGCCAAAAATAAAAATAAATAAAACAAATGTGGGGTTTAAAATGTTCTGATTAAAAAAAAAAAAAAAAAAAGCAGGGGAACACAGTGATGTTCCTCCCTGGGGACCCTCGCAATGTGAATCTGGGCACTCACTGTCATCTGGGGCCAGAGCCCTCACCGCCACTGTGATCTGCTCTTCCAGTGCCTCAGCCCTTTCCCAGTTCTCTGGGCTATTCCTAAATCCCATTAATCCGGTCAGAGCACATTTATCACCCGGTACATCCATTAATCAGTGACACAGAAACTGCTGGCGCGCAATTCCCCTCGCATTCTCTGCTGCATGCAACCTCACGTACATCTTCCCAGAACTTCTGTTCCAATTATAGTGCGCCCTCCAAAAAAGTTCAACTGCTTTTCTGGCTAACTCGGCAGTTCTTTTCAACACACTGAGATGAAAAAGCCTCAAAGGGCTGACGTGAAAGGGGAGCAAAGTCAAGTCAAAATGATCAGATTCTGACGTTCCCATCACGTAACTTCAGCTCTTAGCTCTCAACAGACAATACAGTCGTATCATAAGAATCTGAGGACCCAACCGAATGCTTTGAAGAGTTTACAATCAAACTTCTTGTCCTGAATCAAAAAGCATTTAGTAAAGTAACTATAAGCGCATGTCCTATCTCCCTTATTAATGACTTCTGGGTAAACACTACCATGGATGTTACTGTTATACAAATGACCTCCTTTCACTGTATACTTCCAAGACACTGAACAAAGGAACCCCACAGTTCACACAAGCCACATACACAAGAAACACCTGTGTAGATTTTCATACATTTATAGCATAGTAAGCTATAAATTTCTTAGACTTAAAGCATAATAAGCTGTAATTCTAAAGACCCTAAGATGAGGGATATGTAACCAGAGAGTAACTGATAGCATATATTTTTCAAATCAGCCATTCTTCCCACAACACTTAAGGAGGTTTTGTTTAGGAGAATCAACATATACATACCCCGGACATTCACTGATGCTAACAAAGGTCTCGTTATGCCAACCTTGGGAAATACATATTAATATCAAAAAGCAACAGAAACCAAACCTTAAAAGCCCCCAAATAGGGAAAACTGCACTAGACCTGTTTGATATCAATGTTTTCCACACAAAACAATTTGTGGGTTTTGTCTTAGGGCTCAGTCAAGGTGGCTTGACTACCACAGTATCAGAAGGGCATACTTTGGGATGATTTCACCCCGAAAGTGAAGCACAACTATAACCCCCTCCAAGATAAAAACTATGAATAACGAAAGAAGCTCATAGAGTAAGTAACTCAGACAGAGGCCCCCCCCCTCAAAAGACAAGGAACTCTATCAGTCAGATTTCTTGGCCTCATCTGAAGGCTGGGATAATTCCTAAAGTACTGTAATTATGAAGTATTCTCCATATTTCTTCAACACAATCTGTGAATGTCTTAAGAGTGGGTCCCACGCTGAATGCCGAGCCGCTCTGCCCTACCTGGCCTTGCAAGGCGGAGGAGAGAGATGTAAACGTCATGGCAGTCCCTTTCCTGAGGGATGACGAGCTGTAAGAGCTGAAAGTTCTTGCAGCGAACGAGCAGAGGACACCCGGTAGCCGTTGTCGCCTGTTTCTCGATGGTGGAAATCTGACTGTGAAGAATCTACCACCAAAAGTTAATGTGGGTAAACTAAGCACAAATAACAGATACACAGGACAAAAAGTAACACAGATCTCTGAGCCACACACATAGACAAGAAACACTTCCTGACCTTCAGCTGGCTTGCACTCAGATGACAAGAACCTACGTGTTTGGGGTAAGAGCCAACTGTCTGAATCTATCATTTTATTTTTCAATGCCAAGCTTTCTGATATCCAAGCTAATTATATGAAGCAAACTATTCGGCATACAATTCTGCACAGGTCCAGGTAAGGGAACATTTGGGCCGTCAAATGTTGAAATGCACTGAGTAGCTAAAATTAAATAAGGTCATGAGAAGTTAGTAAAATAAGCCTTGCAATCAACAAAAGTTAGAGACAGCTCCGCTGGGAGGTGCCACCATGCTCCTTAATTCCACATGGAATGCTCTCAAGTTCAACAGCAACGTGAGATTGTTGTTCTCGAAGCTCTTGGTGGTCAGGCAGGCTGCAGAAGAGATTTATTTGAAAGGAAATCATGCTGAAGTGCTCTGGCGTTTCAGGAGGGTCTCTCTCTGCTCAGCCCTCAGTGGCAACACTTCATTCTTTAAATTCCTCTCCACTAAGTAGTGCCTGTCACCTTCTGCTGAAAAGATAAAGTCTACAGACTACAGAAAAGGCAAAATCTACCACTCAGGGACTCTGGTTCTGGTCATAATGTCATGGTTGGGTGGCTATATAAAATAAGAACTATCTAATGGTCTCATTATTATGTAGCAGAAATACCTGATGATGGGACTGTTCCCTAGATTTTTTTTTTCTTTTTTAAATTATGAGAAAACTGCAGACAACATAATAAAATGACTAAATGGCCTGCATTACAGGAGGCTACAAATAAAGCGGATTGCAAATAAAGCACTGTGTAGATGCTGTATCTGGTACACTAACATTACTGAATCTCTACTTGACAGCTGTGACACGCAGCACTTATAGCTCTGGCTATTTCTATGTCTATCTTTGATGATGTTCAAATAATTAGTGCTTAAAATGAGTAAACAGATCAAGTGGATGTGACCCTTTACAGAAAAAAGGAAAAACCCACGTTCCAAAAAGAGTCCTCTGAACACCCAAACGCCAAATCCCACCCTCCTCACCCTGAGGACAAACAAAAAAATAGAGGGTCAAAACTTGTTACTTAAAACAATGGAAAACACATAAAGCCAACAATAAGGAATGCATACCCATGTTTCTTTCCTTGTGTCAGGTGCATTTTCCACAAATATGACATGAGTAGCCGTCAAATACAAAGTACCAAGGGCTGCCTTTTTAGAAGATATTCCATCTACCAAGCGGACATTTTCAACCTAGAGAAATCAATGTGACAGGGTTATAGTAGAGCAAAAAAGCTATTCACAAAAAACAATCAGTAAGTAATCTCGAACTTAATCCAAATATGATTTTGAAAATTCTCCCAATAATAAAAACCAAAACTTGCCCTCTTAATTAGATCTCACAATGATTCTGTATATCAAAAGATAAAAATTCACCAATTCCTTAAATATAACCTTAAATGTACCACAAAAGAGTTATAGACCCTATTTTTTTTTTAAGATCTTTATTGGAGTATAATTGCTTTACAATGTTGTGTTAGTTTGTGTTGTTTAACAAAGTGAATCAGCTATATATATACATATATCCCCATATCCCCTCCCTCTTGCATCTCTCTCCCCCCCTCCCTATCCCACCCCTCTAGGTGGTCACAAAGCACCGAGCTGATCTCCCTGTGCTATGCGGCTGCTTCCCACTAGCTATCTATTCTACATTTGGTAGTGTATATATGTCCATGCCACTCTCTCACTTCGTCCCAGCTTACCCTTCCCCCTCCCCATGTACAGATCCTATTCTTTAAGAATACCCTTTCTGTGTTTTAAATAGGTCAACATTTTTACTTCACTGTAATTATGTAATTTTAAGGCAGGAAGCATACGCATGAAAGTTGAGTTTACACATTAACTATATATGAATCACATTCTATTAAAAAAATAATGTATTTTCCTATGTGTTTCTCAGTTGTAGAAATGGCCCCAAGGTTATCTGCTTCCATATAAACTAGTAGGAGCAAAAAGTATCAGAAGATGTTCTGCATGCTTACCAAGAAAATCTACCAAATTAAGATGCTAATATTTATAATAAAATCTTTCTAATAAATGGAATTCTCACCCCTGAGCTAAAATTCAAACTGCTACAGGAGACTTCTGGAAACAACTTTTATCAAGCATACATCTCTGAAATGTAGAGTAATTTCAAGAATATGTGCATTGGGATCATTTCAATATGAAATGTAAAGGAAATGACAGGACAGTTTCTACAGGGCAAACGAAAAAAGCAGCAACGACGACTCCAATAAGGCAGAGCCACCCCAAACACTCGATGAACATTCTAGTAAGGATGGCAGTGCTTAGCAATGCTACTTACTACTGCCAAGGATCAACCGTCTACAAAAAGACACTGGCTCAACCCTCATCCCTCAAATCAGGATGGTGACTTGCTTCCATGAGGCAGCTGAGAGACGAGTGAATCATATGTGCTCCATTCTTTAGTCTAACATAGAAGCTGTTGTGCTGATGCAGTTGGAGAGCCCAAGGCTTCTCAACCGCTCCAGGAAGCCCTGCGGGGACAGCTGACTGAATGGACACCCCTCAGGATCGTCAGGACGACTCCAAGGGCAAACATCACTCCACACATTCCACTGCCTCAGTTTCCTCTTAGAACCAAACCAGCCTTCTGGGAATAGTACTTGAGGGTCTTGTCCCACTTCTTCCCAATTTCCAGGGATCTAATGAGGCAAATAACGAATTAGGTATTTACTATATTTGGGGGGCATACAATTTATGCGGGGGGTGGCTGCATCATTCCTGAGGCCTTGTGAATGTCTATGTGTATCAAGAATGGTTATTCAACAGCAGTGTTCTTACCCTACCAGCTTATGGTTTTAAAAAAATACTTCTTTTGTTACTACAGTGCTCCACATTCTTTCACATGGTTATTCATCAGTCTGTCTCTTTCATAAACGGTCCTCACATCATTGGTTTACTTTCATACCAGGTGGTCATCATTTCTTATGCATTCATGAAAACTGTTTATATAGTAAGGATAGTAGCCTATGGCTTAATTTTTATTTGTATGTTTTATAACTGCCTCTTTACCAAACTCTTTTACTAGTTCTAATAATTTTTTCACTAAAGTCTCTTGGATGTTCTGAGTAGACAGGAATATTTTCTGTAATAATTTATCTCTTCCTTTCCAATATTTATATCTTCATTCCCCTTGTTTAATGGCATTCACTAGAACCTGCAGAATAACAGTAAATAACAGTGGTAACAACACTCTTGTGTTGCTTTTCATTGGTTTAATAACAGTTTTATTGAGACAGAATTCAGATACCATACAATTCATCCATTAAAAGTATACGACTCAATGCTTTTTAGTATATTCACAGCATTGTGTAGATCATTGTGCAACGACTACTACAGTCAATGTTAAAGCATTTTCATCACCCGAGAAGGAAACCCTGTTCCCAGTAGCAGTCAGCCCTCTTTCCCCACTAACCGCCTCAGCACTAGGCAACCATCAATCTACTTTCTGTCTCTATGGATTTGCCTATTCTGGACATTTCATATGAACTGAATCGTACAGTCTGTTGTACTCTGTGACTGGTTTATTTCACTTAGCATCATGTTTTCAATCCGTGTTTCAATCGAAGTTCATCCATTTGTAGAATGTGCCAGTACTTCATTTATTTTTACTGTCAGAAATATTCCATTATATGGATATACCACATTTTTATTTATCTGTCAGTTGATGGACATTAGGGTTGTTTCTACCTTTTGGTTATTATTATTTTTTTAAAAATTTATTTATTTATTTATTTATTTTTGGCGGTGTTGGGTCTTCGCTTCTGTGCGAGGGCTTCCTCTAGTTGCGGCAAGCGGGGACCACTCTTCATCGCGGTGCGCGGGCCTCTCACCATCGCGGCCTCTCTTGTTGCGGAGCACAGGCTCCAGACGCGCAGGCTCAGTAGTTGTGGCTCACGGGCCTAGTTGCTCTGCGGCATGTGGGATCTTCCCAGACCAGGGCTCGAACCCGTGTCCCCTGCATTGGCAGGCAGATTGTCAACCACTGTGCCACCAGGGAAGCCGTGGTTATTATTAATAATGCTGCTATGAACATTCTTATACAAGTTTTTTCTCATACAAGTTTTTATGACGACATACGTTGGGTGTATATATACCTAGGAGTGGAATTGTGCCGGTTCATATGTAACTCTTTGTTTAACCTTTTGAGGAACTCCCAGACTATTTTCCAAATCCAAAGTGGTTGCACCATTTTACATTCCCACCACCAATCTATAAGGGTTCTAATTTCTCCATGTCTTTGCTAACACTTGTTAAATAATTTCTTTTTTTTGATCATAGCCATCCTAGTAGGTATGAGATAGTATCTTGTGACTTTTAGTTGCATTTCCCTAATGGTTAATGGTTAACATCTTTTCATGTGCACATCTGTTTTTAATGGGAACACTTCCTATATTTCACCCTTGAGTTTGATGTTGATTTTTTTAAAAATCACATAGTGGAAGTGACCCACTCCTAGTTTAATAAGAGTTTTGATTTTTGAAAATGAGGAATGAACATCATGCCTTTTAAATATATATTTGGATGAATATTTACTTTTTTATTTTAGTCCTGTGCTATTAATAATAGTAATAGATTTCTTAATCCTTAAAGAAGTCTTGGATCTTGGTATATGACCAACTTGGAATCGGTGTGTTAATGTTTCAATATTCCTTATATTTTATCTGCTATAATTGTTTTATTCTTGTTTTCCTTTTTGGTTTCTTTGCATCTATGCTTTTAAGAAATCATCACAGTTAAAATTACATAAATTAATTAGGAAGCTTTCAACATACAAATTATTTAGTATTTGAAACAAATATGGGCACTTCTTTATACAGAAACAATACTTTAATAATTCATTCAATTTTTTGTGCAATTATAGATCTGTTCAATGTTTCTATTTTTTACTAAATCTCATTTTGACATCTATTTTCTTTTCAAATTATCTTCTTATTGCCGATTTTCAAATTCTTTACAATCTTTTAATTCTTGTCTGTGGGTAAATCCCTCTCTCCTTACCCCTTCTCTCATTCCTAATATTGTGAACTATGTTCTTATTTCTTTGTGATTAGATATGCATATGTTTTTCTTCTAAGTAACAGGTCTTGGATTTATCAACTTAATTTTTCTGTTTTCCAATCGTTACTTTCTGCTTGTGTTTGTTAATAAATGTTTTAACATGCTTTCCTTGAGTATATCATGTGGTTTTTGTTTCTTTGTTCATTTTAATTTTTTTTATAATTTTTTTTTTTCTTTTTGGCTGTGCCATGAGGCATGTGGGATCTTAGTTCTCCGACCAGGGATCAAACCTGCGTCCCCTGCCATGGAAGCGTGGAGTCTTAACCACTGGACCACCAGGGAAGTCCCTCTTTGCTCATTTTTAAATTCTTGGGTTTAACAGCTCATCAATTTTCATTCTTTTTGATTAATAACAAGCTTTAAGTCCAATCATTTTCCTCCAGGTAAATCTTTGGCTGCATCTTAAGAGTTTTGTTTGCAATATTATCATTCTTATTACTTTCTAGATAGTTTATAACGGCAGTTTTTATTTCTTCTTTGACCCAAGAGTTTTTAAAGAGAATATTTTTCAATTCCCACGCGATCGGATTATGGTATTTAAATTTTTGTCATTAAACATTCTATTTTGAAGTGACTATGAGAAAGATATCATGGAAGAGACTGTGGGAGGAGAAAAGCAAGGGGATATATTATTTTTAGGACATTTCTGTGGGGAAAAACTCATTTGCATGCTGAAATGTGCCTAGCTAAATTAACCAGACGTCCAGGGTTGATATACCAATTAAAAATATCTAAAAGCAGAATGTAAATAATTTTCTCCGCACTTAGAACCAATGAAACAAAACTTTATTAGGGTAACCACATTGAACATAAGATAGTATTCTGAAGCCAAAGTATTTAGTATGAATTATTCTCCCTATAGAAGTGAAGAAAGCTATACCACTTAGATTATTTTTAGAAAACCTCAGTGGAACAGAACAAGGTTTGCAGATGGTGGTAGGTTAGAACACTTAATGAGATTTTTCCATGTCTTTTTGTTAACTTTGGATGCTGCTGCAGGAAAATTACATTTCAAGATCTGGCGATCGTTCTCACAGGTCTCACAGCTGTCAAAAGTAATGCTGAAGGAGAGGGAGGGAAAAAATAAAAAACAATGAGGGAAACACCAACAGCATGATTTCCCAGTGATGTAATAAAAGAAATGAGTAATAAAAATTAAAATCCCGTTATCTGAGAAATTCTGTGAAGATGGGGAGCACTGTGCAGGGACCACCACGTGGTTTACACTAAGGCAGCCAGAACATTCTTGACTGTGATGCTAGAGTCAGTCAATTCTAGAAAAAATGAAATAAATCTCAAGAGTTTGGGTGCCATCATGAAGACCCATTGGTTCCATAACTCTGCTTCACTGTCGGGCTAACTTAATTCTACCTCATCTACACATGTAATAAACCATATGGTAATAAGGCTTCTTTCATACTTGGGGAGATAATGACTCTTAGGAAACCACCAGCTTTTTTTTTTTTTATAAATTTATTTTATTTATTTATTTTTGGCTGCGTTGGGTCTTCGTTGCTGCGCACAGGCTTTCTCTAGTTGTGGCGAGTGGGGCTACTCTTCGTTGCGGTGTGTGGGTTTCTCATTGCAGTGGCTTCTCTTGTTGTGGAGCACAGGCTCCAGGCTCGCGGGCTTCTGTAGTTGTGGCATGCGGGTTCAGGAGTTGTGGTGCACGGGCTTAGTTGTTCCATGGCATGTGGGATCTTCCTGGACCAGGGCTTGAACCCGTGTCCCCTGCATTGGCAGGTGGATTCTTAACCAGTACACCACCAGGGAAGCCCAGGAAATCACCAGCTTCTTAAGACAAAGTTATTGCAATTCATTTGCATGTTCCTGGGAACACCACGCTTAAGACACACTTGGCATTCATGCTCTGCAAATGGCAATTCATCTATGCAAAAGATATTACACTATTATCATTAACTCTTGAGTGTACATTTTTCACTTTCTGACATTTCCAAAAAATGGAATGTATCTTATGATTAATGTGGTAAGAAGCCACTGTGGCATTTAACTGGCAGTACTTTTTTTTCTTTGCGGTAAATAAAATCTCAGTGCATCTTACAGCCACTGATGTCTTAGGTTTGCTGAAATGCAGTTAAGTTTTTAGTCACTGGCATATAAATTATATTTGAAATCATGGAACTGAAAGAGGTTACCTCGGGAGAGCATGCAGAGTGACAAGAGGAAAGATCTGAGGGCATCCAACATTTAAAGCTCTGAGGGAAGAGGAGGAATCAGAAAAGCAAACCTGGAGGAATGGCCAGTTAGGAGGAAAATCCGGAGAGCGTGCTGTCAGGGGAGAGGGTGCAGAGGGAGTGGTTTAAAAGGAGAATGTTTATGCCGAATGCTGCTGAGAAATCAAGTAAGGCAAGAACTGTAAAATGCCCTTTGGACTCAGCAACACGGAAGATGCAGAAGGGGTCGTGGGAGCCCTGGGGTCAGAAGCCATAAGACAACGGCTGGAGGAGTGAACTCATCAGAGCTGAGAAAGTGGAGATTCTACTCTTTGTGGAAGTGAGGGCAGAAGCCAGAGCTGGGAACCTGACCACTGGAACTCCATCCCGGAGCAGCAAAAGACCAAAGCATGCAAAGAGCTTTCCAGAAGCAACAGGCACGTCAAGACAAAGAAGCCTACGAGCGTTGCCAACCAGGGGGCGTCTCACACTGTGATGCACACAGGAAATAAAATAACTCCCATTCGGAGGAAACCGTGAGAAACATGTTTTAAAGGATTAGAAAAAGGAGATGAGGAACACTGGGTAAGGATGTGTTTATCCTGCTTGTACTGAAGTCTCCCCAGTCCTACAAAGCTTCTCCTCCAGCTTTTAAAACTGGTCCTTTTAAAAATTAAGAAACATGCTTATTTATGCAATGTTTAAAGATTCAGAAATACAGAAGAAGGAAAGAAAATCACCCTAGTCCCATAATTGAAACACAAGCACCTGGACTTCCCTGGGCGCAGTGGTTAAGAATCCGCCTGCCAATGCAGGGGACACGGGTTCGATCCCTGGTCCAGGAAGATCCCACGTGCCGCGGAACAACTAAGCCCGTAGGCCACAACTACTGAGCCTGCACTCTAGAGCCCGTGAGCCGCAACTACTGAGCCCACGTGCCACAGCACCTGAAGCCCACGCGCCTAGAGCCCGTGCTCTGCAACAAGAGAAGCCACCGCAATGAGAAGCCCACTCACCACGACGAAGACCCAACTCAGCCAAAAATAAATAAATAAAATAAATTTTTTAAAAAACCACAAGCACTGTGAATCTTTTGGTGTATTTTAGAAAATATGTATATCTTATTTTAAGCATTTTTTGATTACGTGGCAAAGTGCCAGGGGAAAGAAACCCAGGGATGGGGAGGAAAAATCTAATCTCTGCCTTTGCTTTACTGAACTTTTCTTTTGCCCCAAATCTTCAGGAGGGTAGGCTGTATACCGTACTGCCTTGATGGGTTGGACAAGGGCTGTGTAATTAAGTAAGAGGCAGGTTTAATACAACACAGCTGAGTCATGGACCAGAGGTGCCTAATGGATGGTGAAACAATCTATAACCTGAACTAATTCAGTGGGATCAGATTATGCTAGAGGAGACTGTGAAAATGCAAACATCCGAGGGAACCAGCAGAAATTCTGGGAAGAGCTTTGGAATTCTGAAGGGAATAGAATGGAGGTGTTCAAAATACTACCAACATGGCATGGGTCAGGCCAATCCCAGCCGTCAGTTGCCTTATGTAAAAATTACCAAAATAATAATAATAAAAACAACAATTAAACATTTTTGGAGAACTTACTCTCTGCCATGCACTGTGCTGTCACTGCATATCTGACCTCAGTTAATCCCCACAATAACCCCATGAGTTAGGTCCTCACATAATCCTCATTTCACTGCTATGTTTAGAGACCGACAAATCTTCCCAGGTCACACAAGCAGTACATGGGAAGGCTCAGCTTGGAGCTAAGGTCTATCCAGCTCCAAAGGCCAAGCTCATAGGTCACCGAGGCTGTGGACCCTGGTGAATGCCTATGAGGTCATTCTAGTTCTGTTACCCAAAATTAATATGTTTAGGATAACCAGTTAACAATTATTTTAAGCAACTTTATACATGAAATTAGTATTTGAAAACAGAATGCTGGTATTTCCCTGGTGGCGTAGTGGTTAAGAGTCCGCCTGCCAATGCAGGGGACACAGATTCGAGCCCTGGTCTGGGAAGATCCCACATGCTGCGGAGCAACTAAGCCTGTGCGCCACAACTACTGAGCCTGCACTCTAGAGCCCGTGACCCATAACTACTGAGCCCAGGTGCCACAACTACTGAACCCTGCACGCCTAGAGCCCATGCTCCACAACAAGAGAAGCCACCGCAATGAGAAGCCTGCGCACCACAACGAAGAGTAGCCCCCGCTTGCCGCAACTAGAGAAAGCCTGCGCACAGCAACAAAGACCCAACGCAGCCAAAAATTAATTAATTAATTAATTAATTTAAAAAAAAAACAATGATTTAGGAGAAAATTATATTGTAAAACTATATTCACAAACCACTATGGGAACATTCTTTGAGATAAACCCAAAGACAAAAGGCCTGGGAATGGGCTACGGGAACCTGAATGTTGGCACGAGGAGACGTTCAGGATTCTCAGAACTGAAAGAAAGAACAGTAAACATCCAATTCCACTCAACAAAATGCCTTTGTGTAGCACGGTGTTAGGTTCTGGGAAGAACAAAAGGCTGAATAGGATGGAGTCTTTGTCCATCCTGAAGAATCTTACAGATTCAATGGAGAAGGCTGTGCCCCAGTTTAATAGCCTTTTCATTCCCATCCCTGCTCTGCTGAGGTTAGATTGAGGGAAAAAACGCTTTCATCAGCTTTTCTAGGCCGAGGCTGAAAAGCCTCAGTGAAAACACGGGGCCCCTCCACGGCACTGCCAGGCCTGAAACAGGACACAAGTACGGCTGGGTCCTTCCCCCATCCATCACAGGGAGACACAGCCTCTCCTCAGCCATTCTCCACTGCACCACCTTCTAATTTCAATCTAAATAGAACAGAAGTCTTTACTTCCTACCCTGCAGGTTGCATACTGGACTACTGAACATTTTGGGATTCTAGAATCATCTCTGACTATCTGGAAAAGAAAAGCTGCTCTGTAGGACAGGGAGTCCGAAGTGCAGTGTAGGGTTACCTTTTAATGAAAGAAAGGGAAATGAACGGCACTGACCACCGGTTTTGCTTGGGCTGAAGATGAGTCCTCTAACCCGTGTAAAGTAGGCTGAGGGTCACGGCCAGGCATCCGGGGGAAGAGATCCAGAGGCTGCCGAACAGGGAGAAATCAAAATGTCTGCAGCGGCCAAAACCGAAGACAAGTTTATGTTCTAATCTAAGAAAAGCAACTAGATAAATAGTTTGTCGTGCTAAATTTGGTATCATGACATTTTCTAAGTCCAGCAACATGAAAAGTAAAATATTTGTCTGCGAGTCAGGAGGCCTCGACTCTGGTTCTGGTTCTGGTTTTGAAAGGGAACCGCTGGGTGCAGGCAGCTGAGCGACTCTGTCTGGGTTCTGACTCCTGAAAAGGACCTACAGGTATTTAGTGCCTTCCCACACTTGCACAGGTTAACTCAGAGGTGCTTCAGAGAGACGTTAGAAAACCCAGAAAACAGCAGTTGTGAAAATACGCACGATAATGACTCAATACTAAATCTCAGGAAATTTAGCCCCTCGGTACTGCGGTTGGCCAACAAAGCTCTCGCGATTTCCCAAGGAAAGGAAGCACCAGCCTCAGCCACGGCAGATGCCACAACACTCTCTGAAAGTGGCCCAGGGGCCGCACTGCAGCCCAGTGTTCGGGGCCCAACGGAGAGAAGCCCCCGAGGACAGAGCCCGGCCTCAGGAGTCCACAGTCTTGGGTACGGAGGCTGTGCTGGCTTCAAGCAGCGCCCACTACCTGCTCACTCACTCACTAGCTGCTCAGAATCACCATCAGGCCAATCCAGGACTTTTCCAGAAAAGCTGAAGGTAAAGAAGGAAGCACCGTTGAGGAAGATTCCTCTCAACTTCTCCCTTGAGCAGAAGGGACGAAAGAAGGAAGGGTAATAATAACAACAACAACACTCACATTAACTGAGCAACTGCTGAGTGCCAGGTATTGTACTAAGTGTTGTCCGCACACTATTTCTAACCCTGGCTGAAAACTAGACATAGTGGTCCCACTGAGAAAATGATAAAATACACATGCAGCCTGTAGACCTACTGCCCAAGGCCCCTCAGCTAGAAAGCGGCAGAGCCAGATTTCAGACCAGAAGTGTCTGACGCCCACACCCGTTCCCTAGATGTGCTCCCATACTTTACCCCCTCGGTCCAAGCTTAACGTTGTAAATCCTCCATTTTCCCTAAGATTTCAATGACAGAGTTACACAGTTAACATGTAAAAAGTTCTGACTAAAGCTAAAGCACTGATAACTCGGTGTAGAGCATTAAGTTAAAATGGCCACGTTAACGCCGTCTGTTCACTTCACTGGTCTGGAGGGGTGCATGCCCGCCATGGTACTGAGGTGGTCTGGAAAGCCTGGCTCCCACATGGTCCCAGGACCAGCTGGCCAGAGTCATGACAGCTGCTCTGGCCTGTTTCACGTCATAAGGTGCCATGACCTTCTGGCAGCAGGAGAACCATGTCAGCAATCAAGGTGCACTTCTCACCAGCCACGCATCAATTACAGAAATGCTTCATTTATGGGAGGTGTCCCTGTGGCACTAAGTAGGATTATTTTTTTAATAAATTTATTTATTTTATTTATTTATTTTTGGCTGCATCGGGTCCTCGTTGCTGCGCGCGGGCTTTCTCTCATTGCGGCGAGCGGGGGCTACTCTTCGTTGCGGTGCATGGGCTTCTCGTTGCAGTGGCTTCTCTTGTGGAGCACAGGCTCTAGGCGCACGGGCTTCAGTAGTTGTGGCACGAGGGCTCAGTAGCTGTGGCTTGTGGGCTTAGTTGTTCCGTGGCATGTGGGATCTTCCCGGACCAGGGATCGAACCCGTGTCCCCTGCATTGGCAGGTGGATTCTTAACCAATGCGCCACCAGGGAAGGCCAAGTAGGATGTTTTAAGTTTGAACGCAGAGCTCCTGGACAATGAATGATTCCACCTGCGAGTAACTACACGTGTGAGAGAGAAAGAGAAAAGCCGTCCATCTCTGTAGTTATGAATAAACAGTAATTACTGACAAACAAGTTCATAACAGAGACTTCAGAGATTTCATTCTTGCTCCCACTGAATGCTCACCTCGTGTCTGTGATTCCATTTCCCCTGTTACAGTAGTGGTACCGACAGAGTTTGCAAAAAAGACGGGCTACTCAGTGATAGTTGCAGAATATTTTGACATAGATAAAGAAAAAAATGAAGCAATAAAACATTCTTCAGACCACTTGGAATTGTCATAATCTCTTATAATAGGGAAAAAAAGCATCTGATTTTTCCAATTTAAAAAGAAGTACTTTCAATACTGTATTGTATATTTGAAAGTTGCTAAGCGAGTATATCTTAAAAATTCCCATCACAAGAAAAAAACTGTTAACTATATGAGGTGATGAGTGCTAACACTGTGGTAATCATTTTGCAATATACACATATAGCAAATCATTATACTGCATACCTTAAACCAATACAATGTTCTATGTCAATTATATCTCAATAAAACTGGAAAAATAAAATCACATGGTAGGGACTTCCCTGGCGGTCCAGCAGTTAAGACTTCGCCTTCCAACGCAGGGGGTGTGGTTGGATCCCTGATCGGGGAGCTAAGATCCCACGTGCCTCGCGGCCAAAAAACCAAAACATAAAACAGACGCAATATTGTAACAAATTCAATAAAGACTTTAAAAATGATCCACATCAAAAAAATAAAATAAAATCACATGGTAAAATGTCATATAATAGACTGGTTTGCAAAAAAATTTTTAATTAAAGAAATTAAGAGATACACGTTTTTCCTAGTTGCATAAAGTTGCTTGAACTCATAAAAGGGGGTAGTCAGGGACTTCCCTGGTGGCGCAGTGGTTAAGAATCCGCCTGCCAATGCAGGGGACATGGGTTCGAGCCCTGGTCCGGGAAGATCCCACATGCCGTGGAGCAACTAAGCCCGTGAGCCACAACTACTGAGCCCTCGCACCAACTACTGAAGCCCACGCGCCTAGAGCCCGCGCTCCGCAACAAGAGAAGCCACCGCCATGAGAAGCCCGCGCACCGCAACAAAGAGTAGCCCCCGCTCGCCGCAACTAGAGAAAGCCCACACACAGCAACGAAGACCCAACGCAGCCAAAAATAAGTAAATAAATAAATTTATTTTAAAAAAAACGGGGGTAGTCAGGAAGCTTCAGGAGTTTTCTAATCCAGCCGTTTGGTAGAAAAATCAGAAACACCAATCCTTCTCCCAAAAGGCAGATTTAATCTGTTTAAAACTATAAAACTAATGAAAGTCTTTTCCCAGGACCATTTTATTCAGAGGTCAGATATTGGAGAAGAAATGAGGGAAAGGCAAAAATCACAAAGCGCAATCCAAGAAAATATATGGCATGTAACCAGAAGAAATACTTAAGACATCCTGCCCTTCATAAAATTTATAAAATATCTTTGACATAACACAGAGAGAGATGCGGGTAGGATACGTACATTCAGACTGCATGAAAATAATCCTATTTTCAAGCTGCCTGAAAAATTAAGTCTTTTAAAAATGTATCCCGCTATGAAGCCAAATTATTCTCTAAAACTTAGTCAATACAGTCAGATATACTACAAAGCAAGGCACCTATTAAAAATCCCTGAGACGGCTGCCACCCATCAGTTTAACCTTTGTTAATGTAATTAATTTATTAATTCATGTTATTAATTTGTTGAGTATCTATTCTGTGCCAGGGACCCAGACCAGTTACCCAAAGACTCCTAATTAGTTAACACTGCCCGCAGATTATCTGACTCCACCTGTCAGGACTCTTCCAGGAGCAAGAGACAGAAGTCTCAACTTCATATGGCTGCAGCCAAAAGGGATTTTAATGAAGCATTTAACCGTAACGATCAGACTGGCCAGGGATTCAAAGCCCCCAGCGCCCCCCCATCTCTCGGCAGGGGCCCCTCCCTCTCTGCTGGCTCTCGGCTCTCTGCTCACGACGGCTCCAGAAACCCAGCCTCACCGGATGCGTTCCCCGCAGCCCATGCTGCCTCGCTGCATTTCACTGGGTCCTACGCGTACACTTAAGCCAATCACAGTGGTCACAGGAGTGACCTGATGAGTGGCCCGGTGTGAGCCACACAAAAGCACACGAACTGTGGGCAGAGCAGGCGTGGGCCCTCAGGGAGCCCGGGAGAATGCACGGCGAGCAGCCAGAGCCTGGCGCACGGCTACCACGCCCTCTGTTCCCAGCTTGTCATCCTACTTCACGCCTTTGTCCCATCACTCGCTGTTCAAAGCCTCAATGCTCCCAGTACTACTGATCAGGGCCTCCCACAGCCTGGCAGCACCTTACCTTTTCAGCAGGTTCCTTTTTTAATACCCAAAACCATCGCCAAAATCATATAATAGAGGCCACTGATTATTCTCCAAAGACATACTGAGCTACCAGAATCTGCGCATGCACAGATAACCCCCATTCTGCGGCTTCCTCCGGCAGCCTCTACTAGCCTACAGAGCCCGCCTCTTCAGTCTTACCCCTCAAGCACCAACTTCTGTCCGGACAGAGCCAGTATCAGGCAGGTTAACTGAAGTAGGAGGGTTCAGATCTGGAAAGACTAAAACCCAGTTTGAAACAGACTCAAAATCCAAGGAGTGTAGACTCACCCATGGGTAGCTATTGGTAGAAAAGTTCATTCCGGTAATCTTGATCTAATTTTCAAAAGTAAGAGGTAAAAGAATGAATGGGTTTATCCAGAATATTCTGTTATGCTAGTTGCACAAAAGGACAATGAAAATAAAGATTCTGAATTGTATGCATGTTATAAGGATGTTTAGTGTGTCAGCTTTCAAAGTGAAGAATCTACATATTTCCCCAATTGGCTGGAAAATTTAAGACCTTTCTCCACACAAGAAATAGGTACTTGACACACTTATTTCTACAGATCTACAAATCTCCAAATAATTCCAATAAATAAGGTTATACTCTGAAAAATATAAGTTGTGGGAAATTTGCTTTTAAAAGAAGAAAAAAGTCAGTCAACTTTCCTATATAGAAAAGGATGTTTTGGGGAATCCCCTGGTGGTCCAGTGGTTAGGACTCGGCACTTTCACTGCATGTCCAGGTTCGATCTCTGGTTGGGGAACTAAGATCCCACAAGCCGCGTGACACGGCCAAAATTAAAAAATTTTTTTGTTTTAAAAAAATAAAAAGAAAAGGATATTTTTATCCAGCTTAAGCCAAGGTAAAGGAAATGTCTTGATGATTTCAGATAGCCCTGAATGCCTATAAATGGGCACAATGTTGAGTTCCATCTACCTATACAATTGTTAAAACAGTTGATTTGGGACTTCCCTGGTGGCGCAGTGGTTAAGAATCCACCTGCCAATGCAGGGGGACACGGGTTCGAGCCCTGGTCCGGGAAGATCCCACATGCTATGAAGCAACTAAGCCCGTGCGCCACAACTACTGAGCCTGCGCTCTTGAGCCTGCAAGCCACAACTACTGAGCCCATGTGCCACAATTACTGAAGCCCGCGCGCCTAGAGCCTGTGCACCGCAACGAAGAGCAGCCCCCACTCACCAAAACTAGAGAAAGCCCGCGCACAGCAACGAAGACCCAGTGCAGCCAAAGATAAATAAATAAACAAATAAATAAATAAAACAGTTGATTTGACTGACATTCAACTAAATTTTAAAAATTCCCTGAGGGGGATAATAAAGCTAAAATAGTAAGTGACACAGACCTATAGCTACTTAAGAAATGAGATTGCTAGCAATTCTTGGAAAAGACAGAGAAAAGAAAAGGGAGCCCATTTTTGCTCAGGGGAAACTATAAACGTTATGCCAGCAGCCAAGCTCATAAATAAAGTCAGGCACTTGAGAGATTTGCACAGGGCCCATATAATTTATTTTGGTAGGATGACCCTGGATGTGTAGGCTTAAAAGAACATGCGCTGTTGAACAAGAGGACAGTCTCAGGATTTATTTCAACACCACCTTAAAATAACCTCAACCAAAAATACCATTTTCAACAAGCATAAATAAGAGAAAAAGAGGAAGAAAGAGATTAAGAGAAAAATAAATGAAGAACAGATGCTGGGCCCATTGTGACTCAAAGAATAAACCTATGGAACAACCTATTAAAGATAGCTGGCTTAAAAACAATAGTCATTTTGAAAAATAAAATAAGATTGGGGGAATAAGACCTAGCTAGGAAGCAATATAGAAAGCAAAGGCTTATTTTATGACGATGATTTTCCTCTAAAAATATTTCTAAAATTCTAAAACGCTTCTGAAGTTGACATATTTTTGACAAAGGCACCGCTAGCAAAGGACTAAACCATCTACTTATATAGCTCTTTGGAAACTATGGAAAACCAGTTTTCCAAGGGCAAACTGTGCCAAATGGAACTCATTGTTCGTCCAAAGAGAGCAGACAGCCTGGGCACAGAGAGAGCCGAGTGGTATACACCCCTGCCCCTCCCACCATCTCCTGGCAAGTGTCGGTGCCAGAGGGCGAAGGGGTACAGCCTGCCCACGTGGGCACGGCCAGTTTCCAGCCCATTTACACATTCCCATGCCTCACCCCGGGCTCCGAGCCCCCAAGGACAAACGCTATAATCGGCACCACATTTCCCCCTTTCTCATCTTACAGGACACCCCTTGGGAGCCCATCATTCCCATTCTGGGAAGTGAGTTTACAGCAGAATGCCGTGCAGACACAAAGAGGTGGAAGCCTCTTCTGAGGGCCAATTAGAAAGACTGCACAACTGCCCCGTCACACAGAGCTCTGAGGTCCCCAGGAGCATGAGGACGTCACTCACCCAGCACAGCGTGTCCCCTCCAGCCTAACACCCAAGACCCGCCTCCTCAGTACTGCCTCTCTGTGACCATCTCAGTCCACAGAGATCATCCTCTCTGTGACTGGGAATTGCTGTGGCACTTCTGGTCATTACTATTTGAATTGCTGTGGCACTTCTGGTCAATACTATTTATTTCCCATTTATTCTACACTGCCTCATTACATGCTATTTTTACTGAACCATTCTAATTGTTTCCCAGAATGCATATTCTCAAGGAAGGTTCTTTTATTTCCAATATTCCCTGCAACACCATGAACAATGCAGGCCCACACTTACATTAGAACTGTGGGAAGAAGGAAAAAGGAGATGCAGTCCTTGGCTTACTGGCATCCTGAAATGATGGACCATTACAATGACATCAGAGCAACACTGCAACCCCTCGATGAGAGGCTCCTTGAGGACGGGCACACTATGTGTTTTTCATCTTTGTGCCCTAATGCTTAGCACACGCATGTCCAGTGACTGAAAGTTAACAGCACTATGGTAAAAACAAAGCATGTGAGGGCTTATAGGTAGATTCAGGTATGATTAACCAGGAATGCTCTATTATTGAATTTGAATTTTCAGACTAGGTAAGTAATATTCAGTGATGGAAGATGTTGCAAGGACAAGAAACAAGGAATAAAGACAAACAAAAAAACAAAACAAAACACCAAACTTCATCTGCGAAGGTGAAAACTAAAACTAAGTGCCGGGCTTCCCTGCTGGCGCAGTGGTTGAGAATCCGCCTGCCAATGCAGGGGACACGCGTTCGAGTCCTGGTCTGGGAAGATCCCACATGCCGCGGAGCAACTGGGCCCATGAGCCACAATTACTGAGCCTGCACGTCTGGAGCCTGTGCTCCCCAACAAGAGAGGCCGTAGTAGTGAGAGGCCCGCGCACCGCAATGAAGAGTGGCCCCGCTTGCCGCAACTGGAGAAAGCCCTCGCACAGAAACGAAGACACAACACAGCCATAAATAAATTAAAAAATTAATTAATTAAAATGGAGTAATGCAATTTCTTTAAAAAAAACAAAAAACTAAGTACCATGGGACTAAGAGGTTTTACCTTTTTCTCCATAGCTGGGGTATAGGATGCAGCTATGGTTGAACAAGCAGTCTTCAAAAGCTGCTGTGAACACAAGCCAGCAGGTAAAAACAAAAGCTGCACCATTAAACTAGATTAGAGATTTAAAAAAAAAAACAAAAAAACAACAAAAAACTAGTCTTCACACTGGGAAGACGTTACCCAGGTGGTATAGAAGCTGACAAGTTTCAAGAAATTTTAGGTCATTTTGCTTTATGTCATAAACTCTTTATGTGATTGCTGTGATTATATAGCTCTTTGTAACATTCTTTATTTGAAAAGTTGAGACTGTGCAAGACACCATGTCTTGCCAGTTTCTGGGTACACTGTAGAACTAAATTTGGAGTTACTACGCAAGATTTTTTTCGTGCTGTCATTTGTAATGTTTTGCGAGAATCCTTGGGGTTAAAGTTTTCGTTACAACGTTGCTTCACTTTTTAGAGCCTGATACTCCTTGCAAAACGAAAATCTGTGAACTTGGTACTATATCCAGGTATAACATTTTTTTTGGAAGCCATATTTGTATTTTCTTGTAAAGTACTTTTGGATTAATAAAATATTAGCATAAATGTGAGAGCACCGAACCCTAACCACTAGACTACCGGGAACACTGGCTTAATTGTGTTAAAAAATAAGACAGATGTTGGGGCTTCCCTGGTGGCTTAGTGGTTGAGAATCTGCCTGCCAATGCAGGGGAAACGGGTTCGAGCCCTGGTCTGGGAAGATCCCACGTGCCGCGGAGCAACTAGGCCCGTGAGCCACAACTACTGAGCCTGCACGTCTGGAGCCTGTGCTCCGCAACAAGAGAGGCCGCGATAGTGAGAGGCCCGCGCACCGCGATGAAGAGTGGCCCCCGCTCGCCGCAACTAGAGAAAGCCCACGCACAGAAATGAAGACCCAACACAGCCAAAAATAAAGTGTAAAAATTTAAAAAAAAAATAAAGTGCAACACTTTATAAAAAAAAAAGACAGATGTTAACTAGACTTATTGTGATCATTTTACAATGTATACAAATATTGAATCGCTATGTTGTATACCTGAAACTAATAATACTGCTATATGTCTCTTACTCCTCAATTAAAAATTTTTTCAAAAAAAAAAAAAAAAAAGAAGAAGAAAGAAGGCTGTTGGAAGATAGTGAAGCTTGGACCCAGTCACATTAAACCATTTCCTTGATTCCTTCATTCAAGGAATCTTCACCGTGCACCTTTACTCTGTGCCAGGCACAGGGTGTTCTGGACGCTGCGGCTACAGCGTGCACAAGACAAAGTCACTGCCCACAGGGAGCTTGCATTGATCGGGGGGGGCAAGGGAACAGGCAATGACAAATAAGCAAGCAAAGCAAACAAACAAACATATACGCACGGCAGAAGGTGCCAGGGAGGAAACGGAGGCAAGATAAGCAGTTGCGTGGGGAGGGGTATCAGCATGTCCAGGGACTTCCTCTCCTATAAAATGACTGGACATTTCAGTAGAGACCAAAGGAAGTGAGAGAGACGGCCACAAGGAAATCTGGGAAAACAGCATTCCGGGCAAAAGGAACCACTGCAAGACCTTGAGCAGGAAGATCTTTGAATAATTCAAGGGGCTACAAAGAGGTGGGACGTCTGGACCAGAGTTGGTGTACAGTGGGGACGAGTTGCCACAGGCAGCCGGGGCCATCTGTGAGGCCTTCCAAGAGGATGCTAGGACACTGCCTTTCACTCTGAGTGGGCTGAGAAGCCCACCCTGGAAGGTTTACAGGGGAAGAAAGGTAGCAGGATTTGGCAGATAAACCTTCTAAAAGTGGACGATTTTCCAAGGTCTTGGCTTACTGTGATTACATCTATATTGCAATATTGGAATATTTTTTGTTTGCTTGATTCTTCCCTACAACGTAAGTTGCATCACAGGTTCCACTAAGGAGCCTGTCTTGTTCACCATTGGATGGATCTCCAAGGCCTACAGCAGCACCTGGCCTACAGAAAGCACTCAAGGAAGAGCTGCTGAAGGTCCAAGTGAAAGAATACACGCATGAAGAGGGTCTTTGAATCGATCCTCTTAGCTCAAGAAGGCAGAACCCCTTTGGTAAACCACCACTACTCATGCAGGCTGAGCAGCTCACTTCCATGTGGAAGTCAACTCCACCTTGAACACTCGAAATAATCTGTGCTTTGCTACATGCCCTGAGGAATGAAACTTTTCTTTTAGAGCTTGGCAGTAAATTTCTTTCTCCGGGAATCTGTGATAAACAGTGTTTTAATACACGAAAAAGAGGAGAAAAGTAAACACACGATTTTTATAAAGTTGTCACAGCCTGCCACAAAACGTTAAGTGGGGTTATTTTTAAACTATTTTAAATGGCTGAGGGAGGAAGGGCTGGGCCTGTGTCCTGGGAAGTACTTTAACTCCCAAAGGCTTCAACTAGCTGCCCACTAGCTGTCCACCAGGGGAAAGGGCACCAGAAGAAAATAGTTTACACTGTTCCTGGCCTAAGAAATATGGTACAAAATGAGCTTCTCGGCCTCCCTCTGAGTGCACCAGAAGAATACAACACGGAACCATCACACGGGACAGAGTCCCGGAACCCTGGGTGTGTGGCCAAGAGGTTTAATTTCATGCATACTTCACAGCTTGTCCCGTTCAGAATGGAAAAACCAATAAAAATAAACTTTAAATAAGGATGAGAAAATACATGCACATCTGTTCTGTGAAAACAAGCATTCCAGACACTGTGTGCCTGTGGAGATACGACAGAAGTGATAACTAAACCAAATCAGTCAATAATGTGAGTTCAAGTGAGAAATGTTGAAACTCATGAATAAATAAATAAATGTCCAAAGTGGACATATGTAGGAGGTTACACGTTCATGTCTTGATCATTCCTCACAAGCATTCAAATATTTCAAGGTATATAATGTCTTAATGGTATCCCTTTTGAAAGCTTTAATGCAGACACCAATGTTACCATGTTACTTTCATCCACTAAAAGAGAAAAAAAAAAAATCAGAGTGTTTTCTCAGTTTCTTCCCCACATATCCACTCCAAAAAGACTCTCCCTCTGGAATCCTGGACCATGTCACTGAGGCTTCTTCTCCAGGGAAGGGAGGCCACAACAGAGGCTTCCTGAGCAAAACTTGACACCTTACCTAAAATTCACGTGTTTGATGAAATTAACTTTTTATGAAAGAAAAATATGCTCTCAAGTATGGGTGTGAATTAGAGTTGGGTGACAGGAAGGGACTCTTTGTAGAGTGCCTTCAGAGGAAAAACTAGTCAACCCCACTGTAACGTGAGGAAGTGGATGAGTAAATCAAATGAAATGTCTGGATAAAGAAAAAAATTTTTATTCTCAAATTTCATAGAAGTTCTTCCAGCATACAAACCGGTGACCACCTCCTTTTGCAATGATGATGATAATAAAATTAAGAAAAACAGCTGAAGTTTACTAAATGTCACATTATTAAGTGTTTTAAATGTATTCTCTTGTTTAGTCTCCTAATGAGTTACAGATGAGAAAATCAAGGCTTTGGGAGACCTCAAGTGACTCATTCAAGATCACATACGTTGCTACAGTAATCAAGATTGTGTGGTACTAATTAAGGATAAATATGGAGATCAAAGGAATAGAACTGACAGGCCGGTAAGAAACCCAGGCATCTACGGTCCGTGCAACTATAGTGAATTAATTTTCCACAAGGTTGTGGAGATAATTAAAGGGTATAAGATAAGTCCTTCAATAAACGATGCTGGGACAACTGGAATCCCATATGCAAAAGAATGAATGCAGACCACTATCTCACACCATATACAAAAATTAACTCAAAATGGATCAAAGACCTACACAGTGAAAATCTTTGTGATCTTGGATTAGGCGATGGTTTCTTAGATATAGCACCTAATGTACAAGCAACCAAAGAAAAAACAGATAAATTGGACTTCATCACAGTTAAAAACTTTTGTGCTTCTAAGAACAATAAGAAAATGAAAAAAAGACCCACAGAATGGAAGCAAATATCTGCAAGTCATATATCTGAGAAAGATCTGGTATTCAGAATATACAAAGACTTACAACTCAACAATAAAAATATAGATGGCACGTATGCTTTTTTTTTTTGGCCACATGGCACAAGGCATGCAGGATCTTAGCTCCCCAGCCAGGGATCGAACCCATGCCCCCCGCAGTGGAAGTGTGGAGGCTTAACCACTGGACCACGAAGGAGGTCCCTTACAGATGGCACAATTAAAAATGAACAAAGACCTATAATATAACACAGAAGAAAATCTTGATGATCGTGGGTTTGGCAATGGCTTTTTAAATACAACAGCAAAAGCGTGATCTATAAAAGAAAGAACTGATTAGCTAGACTTAATTAAAATTAAAAACTTCTGCTTTGCAAAATACAGTCAAAAAAATGAAAAGACAAGCCACAGATTGGGAGAAAACATTTGCAAAAGACATTTCTGATAAAAACAACTCAATTAAAAAATGAGCCAAAGACCTTAACAGACACCTCACCAAAAACATACAGATGGCAAAATGAGCATACGCTCTATATCATGTGTCATCAGGGAAATGCAAATTAAAACAACAATGATTTACCACTACACACTGACAAGAACAGCTAAAATCCAAACACTGACAACACCAAATGCTGACAAGGATGTGAAGCAACTGGAACTCTCTCATTCATTGCTGGTGGGAGTACAAAATGGTACAGTCACTTTGGAAGTAAATTTGGCAGCTTCTTACAAAACTAAACACACTCTTAGTATGTAATCCAGCAATTACTTTCATTGGGATTTATTCAAAGGAGCTGAAAACTTGTACACAAGTGTCTATAACAGCTTTATTCCTAATTGCCAAAACTTGGAAGCAACTAAGATGTCCTTCAGTAAGTGAGTGAATAAATTCTGATACATCCACACAATGGCATATTATTCAGCACTAAAGAGAAATGAGCTATCAAGCCATGAAAAGATATGGAGGAAACTTAAATGCATATTTTAAGTGAAAGAAGCCAATCTGAAAAGCCTACCTAATGTATGATTTCAACCATATGACATTCTGAAAAAGATAAAATTATGGAGACACAAAAATAACAGAGGTTGCCAAGGGTTGGGAAGGGAGGGACAGAAAGGTGGGACACGGAGGATTTTTAGGGCAGTGAAGCTATTCTGGATGATATTACATTGAGGGATACATGTCATTATAAATCTGTGCAAACCCACAGAATGTACAACACCAAGACTGAACCCTAATAACCTATGGGCTTTGGATGATAATGATGTGTCAATGTAGGTTTATCAATTATAACAAGAGGGATACTGATTACAGGGGAGGTTATGCATGGGTGGGGGAGGGGTATACGAAAAATCTCTGTACTTTCTGCTCAATATTGCTGTGAACCTAAAACTGCACCCAAAAAAAAAAAAAAGTTATTAAAAAAGGAAAGAATTTGAATAGATATCGCTCCAAGGAAGATACACAAATAGCCAATAAGCACATAAAAAGATGCTCAACATCATTAGCCATCAAGGAAATGCAAATCAAACAACAATATGAGACCATTTCACACCCACTAGGATAGTTATAATCAAAAAGACAGACAATAACAAGTGCTGGTGAGGATGCAGAGAAACTGGAACCCTCACACAATGCTGTTGGGACTATAAAATGGTGCAGCCTCTCCGGAAAACAGTCTCAAAAGATTAAACATATAGTTACCATGTGACCCAATAATTCTAGTCCTAGGTATATACCAAAGAGAACTGAAAACATACACAAAAAACTTGTATATAAATAAGTGTTCACAGCAGCATTATTCATAATAAACAAAAAGTGGAAACAACCCAAATATTTATCAACTGACGAATGGATAAATAAATGTGGGTGAATATACACAATGGAATATTATTCAGCAATAAAAAGGAATGACATACTGATACAGGCTACAATATGGATGAATCTTGAAAATGTTATGCTAAGTGAAAGAAGCCAGTCATAATGGACTATATACTATAACATTCCATTTATATACAATGTCCAGAATAGGCAAATCTGTAGAAAGAAAAAGTACATTAGTGTTTGCAGGAGTACGGGGAGAGAGAAACTGGAATTGATGGGTATGAAACTGGTTATTCATAATGGGTATGAAGTTTCTCTTGGGGGTGATGAAAATGTTCTGAAATTAGACAGACAGTAATAATGGTTACACAACACTGTGAATATAACAAAACCCACTGAATTGTACGCTTTAAAAGTGTGACGTTTATGGTTATGTGAATTACTTCTCATTTTTAAAAATTATGCCTAAAGTTAAAAAAAATCATATAGCTAATAAGGAAGTGGCAGAGTAAGAATTTAAACGGTGGTCACTTGACTTCAGAGCCACACTCTCACCCCCTCCACTACCATGCTAACAGCTGATGTTCATTTGTCAAATTAAGCATAGCTGGAATTCATTCATTCATTCAACAAATTCACTCACTATTTATTCAGCACTGGTTATGTGTTAGGGAATGTTTTTGCTTGGTTTTTTTTTTTTTTATTGTGGCAAAATACACATAACATAAAATTTACCATTTTAACCATTTTAAAGTGTACAATTCAGTGGCATTAAGTACATTCAAAGTGTTGTGTAACCACCACCGTTATCCCCAAACTTTTTCATCACTTGAAATGGTGACTTTACATCTATTAAGTAATAACTTTCATTTTCCCTTACCCTAGCCCCTGTTAACCTTTATCCTACCTCTGTCTCTAAGAAGTTGCCCATTCTAGATATCTCATAGAAGTGGAATCACCCAATATTTGAAGCCTTTTGTCTGCCTTATTTCACTCAGCAAAATGTCTCAAGGGTTCATGCGTGCTGTGGTATATATCAGAACTTTGTTCCTTTTAATGGCTACATAATATTCCATTATATGTATATACCACATTTTATCCATTCTACTGCTGGACACTTGGATTGTTTCCATTCTTTGTCTATTGTGAATAATGCAGTTATGAACACAGGAATACAAGTATCTGTTTGTGTCCCCCTTTTTAATACTTTTGGGCATGTATCTAGGAGTGGAATTGCTAGATCATACAGTAATTCTATGTTTAAGCAGTTGAGGGACTGCCAAACTGTTTTCCATAGCAGCTGCACCATTTAACATTCTCACCAGCCACGTCTGAGAGTTCCAATTTCTCTACATCCTTGCCAACACTTGTTATTTTTATTTATTTTTTTTAAACAATAGCCATCCTAATGGATATGAAGTGGTAGTCCAGAGTGGTTTTGATTTGCATTTCCCTAATAGCTAGTGATGTTGGACATCTTTTCATATGCTTTCATTTGTATATCTTCTTTGGAGAAATGTCTACTCAAGTCCTTGCCCACTTTTTAATTGAGCTCCTTGATTTTTTTGTTATTGTTGAGTTATAAGTGTATTAGTTTGCTTTCTGAAAACAGATGAAACCAGAGAAAGCAAAGCAGAATCTTTCATATTACAAAGGAACAATCTAGCATACCTTTAAATATTATACTGCTCTCATGCTGGGAAATGTATTTGTTTACTGTCCATCATTGATAAATGATAGGCGAAGATGGAAAAGAACAAAAATTAAACTATTGGGGTAAATATATTATTTATGTACAAGATAGAAAATTCAATATTCAACTGAAAATAATTCAGTGTTAATTACTCCTTAAATACAACGAGATCCATAGAGAACTCTGACCTAACATACAAGCATATGGCTTATGAGAAAATTTTCCAGAATATGTATTTATTGACTGAATTTATTTACATCAGACTATTTTCAAAAGGATTTGAGACCTTTATAAAGTGATAAAAAAGAAAAAAGAAACAGTCCTATTAAAAAAGTATGCCACTCTTGGGGCTTCCCTGGTGGCGCAGTGGTTGAGGGTCTGCCTGCCAATGCAGGGGACAAGGGTTCGAGCCCTGGTCTGGGAGGATCCCACATGCCGCAGAGCAACTAGGCCCGTGAGCCACAATTACTGAGCCTGCGCGTCTGGAGCCTGTGCTCCGCAACAAGAGAGGCCCGCGCACCGCGATGAAGAGTGGCCCCCGCTTGCCGCAACTAGAGAAAGCCCTCGCACAGAAACGAAGACCCAACACAGCCATAAATTTAAAAAAAAAAAAAAAAAAAAAAAAGTTAAGGATGTACCTCACATATCTTAAAAAAAAAAAAAAAAAAAAGTATGCCACTCTTGTATTGCCATTCTGTAGTTCCTTAAGGGGGTCCCTGATCCTATTAAGGAAATCGCTTGTATGTCTAACAGGCATCTCAAACTCAGTGTGTCCAAAACTGAGGCCCGGATTCCCTCTCACCTCACTTCCCATCTTCCCCTCCTGTAGCTGTTCCTGTCTCAGCAATCCACCCTTCCAGGGCGGGGGGCAAACAACCTTGGCGCTGTCCTTAACTCCTCTTTTTCTCTCCTCTCATCTCTACTCTGTCAGTAAATCCTTAGCACTCTACTTTTAAATATATTGTTTATTTCCACTTCCACTGCTACCCACCACTCCCCTTCCTGCTTTGCCTACCCTCCTACCTCCACCCAGTTTATTTTTGCCCAATATCCTGCTAAATGTAAGTCCGAGCTCGGATCCCTCCTGTGGATCTCCTCACAGCCAGAGTGAAAGTCCGCACATTCTCTGTCCCTGCTCCCCCTCAAAGCTCATTGCCCACAACTGCCCCATCCCTGCCCCTCACCCACCCTGTCTTCCTGCTCCTCCTTGAAGACTCCAAGCACACTCCTACTTCCAGACCCTCTGCTGTCCTTAGGTGAGCGGATGCCTTGCTCCCTCACTTCTAGGTCTCTGCTCAAACGTCATTTTATCAGGAAGGCTGTATTATCAAGCATACATCAGATAACCACCCTAACTCACTCCCACCAACATCCCTCTCCTTGTATTTTGCTATTTTTCTTCATAGAATTTTCTCCATCACACACACACATACACACACACACACAGTGTATATCCCCTAATTAGAAAGCTACCTGGCAGCTACCTGCATTTATACACTATAGAATGAATAGGGATTCTTAAGGTCTATGACACACCATGTGTTCTGTACCCACACCCAACTCACACCCAAACAACCAGACTTCATCTAAACTTTTGCTAAACCTACTAGACGTGAGGATTTCAAGAAATGCAGGTGGTTTTGAGGAATGCTTAAAAAACTCCTGCTTAACCACAACTTGGAAAACTAAAGAAAATGTAACTGCTGCCGTTACACGCTAGTGGCGTGTTTCACTGTAACGAACTTATCAGCCTTGCTTTTGAAGTGAGACAGTGTATTTGATTACACAGACTACCTCCCCAATATTGTCAAATATTGGGCAACGGAAGAGACTTTAACAATTGGGCAATAATCTGTCTTAAATCAAAACAAAATGCTGACCTTGGTTCTTTCGATAAAACCAAACTGCAATAATAAGAAAAAACAAGGGGCATGTTTAATAATCCAGAGGCAGCCTCAAGGCAAGAATGTGAGCAGGGCTGCAGAAGGCCTCGCCCTGGGAGTATAAAGCCAGACCGGAGTGAGAACCCAGACCACATTCTCTCCCACTCTCAACATCCAAACACAAGATAGCATAGCTGCTGAGAAAACAAACTCTGCGGCTATACTGTCTGGTTCTGCACCCTCACCGTGTCCCTTGTAAGTTATTTCACCTCCATTTCCTCATTTGTAAAATGGGGATAATTAATAATACTTACATCTAATTGAGTTATTTCAAGGACTAATGAATTGAGTGCCTAGCACACAGCAAGTGCTACTGAAGGATCTTCTTTCACCAGTACTATTATTATATTGCTACTGTTACAAACAGCCACCAAAAGTATATTCAATCTCACCAATAAGCAAAGCTATAGTACGTAAATTAATGAGAAACCACACTTCACATATCATTCTCATAAGAATAAAGGGAAAAAAGTTCCTCTGCTACACTGGTAAAGCAGACACAACTCTAGAGGGAAATCTAGCAGAAGATATCAAAAATCTTTAAGATATGTATAGAAATGGAACCCAAAAACACACTTTAGAAATTTAATCTGAGGCAACAGAGAGATCTGCCCAACAATTGAAATTCACTGATGTTTATCACAGTTATTTGTTCTAGTGACAAAATGGAAGCAAATTAAATGTCAAATATTAAGTGATAATCAACTTAGTTAAAAGCTGTAAAACGTCTGAAATTTTAATCTGCTCGCAACCTAACAAGTTAGCCTGCCGCAGTTTCATGGCTGCTGAGGGAAGACACAAGACTCCCGGGTCAGAAACAAAGGACTTCAGTGCTCTCTGCACACCAGGAAGCAGGAGCTCCGTGTCTGCACCAAGTGCCTGCACCCACCCCTCCCCACCTCCCCAGTCTGAGGGGAAACCGCAGCCCAGCGGATGCTGCACTCAGAGCAGCTCTGTGTCCCAGACGAGCAAACTCAGAGCTTAGAGCACCACACACGCCAATCTTACAAGAGGGCTGCTAGCAACGCTGGCCAACCTTTGGCCCCGAGGAAAATGCTGTCTTTATTACCCGGACAGCAAACGAATCTGCCCTTTGCCCAAGGGAGAAACTATTTCTCTCTTCCAAGGCTGTTTACTATAAAATCACCCTTGAAAAGATAATTTCAGGACAAAAGAACAGAAATGTTTACGACCCACGGAGAATTAACTGCCTCCCAACACTAAATAACTTATAATGCATCCACACCATGTGAGGCCATGTAGTTACAACAAATCACTTTTCAGAAGAATGTTTAATAAAGTGAGAAAAATATTTATGGTATACTATGACATACAAAACACAGACTCTCACCCCCCAAATTACACACACACACAGGCACAGAGAGACAGAAAGAGAAAGAGAGAGGGAAAACAAATGTAACTTTGTTTTATATCACTTTTCCATTTTTATATAAAGAAAAGGGCTCACAATATACAAAGTTAAGGGCTTCCCTGGTGGCGCAGTGGTTGAGAGTCTGCCTGCTAATGCGGGGGACACGGGTTCGAGCCCTGGTCTGGGAAGATCCCACATGCCGCGGAGCAACTGGGCCCGTGAGCCACAACTACTGAGCCTGCGCGTCTGGAGCTTGTGCTCCGCAACAAGAGAGGCCACGACAGTGAGAGGCCCCCGCTTGCCGCAACTGGAGAAAGCCCTCACAGAAACGAAGACCCAACACAGCCAAAAATTAATTAATTAATTAATTGATTAATTAAAAAAAAAAAAAGAGGCCCCAGACTGCTCCCTCACCCCTTCCAAAAAAAAAAAAAAAAACAAAGTTAACAGCAGTTCTTCTTCTTGGGTACTGAGATTATGCATGGCTTTTATTTTCTTTCTGCTTTTTTGAACTAAATTTTCTGTAATGTATTACCTTTTTAATCAGAAAAAAAGGGCTTTTAAAAAAATATACATGGATATGACATCAAAAACACAAGTGACAAAAGATGGACTTCATCAAAATTCAAAACTTCTGTGTTTCAAAGGACACCATGAAGACAGTGAAAAAAAAAACTGACAGAACGGGAGAAGACATTTGCAAGTCATATATCTGATTAGGGACTTATATCCATAATATATGAAGAACTTTTGCAACTCGATAATTAAAAAAGACAAATAACCCAATTAAAAAATGAACAAAGGATCTGAATAGAGAGCTCTCCAAAGAAAATATACAAATGGTCATTAAGCATAGGAAAAGATGCTCAACATAATTAGTCATTAGGGAAATGCAAACCAAAACCATGATCAATACCACTTCACACCCACTAGGATGACTAAAAGAGACAGACAATAACAAGTGTTGGCAGGGATATGAAAAAACTGGAACCTTCACACATTGTTGGTGGGATCTTAAAATGGTGCAGTCACTTCCAGAAAACAGTCTGGCAGTTAAATATATATACAAATATATATACATATATATACACACACAAAAAAACAACAATTATTGAAATGGAGAAAGATATAAATAGATAATTGAGAAAAGTAATAAAATAGTTAATAAACATATTTTTGAAAATGCTTCAACCTCACTAGAAATTAAAAAAATGTACCATGAAATAACACAGTGCTATCCCCCCTTTAACAAATAGTTTTAAAATAATTAATGGTACAGTGAGAAAGACACTATGCCCTATTTCTGAAAATTGATATAATATTTTTGGAAAGTCATTAGGCAACATATATCAACCATAAAATTGTTCATCTTCCATGACACGGTAATTCCATCTAGGGCTCTAGCCTATATGCAAATAATAATTAATTAATAAGATATTCTTCATTATATTATTGGAACAGCCTTATGGGGAAATGGTTAATGTGATAATGACATTTCCATAGGATAAAAAAATCACATAGTCTTCTAAAAGCATGTTTTCAAAGACCACAATAAGGTAAATGAAAAGAAGCATACTACAAAATTGAATTCGGTGATCCTAAATTTCTAAACAAGCAAATATATACTCACATATTAACAGTGGTTAATTTCCATATTTTTCCTATTAAGGAATCAAAAGTAAATACACTTTTATAACCTGAAAATGTATACTTTTAAAAATAAAGATGAAAGAGATAACACTTAGTGCCAATGGTATAATGACAGTGAATGACACAGAGAAAGCCAATCTTCTCATGACTCTATTGATCTCTATCACAAAGAGATCTTGCAAATGACATCACTATTTTCAAATGGGGGTATGGAATTTTGAATTATAACCTGGTGAGTTTGACGTTAAATCTAGGCAAGATTCTAAAACGGCTTCTTTAATGGAATTTTGTATGAACCTAGAAAAGGAAACTATCAATCAGCAGAAGAATTCACTCAATCATTCGCAGACTACTTCAGTTTTTTCTTTGATGAGCTATTTGGAGAGGTGATGGAAGCCAAGTTTATCAAATGGTAAATGGCACCAAGCTGAGGGAACTAGTGTTATCTGTTATCAGGATGGAGAACCGGAGAGATAAGGGTGAACTTAAGCTACTAAGAAGTCACATCTGCCTAATTTAGTTTCTTCCCTGGATAAGATCATGGATGAGGTAATAATAGAGGGCAAGGCTGTTAAATAGTGGATGGTACCCAACCGAGAAGAATAGCAGATGTGTATCATGATCCAAAAACAGTGTCAGGGATTAAGCAAGAACCTAAATCCAATGAGATAACATTCAACGAAGCTAAGTGTAAGATACTATCATTCATGGAAAAGGCAGGGGAGACTTGACTTCACAGCTCAATGTGTGGAGACCACTTCAGGGCTCTCTTCCACAGTGAGCTCACCAGAAGGCCACTGAGCTGTGGCTCGATGATATTTAAATTTAAAAAATAGTTAGCAAACTTTACTTTCTCCCAGTTCAACAAAACCTAAAGTAATCTTTTTTTTTTTTTTTTTAACTCATTGAGTAAAGTAACCAGGATATAAAGGGACTTAAAACCAAGCCACTGGTTGGTTGCCAGAAAAGCAGCGCTAAGCCAACTACTTAGGTGAGAGGGAAGGGTTATGGAGGTGGTGGCATCCTAGGAAATCCTCGAAGGGCCATTTCCTGGAAGGAGGGTTGATGTATTGGGGAACATCCCAGGGGACAGAGCTAGACACAATTACTAAAAACTACAGGGAGCCAGATTTTGACTCAATATAAGGAAAACTTCCTAATGGCTAGAGCTGTCCATGGTCATCGTGGATTGCCAAGGGACACAGCAAGTTCTCAGCGTCAGAAGTAGGGAGCTCGGGCTAGCTGGGCACTGGGCTCAGAGGAAATTCAAACAGGATTCTAGTCTATTCTCCCCTCAGATGCCTGAAACACCTTCATGTCTTTGCTAACAAGAGTCATCCAGACTCTGCTTAAGACACCTGTAATCCTTCAAGAGATAAACTAATTTCTTTTCTGTAACACGTGTAATTGTGGTAAAGAACTTCTCTGTATGCAGCCAAGACCTTCTCCTCCACAGTCCCTTCGTTTCTGCTCGCTGGGACTATAAAGAGTTTTTCTAAACCCTGAACCATAAAGAAGCTTTCCAATACTGAAAGATATCACGTAATGAGAATCCTTATAAAGACTGTTCCTACCCTCATCATTCCACTCTGGGCAATAATAAATTAAGAAAACTGTACCAGGTATTTTCCTAGGGGCACAAAACCCACATCCCTATGAGTGGATACAGTTTAAGCAAACCCTACTCAAATGAATAATATGCAACCATTAAAACAATAAATAGGGAGATGACATCTGAATATAAAATATATATACACAATAATGGTGGGCAAAAAATTCAATACGAGAGATAAAGCATGCTATTTTCAACTATATAAAAAGGGCATATTATCACAAATTAGAAGTGAATTTGGAGTGATGTAAATACAACTTCATCTCATTAGGTTGTTTTTCTAAGAAATTGTTTAAATGTATAACAATAAAAATCTATACTCCCTTTTGATGTGAACCTATCTCTTCACCCATTTAAACAATTAGTCCCAAAGTGCCTAGGTTCTGAATACTACATAAATCATTCTAGATTATTAGATGTATATATAAAGAAAAAAGATTTAGTTGTATAATATGTAAGATGTACTCATAGTTTCCTCAAAAATTAAAGTTACTATATGACCCAGTAATTCCACTTCTAGAGCTATACCCAGGAGAACTGGAAAGTTACGTTCTCCCAAAAAACAAGTGTATGAGTGTTCATAGCAGTGCTATTCATAATAAACAAAAAAGTGGAAATAACCCAAATGCCCATCCACTGATGAAAGGATAAAAAGAATGCGGTATATCCACAAAATGGAATATTATTCTGCAATAAAAAAGGAATGAAGCACCAACACCTACTACAGGTTGGATGAACCTAGGAAGGGTTATGCTAAATGAAGCAAGTCACAAATGGCCACAAATTATATTACTCATCTATATGAAATGTCCAGAATAGGCAAATCTAATAGAGACAGGAAGTAGACTAGTGGCTGCCAAAGGCTGGAGTAGGGAATTAGGACTGACTACTAATAGGTACTAGGTTTCTTTGGGAGTGATGAAAATGTTCCCAATTAGATAGTGGTGAGAGGTACACAACATATAAATATACCAAAAAACACTGAAATGTACACTTTAAAATGGCTAAATGGTGAATTTTATGTTATTTTAATTCTGTCTCATTAAAACAATATATAATGACAAAATACTTATCATTATATATATGCTATATATTTTATAAAATATATTGACATCTACAAGTACTTAATACTATTAGAAGACTGACAATATGGTACCTAGCATGGGTACAATGCACAAAAGGCCTGGATTACTAAAGAAAATATTAAAAACTGAAGGGCTGAAATTAAGAATTACTCATTCCTTCTATTATCCAATTCTTATTTACTGTGTGCTTACTTGGCGCCAGAAACTATGTTAGGTGCTGTGGATACAGGGGTGAACAAGATGTGATCCTCACCTTCACGGGGCCCCTGGTCTAAAAGGGGAGCTTGACATGAAACAAATAATCACTTGCATAAATATAAAACATGTATGTAACAAGGGGCATAAGGTGAAATATGGGTTCCATGACAGAATATATCAATAACAGGCAGCCCTGATCTAGATGGAGAATTGGGCAATACCTTCCTGAGGAAATTATATTTAATCTGAAACTATGAAGATGAGAGATTTAGGCAGGTGAAGAGCGGGGATAAGAGTATCCTCCGGATGGAACAGCAGTGCAGAAGTCCTGAGGCAGAAAAGAACCTGTCACATGTGAGAAACCCACGAAGGCTAGTTGTGATCAGAGGGTGGTGAGTAAGAAGACGACTGTCACAGAATGAGGCTGAGAAGTAAACATGGGTCCATCCAGGCAGGCCACTCTGGGGATTCTCACTCTATATCCTGGGTACAAAGGGAAGCCACCCAAGAATTTCAGCAGGGAAGTAACATGACCAATTTGTGTCATAAAAGCATCACCCAGGCTCCCTCTGTGGAGGAGGGATTGGAGAAAAGCAAAGAGAAACCAGTTAGGAGGCTGTGAGAGTAACGGCTCAGACCAGGGATGGGGGTGGAAAGGAACAAAAGGCATTTTCAAGGTCTATTTGGAGTTTTGGAGGTCATCACATATTCTATTTTACAACTCAAATTTACATGTGTGGGAAAAAAATGTCTTCCAGAAAGACCAAAGCATAAAAAGTAGAGATTACTTCACCAGGCTCCTAGACACATTAGCATCTATCCGATACTAACCCAAACCCTGCAAAACACTTCAAGTTACTTCTAAAAGCCCTGAAGGCTTTATATATAACTAAGTAACACTTGAACCCAAATTATCCCTAAGCTTCTTGCAGGGTTTTTTCTTACCAGCAAGTTTTCAGAGTGGCAGAGAAAACCAGACAGAGAAGTAGAAACAAGAAGTTCACTGTGATGCAATACAGGTAACGCTTGGTGTCCTAACTTAAACCCAACTGCAAACTAGCTCCTCCTTGGAACTTTTTTTTTTTTCTCTTATACAGGAACCATTCCAGGAGAGAAACACCCTGCTTAGTATACGCTCTGTTAAAGGCTTCTGTTACACACACACACACACACACACACCCCAGCAAGAAAGATGTGCAAAGCATCCGGATTATTCATGGGTATCTGTCTCCTTACACTGCACTCCAGAGACTGAAGCGGAGTACAGAGGCTGTGATGGATATCGCACAGCTTACAAAGAGTAAATGAATGACTTCACTGTAATAGGAAAACAACTGTACATTATACATGCATTTCCTTTCCTCTTAAAATAAACCCCTGCCAGCCACATGGTAAATACACTTCAAACTTGAGTGTATACCCCTCACAAGCCACCTAAGACATGAAATCGTACAATATAAGACAAGCTATCTATTCAGCAACCCCCCAGAATATAATGGAAGCCCAAAACAAAGACGAATATGACCATCAAAAATTATACATTTTACAACACAAGCTCTGTAAGTAGTACGGTCCCTTTTCATTTATACTGTGAAAATTAGTACTGCACTTAAAAATGTAAAATGAAATTGTTTAAAATATCGAATCACTATGTTGGGTAACAAGAACTAACACAGTGATGTAGGGCAATTACACCTCAAAACAAACAAATAAACTCATAGAAAGAGAGACCCAATTTGTGATTACCGGGGGGGCAGGCTGGAGGAAGGTGGTCAAAAGGTACAAACTTCCAGTTAGAAGATAAATAAGTACTAGGGATGGAATGTATAACATGATAAATATAATTTACACTGCTGTATGTTATACATGAAAGTTAAGATAATAAATTCTAAGAGTTCCCGTCACAAGAAAAATTTTTTTTCTATTTCTTTAATTTTCTATCTAAATGATGATGAATGGTCATTAATTTATTGTGGCAATCATTTTATGATGTGTGTAAGTCAAATCATTCATTATGCTGTACAGCTTAAACTTATCCAGTGCTGTATGTCGATTCTATCTCAATGAAACTGGAAGTAAAAAATAAAGATAGGGCTTCCCTGGTGGCACAGTGGTTGAGAATCTGCCTGCCAATGCAGGGGACACAGGTTCGAGCCCTGGTCTGGGAAGATCCCACATGCCGCGGAGCAACTGGGCCCGTGAGCCACAACTACTGAGCCTGCGCGTCTGGAGCCTGTGCTCCGCAACGGGAGAGGCCGCTATAGTGAGAGGCCCGCGCACCGCGATGAAGAGTGGCCCCCACTCGCCGCAGCTGGAGGAAGCCCTCGCGCAGAAACGAAGACCCAACACAGCCAAAAATAAATAAATAAATAAATAAATTTATATTTTAAAAAAAAAGATAAAAATTTTTTGTTTTAAATATGTAAAATAAAATGATATTGTTTAACCTCAAGGAATCATGTCATGTCATCATTTCTATCTTTACTGCTGTTAAGGCTTTCAGCATCTTTGAGGTAGTAATGATTTATTACAATACATCATATTTACACAACCGCCTGACAGCATCTCCAATGCTCCTGGTCCTCCTTGCGTGTTAAGACTCAGCTCTTCTAAGAAGCCTTCCCTCCCCCTTTACGGTAGAGCTGATCCTCCATCCATCGCCCTCTCTGCCCACTGTCCCTTGTACACATCTCTCTCCAGATTTACAACTGCCTCCGTTCCAGACCAGGAGCGCCCTGGTGCTCGGTGCTCCCAGGACCTAACACAGAGCTTCTCACAGGAAAGGTTCTCCAATGCTTGTGGAATGAAATGAATGAATAAATGGACTGGATCCCCCCCAACCTCTGTAGTGTTTAATTTTTTCCACCTGCATTATCCTAAATGTTCATAACTCTCAACTCAATGAAATTTCAGACAATTATCCATTTCCCCCCATTTCTTTCTGTTTCCTGATAGAAGATTTATGGTACAGGGTGTTTATGAAAACGGGTTTTAAGAACAAGTGAGAATATTGCTTGATATTCAGGTTTGCACACATGGCTTTGTAGAGAATGAGTTTGAATAAGGATGAGAAAAGGCCTTTACTCCCCAAATTCATATTCCATAGGAAGAAAAGCACTCAGTGTCATGTCACCCTCTCACTACTGACATTCACATCAGACGTCATTTTTATCAAGAGCCCCCTTCTTCAAGACAAAGAAAGGATGCCCCTGGCAAGGGCAGAGGGAGTTCATGAGTTAAATTCCTCATTCCAGAATAAATTATTTAGCACCACTTAAACCCTGAAAGCTCTGAGCCACCTATCTTGCGGTTTATGGCACTCTCCTCTACGTTTACAATTTCCCGATTGTGAAGCAACAATTTAATTCCATAGTGCAAAATCAATACAACTTAACTTTACTGTTGGAACTCACATTATGTGGCAAACTAAAAGATTTTATTCTTCCACTGGCATGAGACAATTGTAAACCTGCCTTTATAAAGAGGCACTTAGGAACCATTCCAGAATTTAGGAATGAATTTTTCTTACTGGACTTACTGCACAGCAATGGGCCCATGAGATGAATACGATCCCTGGGGCCTCCTAAGTTCCAGCTTTGACTTCACTGTCAGGACCTAGATTTTGAACAGGAGATCATCCCGGAAACGCAAGGCGCTGTAGTGGTAGTAACAAGAGACAGCCAATAGGTTCCTGAAATAGGTTTTGTCACTAGTTTAGGGTTTTTATCAGGAATGTCGATCACCTTTTTTGCTCTAAATTTTATTACTAGTACAACCATGAATAGTAAGGTTTGGTACAGGGGTCAACGTTTCCAGTGTTATTTAACTGAAATGATCTGGGACCAGTCGCTTTTGTTGAGTTGGAAAGAGCTGGTGTTGTTTAAAACAGACCAGTGGACGAATCTATAAGCTGCAACCCACTGGAAAAGGCAAGAAGATGGAAGGATTGATAATATTCAGCCTACAGCGAACATTGATCATCTGCTCGGTGCAAGGTCCACTGCAGCTGATAGCCTGAGGACCAAGAAGCAGCAGGGCGAGCTGGGCGGGTCTGAACCCTTAGATTCAACAAGCTTCCCCGAGTGCATTCAACGCACCTGCATGTAACTCGTTTCCCTACACCTGTTATTAGGAAGGCTTGTTTCTCTCAGCTGCTCAGAGCAGCCAACAGAAAAAACAAAAATTTTAAAGCAGCAACCTAGTGCTAGACCAGAAGGGAGCGTTTATCAGCCTACCAGCAGCCCCATTACTCTACAGGCAGTTAGGGTTCCCTCCCGTCCAGCCCTCTGTCCACTGAGCATCCCCAAGGACAAGAGGTTAGATCCAGCAGCAGCCAAGGCTAGGCCTGTGAGGCAGCAAGAGAAGCCCAGCCTCCCGGCGAAGCGGCAGAGGCTCCGGCGCCGCCTCCTCCCTCGCTCGCTCGCGGTGCCAGTTCGGTCTGCGCCGGACAGGGAAGCCGGGCCTCCAGCTGGCTCAGCATCCCTCCTCTTGCTCCCGCTCTCCCTCCTCCGCCCGCGCGCGTAGCACCAACCTTGGGCGTGCGGATGTGCTCCATGGCGAGCCCGCGTCTGCAGGTCCCGGCCGGGCGAGGCCTCACGCACCTGCGCGCGTCTGCAGCGCGGCGGGAGGGACGCGGGGAGGGGGCTTCGCGCCCGGGAGCGGGCGGGCCTCGGGCTTGGCTCCGCCCTCAGGTGCGGCGGCGCCCGCGCGAGGCAGGCGTGCGGGGCCCGGGGCGCCCGCGCGGCCCTAGCGCGCGCGTCTCTGCCTACTGCCACCTGCACCGCCTGTCGCCGCCCCGCCCCTTGCCTGGCTGGGGTCGCGGGAGCCAGAGCCGCTCGCTTCCTCTGAAGAAGGGCAGCCAGCGTAAGACTGTGGGGTTACTGTTCCCCGAGACACAATGAGGGCCTTGCGTTGGGTGCGGCCTTTTGGAGAAGAGATGGGACTAAGCGCTGCTCCACACCTCCCATGGGCTTCCTTCCAGAGGGTCCCAGGATAGGTGGCACTTCAGGGTGGGGCAGGAAAAAGGCTGCCACAAACATTCCAGGTCCAGTGTGGCCTGTTGGGCCCTGTCTGTATATTTCAGCACAGGCGGCAGAGCGTTTGGGATGAAGGTGGAAATAGCAACAGTGTTAGCGCCGTAGAAAGTGCTGGGAAGACAGGCATCTCACATCAACCTGTGACTGTACCCTTGGAAGAGACACTTTCCCTTGGCACCGTATTGGGTGCTCATTTGACATCTTCACTTAGCTCTCACTAACTGGACTGGAAGATATAGATAACAAAGCATCCATTATAAAGCATCATTCTTCCATTTATGATATTAAGAGTAGTTGTTGCCACTGTTAGTATTAAGCCATTTGGAAAAGCCAAAGGGAAGAAATGCGCGCCACCCACCCCCGCCTTTTTTTCTTGCAAACCTGTGTGTAAAGGTTTACCATATTAATTATTTCATAAAACTGTTCATAGTTCTTAGAATAATATCTATCCAATTTTTTCCTAGCTCTTACTCATCTCTCTTTTATCTGGATTGTAAATTCTTTGGCTATAAGACATTGGTTTTTTTATCTCTTTTTGTCCAGTGTATGGTAGGCACATTGCAACCTTCCAAATAAATGTTTACTTAATCAATACAGTATTGCATTTTTTTTAATTTCCATGTCCCCTTCACATATCTTTTATCATTTCATCCTCCTTCCACTCTGGGAGGCAATTAGGACAAGTTCAGTAAACTGATGTTTGCATATGGCAAAATTGACCCAGAGTATAATTTCTTGTTACTAAAAAACACCAGGAATAGCGTCAGGAGCACTCTGGTTCCAATTCAGCCTCTGACCTCATTCCACTTATTAGGATAAGTTAACATAGAATAAGCTAGAAATAAAATAACAATAGGGAAAGAAATCTCTATAAGTAAACATTTGGGTTTGATCTAACAGTTCTCTGAGGAATCCTCCTCGACTTGACCCCCAGCCCCGATCGCTATCCAGCTTATTAGATCACAAGCTGTGTTGACCCCAGACAGCCACTGTGCTCTTTCTCACTTTCTCTGCACTGCCTCATGCCCCCATGTTTCACTGCTTCTCTGAACCACCACCCAGTGGGGCAGAAGAGATTGAACAAAGCAGCAAGAGTTGGAGGGCAGTGGAGTGAGAGGAGCTAGAATACATCATTGAAATGGCTGACTATGTTGATCCTAAGTAGGGCAGAAAGTGAAACCAGGCATTCATTTAGTTAAGAAACACTGGTATTAATTTACTGATGGTCATGCACAAGGCATCATGGCAGATACTGGGAAATTGAAGGGAGACCCAGAGGAGGAGGATACCAAGTTCCATAACAGTGATATGGATAACACCAAGGAAGTGAAAAGTAGACCAGTAAGATGGCAACAGAGCATGTGGAAATGCCAAAAGTAGCCTCAAGGAGATTGACCTACTTCCTACATTTTCCATGTTAATTATATGGGAAATAATAGGTGAACTCCGGATCATATACTTAATTCCTAAAGTTTGCTACTGTTGCATTTGTTATGAGCCATGGGTCATTTGGATAAATGTTGCACCTCTGAGTATTCACAGAGCAGAAATCTCTCCATCTGGCCCCAGAACCAAGAAGTAGGAAGGGTAGAAAAAATGTATTCTTCTAACACTACATAATTTGCAGAGGGATCCACATCCAGATTTATACTACATCAGTTTACTTTTTATACTACAGATGCACTTTGCCCAGTAGGTTGGAAAATGGCTATTATTTTTTAAGCTAGCATTTGTGAATCCTGAATGGAAAATTCAACAAAACTATTTTCGCCATCAAGCAAAATATCAGACAATAGGGTTAAGACCTAGTTACCTGCATATTCATCAAACTACTTCTTCCCTTGACAACACACAATATAGTTGTCCTCATTTTATCTTTAGTGCTCATGTTTCAGTGCTTTTCTACCTCTGTGAAAATGGTAGATATTTAATTCTCCTTTCCTTCACGGGCACACAGGAGACTATGCTTCCCGACTCTATTACTGTTGGGTGGGACCATGGACCAGGGCTGTGGAAAGTGACCTGTGTCACTTTGAAGCCAAAGTTCTGCAAAACCTGTGTGGCCCTCCAGCTTTCTCTTCCCTTGTCTTGTTATTTGGAGATCTTATCTTGAAATTATAGAGAAAATAATGATGATAAGTTCACTCTGAGTATATAATGTGACTGTGGCCACAAACTATTCAGCATTAGATTGACATGAAGAGAAAAATAAGCTGTTTCTCCAAGACATTACTTGGAAGGGAGCTGCTCTGAAGTGTCACAGCAGGTTCTTTTGAGTGAAAAGAACAGCTTTTTGTAGTGGTGGTCGTTGCATGAAGCCACTGAGATTTAGAGGTTAAGTTTTGTACCTACCCTCGCCTATCCTGACATTCTAGAGAAGGGACTCTGAGAGTCAAAATAATATACTTTCTGTGTCTCTGATCTTTTTTCAAGGAGGTTGATAATGTCATTAAAGAGATTTGATGACACATGTCATCTGCCAAGACCTCAACTTTATTGTGTATTACCAAACTTCTTCTGCAGAACCTCTCCTTAAGAAATTTGTATCACACGGATAGTCTAGTTGCAAATAATATTACTATAGGAATTTTTAAATCCAAACTTGATATTCACTGGAAACTTCCCCAAATGCTGTGATCTTCAGTGGCGTGAGGAGATTTGGATGCTTATCAAACACTTGCAAGACTTTTTCCAGAATTCTTACATTTCTCCTGAGGCAACTAAAACTTCTGATTTGGAATGAAGCCAAGAACTCTTTCCTCAGGAGGGTAGTATTGCTAATGATTACAAACTCAGTAAAATCCTATTCAGCACTACTAAGCCTCAGCGGTCCATGAGGATATGAGTGGAGGAGGGCACCCATCTCTATACAAGCCGAGCCTCAGCTAGAAGCAGGCTAGATACCCAATAGGATAGGGTTAGAGCTGCATTTGGGGTTCTGCCTAGAAAAAATAACATCCTCACCTCCAGGATTTTTCTAAAGCCAATGATGCCAAATACCAATGTCTTCTTTGGCCTCGCCCTGTGCCAGGCATAGAGATGAAGCACCCTGTGGACTGCAGGCAGCTCTGCCCTTTTTCTAGAAACCAAAGGGGACACTCTGGACCAGCATAAAAGGAGCTCTTACTCTATGAACAGGCAAGGTTTTAAAATAGACTCGCATATTTTGTTCTCCCTCCAAGAAGGCACATCACTCAGACACAAGTCTGTATCCTCAGAGCACTTACTGTTTATTCCCTTCCCACTGCTGTCCCTTCAACCATCATTTTGATGCAGACAATTCCCATGTCAATATTTCCAATCCTAAATTCTCTCCGTACCTCACATATTATATTTCCATCCACCTGTTGAGTACCTCCACATGGATGTCCCATCAATGTCACCAACTAGGTATGACAGACAGGCCTATATTCAAGTCACAGCTCCAGCATGTGCTAGCTGTGTGACCTTGAATAAGTTTTTGACCCCTCTCAACCTCAGGTTTCTTACCTGTAAAATGGAGATAACAATAATATCTCTATTACTTTCTTTTTCTCAAGCTGAGGAGTAGATATCTATATATATATGGAGGTTTATTACATTATTTCCTGTTTATTTGTATATGCCTGAGGTAGTCCAAAATAAAAAATAAAATTGATAGCAGAAAATGGGGCATAATTACACCTCCTTCTTAGGATGGATGTGACAATTCAGTGAGATCAAGCATATATTCTGTGACTAATATTTATTGAGTGTTCTCTGTGAGCCAAGCACCGAGGATAAAGTGTGAACCAAAGCAAACACAGTCCTGCCCTCAAGGTGCTTCCGTCTAATAATATCAGCTCCTATTATTATTATCATTACCTTCTACCTGATACCAAACCTCCTCTTGAAGTCATTACTTCTTTTGTTAATCTCAATCGCTCAAGTTCAGAACCTTCGAGTTTGTTCTGGCTGATGTCCCTCACTGGCCCCCATACTCAGACAGATGAGGATTCCTCATCCACAACTTTTCCTCAGCTGACCCTTCCCCTTCCTTTCCCACTGCCATTGCTCTAAGATCCTCATTTCTTCTTCCCGGCTGGAATATTAGCCTCTGCTGCCAGATCAGTCTTCATGAAAAGCAACTCTAATCATCGCTCTCCATCTTAAAAACTTTCAGGTGGTTTACAATTGCCTTTTAATTAAGTACCATCTGATTCTGTCATTTAAGGCCCAGTCACATCCTACCTTTCTCTTTCTCTTTTACAAACTCAGCAAAGTTAAGTCACTGGCACTTAGTAGGTGCTCAATAAATATTTTTTGAATGTATCACTTAGTCAACCAATCACTTTCTATATCCTGCATTTACTTACCTTTATGTCTTTGTTCATACTATTCCTGTGTATCAAATCCCCTAGGTTCATTTCAAGATTCACTTCAACATTCCCTCCAAATGCAGTTCTTCCAAAATAACTCTTGTCTGTTCATTCCAATAAGCAGAGATCGTCATAAGCAGTTTATTTTCATCTGGAAGTGTAATTTTATGCATCTCTGTCACAACTTGTCCACAGGGGACCTTAATCAGTCTCCTGTTCCAAGAACCACGCTGGGTCACTACACTGACAGTGTCACGCTGGTTGGATGGAATGAACAGAAAGTTGCAGGGGTCCAAGATGCCCAAGAAAAGCACACATGTGTCAGAGGATGGGAGATACCTTCTGGGGAAATTCAGGGTCCTGCCATCTCAGTGAAGTTTCTAGGCATCCGCAGTGGTGAAATAGCTTCTCCAGCATGAAAGGCAAATTGCTTTGCTTTGCAGCCCTCTAGCCTATTATTGAGTTAGCCGTCAGGCCCACCAGCTCTGAGTGGGGCCTTGGGTAAGAAAAGGGTCTCTAGCTGATTTGAGTTGTGGTGGAAACAGATCTATGACAGTGGCTTTTTGACCCCAGCAGATCCAAATATGAGGAGGTGATAAACATTAAATGAGGTCATAAGGGTGGGGCTCTAGTCCAATAGAACTGGTGCCATTATAAGAAGAGGAAGAGATCTCTCTCTCTCTCTCTCTCTCTCCCTCTCTATCATATGAGGATACAGCAAGAAGGCAGTCATCTGCAAGCCAGGAAAGAGAGCTCTCACCAAAAACTGAACCTTGGGGGACCTTGATCTTGGACTTCCCAGCCTCCAGAACTATGAAAAATAAATTTCTGTTGTTCAAGCCACTCAGTCTGTGGTATTTTGTTATGGCAACTCAAGCTGATGAATACAAATACCTAGAGTGGTTTGCACTGATCCCAACTTGATACAGATATTTAGAACAACATAATTTATGAAATGTAAATATTTCAGGCTTCAGAAACTTAGGAATATAAAGGCAATCACATGAATATTAATACCTAAAATCTCAACAGCCCTAAGCCTCCATCTTCATTATATAGAGTCCTCTTCTTCCTAATACTTCCAGAGGAACCAATGTGTAAACACAGCCAGTCCTGGTGGCCCCCTGCTGCATTGCTAGCCAGGGCAGGATCCTGCCACAGCAGACACAGTGAGAGCCAAAATATGCTGCTGCTCTTCACCTGCTGGAAATCTGCTGTTCTCGATGCCAGGGAAGCTGAAATGCTGCCTCTATCTTCTGATTCAAAAATCAAACTTGCACTCAGTTTGGAGGATTTCTCACATCAGAGATGTTCAGTATTCCAGAGTATGAGAGTTTTTTCCTTTCCCCACCGTTGTTCCACTCTGGGTCTTTGACAGCTTCATTCAGTGCCAATACTCAGCTGAGACTTCATCCTATTGTGGTCCGTCACTGCCACTGTCAACACTGCTACTCTGTGGTCATTGACACCTACACTGCTGCCAACAGGCTCTTCTCAAAGTTTGTGAGATTGTGAAGCCGCCGTCACGCTCCAGCGCGGGACATCTGCCCACGGCAGATATTCTTGTGAAATGAAAGGTAAGACCTTCTCATGAAGCTCATTTAGGGTTTGTCCAAAGCAGAGCTCCCGGGTTGCCAAGTGTCAGAGTTCACAATCTGTCAATACGTGGACATTGCCGTTGTCCACCGGGCGCAGAAACGGAATGTTTCTGAGATCAGTCAGAACCTTGGACGCAGAACCACCACACTCCCTTTCCGACATCAAGCCCTGATGCTAGGACGTACCTTTCATTTTGATCCCATTTTCAGTCGTGATGAATTTCTCTCTCTTTGGATGGAGTTAGGTTTTGTGGGGCAGGTTGATATCATCACAGGCTCCCTAATTCTTCAGATTTTCGCAAATATCTGTGCAGCATTCAAGTTTTCGTAAGTTCAGGATGTTCTTCAGCTCCCGTGAAAATAACAGTATTCCAACGGACCCCTGGGGGACAGGATTCTGCCTAATCCAACAATCTGGAAGCATCTGAGCCCTAGCTGCAGTTCACCCAAGACTCCCTGTCACGCTTTGGTTGGTGAAACATTAGAAGCAATAAATATCAAAAATAAATAGAATTTTGGACTTCCTGGTGGCTCAGTGGTTAAGAATCCACCTGCCAGTGCAGGAGGCACGGGTTCGAGCCCTGGCCCGGGAAGATCCCACGTGCCACGGAGCAACTAAGCCAGCGCACCACACTACTGAGACCCTGTGCCACAACTACTGAAGCCCGTGGCCCTAGAGCCCGTGGTCCGCGACAAGAGAAGCCACCGCAATGAGAAGCTCGCGCACCGCAACGAAGAGTAGCCCCCGCTCGCTGCAACTAGAGAATGCCTGCGCGCAGCAATGAAGACCCAACGCAGCCAAAAATAAATTAATTAATTAATTAATTAACTTTTAAAATAAATAGAATTTTAAAATAAAATGTGGCGTGGCTGTATATGAAATACTGTATGAGCTTGAAAGTTTTTTTCCCAAAGGATACTTAATGACATAGAAAGATGCTCATAACAAAATTTTAAGCCAAAAAGCCAGATACTAACCTGTATATACAGTGTGATCTGAGTTGTGTTTCAAAATGTGTGTGTGTGTGTGTGTGTGAAAGTAAAGAGAGAAAAAATAGAAGAAAAAGACACAGGCATAACAATTACATCTGGGTGTAGATTTGTGCGTGATTATAATTTTGTTTTTTTATATTTTACAAATATTTACATTGAACATTTTAATAATTACAAAGAATGCGTACTTTAAAAAGGTAATTTCAAATAGAAACAAGTAATAATCAATAATCACATCATAGTGTCAAGAGTCAAAGCAAATATTTTTGTGGAGAAAAAATTTATTTTGTTTTTTTTAAAAAACTACTGAAGAGTTGAGAGAATTTTAAGTGTATACTTCCTAAAATTTCAGGTCAAAAATAATCCTTCTAAAAAGTAATCATTTTTCAAGGATAAAATCCGGCTTATTTTCCATAAGGAAACAATAAAAACAATATCCCAAGTGTGTAACAATAGCTGGAAAAAGAAAAGAGGAGGGCGCTCCCTCCTGAGTTGTAAGGATTTTGGCAATGCTGTTTTTACAACCAAAAAAAAAACAGAAACCCCAAAGATTTTTCTATGAAGTACAATCAGGCTTGGAGGAATGTTCTGTGCTTCAAAGCCAATGTTCTATAAAAAATTACTTAACTGACTTTAACTTTTAGTAAAAAATCTGAGATGTATCTTTGGTGTTTGGGTCATATGTAATTAATAAAACCTTATCTTAATCCCCTTCTTTTTAAAATTTAGATGCAGATGCTAAGTATTGGCAAAATACATATGAACATAGATCTCATAGCCAGGAGACTTTTTTTTTTGAGACTCTTAATAAACAGATGTAAAAGTTGTTCTTGGGTTACATTAGGGTTTCTTGTGGAGATAATGAGTAATTTTGAATGCTGGCTCTGCAAGGGAATTTTTCCATCTCTTCTTTGGCAGAGAGAATATTTTTGTAAACAAAATCAGTGAACAAGTTTTGTGCAAGATGGTGAACTAAACAAGGATTTGATCTGGCTCTAACTTGCTGAGAACCACCTATGTTTGCATTTGGATTTGGCAGACGTGATTGACTGTCTTGCCACGGCAAAGACAAGCCTAAAGAGTTTGAACACGGCACAAGATAGGGAACCCCATCATCTGCAGGTAGAACAGATCACATTTATTTTCAGTGTTTTGTTCCTGATCATCTGGTCGTTTTTCAGGGAGTCTGCATGAATAATTGCCAACTTAGGAATGAATTATAGTCCAAAAGTCGCATTGTAAGAAGGTTGTTTGGTTCTCAGATTTCACAAACGATGACTAAATTTCTGGGCCATTCCTCAGAAGGGTCTGCAAACAATGGTACTAGTCACTCTGCTACTTACACTGTACTGAATTCTCACGTATGACTTTACATCAAAACGCATAAGGAACATTGCATTTTAGGAATAGACCTCCTCCCTCCACCTTAGAAGCAGGAGGGTACACAGGGAACACTTCCACAAGCCCCAGAGCAGCCTTAAGTGATGGGGTGCCAATGGAAGTGACTTCTCTTGAAGACCAATATCTCAACTCTTTCCTCTCTATATTATTAGGTTAAAGAGCACCTGGAAGTCATAAAGCTCTTTAGGTTCTGTGGTCTTTGCAGACTATGAAACAGTATTCCACCAGGATAGATAGAGGATTACATATATATAACTGTATGTGTGACTATTTTTGCAGTCATATATAGAATATCTCAACCACGATAATGTGTCAATAAAAGATCTGCTTTGTAGGATGCCCCCAAATTTTATGGTCATATTTGTTAGCAATTTGTTCATTCATTTTGGTCTTGGGAATAGCAAACACAAAAGATTTTAAGAATATTTATAGGAGAAAAAATTTAAAGGGATAATTCCTGTTCCTGAAAATTGAGAAAGATTGATCTTATTCTATTTTAACTGATGGTATCCTGGTCCAACTTTTGAAAGCACTGTTTAAACTCTAAAAGTCTGCATTAAAGAACAAAGGAGACTTGAGAGAGGTAGGGACTGACTCAACAATGATTTCCCATGACCTTATATTAATGACCACCTTTGTATGCCCAGGATCCCTGAAAACCAAAGCAGGACACAGACTCACAATTGACTAAACAATATACTTCCCTGACTAGAAAGTTTTAAAAATCACAAAATTCCCTAATAGTGGTATAAATGGATATCATTCGTCTCTTTTCAGGGTACATAACGCATACACTAACACCAAAAAGCAGGACAAGTACATAGAGACAAAAAAACTTTTTTAAGTAATTTCTTATCTCAATTCTAGTTTGCTCGAGTTATTTGAAGTGGCATCAACATGGAACAAAAGCAATTTCTTTTATTCTTAGGAAGAGACGCGTACTAGGAAAAAAATCACATAGGATTGAGCAAGAGAATGTGATGATGCTCGTTGACTCTACTGAAGTATTTATTGAGTGAAAACTGAACACCTGACTCCTTTGTGCTTTGAAGGAGGAAACAGCTGGCAGAAGCTCTGGGAACTTCCCTAGGCCTTCGGATCTCTGGAGTGTCTCCAATCTAATTTCCAATCTTTAATTTTAAAGATTTTCCATTTCTACCATTAGTGCCCTTCAACTGTCAGTCCTGAGCTTCAACAACCTATTTCTAGCATTTTGTACATTTTGTTTCTTTACATTTTCACTCACTACTTAATACATACTTGATAGGCTTAACTTCAAAAGTCCGTGTTTCTAACTCAAGCTAAACACCTGACCATGACTAGTTATTTACATCTGCTGCAATTGTCATATCACTAGTATCATTTTTCTATCACTAATTATTTAAAATAATGGCAAAATGTATTAAATATTCAAATAATTGTACAAACTCTCCTGGACAAACCAAGAAAACAACATAGTTTAAAATACTATGCCGACTGGCAAGCAGGGTCGGCATGAGACACCTTTAAGTGTGTGTTCATCACTCAATAAGGAGAAGTTTACAGTCTGCAACTTACAGTCATCATTATGGAATATACAAAAGTACAGGTTGTTTAAAGTCATGTAGGTTATTTGTAAGTTAAGGTATTCTCTTTACTCCTTCACCTCATCCTTTAAGTAACAAAGTATAATTCTATTTTCTGAAAAAAATTTAATGTCAAACTTTTCATTCGAATACTACGGAGAGTGAATAATACCTCAATATAAATTTATCTCTATAAATAGAAGATAGAAAAATATACGTACACACACACACACACGCACACACGTGTTTTCTGCACCAAGAGGGCTCACTTCCAATTGTAGAGAAGTGCATTTGGTGCCACTAAGATTATTAATACTTTCCTCAAATTGTTTCTCCTACAGCATAATGGGAGGCACTACCCAAGAAAATCACTTCATTTTAATCTTTTTGAGCTTAAAATAGAAAGAATTTTCAGTTAGCATAGGAAACTCTAAAACCAATTATACGCACCGCTAGTGTTTTGTACTGTTTGATTATTTTTGCTTAATTTGGTTTTGCTTTCTTTTTTTTTTTTTTTAATTTTATTTATTTATGGCTGTGTTGGGTCTTCGTTTCTGTGCGAGGGCTTTCTCTAGTTGTGGCAAGTGGGGGCCACTCTTCATCGCGGTGCGCGGGCCTCTCACTATCGCGGCCTCTCTTGTTGCGGAGCACAGGTTCCAGACGCGCAGGCTCAGTAATTGTGGCTCACGGGCCCAGTTGCTCCGCGGCATGTGGGATCTTCCCAGACTAGGGCTCGAACCCGTGTCCTCTGCATTGGCAGGCAGATTCTCAACCACTGCGCCACCAGGGAAGCCCTGGTTTTGCTTTCTTTTACCTTATCGAGAGGCATGATAATGGGGTGCTTAAGAGCATGGGCCTCTAGGGCCAGCCCGCCTGGGCTTGAATTCAGGCTCTCCACTTACCAGGGGAATAAGCACTTCCTATGCTTAACCTTTCTGTGCCTCAGTTTCCTCACCTGTAAAATGGGAATTAATGACTGGGTTGTCGTGAGGAATCAGGGAGTAGTGAATTCAAAGCACTTGGAACAGTGCCTCTCACCTGTAAGCCCTCGAAAACCCCTCTTCTTGGGCCCAGCTCCTCCTCCACTTCATTTCTCTTTTTTAACTCAAAATAGGCAGAAAGGAAAACACAGCATTTCTCACTAATGGGCACTATAGGGGTATTTGGAGTGGGACAATTAATTCATGATGCAAGACTGACCCACAGAGCGTTTGTTGTCCTTGATCTCTGGGCACCAAATGCCCGCGGAACGCCCAGTCATTGCGACATCCAAACACAGTGCCCCTCCCCAGCAATATTTACAAATGCCCCCTCGTTCCAAATGCCCACCTGGGTTAAGAACCACAGTAGATACTTACCACTTACTTTCACAGATGTCAGCTGAAGTTTAAGGGGAAAATATGGAAAGGATGGTAGATGAAACTGACAACAGTAACATTAACAACTACAGTTTGTTGAGTCCTTACTATGTGCTAAAGCTTATAACAGATCCATAAGGAGAGGAAGGAATGAGGACTTAAACATTTAATAACTAATCTGGGTCACAGACATGTCAAGGTGATATCAGAATTTGAATTCGTGGTTCTCTTACCCCATATCTTGTGCTCTTGTTCAACAGCTGGATAGCTTACTGCTTTAAGCCAACTAAGTCAGCTGACCCTCAGAGAGCACCACCAGTTTGACCAAAGACCAGATTTTATGCAACGTTAATGCACTCATGTTTATGTCTATATGGTAGACCTTGAACAGAGATGGTTTTGCTCATCTTGAGTCCTGGACTCTTGACTTTAATGATCAGGTAGAGTTCAAACAGTTTGTAGACAGATATAGATAACAATACCTGTAAGAGTTCCTATGAAATCCACAAAAAGTGTATCAAGACTAATTGAATTCTCAGTCTGTAAAGTAAAAAGAATATAAGCCAGAAGTCTCTGGGTCTTTCTAGCCTGTGGATATGACTTCCATGGGCTCACCGTCTCCATTTGCCCAGACAGAAATTCCTGTCTCCAGAAATGTTACCCTCAGGCATGTCTAGACATTCCTAGAGGCTTACTGGATACACCCAGGAACACCTGTTCTCCTCAAGCTCCACTCCGGCTTCTGTCTTATGAAAACCCCACCTGGGGGATACCTCCTCGTCACCACTGCTACCGTCAATGAGAAGGTTAACATCATGCCAAGGGAGTTGTTTCCTGGCACTTCCAGGCTGACCATTTTGAAGGGCAGGAACCATGCTGGGTTTCTCACAGAGGTGGGCAGGATGCTTCTCTCCCCAGCTCTGGTCACATTTTTCTGAATTGCAAAGCAGCTCTGTTTGAGTCCAGAGTCCACAGAATTTCTCATGAACTCCTTTAGTTAGTGGCTCACCCATCTTTCCACTGGTGCTCAAACCTGTCTGATGAAACAATGTGTCAGTCATGATTTCCACTGTCCTTGCCTCTAAAGAAAACAAAAGCAAACCCCCTTATTTTGGTGGTTAACTTTATGTGTCAGCTTGACCAGGCTAAGTTGCCCAGTTGTGAGGTCAAACACGAGCCTACTTGTTGCTGTGAAGGCAATTTTTTTTTTAGCTGTGGTTAACAGTAGACTTTGAGTAAAGCAGATTACTCTCCGTAATGTGGGAGGGTCCATCCAATTAATTGAAAGCCTTCAGAGGAAAGACTGAGGTCCCTAAAGAGGAAGGAATTCTGCCTCCAGGCTGTCTTTGAACTCAAGACTGCAACGACTCCTGCTGGAATTTACAGCCTGCTGGCCTGCCCTGCAGATTTTGGACTTCTAGCCCCCATGATCACATGAGCCAATTCCTCAAAATAAATCAATCCATATCTAGATCTAAAAATAGAGAGAGGATAGATATAGATATGAAATAGATACATAGAATACATATAGGATAATAGAAAGTCCTAACAGGCTAATAGGATAGAGGATAATAGAATATATATATATATAGGATATTAGGATGATAAAATAAATATATAGTTATAGGTATATATAGCCTATGATGTCTTCTATATATTTTCTGTATATATCTCCTATTGATTCTGTTTCTCTGAAGAACCATGACTAATACACTTACCAGCTTACAGACAACCCAAAAGTACTTGATCATAGCAACTTAAACAGATGCTCAGAGAGAGATAGCACCTGCTTGCAAGATCAGCAAACCAGCATTGATCGATGACCATGCTAAGTCCCTCTGGAGCACTATTTTATGTAGTAGGTAATGATTCGTAGGAGATACAAGGTGGGTTAGGGTATCAGTCTCGGTTTCTCTCACGTAGGACTCTAAACAAGCTAAGGGGATACCCACTGCTCTGACCTTGCACCTGTTGTTCTTTCCCCACCCAACTGGCACAGGGGTATCTGCTTCTTCAAGAACATTCCTACCACCACGATTTCTAATTCCACCGCAACTGTAATTAGCTAACCTTTACTGACTGTTTCCTCTTTCACCCAGATGTCAGCTGGGATATACTCACTCTCTGAGATGAAATTAGCTTGAACCCACAGTCCAAGCCCCATGAAAGTCCACATTTCTGCAGAGTTTTACATGAGGAGGAAAGTCAACACAGGTTCTAGGGTCCTGTTGCCTCTCTTCCATGGTTTGTCATCTTAGACTTACAACTCAGTTTTTCCTGTATTTCTACATAAAACAACTCAAACCAAATATTTGAGAATATGTAGATAATACTGAGGATATATTTTTTTTAATTTTTAGGATTGCTTATGTCACATCACCCAGCACAGTACTACCAATTTGAAAACACCTATTAGTGTAGTGAATATTATTTGAAATATGAATTGAAGTTCCCTTTCCTCACATTTCCTTTTACCATTATCTTTCTTCCGACTACTCAAGCAGCTATAATATCTTTCACGTGCTCTTAAGAGGAGGTCGGATAAAAGCTAGACCCCAAAAGCCCTTGAGTAGTAGAGAGTTGAGCTGACAGCCACAATACCTGGGGGAAAAAAATGTTTTCTCAATTCCAAAAACTCAGCTTTAATTATTAAGATCCAAAGCCTGAGGGACGAAGACATAAAGTTTACCCTCAAACAATATATGGGGAGGAGAAAGATGAAGAGTCCATATTCAGCCACACAAGAAGAGGATGAAAGACTTTTCTTGTCGAGGGAAAGAACTTCAAAGGGGAGAGAAGATCAGGAGTGTGAGTTTGTGAGTATTTGGTGCTCCTGGACCCTGGCCTCGCTCCCTGCCTAGGTTGAGTCCAGGTGGAGAAGACAACTGGAAATCCAAGATGGGTTTAGAGAACCCAAGGCAGGAGAGGACTAGATCTTCCCTCTCAAAGCATAATATGGGAAGTCTGCGAGTCTCTTAGAGAAACTGGCACCAGCAAAATCTGAAAAATGCCCAGACAGCTGGCCCAAGGGCAGCCTCAGGGGGCCGCCAGGGTGATATGGGGACAGCAACACAAATTTACTGTGGCCCCTGAAAGGGGGGTGGGAATGACACTCAGGCCAGGGGACGTGAAGGAATCTGGGATCTACGCCCCAGTGAGCAGGACCCAGAGTGGCCTGCGTTGAACAGATCATCAGGAGGGTTATTGGGAGGACAGTGGTCACTTCAGCACAAGCAGCAGGACATGCATCCAGAGGCTAGTGGGAGAAGGTGCAGCTCAGAGGCTGCCAGAGATGGATACGGGATGACTGAGGACCAGGCATCCTCTTCCCCTGACCTGGATGATGGTTAAAGTCACTTCATTCTGGAACTTAGGTTACCTCCTGGGCAGAAAGGAGGAAAGAGTTGAGAAAGAATAGGAAATGATTGACGTGATAGCCATAATCTATGGAGTTTCAGCCCTAAGTGTCTGAGCTAACACTGAATCAGAAGATTATTTTGTCACTACCCATTAAAAAGGGGACTCAAAATTTAGTTCAATTATAGAGAAATGAAGAAAGTTCCAATTTTGCATATCTGTGCAATATATGAGGAACGTGTGTACAATTTTTACTCAAAACATCAGGCATTCCTGCTGTTGAAGTGCCGTGGCATTCACTCTGGGGTTTCTCACTGGCCCTTCACCCAGCCTTTCTTCTTCCTTCTGGATTTCTCTACTCACATTCACTTCTCTGCTCCTTTCCACCCAGTTTGCCTTGGGAACTCCAAGTTCTGCTTCCACAATGTGCAGAGCAAGTCAACACCAGCTCCTAATCTCATCACACACAAACCAGTTAAGTCTCAGGTAACATGAAGCATCTTTCCATGGAGCAAAATCCGTCCCTAGAAGTCACTTAGGTTATGAATGGCATCTTTCTCCTTTTACAACTATGTACCAGTAACGAGATAGTTGCCTTATGTGTGTCACCTAACGATAACACAAGAAAACTGAAGGAGGCTCAGAAAGAAAATAGAAGGAAACATAGGTCAGAAATTGTACGGGCAATATTTGCACCCTGCTTCCCTGTTCTGAAATCCTGCCATTGTATTGCCAATATTCCTAGTCTTTGCTTAAGAAGTTGCTTAACTTCCTTGAGGATGAAGTCTTGATCACGCCATTTCTTCCAAAGGCTTGGATCCCTTCCAGCCTGCTCCACCTGATTTACTGGTTAATGAAACGACAGATGGGCTCTGTGTCTCCAGCCAGAGAGCTCATTATCTGCCTTCTCACTTTGGCAACTTACTCAGTGGTACAATCAACCTCACTGCCTTTGAGGCCTGAGGGAATCTTTGAATTCCCCTCTGATGGGAACCGTCATTTCCTGCTCTGAGTTTCAACTGAAATTTGATCAGGAACATTTCCTGTGCATCTCTCTGGGAGCAGTAGCTGATGGGTGGTATTATTGTTTAATTCTTTCATGTCCCCCTCTGTGGACTACCAGGGTCACCCGGAGCAGTGTTCCTGCAACCTCCTCTGAGGAAAATGACTCCAAAAGGGAGTTGATTTATGCTAGTTCCCAACCAATGTTCTCTCAAAATAGAGGGGGGAAAAGAGAGTTGTGTAAATGGATGGAACCACACAAAACACTTCACCCTCCATTGAAAAATAATGTGTTTGGAAATGCCTAACAGCTCATGAAAAGTAGACACTTCAAATATTTTCTCATTTCTAAAAAGACTAAAGAATGGAACACATTGCATTTAACCTTGGTAATCCAATTATCATTACAAATTTTATCTATTTCAAGATCATTTCACTCTGAAAATTAACAATTTTTGAGAGTTTTTGAAAACAATCATAGTTAGAAAAGTAATCTTTCATAAGTTAATAAACTGTGCTATGATAACTAGGCAGTCAAGTAGATTAAACTCAAATCCAACTTGATTTCTCTGTTTTAAAAACCCTATTTATCAACTATACTCGAATAGAAAATAAAAATTAAATTAAAAATAAACAAAAAAATAAAAACCCTATTTTCCCCAGGTAGGCAAGTTTTTTTAACAATCAAAAATCAATGTAACTTACCATATTATTAGAAAAAAACTCATATAATCATCTCAATAGATACAGAAAAGTCATTTGACAAAAACCAACATCCATTCCTGATTTTAAAAAAACAAAACTCTCAGCAAACTGGAAATGGAAGGGAACTTCCTCCATTTGACAAAGGGCATCTACAAAAAACTACAGCTAATTTCATACTTGATGATGAAAGACTGAAAGCTTTCTCCCTAAGATCAGAAGCAAGTCAAAGATGTTCACTCTCACCACTGTTGCCCACCATTGTACTAGAGATTCTAGCCAGTGCAATAAGGCAAGGAGAAGAATTCAAAGATGCCCAGATTGAAAAGGAAGAAGTTAACTTCTTTATTTGCAACCAACATGATTTTATACACAGAAAATCCTATGGAAGCTACACAAAACTATAAGAACTAACAAGTAAGCTTAGCAATGATGCTAAGGGTACTTAGTACAAGTATCCTTAGCAAGGATAGAAGATCAATACAAAACTCAATTGTATTTCTACATGCTAGCAACCAATAATTGGAAATTTAAAATAATACCATTTACAATAACATTTAAAATGTTAAATAGGGATAAATCTAACCAAAAAAATGTGCAACCCCTGTACACTGTGAACTATAAACATTGCCAAAGGAAATTAAAGAAGACCTAGATAAATGGAGGGTTATAATGTCTTCATGGATTGGAGGACTTGATATTATTATAATGTTTCTCCCCAAATGTATTTATAGATTCAGAGCAATCCCAGTCAAAATTCTAGCAGGATGTTTTTGTATAATTCACAAACTGCTTTTACAATTCACATGGAAATGCAAAGGATCTAGAGCAGCCAAAACAATTTTAAAAAATAAGAACCAGTTTGGAGGATTTATAGTATTTAACTTCAAAATTGTAAAACTACAAGTAATCAAGACAATGTAGTATTAGTTTAAGAATAGACAAATAGAGTAAACAAAATACAGCGTCCAGAAATAGACCCACACATATATAGTCAGTTGATTTTCAACAAAAGAACAAAAGCAATTCAGTGGCAAAAGGATAATCGTCAATAATCGGTGCTAGAAAAATTGGATATCCACATGCAAAAATAAACTGTGATTCATATTTCACATCATTCACCTCAAAATGGATCATAGATTTAAATGCAAAACCATTAAAAAAACATAAATTGGACTTTATCAAAAATCAAGAAACTTCTGCTCATTGAAAGACATCTCAAGAGAGTGAAAAGACAAGCCACTGACTGGAAGAAAATATTTACAAATCACATATCTGTTAAAGGATTTGTATCTAGGACGTCTATATAAGATACTCTCAAAACTCAGTATTATGAGAACAAACCAAGCAATTTTTTAAAGTGGGCAAACAAGACATGGAAACAACCTAAATATCCATTCACAAATGAATAGGTAAAGAAAATGTGGTACATAGACACAGTAGAATATTACTCATCCATAATAAAGAAAGAAATCCTGCCATTTGAGACAACATAGATGGACCTTGAGGGCATTATAGTAAGTGAAATAAGTCAGACAGAAAAATACAAATACTGTATGATCTCACTTCTTTGTGAAATCAAAAACATCAAACTCATAGAAACACAGAGTAGTTGCCAGGAGCTGAAGGGTGGAGAAATGGGGAGATGTTAGTCAAACGGCACATACTTTTGGTTATAAGACGAGCAAGTTCTGTGTGTCTAAGTTACAGCTTGGTAGCTATAGCTAACAGCACTGTATTGTATACTTGAAAGTTGCTGTGAGAGGAGAGCTTTAATATTCTCACCGTGACAACAAGATGGTAATTATGTGAGGTAAGGAATATGTTAACTATCCTTATAATGGTAAGCATTTCACAATATAGGCATGGAGCGAATCATCACATTGAACACCTTAAACTTACACAATGTTACATGTCAATTATATTTCAATAAAACTGGAAAAAATTTTAAATTTAAAATGGGCAAAAAATTTGAACAGGCACTTCACCAAAGGAGATACATGAATGGCAAATAAGCACATAAAAATATGCTCAACATGATTCGTCAATAGAGAAATGCAAATTAAGCTATAATGAGATATCACCTCACACCTATAAAAATGGCTAAAAGTAAAAAGATTAACCATACCGTATGTCGGCAGAGGTGTCGAGCAACTGGAATTCTTATACACTGCAGATGGGGATATAAAATGGAGCAAACACTCTGGAAAACTGTTTGGCGATTTCTTAAATGGTTAAACGTATTCCTTCCATTTGACTCAGGCTTTCTGCTCCCAGGTATTCATCCAAAAGAAACAAAAGCATACGTCTATACAAAGATTTGTACAGGAATGCTCATAGCACGCTTATTTATGAGACAAAAACTGTAAACAATCCAAACAACCCAAATGTTCATTGCCAGGTGAATGGATATACAAATTGTGGTATAACCATACAACTGAATACTACTCAGCAATAAAAAAAAAAAAGAGCTATTAATTCATGCAACATGCATGAATGTCAGAATGCTGAATGAAAGAAGCCAGACTCTCTCCCCGCAACACACACACACACAGAGAGTAGACACTGTATAATTCTATTTATATAAAATTCTAGAAAATACAAACTAATTTATACTGACAGAAAGCAGATCAGTGGTTGCCTGGGGATTGAGAGGGGGTTAGCTGGAGTGGGTGGAGAGGAAAAGAGTAAGGGATTATGAAGCGCACAAGGAAACTTTTGGTGGTGATTCATTATCTTGATTGTGGTGAAGTTTTCATATATGTCAAAACCTATCCAATTGTATACTTGAAACGTGACAGTAGTACATGTCTATTACAGCTCGGTAAAGCTGTTACACAAAACCCTTATAAATGATTTTAATTTACTCGATTAAAGAAAATCTGACTTTTTTCCATATCCTATATTTTAAAATTTAAAAAGTTAAGTTACTTTTGGAAATGTTTCAAGCAATCACTTTATAAGAACATTTACACATTTGAATGGTATGACTGAAAATGTAAAACTGCACAGTGAGACCTCTCAAAGGCAAATTTGTGTGAGTAAATGATACCAAGTGGTTCAGTGTCACCAGGTGCCATATAGAGTGCTATAGGCGAAGTGTGCAAAGACTTTGTCTTTAGGGACTCAGGAGATTTGACTGTCCCAGAAATGTTGGACTCCTAAGGAAAAGCTGACGTAGGAGAACACAGAACTGATAGCTTGGACTCTTGGGATGGGGAAAGTACAGGCACCAGGCTGACCACAGAAATGTGCTCCAAGTCTTTCTGGGGTTGACTGCACTCCTCAGCCAGCCCTCACCTACCCAGGCAAACAACAAGGGACGCTCTCTGACAAAGTGTGTGCTCGCTTGGTTCTTCTTTCTCACTTGTGGGAAGGCAACCACAAAATCCTGCTCTGGGGCATGAAAAGCCATACAGAGATCCCTGGTGTTCCTCATCCCCTGAAAAGCCCAGAAGCGCAAAGGGGACCAAAGTGATCCAAGGGTATGTTCTGGGCCTGATTTTTCTGTTTCTGCCAATTTCAAAAAAGTTTCTAAGTGTTATAGTCAACAACACTGTATTATAAACTTCAAATTTGCTAAGAGACTAGATCTTAATTGTCTCCACCAGAAAAAAAACTGATAATTATGTCACATGACAGAGGTGAGAGCTAAGGCTGGTGGTCATCATATTGCAATAGAGAAATGTATCAAATCAGCACTTTGTACACCTTAAACTTGCACAATGTTGTATGTGAATTATATCTCAATAAAAAAGAAAAAGATTCAATGGGAAGGTTGTGCTGGCCATGGGGGCAGCGGGAAGGAGCAAACTGCTTTGGCTCCAGCCAGACATGTGCAAAAGGGCAGCTGCAGCAAGCAGATGAGTAACCGCAATGAGGCTGAGGGCACGTTCTATCCCAGTAGGAGACGGAGCTGACCGAATACGGACTGCTCACTGGAGACTCTAGGGCCTACCACGAAGGACTCAACTGTCGCACTGGGATGGGACAGTTAACAATAGCCACTGAAGGGCGTCCAGCCAACCTCATAAAACTGGGAGTCATCTAGACATTAAGGACAGAAAGGTGAAAAATCATGAGGCTTTCTTTGTAACTCCCTCAGAATTTGCTTTTACCTGTCTAATTAAGTTGTCCTACATGAGAGGGTTTCAAAAATCTGATCTGTGATAAAATTCTGGAAATAAATATCATAGTTTAAATCATTGCTGCACATAGAATGTCCTGTCACCATGGAAACAGTCTTCATCTGCACTGTCCAACCTGTTAGCCACACGTGACCACTGAACACCTGCATTGTAACAAATGCGAATGTTATTGAATTTTTAACTGTATTTAATTTTAATATGAATAGTAACATGTTGCTAATGGCTATGGTATCAAATTTTATTTTTTAAACTATCCTGAAACAATCTGCATTTCCATTGGTGGTAGTGTTGCCCTGAGTGAAGTTTAAGAAACAAATTAAATTGCTACAAAAAGAAGCACCAATATTTTTGTATTCTGTATTTGAGAGCATCTCAAAACTGGCACATTTTTTTTTATTCCTGTTGTGGGATTTTTTGGTGAGTACTAAGACAAAAATTTAGAAAAGAAAATTCTTTTTTAAAGGAAATCAATTTCATTACATTAGTTTCTATCAACTTTTTTTTTTAAAGGTTGTAAGTGTCACCTTTTTTTTTTAATTATTAGCACCTTTAATTTTTATTTATTTATTTATTTATTTCTTTGGCTGTGTTGGGTCTTCGTTTCTGTGCGAGGGCTTCCTCTAGTTGCGGCGAGCGGGGGCCACTCTTCATCGCGGTGCACGGGCCTCTCATTATCGCGGCCTCTCTTGTCGCGGAGCACAGGCTCCAGACGCGCAGGCTCAGTAGTTGTGGCTCACGGGCCTAGTTGCTCCGCGGCATGTGGGATCTTCCCAGACCAGGGCTCGAACCCGTGTCCCCTGCATTGGCAGGCAGATTCTCAACCACTGCGCCACCAGGGAAGCCCAGTTTCTATCAACTTTTATGTAGTGAGCAAGAAAGTTACAGCCGATATATGTTCTTTTGTTACTCAACATTCACTTACATTTGTCCTGGTAACAGAACAATGGTTTGTTTTCCTGTCAACAGAACAGTGGTTTATTTTTCTGTCAACACCACCCTAACCCTTCCACTTTCATCCTGTCCCATCACTCATACACGGGGCCGGGGGTTGGGCGGGGGAGTAGAAACTTTCTCATCATCCAATCAGAAGCAACCAAGTGAACTGAGATTTTTGTAGAGACTGTAGAGAAAAGACTGCTAATGTCAGCAGGACTGCTGGGAAATTAGAATAATGTGAACCTGGAGGGTCCATGTGAGGCCCAAGGGAGTCACCAACGAAAAAGAAGTCTGGACCCTGACTTAATAACTTATAGAAATTAGCGACTCATCTAAAGATGGGCTAAAGATTCTTACATTGTATTGACTCTGGATTTACTGTTAGCCTTCATGACGCGGGGTCTATGTTAGTTCATTTCATACGGTGGCTGCCTCGTAAATGTTTGTTGAATTAACCAATTACTCAAATCACCAAATATTTACTGAACTCAACTCTGTAAAGACGCCAGGAAGAAAAGGTCTCTGTCCTCAAGGAGCAATGATCTTGTTGAGGAGGTTAGACACAAACACCTGCTCGTACTGAGAGTCAACAATACAAGATTCAGGATAATAATGAAAGAGCTAGCACGGGATTAATTGCCAGTTAAGTGATGGGTAATAGGTTGTGAAGAATTTCTGAGCAGAAAGCAACTATTCAAGCAGAGATGATCAAATGGACATTTTACAGGGGAGATGGTTTGAATTTGATCTTAAAAGTGGCTAAGCTTTGGGTGGATGAAGGTGTGAAGGAAGGCTACTCTGAAAGGCATGAGAACAGGGAAATACAAAGGTTTCCTGTCTTGGAGCACAAGGGTATTGGGGCCACGCTACTTATGTCAGAGCAATCAGTAGTCTTTAATTACCAATCTCAAAGTAGCAAAACCGCTCAAGTACTCTTTAGGACTTTGGATATTAAAATAAAAGAAATTAGCTAAAATTCAAGCTTTAAAAAAACCAGAAAATTTTTTTTCTGATTTCCTTTACTTGTAAAACTACACCCTCAGAGAGTATCATTTGGAAAAGTAATTATCCTTTCCTAGTGTTTAAATTTAAACTAAGTCTCTGTGTTTTTGAGTTAAATTTCAGTTATTTAAATAAACAACAGATTCATTTCTTTCCCCATGAATATAAATGCTCATGGTAATTTTCAATAGAATGTGTGAGAAAAATCCCATGTCTTTGTCTTTTATAAGCCACCATATTTTTTCAACTTCCATGTTTTTAATTGAGATTATGTGCCACATGGGAAATAGTTTTCTGTTTCTCTTTCATTTGTCAACAGCCTATCAGGTTTACAGGTTGTTTCTCTCATCCCAGTAACCTGAGGTTCAGTTTTGGTGTCTGAAGTATGCGAAGAACACTGTTACAGGGCAGCTCTGCCCAGAACTTAGACCCTGGTTCCCTGCACATGTGCCTATCTGTAAATGACAACAAACTGGTTCTTAGACGTAGATTGCCTAGTTTTAAAATACATGTTTTTCTGTCTAAGAACAAGACCAGGACAAAAACTTTCCATTTGCCGAGGGAGTCTAATAAAAGAAAATGAAAAAAGAAGTATTTGTTATTGGGAAGAAAAATTGTCATCTTCTTTCCAAATAGTGCTAGAGGCACATGTCAAAACGTACTAAGAATAGAAAAAAAAAAGTCTTTTTTTCTTTTTCTTTTTTCTCTTTACTCAGTGTAACTTGTGTGAAGCAGCTGCAAATCTTCACTTTCATAGAAACAATCCCACACCCTTGTTCACCTCCACGCTCTTTTTTCCAACTCAGATCAGATTTTTTTTTCCCTTTCATAGGATCATAAAATTTTGAACCTTAAGGATCATTCAGTCTTATTTTATGAACTGGATGAACAGGCAAGGATGATACAGGAAAACCATGGGAGAATTTACCCATGTATCCTATACCCTGCCCTTGTACTCATGTACAAGCTCAAAACACTCCAGTAACATTCAGCTTTCTTAAAAGATCTGCTAAATTTAGGACTCCGCATCTTGGTACAGGCAGTTCCCTTGCCTGGAATGACCAGCTCCTCCCTCATCACAAACACACCTGATCGTCCTCCAAGACCCAACTCAGAGGTCACCTCATCCTTGAAGCCTTTCCCAGTTCTTAGAGGCAATCGCTCGCTGTCTTATGACCCCCATGTTTTCTTAGAGTGCCCAGAGTGACATGGCCCTTGTCATGGTGTATTACAATAATCTGTTACACGTTCAGATACTCACTGGACCATGAGTGACTCAGTTTTGATTCTTCATTTCTATATATCCATTGCCTAGCATGGTACTTGCCATAGAAATAGATAACTAATAGCTGATGATCGAACGATTGGCCGGAACTTCTGTGCAGCTCCCTTCACCTCTAGTAGATGGCTTACACATTCTCAGATCTGATTCTTAGCTAAATTGAAAGCATTACTTGAACCCCACACTTTTTGGATACTGAACCCCACACTTTTTGGATAATAAACTAAATTAGCACGGTTGCTTGTTTTCAAGCTTCTTTGATATATTTGTTGAATAAATTATTAACCACAACATACGATTCATTGAATTCAAGAAGTAAAGGGTCTTTTAGACTTCTCCCTAGAAAAATTGAATCACTGGACTCAGCAAATTTAAAATCAAATAAAATTAGAGCTTGATTATTTTCGCCTTTTCGTAAGAAATTTCTTTGTCCTCCATTAACTAGATATGATTAGGCTTCGTAATCGAGTTTTTGTAATCTCTTATCCCCATGTCTGGCCCTGGGGAGTTTTCTTTTACTTGTAAGATCTCCCCCTACCCCAAGTATTTTAGGGACTAGGAAGAATAGAGTTTAATATATATGTATTTCTAAGATATTACCAAATAAAAGATGTCAGAAATTTTAAACTTAATTTTTTAAAAAGTCAGCTCTATCCTTATCTTCTAGTCCAGTGGTAAAACGGAAATTATTTACCCTGGGAACTCTGACTGCCTTACTGATGAATCATTCCTGCTGTGACATGAGGTCCCAGCACTGGGTTCCTGTGTATTCTCTCCATTACCATCATTGGTTTTATATGTTTATTTAAAATGAGCCAAATTGGTGCAAACATTTCAGCCCCTATAGAAAGGCCACTAACCTGTCTGAAAAGGAAGCTCATTAGGGGTGTTGAACAAATCTTTTGGATAAAAATCAAAGGCTACATAAAACTTGGTATAAGCAAACTCTGTAAGCACACATGGAGCCAAAAATAAATGTTGTATATTGGCAAAGGCTCAGCACTCAGAAGTTGGGCTTTGAAACTTCCAGTATAAGTTTTGAACTTTCCCTGTAAACTGCAAATATTAGAATTTGCAATTTCCTATAGTTCTAAGCATTTGCTCCCTACTACAGAAAAATACAGAAATTTAAAATGTTATTTTTATCTACTTTTTCCTCTATTAAGCCAGTTGATATATTTGGTTTTTGGGTACAGAGGAAAAATAGTCTTTAAAATGTGCCTTATAATTTCCTATAGAGAGTTTTACTAAAGATAAAATCATATTTCCTCATACATTGTGCTACCACATTTTTCTCCTGATGTGTATCTATATCTCTGAACACCAGAACGCCATGCTTTGCTCTCTTATTTTTCATAAATAAACAAGTAAATATGTGTGTGTTTGTGTGTATATATGCGTGTTTATATATGTATATATATGTATGTGTGTAAATACACACATACATATATATGTACAAATATAGACATAAATAGAGAGATCTACTAAAATTACATTTTAAACAAATTACCAGATAGATCTTATTGACTACTAAAGACCTATGATAGAAGCTATGCAAACAATCCTCTATTAATAAAATATGTGAAGTATGTTTTCTCATTTTGCATTCTGATCACATCTACACATCCCATTTCACCTGGAAACAAAAGTGGAGACGTACTGGGAAAAGATATTTATACATGTTACGTCCTGATTAGAGCAGGAAGTAACTCTGAAAAAATCTCGTGAGAGCCTTTCTTGCGACCAAGCCAGGCCAGTTTGGAAGATTCCAGATGTTTATGAACTTATTATAAACTTTGAAATATTATCTGAACCCTGACACTAAGCACGGACTCACCATTATTTCATGCCTCCCCATCCCCATCCGCTAAGGTTTGAGATGATGTCTTCATACCTTGAACTTAAAAAAGCGCGGGGGAGTGGGTCGGGGGGCCTGTTACCCCAGCAAAACCCTTGACCAACCCCCTCCCGTCGATCTCCTCACCTTCTCTCTAAACCACCAAAGAAAGGCACCAGATCACTTTCTAAAGCTTTCAGAATATAAACCCTCGTTTGCAAATATTAGGTCCTTATGAATTCAGCTCTTTGGGGAATTGCTTTTATTATTAGAGCCCTGATTTACTTTCTCTCCAGGACAGAACACTAGGGCTGAGGGAAAACACCGGGAACCAGGCTCTGTATTATCTACGTCAGATCTCTAGCCCTCTGCTGCTCTCGCTCCCTTAACCCAGGCTGCCACAGTGGGCGATAGCAATTAAATATTTTCCAAATTATCTGAGTAAGAGAAGGAGATACAGATACAGATTTGGTTTTGCAAGTAAAAGAGAAATTCTTTTTCAACCGGAAGTGTTCTTTGGGTAGCTTTAAATACAAGGAGGCAGGTAGACAGGAAAATAGTGCCTGGAGATAAAACACCATTTGACAATTGGCGTAAGTCTGTCCCCTTCCTTTGATGACAATGACACACCTTGTCTGGACATAGCCTAAGCTTCCTCTCCCTCTGTGAAGTCACCACCTAGCTGGTGTGTCATTCCCGTCACGTGAGTCAGTTACTTTACCATGTGTGGAACGTTGCCTACCATCAGATGGTTTTGTTTCAAGAGGAGATTTCACTTTATTGATTTCCATGCCCAAGGCCACTGAAAGTGCATCATTAGCAAACCTTTTTAGGATATTTGTACCACAAGATGCTTGACATCGTCAAGTAGAGTTTGCAACGATGACTCAAGCCCAGTCAGGTCACATGGAAAATCAGCAGCCATGCATCCATAACCCAGTTTTCTGGGGGCAAATTCTAGGGGGAAATGAATTGCTTTATAAGACTAAGACTTCACTTTGTATTATTAAATAAAATGGTGCACTTCATTAATAACATTTCATAAATAAAATGAGTATCCTTTCACTTTCAGAACTGGTCATTTTCTAATGATCATAGACTAACAACAAGTCATAGATGGATCTAATCCTTGTGGCACGATATTAGCTTTTAGGAAAAATTGGTTTCAGTTGTGTTTTTTGCCTCCCAATCAACGATTTTCCCCAAATCAAGGTTCTTTTACCCCTTGGGAAGCTATTTTTTAAAGCTTAAAAAATGGTGATTTTTGATCTGCTACAGTGTTATTTATGACTCTTGTTGTGTGAAGTCAAGCGAAACCACATTAAAGACCATCCCCCTTAGTAAGTGAAGGGTCTTCCTTCCCGGACTCATCTAATAGAATCATCTGAACTCTGGAGTGGGAGGAGCCTGGTTACCATGGCAGCGGTAGTAACCAATAATACAGAGAAGGAATCTGAGACTAGGAAAGACACCCCTCACTGTGTCTTAAAGTGGGTAGACTTACTGGCACCTATAGGCATTCACTGCTTCAGAAGGCAGGGATCAAGCAAAAATATTCGGATACAGATTTTTTTTTTTTTTCCCCGAAGAGCAGGGACTTGCATCTATTTATTTATTTATTATTTATTTATTTATATCCTTGGCTGCGTTGTGTCTCCGTTGCCGCACGCGGGCCCTCCCCAGCCGTGATGAGCGGTGGCCTCTCCGGCTGCGGAGCGCGGGCTTCAGCAGCTGTGGCGCACGGGCCCAGCAGCCCCGCGACACGCGGGATCCCCCCGGACCGGGGATCAAACCCGCGTCCCCTGCACCGGCAGGCGGATCCCCAACCACTGCGCCACCAGGGAAGCCCCTCGGATACAGAGTTTTAAAAAGTCTAACATTAGAAAATATTCTAAGAAAGGGGGAAGCAGAATTTAAATCACTATGTAAGGTTTACCGGCAAATATGAAGTTGCTTAAGTTCTTTCAGACTTATTGAGATATGATTGACATATGACAGTGTATAAATTTAAGGTGTACAGCATGAAGATTTCTTACATATTCTATGAAATGATCACCACAATAGTTTTCATTAACATACATTACCTCATATTGTTACCAAAATAAAAGGGTTTTTTTCCTTGTCCTGAGAACTTTTAAGGTCTACTCTCTTAGCAACTTTCAAATATGCCATAAAACAGGGTTAACTATAGATGAACCTTGGGGGCATTATGCTTAGTGAAACAAGTCAGACAGAGAAAGACAAATACTGTATGATCTCACTTACATATGGACTCTTAAAAAAAAACAAAACAGAACCGGTTTGCAGGGCAGAAATAGAGACACAGATATAGAGAACAAACGTATGGACACCAAGGGGGGAAAGCGGCGGGGGAGGGGTGGTGGTGGGATGAATTGGGAGATTGGGATTGACATGTATACACTTATGTGTATAAAATGGATAATGAATAAGAACCTGCTGTATAAAAATATTAAATTAAATTAAATTTTAAAATTAAAAAAATTTAAAAATATAAAAATAGATACCACCTGTGATGGTCAATAAATAAATAAATAAATACATAAATAAAATTGGGGCAAAAAACAAAACTCAGAAAAAGAGATCAGATTTGTGGTTACCTAAGGTAGAGGGTGGGGGAATTTGATGAAGGTGGTCAAATGTACAAACTTCTAGTTATAAGATAAATAAGGACTGAGGAAGTTGATTAAGTTTTGCGGTGATTTTCATTTTGTCCTTTCTCCCGTGTCTCATTTCACTAAGCTTTAAATCAGAGACTACCTTGTGAAATGCAGTGGACTAAAATTAGTGCAACAGCGGCCAAATCACAGGACTAAATAAAAAAGTAAATAAAAACCTATTCAATAACATCTGTTCCCAGACATCCAAACCTGAGTAGCTCCTACCAGCTTGATCGATTGTGGGTATCCAAAGAAGCTGTTTGGTTCATCCCACAGGAAGGAAACCAGCACGTCCAGAGGGAACTTCTCTGGTGCTGAGTTTGCATGAGGCTGAGCACTGTGGGTGGATAACAGCCAATCAGGTGGGGAGAAGTGAGCAGGGTGAGCAGGAAGAGCTGCAGAGAATCAAGGACTGGAAAGCAACACGGCAGGAAGCAGATGAAATATCAGAGGAGACCGGGTTCAGGGACCTTGCAAAATTTATAGAGAATGGAGACAAATTTTCAAATGAGTTGCACTACAACTGAAACATGAAGGATAGAGTCCAATAAAGCGTGGAAACTAAGAGGAAAATGAGGGTGACACAGGCATTGGGTTAACACAGCAATGCAGGTCAGGGTAGCGGTGGTTGAGCTCCAGTAATGGAAATCATAATTTGGGTGTGCAGTGTTTATTATAAGTTGGCTCCGGATTCAAAGGTATTAGGAGTTGGTAGAGAGCCTTTGGGCCAAGGAGCTGAGGTCCTCAAAGATTAGAGATTAAAGAATACAGAGCCACATCTCTCAAAGAGATTGCTATTTGAGTTTGGGTCTGAGCTGTTGGTGGTTCTCCAACTTTTATACGTACTAGAGTCAAAGTGGTGGGAAGTGGGGGAGCTTGTTTAAAATACAACCCAACCCAGAGATCCTTTTTCAATAGATATTAGGTAAGAATCCAGGAATCTGTATATATAACCAGCATTCTCGGCCATTCTGATGAGAGTCAGCTGCTAGCACAGGTGCAATGTGGTGCCAATTAGAAAAAAGCGCCTCCTCTGGGTGGACAAATTTAACAAGCTCTCCTTCCCCAGATCCCATACACTCCTGCCAGAGAGCACCTCGTAGCCAGCAGGGCTGGTGGAGAACAAATTACACAGCCTCCTTCAGTGGCCCTGATTCTTTAAAGGGGGTCCTTGAAATGCAATGTGCAAAAAAACCTACTTTAATTCAACATTTCCTAAACTGCCCTGATAGTAACAGCATCCTGGGAACTTATTAAAATGAGAGCTCCCTGGGTCCCACCCTAAGCCTACTGAATTAGACTCTTCAAAGGCAAAGGTTGAGAATTAGTATTTTTAACAAGTGCCTTGGTCACTGTTATCCTCATAGACGTTGGGAAGCACTGATTTAGGGGAAAATAATACACCAGACCAACCTTTGTCATTGGCGTGTTCTCTCACCTGGGGAAATCAGAGGCATCTTTCCACTCCACATCTTATTGCTTCTCAGCATGAAATAGAAAGGCATCACAATACGGACAGAAGGGCAGACTTGAAAAAGGTTCAGGAAGTTCAAAATGAAGGACGATAACAAGCTACACGTTTTCATGGAAGAAGAAATTGGGACCATTTCCTTGCAGTTTGGGGCTTAAGCAGCTGTAATCATGGGGTTTACACACACAGTGTCTCTTTCCATCTGTCATATTCTGCAAAATGAAGTGAATGCAATGTTACCATGTCATCACCCCTACATATTTTTAATACTTTAAGTTGTTGTAAGCTTATTTGATAAAATTTATTCAAAAAATTAGATGACATATGTCTCACTGTTTTCACTTTCATTTTATAAAACAATACCAAAATACAAGCAGGCATACCTCGGAGATATTGTGGGTTCAGTTCCAGACCACCGCAATAAAGCGAGTCGCATGAATTTTTGGTTTCCCAGTTCATATAAAAGTTATGTTTACACTATACGATAGTCTATTAAGTACGCAATAGCATTGTCTAAAAAAACAATGTGCATTCTTTAATTTAAAAAATACATTATTGCTAAAAAATGCTATCATCTGAGCCTTCAATGGGTCATAATCTTTTTGCAATAGTAACATCAAAGACCACTGATCACAGATCATTATAAAAAATATAATAACAATGAAAAAGTTTGAAATAGTGCAAGAATTACCAAAATGTGACACAGAGACATGAAGTGAGCAAAGGCTATTGAAAAGATGGCACTGACAGACTTGCTTGACTCAGGGTTGCCACAAGCCTTCAATTTCTAAAAAAAGAAAAAAAAGAAAAAAAAAAGCAATATCTGTGAAACACAGTAAAGCAAAGTACAATAAAATGAGGTATGCCTATAATCCGTCTGTCCAGAAAAGAACAAAAGATTGTCTAAATAAAAATGTTAGAAGTGAAACTCTGATTTAAGTATTCTTATTTCTTAAATACAACAGCAGAAATGTAAATAAAATACGTGCTTTAAGAGACCGGTAATTTTCATATGATGACCAAATCCCTATAATGTGAAACTTTATAGGATAAAAATCCTACAATGTGTGTAGTCTGGAGTTACAGTACTCATCTGTGTCTTATTCTTCTGAAACTGAAAAAATAAATCTCCATTATGGTGACCTAGGAAAGTTAGAGTCTGTTCTTAAAGATATTCTGGCCAAGAACTGGATTAGTAATGGGTAGATGGTTGTAATATGAGTCAGGATAACTTTGGGATGTTTCTGGCTTGTATTTGTGATCATCTAGGGTTCCTGATTATTTGATGGTCTAATGACCACTCCTAACCAGGCCTGGGGATTTGGTTAACATCCTCAGGTCTTGTGTCCTTCCAGCAGACTTAACAAATTGATTCCTCGTGAATGTCCAGATCTGTTTTTGAAGGGGGTACCCATGCTGTGACTATTTGCTAAAAAGTGATAAACATGAAAATCCACATGAAAAGACCATCCTAAGTCAACAGATGCGCTTTTCAGAAAGACAGAATTCTTTGTGAGCAGCCAATAGCAACCTTGCCAACTATATGATTAAAAAGCCACAGGTTTGAGTGACTAAACTGTTTATAGAATACGGGTGCCATAGAGACTGGAGATGTTGGAAAAACCTCAGTCATGGTTCCTAGGGTGTGGTGCTAAGAAACTTGTCCATGATCTCTGACACTGCTGGAAGGAGGAAACAGAACAGGGACTTGCTTCTCCCCATACTTAGCAGCAGTTTCCTTAACATTTAGATCAGTTTCTCTGAGAAATAAATTTAAACCTTTTTTCTTTTTGTTCATAATCAATATTCTCAAATTGAAAATAAAGAGCATTTATGCTAGAGTTGGTTTTTAAGGCATGTATTTGTTTCAAAGGCATTTGGGGTTGCTCTACCTTAACTCATTGTGTCGCAGGTGCTTGCGTGTTCTGTCACTGCCCCATGTCTGTATATGACTCAGTTTACATGTGCCTTGGAGTGTGTACTGCCACAAAACCAGTAGTGGGCCTGAATCAGCACATATTATACTTGTAAAAATGGATACTGACTTCTGAACTACACATAGAGACTAATAGCTACTGCCACAGTTACCCACTCTAAACAAGTTGCATGTGCTGTTAAAACAATAAATCAAAGCTGGATCCTTTAGAAAGTCTGTGAGCTTGGGAGCTCTATTAGTGAGAAAATTAACAAGTAGTATCTGTTAGGGAGTATTTAGCTTTGGGCTGGCTTTCAGGTGTAGTTTGCCTTACATTGTGGTAACACTGTCTTTACCCAAATACTTTCCCCTTCCCCCTTTCTGCACTCCACAAACTACCAAAATTCATGCAAGATGAATGCATGAATAATGCTGAATTATTCAGGTAACCTGAATAATGCTGTAAGTATTCAAGAAATTGAATTTGTAATTTTAATCCTCCTGAGAAAGAACTATCCAGACCCAGATATTTTTCACTGTAAAATTTTACCAAACATTCAAATAATGAACACTGACTTTATACAATCTCTTTCAGAAAGAGGAGGGAATACTTCCCAACTCCTTTTACAAGGCCATTATTACTCTGATACTCAAACCAGATAAAGACAACACACACACAACTGCAGACAAATAGTTCTTATGCAGTTAGATGCAAAAATCCTCAACATAATTTTAGCAATTCAACAAGGTATAAAAAGACTAATACACCAAGACTAAGTAGAATTAATTCCAGGAACATAAAGCTGGTTCAATACTCAAAAATCAATCAATGTAACCTACCATATCAATAAGCTAAAGAAGAAAAATCATATGGTCGTATTAACTGATGCAAAAAAAAAATCATTTGACAAAATTCAACTTTGACTCATGGTAAAAACTCTCAGTACAATGAGAATAGAGGGAAACTTCCTCAACCTCATAAGGAGCCTCTGCAAGAAGTCTACAGCTAACATTATATTTAATGATGAAAGACCGATTGCTTTCCCTATAAGATCAAGAACAAGGCAAGGATGCACACTCTCACCATTGTTCCTCCACATTGTACTGGAAGTTCTAGCTATGATAATAATACAAGTAAGAAGAATAAAAGGAAGCAGATTAGAAATGAAGAAATGAAACTATCTCTATTTGTAGACAACAGAATTGTCTACATAGAAAATGCCAAGGAATCTACAAAAAAAACTCCTAGAACTTAAAAGTGAGTTAAGTAGTCACAGGATACAAATCAACATACAGAAATTGTTTCTATACACTAACAATGAACAAGTGAAAACTAAACTAAAAAATGCAATACCGTTTACAATTGTACCCCCCAAAATGAAATACTTAGGTATAAGTCTAAGAAAACATGTATTAGATCTAGATAATGAAAATTACAAAATGCTGAATAAAGAAATCAAAGGAGACTTCAGTACTTGGAGAGACATACATGCTCAAAGATAGGAAGACTCAAAGTAATAAAGATGTCAATTCTTACAAATTGACCTATAGGTTCAACACAATTCCTATCAAAATCTCAGCAAGGTTTCTTATAGACATAGAGAAGCTTATTCTAAAATCTACATGGAAAGGGGAAAAGCCCTAGCATGGCCAAAACAATTTTGAGAAAGAAGAACATATTGGGAGAAATAACTTCCCAAGATTAAGGCTTACTACATAGCTACAGTAACCAAGACTGTGGTACTGGCAGATACAAAGGCACATATAAATCAGTGGGACAGAATAAAGACCCAGAAATAGATCTACACAAATATGGATTCAATTTATTTTTGACGAAGGGGAAAGAACGATTCAATGGAGGAGATATAGCCTTTTCAATAAATGGTACTGGAGCAGTTGGACACCCATAGGCAAAAAAACAAAACAAATTAAAAAGCCTATATCTTAAACCTCACACCTTATACAGAATTTGACTCAGTATGGAGTTAAATGTAAAATGTAAAACTATAACACTTCCAAGGGGGAGAAAAGGCAAACTTTGGGAATGAGGACTAGATGAAGAGTTCTAGACTAAATAATAAATGCATAATTCATAAAAGGAAAATTAATAATTTGGACCTCATCAAAATTAAACTTTTTTCTTCTGTGACAGACTCTGTTAAAAAGATGAGAAATAAAAATTATCAACTGGAGAAAGTATTTCTAATCACACATCCAACAAAGGACTTGCATCTAGAATAAGTAACTCTCAAAACTGAACATTAAAAAAATCCAATTAGAAAATGGGCAAAAGAAATAACTAGACATTTCACCAAAGAGGATATACAGATGGCAAATAAGCACATGAAAAGATGTTCAATATTATTACTCATTAGAAAAATGCAAAGTAAAACCATAATGAGATATCACTTAGCAGAAACGCTAAAATTTTTCAATGGTGATAACACAAAATTCTGGAGAGGACGCAGAGACACTGTATCACTCGTACATTGCTGATGGAAAAGTTAAATGCCACAGCCACTCTGGAAAACTGTTTGTCAGTGTTTTATAAAACTAATCATGCAAATACCCTGCAGGCCAGCAATTATTCTCAAGAACAGAAACTTATTTTCACGAAGAACTTCAAACATGTTTACAGCAGTTTTATTCATAGTAGTCAAAAGCTGGAAATTAACCAAATGTCCTTCACTGACTGAATGGGTAAACAAACTGGTACATGCATGCCATGAAATAAAAGTTATAAACTATTGATACATGAAGTAAGTTGGATGAACTTCAAAGAAGTTTTGCAGAGTGGAAAAAAATCTCAAAAGGATACATATTGTAAGATACTGTTTATGTAACATTGGGGAAATAATATAACTGTAGAGATGGAGAACAAATTTGGAGTCACCAGGGATTAGGGATGGGGGAGGAAAGATAGGTGTGGCCATAAAGGGGTAATATAAGGGAGTCTTGTGGTGATAGTAAAGTATCTTCTTCCCCTTCCCCTTCCTCTTCCCCTTTCTCTTCACCTCCTCCTCCCCTTCTTCCTCTTCCTCTTTCTTCCTCTTCTTCTTTTTTGAAATATAGTTGACATACAGATAGTAAAGTATCTTGATTGTGGTGGTGGCTACAAGGAGCTATACACGTGATCAAATTGTATAGCACCACACACACACACACACACACGCACACACACACACACACACACAAATACCTGCATGGTTAGCTCGAATAAAATTTGTGGATTATATGAATGTCAATTTCCTGGTTTTGATATTATGCTCATATAAAAACTTGCTGTAGTTATTCAAGATGTTTGCATTGGAAGTTGGATGAAGGTTTCACAGGACTTCTCTGTCCATTTCCTTGCAAATTCCTTTGAATGTATATATATTTCAAAATAAAAAGTTTTAAAAAAGTAATAGGCAAGATGGGCAAGAAATAAGTGTAACTGGTGCTTTCACACCATTTCGAGGGCAGTTTAAAGAGACACAATCTTTTTGGAAAACAACTTGGCACATTCTTTCCCAAAACTTTTACCTAGAAGTCTCCATTTTGGGACCTCTAAGGAGATCATCTTAAATAAGAAAAAAACTATACAGAAGAAGAAATTTTTCATGGTGTTAACTTGTAGTAACAAAAAATATCAGGTGTTGGTAAAAGAACCAGGGAAGACTTTCCACAGAAAGCAAGGTAGACAGTTTCAATTAGGAAGTTAAAAAAATTTTTTTGAATTCCTTGCTTCACATGTTGCAGGTGCATAAAACGATATGAGGGTGAAAGAGTGTCTTCTGAATGCGGTCTTTGAAGTCATTGGTGATCTTAGTGCAAGCAGTTGCAGTGGAAATGTGAGAGCCGAATCAAGATGCTTGAGGATGTAGAAGGAAGAGAAAGATTCAAGGGTGTTTTTATGAGGAAACTATGGTAGGCAGAATAATGCACCCAAAGATGTCCACATTGTAGTCCCCAGAACCTGTGAATATAAGTTATATGACGAGAGAATTGAGTTTTCACATAGAATTAAATTAGCTAATCAGTGGACCTTAAAATAGGTGAGTAGCCTGGATCACTCAGGTGTGCACAATCTAATGATGATTTAAAAGCAAGAGAGGAAGGAAGAAGAGGTCAGAATCAGAGGGAGATGTAACCACAGGAGAATGGTCAGCGAGATGTGACGTTGCTGGCTTCAAAGATGGAGGTAAGGTGTCACAAGCTATGAAATGTGGGTGACCTCTAGAAGCTAGAAAAAGCAAGGAGACGGACCCATCCCATCTCCTTGTTTCACCACTAGAACAGTAAAACAAACCTGTGTTGGACTTTTAACCTATACAACAACACAATAATAAATTTGTGTTGTTTTAAGTCACCAAAAAAAAAAAAAAAAAAGAAAATCAGCTGCAATCTAATTTTCCAGCACAAGTGGAAGGATTAATGACATCAAGAGTGGCCATCTAACCAGTGAACTAACACCTGTCATTAAGTGCGTTAAATGTGATGGTTAAAAATACAAAGCAGCAAAAGGAAAAATGCATGTAAGTTAATAAAGAGGACAAAATCAGGATGCCAAATAGTATGCATTACATTTATGCAAAAAAAAGGAAATGGAAATATATAAGAATGATATATATGTTGGTATGATGAAAATTTGGGACTTTTTGCTTTTCTGTATTTTCTATGCTTTTAAAATATAGTGGTTTTTTTAACTCAAAATAAACAAATAAAATTCCACCCACCCCCAATTTTTAGACTATTTATCACTTAGAGCAAACTCAAGTGCATAGTTTTTGGATAACACCACGGCTCTGGGTTCTTGGTAGGAGGAGTAGAGGGGGCAAGCTGGAAAGTGCACCTTTCGCAGTTGCCTGTTTTTAAATTTGGTCTGGGATCAGGCCTACATCAGAAGGAAGATTCTATCTTCTACTTCTCATTTCACAGGGCTCAGAACTCAATTTACAGCTATTAAAAATCATGATTTCAGCTATGCAATGGGTAATCTATGCCATGTGAGCTGGTCTGGGTCCCTAATCATCACTCATTACATTGTTTCTGAATTCTAAATCACTGTCAACAAACTCGGAAAGAATCTTTGTAACACTGTTGATGGGAATGTAAAATGGTGTAACCACTATGGAAAACAGTATGGAGCTTCCTCAAAAAATTGAAAATAGAACTACCACATGATCCAGCAATCCCACTTCTGGGTATATATCCTAAGGAGATGATTCACTATCTCGAAGGTATATCTACATCCCCATGTTCATTGCAGCATTTTTTACAATAGCAAAGATATGGAAACAACACAAATATCCCTCAACAGATGAATAGATAAGGGAAATGGTATATACATACAATGGAATCTTATTCAGCCTTAAAAAAGGAAATCCTACCATTTGCAACAGCATGGAGGACATTAAGCTAAGTGAAATAAGTCAGTCACAGGAAGACAAATAATGATAATGCCACTATATGAGGTATCTAAATAGTCAAATTCATAGAAGCAGAGAATGAAAAGGCGGCGGGATGGGCGATGGGAAATGGGAAGTTGTTCAATGGGTACAAACTTTTAGTTACATTAAGATGAATAAATTCTGGAGATCTGCTCTACATCCTAGTGCCTATGCTTAACATATGGTGCTGTGCACTTAAAAACTTATTAAGAAGGCAGATCTCTTGCTAAGTGTTCTTACTACCACCAAACAAAACAAAATGAAACAAACAAACAAAAAACAAGCAAGGGGACACAAGAAATCTTTCGGAGGTGATGGCTATGTTTATTATCTTGGTTGTAGTGATGGTATCACAAGTGTATGCATATGTCCAAACTCATTAAAATGTATACATTAAATATGTGCAATTTTTAATATGTAAAGTAACCTCAAGAAATTGAAAAAAAGAGAATAGAGCACTCCTTTTCCTGGGCAATAACATATGATGGCTACTTTCTGTTCTATGTTGGCAATAAGAATCTTGCCTATAGGATATCCCTAGTATAAGCAGATGTGTCATACAATCTTCTGGATGCAAATCTACTGATGATTTATAATAAACAAACATTAATGATAATGTTAGCCTCTCTTTAAATTAATGCTTTAATATGAATCCCACACTCTTTTTTATGTGTTTTTATATGACTGATAAACACAAGTATTGATCCCTCCCAACGCCATAAAAATCAAATACAATTGGAAAGCATCACATGTGACTGCAGCTAGGACCATGAAAATTCACTGGGTGTTATAAATCTCGATATTTGCCTGGAAACAAGTCGGTTGACTAGGAATGGGTGTCTGGCAGGATCAGTGCCTACAGTACTCTACTTTTGCTTCACAGAATGTTGCAATTTGTAAATACATCTTCATCTGTGTAATTGTTTAATGTCTCCCTCCCACTCAATTTGAAACCCCAAGAGGACATGGTCACATCCCTTTCCTTCACTCCAATGGCCAAGTTACTTAACAGACTGCCTAGCTCATGGTACCTGATGAATATGAGCTGAAATAATAAATGTGAGGGTACAAGTAGGTATGATATTCTTCAGGCTATCAGAGTAGAGAGGAAAAAACGAATATTTATAAGAACCAGTTATGTGCTAGGCACTGTGTATAATTCTTATGACAATCCTCAAGCTAGTTATTATAATTGCTTTTGAAATAACCAAACTGAAGTTCAGAGAGGTTGAACCACTTACCCAGGGTTACACAGTTTAAGGTTTGTTGACCTTAAATACTTTTTTTTCTATATCTCACTGCACCTTAAGCTCTGCTGAGAGGAGAGGATGTAATGACAAAATCCCCTTTAGAAGGGACTGGAAAATAATTGCAGGGTCATCTGTGGAATAAGCTTAATGGAGAAAAGAGACCAAACTAGTAAATATACATTTTACGAAGTCCTTGCCTACAAGGTCCACGTATCAGGGGACCAGTTGCTGTGTTGAGGCTGCACTCCAACCCCACCAGGTAGGTGAGGAAGTGACAGAGAAACCCATAGCCCTAGAAGCACTGTCTTTGGAGAAGACCTTCTCTCATGAGGTAGCACGGAATGTTACTGACCCCACAGTAAAGTTGTCCACTGGATTTTTTGTTTGGCGACTCTCCTGAATCCCATTTTGGTTATAACATAGCAGCTTTAAAGGCTGCCTGAAGAATTCTTGATGATCTGAGCAGCTAAAATATTTCAAATCTTCTGCAAAACCCAATATCAGATTTACTGTTACATCTCTATATTATCCCCAAGCACATCTCCTTAAAATAAATTGATTGTAGTGCCACTTATACTCTATTAAGGAACAAAGGACCAGTTGCCTCGACAAGACCTGCCATGCTCATTCCTTCAACAAAGTCTTCTGTGCCAGGTGTTGTGCCAGATGTGGGAACTCAAGGCTAAAGAACACAGTCACTGTCTTTGTGGAGCTAACACTTCAAGTCGTTATAAACAATAATCAAACTTTGATCAAAATTCCCTGAATAAAAGTCCAACCAAGAGGGCTTCCCTGGTGGCGCAGTGGTTAAGAATCCGCCTGCCAATGCAGGGCACTTGGGTTCGAGCCCTGGTCCGGGAAGATCCCACATGCCGCGGAGCCACTAACTGAGTGCACCGCAACTACTGAGCCTGTGCTCCAGAGCCCGCGAGCCACAACTGTTGAGCCCAAAGCGCTGCAACTACTGAAGCCTCCCACCTAGAGCCCGTGCTCCGCAACAAGAGAAGCCACCGCAGTGAGAAGCCTGAGCACCGCAATGAAGAGTAGCCCCCGCTCGCTGCAACTAGAGAAAGCCCGCGCGCAGCAACGAAGACCCAGTGCAGCCAAAAATAAATAAATATTAAAAAAAAAAAAAGTCCAACCAAGAACTAGGAATGAGAATTACTTAACTCCATAGTTGACAAACATTTTTTGGGGGGGCTGTGCTGTGTCTTCGTTGCAGTGAGAGTGCTCTTCATTGCAGCGCGTGGGTTTCTCTAACTGTGGCTTAGTTGCCCCTCGGCATGTGGGATCTGAGTTCCCAGATCAGGGGTCGAACCCTTGTGCCCTGCATTGGAAGGTGGATTCTTAATCACTGGACCACCATGGAAGTCCTTTTTCTTTTTCTTTTTCTTTTTTTCTTTTCATTATTGTTTACATGAAGAATTAGAGAGAAAATTAATCGAATATATTATGTTCCTTGAGGAGAGAACAGATTTCTCTTGGCAGGCTAAATTCCTTCTGTTTCCCTTGAAAACCAATGGAAGCAAAAAGGCAATGGGAAGAAGGGGTAGTAAGGATTTATTTGGCTAAACATCCTGTACTGCTTGTTCATTTCCAAGAGATAGCACAATATGTATTAAGCCACATGGGTTGAACGAAATTCCTCAGATAGTTTTTAGATAATTATATGTTAAATGCAAACCAATTCTGTCTTTGAGTTCTATTTCATAAGGGCAAAGTATGGTTTATAAGCTGCTCAGACATCAAGAAGCTCCTACAACTACATTTTGATGAGTTGAGTGTAAGTGAATCAGAAACATACGGATTTCATTTGCTTTGTAATGCATATGAGCTCAAAAACCAAGTGCAACCATGGTTGTCAAAACATGTTCTGGGAAGAACTTGGTACAGTGTTTCTCTCAACCAAACCCGGTGAAATTCTTTTCATTTGTATTCTTAATGAATTCTACGAAAAACATGGCACAGCACTGAATTTTATTTTTCCCCTTTTTAATGTCTCATTTGAGGATATCCCTTATTTTAAACTTTGGGCTTTATGGATGACTATTGCATTGCTTATGATTTTCTACTGAATACATGAAACTAAAAAAAAGATTCTGTGCTCAGATTTGCTAATTTATGTGGAAGTGAAGTTGACTATATTTCATTTAGGGGTTAATGGGTGGGTGGGAAAATAAAATTTTATTTATATAAAATCAACTATTGTGTTGAAAAAAGGAGGTTCAATAATGTGGATTTTGCTATATTATCCCTAAGTTTGCTGTACACTTACATATCTGAATTTTTCCTACATATTGATTTAATTGACTATTCTTTCCAACTGAAAGCTCTTGGAAAGCGGACTGTGTACATTTTATCTGCTTATATGGTGTTTAAGAAGCTCCGTATTTCTCTATGAACTGGATGATGACCAATGCAATTGTATTAAGAGAATTTTCAAAGCATTATAAGGCTTACTGAAGGAAAAAAAAGCTCAAATAATTATTCATTTATTACAAAGTTTGTTTTATTAAGTGCCAAATATATGTCAGCTGTGCTTCAAAATTGCATAGTGTTACTCCTTTTTATTAACTAAAAGGAAAAAATTTGCCTGTGTGTGTATCCTTTATTATTTTTAGAAAGGTCTACTTTTTTCCCAGAGAAGTGTAAGAACACAATGTTCTTTTTTTTTCAGTTTTATTGAGATATAATTGATATTCAGCGCTATATAAATTTAAGGTGTACAGCATAATGATTTGATTTGCATACATCATAAAGTGATTATCACAATAAATCTAGTGAATATCCATCATCTCATATAGGTTCTAAATTAAAGAAATAGAATTTTTTTTTCTGTGATGAGAACTCAGGATTTACTAGTCTCAACTTCCATATGTAACATACAGCTGTGTTAATTATATTTGTCATGTTGTACGTTACATCAAAACACAATGTCCTTGAAATGATTTTTATAGCTAAATCTATGGTAACAGCAGATTAAATATAATTTTTATATTCAAACCCATGTAGAGGTGTCATAGCATTCCCTTTTGCACTCACAAAATCAAGTTACCACTATTAAGATTTAATTTAAGGAAAGTGGTTTAGCCCCTTATATATTTCCCTAGAAACATTATTTGATGTTAGCCTAACATTTATTTTCAGGATCTCATTAAACTAGAGCTAACAGTGTAAAGGAGAGAATTTGTCATCAGTGGGTCTCTGCATAAGAAAGCATGTATCAATCAATTTTCACTGCAAAGTAAAGGAGCTGTTACAGTGGAGGATTACTGGACTGAATGTCAATATTATGACATAGTATGAGTGTGTTTCGTGTTTGGTAATTGCAATCATTGTTGCTTTTGTTGTGGTCATCCATTTACAATGCTTGGTGTCAGTCTATTTATCTCTTGTAAAAATAAAATACAGTGTGTGTGTGTGAAAAAAAATAAAATAAAGTTAGTATAAAATATTGGCAAAAAAAAAGAAAAGAAAAGAAGGCATGTATCACCCTGCACCACGCCATCGTGACCATCTGCTGGGATGAAGTGTATACTGTACATGGAGCAAAACCAGATTAGCCTCTGGTCATTCCAGCTAGTGGACATTTACAGTCTGTTTTTCACTTAGGTGTTTGCCTAAGAGCAGAAGCTTGAACTAAGTTATCACAAGAATTGCCCAACATATCAAGCATGTCAACCAGTTTTTGACACCTACGTCAACACCAGAGAGAAAGCAATGATTGCAGCTCTCCAGCTACACCCCTCCACACACCCCCTCCACACACCCCCTGATACCACTAATCACAGGGCTGCCAGATGGGAAAGATGAGCCAACAATTCAGCCTTGCTTTATTTTCACCTAAGTTGTATTAAAAGCTTTGCCTTTTGTATAATATTCTCTATTAACCTCACCTAACCATAGAGACATAACCTAACCTCTCCCAACCATTGAGAAGGCATCGTTTTAATCCCTTAGAGAAAAATTAAGCAGTACATTGGAGATAGATAAAGCAATGTTCGAAAATTTGTCTTTTCTAATAACGTACGCCATGTGCTTTATCTTTTGTGTTTGTACAGGTTTTTGACACATTTCATTTAGTTGACACATGGTTTTGGCAAATGCCTAGTCATTGCCTTTCTGTCTCTCTACCTACACTTCCACTCACATCTCTGTTTGAAATCACAAGGTTACAGGGCAAGTTGTCCTAAGTATTGAAATCCTGTATTTGTCTAGTGGTGAAGCGTGTTTGAGGCAAGTACTACTTTCCTGCCAACTGCTTCAGCCTTGACCCACAGGACACCTGCCCCCTTTATTACGAGAGCAGTGATGCATTGGTGGTGGACCTCTCCTGACATTTACATTCTTCCCTGAAGTCAAGACGTCCAGTTGACTGGGGAAATTCCAGAGAATTTTCCTACATTACATATAGGCAGAGTCATGGGATTTGCTTTGAGAAGCAAAATGATAGCGAAAAAATTATAATATTCAGTTTGGGTATCTCCCCACCCCCAGCTCTACCACTAACTAGGGCTATGACTTTAGGAAAAGACATTTAAATTACTTAGGTCCCCATTTTTGTGAAGAATGGAATAGCTGTGCTGGGTCGTGCCAGAAACCCACTTCAACTCTAGCTTTCAATGGTTCTATGACAACAGTATAATTTACCAATGGACAGAAAGAACACTGAAGAGCAAAAATATAAATCCCAGGTTCTCCACTGTCCTATAATACATTTGGTTGCATTTGCTTTCTTTTCCTGGAGGTAATAGTAGAACCATAGCATAAAAATAATCTTAAGATGTTATCTAACTCATGCTTGGGAATATCCACTCACCTTCTCGCATACTTGTAAGCACATACTTGTAAGCACATTGAAAATGCTGCAGATTTCATTTGTTTTATCACCAGTGAAGTTCTATGGGAGAGTATGGGTCAGATAAAAATGCACATATAGGTTTTTCTTCTTTGATGATTTTATTTCTTCTCACAATCAATCCTAAAAATGGATTGACTGCCCAAGAATGATTTACTTAAAAATAAAATAAGCAAAACATCTAATTGCAAGCCATAAGTGTAGAAAGGGAACACAACACACGAACATGAATATAGAATATCAATCAGTATGTGTTGGGACAAATGAATCTGAAAGGTGATTTTGTATAAGCAGCTACAAAAGAGAAGGAAATAAGAAAGATACTGAAGAATATCTGAAAATGCTTTTATTAGACCAGCAATCCCATCACCACTAGTGCCCAGGACACTGTTTATCATAAAACATTGCCAAAGAGTAAAAGAAAGCCATGGAAACTCTCATACCATTAAAAAAAAAAAAGAACAAGTGCAATAACACTTCTGGTGAACCTATTTCCAGAACAAGCACAAAATAATACCTTCTAGTATAAAATTGATTCGTTTTATTGCTAAAGACAGAGAAGAGAACAAAATAAAAGATATTAAAAGTTGTACTTCTTAGAGAGAAAAAAATAGGCAAGCCTCAGAGATACGTCAACAAGCTTAGCAAACCAGCTACAAAATTAAAGGTAAATATTACACTCAAAGAGAAAACAGAATTAGCTCCTCCCCCAAATCTCTTTACTAAATGACACCAGTGAAGGGCAAATATTACAAAGGCACTGTATCTTATTCAGGGGTTAGGTTAAATAGGGTAGCATGAAGGCAAAGGAAAAGCATGACCCTTGGAAATCTCTTAGGATGGTGGTGGATGCCAAGAGTCACCTCATAGGAGGCAAACTATCTCTTACTTATTTCACAATTGGTTTTCCTCCAGCACTGGAACAGATCGCTACTTTGCTTAGCATTGGATGAGTTACGGATTGCATTTAGAGACCATGTCGTACAAAGTATATGTAACTTCAAATCACAGAGTCGTAACTGGTGCAGTGGAACGACAGATGATGTGGGATCTGAAAGCAGCTAAGGAATGACAAACAGACTCACAGCCCCTGTCTCATGCTTAATTGGGGGCATAAACACACTGAATGGAAGAACAGATGGAACTGTAGTGTGTACTCCTGTATTTCCTCAGCAGAATTAAATTCCAGTTGTGAGATACAGGATACTCACCCTGGTGGATGTAAGCCGACATCGTGGCCCCTTTTTAGAGTTGGGGCTACTCAGAGGCTAGAGAATAAGTGGAGTCTGGAGTCCTGGCCCAAGTTCATCTGACAGGAGATCCAGTGCATCTATGGACAACCAAGTAGAAATGTCTGTGTTGCCCAAGGGCATAATCAAAATGACTATTCTTAGAGCTGGCAAAACCTCACCCCGCACAGGTTCTTTGACCTGCAGAGTAAATCATCTGTTAAGAAAGGCCAAATGGAAGTCTCCTGAAAATGCCTCTACTGGCCACGGTAAGAAATCAAGAACCATGTCATATCTTGAACTGAATTGTAGGATGCAGGGGCTGTGAGCCCCGATATACCCTAATTTAATTTAACAAGTTAGCCTGCAACAGTGTTCGTGTTTAAAATACATGGGTCAGGGAATGACTTGGAAATCTGTGCTTCCCATTCCCACCACTTTGCCTATGCTGGGTCCTGGTTCCTGGGAGGGAGAGGGATCCTTCTATAAGGGGACAGAGCAAGGTTCCACTGAACCTTAAGTTACATCTTCTCCCTTGGCATTTTCAGCTTCTTCTTTCAGGTGACCAATAAGCAAAGAAAGAAGTTCTGATTAACGCGAGGATCCAGGGCTGCTATGACATAATGAGGACGGAGATGACAAGGTCCTTCATGTGCCTTTGTAGGGCTTTCTCTGGCTATTTCAGCCTGTTTGTCCATGTTCGAGGAGAGTTAATAGCCCCCAGGAGAAGCCCTGCATCAAAGGTGATGGAATTGATGTGTAAGTGTCCCATTTCCCTCTCCCTCAATGAGAGAATTCTGAGACACATCATCTACACTGTCTCCCAAAGGGTTAAGCGCCACTTGTCAACATGATGCTTTTGATAACACCCTTTATTAGTTTCCTTCCCTCCCCCATCTTAATTCCCTATCTCCTTATTCCTCCCATATAAATTTCTTGCAGTCAAATCCTTGTCTCATGTTGGTTTCTGGGGAAATCCAAGCTAAGATAGAGTCCTTGAAAATTGTCTTTTCTTTAAAGACATATTCATAACATTTTAAAAATACCATGCACACTTCAATAGCCATGGGGTAACACACATTACAGTGTCCTCATTATTTGCACCCTCATAATCGTGACCCAAAGGTACAAGAAAATTTCATCTGCATCATCTCTTTAAGGATCCAGGAAGTTGTACACTCATTTAAAAAACCAGTTAAAGTGCTTATTTACAATTATGTACATACACACAGATGTTTTAAATTTGGGTACTTAAGTGGACAAATTTCTGCTCTTTGAGAAACATGCCTATGCAGAACAGCTTGTTTACCCCTTGAATCTTCAGTGAGGTTGCTTTAAGGCTGTGTAAATTGTACTTTGCCTGAATCCCAGGGATGCTTTTCACATTGTTGTCCACAAGAATGGCACCTCCTGGGGTCATGCAGGGCACAACCGGCTGGAACTTAAGGGTATAAAACATACCCAGTTGTAAAATGAATGTTTACCCCCTTGGATATTACTGTCAAACTTTCATAAAAATAAAATGATGTGAAACAGCCTATCAAATTGAACCCCTCCCCCCAAAAAGGAAATGTTACACTGTGGATGTTGAAGTTACTTTTATTCAATGCAGTGTTCATTGTCCTGAGTTGCTTTATCTAATGCTGGAATGTACTCATTGCACCATATTTTAAAGCAGTATCCTCTATGAGTCTATATGCACCCCATAGTCTAATCACATTGGAACTAGATAAAGGGGCACTGTCAAATTCAATTTAGCCAAGATTGCCTCCTCAACAATTCTTCAAAGATTTTATTCACATAATTCATACAGGAGGATTAGAATATGCACTCAGTTAAAAATGATTACTTTGCTATTCTGATGATCATGCACAATCTTATTGCTAATAAACTCCTTTGTATAGTTTCCCACACGAACAAGTGGAGTTTCTCATGGGAAATACGCTTATGTAACTTTTTGAAAGAAATTTACACTAAACTTCGTATTTCCTTAAAAAAAAAATGTGAAACTGTACCTTAAAGGGAATAACGTACTGGAATAGTACAGACAATCAAATATCCACTATGCCTATAGTGAATGTGGTTTAAAAAATAACTTTAATAAATAATTTCAGTTGACTGCACGGTTATATGAGTAACCTTTAGAACAGATGTGGAAAATTGGCAGCCCTGCCTGGGGACTAATTCAGCCTGTATTTGTGTGTTGCCTATCTGGCTCAGTGTTTAAATTTTTGTATTTGAATGTTTTCTCAGTTCTATAGCCTCCTTCCCCCCACCCCACTATCGTCTGTTGCCCAGCTAGCCTCAAAGTTTGATGTTACCTGCCTGGCCTTGCTGGGAGGCTGAGATTGCAGCGTTAGAAGTGGGGTCCCAGTAGATTTTCCTAAGACTCATCCTTAGATGTATTTAATAATAAATGGGAACGTATTTTTGTATACTTTTAATAATTACCACTTACCTACATAGGCTGTGAAATGACTGAGAATTTAAAATTAAAATGTTGTAATTTCAAGATTTTTTTCTTCTCTCCTATTTTTCTTCTGCTAGTTATTTTTTGCTCTAAGTTTCCATGAACTGTAAGAAGGCTAGAAAGAAGGTCAACACAGGGGCCAACAGAAAGGAAAGCAGTATGATCATCAGACTGAGGTCCTTTCGGCCAGTTAACAGGTCATGGGTCACACTCTGGCGATGACTGCTGCTGACACAGGGAAGATGACCCTAAAGATAGAACTATTGTTGGAAGATTGTTTGGACAGATCAACCTGGCTTAAAAGTATCAGTTATTTAAAACTTTATTTTATTCGTTTCAATGTAATGTTAAAGATAATGCTACATTACGTGGTTTACACGCATAGCCTGAGGAATGAGTTAGATTTTTAACTTTAAATTGTATTTGGAACTGAATTTTAGATTGATGGGGTATGAACCATGCCAAACCTTAATGAGTGACTTAACTTGTTCACAGCGTTTTTGCTTACCTGTGTATCACCCTCACAATCTTTTGGAGAAGTTAAAGGAAGTATTATTATCCTCACTTCACAGGAAAAAGAAAGTGAAAAAAATGCAGTTGAGAACTTTTTGCTCAAAATCATACATTTAGCTAACCTAGCAACCAGTAGGATCAGTTTGTGTTTTTTTACTGCACATCTGTACGTAATTATATCTTTTTAGTTCATGATTTCTTCCTCAGAATTAAATTTTGGGAAAGATGAAAATGAAAACCCAGGCAGAACTGAAGTGCCTTCCAAATTAGGCCAGGATCCTACTCAGGTTCAGCCTGGCTGTACAAGCTCTCTCTCCAGATCCAAAAGCACAAAAGGGCAATTTCCCCTAAAGCTTCTGGAGAAAATGCACGCAGTTTCTAGTGCGGTCACATTTGATAGTAGAGACTAGGGAACAAGCCACATGAGAGCCAGCACTCTGAACTCTTCTATGTAACCGAGGAAGAACTCAGGTGTTCTTCCTGGGACGGAGTAAACCAACATTGACTTGTATGAAGAAACTCGGCGCACCAGACTGCTCATCATTAAAACAGACTCTGCCTCTCTGTCTAGGATACAAAAGGCACAAAAGACTGCTTAATTTGCTGAGAGGCACCAATTCGTGCCAATCCAAATATAAAAGTAAAAGAGGTGGGAGCTTTAAAAGTATACTCTCTGAAGCTCTCATCCCCTGAGGTCTTTAGGACAGGTTACCAACTCATAGAGCTTTTTAAGGGATGGATCTTTTAAGGGATGGAGCCCAAGCCAGACAGTAAAACATCAAAGTCATGCTAAGCAAGGAACCATCTGTCCCTCTCCCTTGCCCCCACCACCAGAGGTTAATTTGCTTTTCACTGTTTGACCTCCAAGTATTTAATTTTTTGATGAGGCTACACAGAAGCCCTGGGAGGTGGTAGATAGCAACATTTTCCACATGAGTATTTTGAGACCCAAGTTTTGCAACTTGGAATTCACAGCACCGTGCAAGAGGTGGTTGCTAAGTGGAAATTGGAATTTGGATATTTTTTCAGACTTGTGCAAGAACTTTTGAGTAAGTGATTCTACTCTAACTAAGCTTTATGAATATATGGTGTAGATGGTATGATCTGAAAGGTTTCAGGTCAGTATCTTAAAAGTCCAAACCTATCACCTACCCATTCACCATCGTTGCTTCATTCCTTTGGGACGAGGAGACTTCTTAATCAGGTAACCCTTTTCTTGCCAGAACTTGGAATTGCATCTGCTTCTCGAATTTCTCACCTAGGCGTTTTCTCTTCATATTGATGACGTCCTTTAGCTATCAGGCCTTGGGAACAAGAATAGGACTTACAAGAGGAGCATGGCTTCCCAGGGCCCAGAAAGAGGCTCAGGAGGAAGTACCAGGGAACTGACGGGGATGATTAGGTTCCAGTGAAGAGGTAAGGTTACTTGCAGGTAGGACTCCATCTATTCCCACTTTTTAGAACTGAAGTGTCCCCCTTCTATTTGATTGAGTGTATCCAGCGACATATTTTTAAAATGGAAGTTGAATGAATTTAACATGAAGAACTGTGACCCCCTAGGACATCACAAAACCAAGGCTGAGAAAAAATGCTGTCAAGTCAGCACTGCTGTGACCAGAGAAAGCAACCACACTCCTTTTCAACACAATTGTACTATCTGTTATTTTGTCTTAGAAATCACAGTAGTGACTAAAAAGGAAAAACAAAGTCAGAACCTGGAACATGGCAGAGTAAGTAAAACGAACCAACCATCCCAGTTTCCCTGGGACTGAAGGGTTTCCTGGGACATGGGACTTTTTGTGCTAAAACTGGAATACTCCTGGGCAAATCAGAATGGTTGGCCAAAGTAGATAGGTGGCAATTTAAATAAATACTGAGTTCTGTTCTTTACTTGGGTCGGACCCTCCATTCAAAGGTTTCCCCAGTGCGGGAGAACATTTCCTCAGCAAAAACACCATGCGGTGCCACTGTCTGGGAGCATACACTGGAGCACGCTTTCTGGAAACTTCATCAGAAGCAGGGTGAAGATCTGGCTGGCAACATACATGTACCTTTTATCCTAGCTTCAGGTCCTGAGTATGGTAAAGCCTGGAAGAAAGCAATGGGACAGAGAATGATGAAAAGCAGGCAAGAAGTCATCCTAGAGGTGACTGAGCCCATAGAGGCACAGGAGATGTGTCGACCCGAGTCCCTTCCAGGGCATGGCACTCACCCCAGCCAATGGTCTACACATTTACCCCAAGCCTCCTCAGTGCTTTCCCACCTCCTCCGTCCCAGAATGGCTTTATCTTTCTTCCACAGCTGCAGAAAAGCAATCTATCTGTCTTTCAAGGATCTTTTGAAATTCCACTTCTTCAGAAAAGGCTTCCTGACCACTTCTCTCCTTTAAGCTTCCACAGGGCTAATTTTCTTCTTCAGTTATTTGACGTTTTCCTACCGGTTGTGTCAATAGTTGATTTTCAATGTCTTATCCCCCTAGCTGGGTTGTGAAGGGGTAGATTATTCGTGCTTTTTAAAACATTTGTTGCATCTTGCTTAGCCCAGAACAGGCTTGTTGATTGTCTAAAGCAGCGCTGTCCAGTAAAATACAAGGTGAGCCACGTTTGTAACTTAACATTTTCTAACAGTCACATAGAAAAGAAGTCAAAAGAAACAGGTGAAAATAATTCCAATGATGTATATGGCCTAGCCCAAACATTACTTCAACATGTAATCCATGTGAAAGAATTATTAGTGAGCCATTTTTACATGACTTTGATTGTACGGTATTTGAAATTCAGGGTATATTTTACTCTTCAGCACATCTCAGTTCAGGTTAGTCATGAATCAAGCGCTCAAGAGGTGCACGTGGCAAGTGGCTACCATCTTGGACACGTGATAAGTCAAGAAGATATACTGATGGGGTCTGTACAAGATAGGAGTTTAGTTTGATTCTATAATCGATGAGAAGACACCATGAGTTGTTGAGAAGACTGCACTAACTTGTCTTAACATGATAAGGATAATATGGAACCTAAAAAAAAGAAAAAGATTCTGAAGAACCTAGGGGCAGGACAGGAGTAAAGACACAGACGTAGAGAATGGACTTGAGGACACAGGGAGGGGGAAGGGGAAGCTGGGACGAAGTGAGAGAGTGGCACGGACATATACAGACTACCAAATGTAAAATAGACAGCTAGTGGGAAGCAGCCGCATAGCACAGGGAGATCAGCTCGGTGCTTTGTGACCACCTAGAGGGGTGGGATAGGGAGGGTGGGAGGGAAACGCAAGAGGGAGGGGATGTGGGGATATATGTATATGTATAACTGATTCACTTTGTTATATAGCAGAAACTAACACACCATTGTAAAGCAATTATACTCCAATAAAGATGTTAAAAAAAAACATGATAAGGATAGAGATTAGGGAGACGGAGATTAGAAATCAAGAGAAAGAATTGTTTCTGTAATACAGAATCAACGGAGGAAGAGTAGCAGCACTTCGTGACTGATGGAACATAAAAAAAAGTAGAGGACAGAGCTGTAAATAACAATTTAAGGTTATTACCAGGAGAATGTATAACTTAAAGAGTACCAGAAGAATAGTAAGAAGAAAGTTGGAGAGAGGTATCAGTCTAAGGAAGAGATGGATTTTTCTTCAATCATATAATTTCAAGTACTTGCAAGTTTATCTCCCCAGAGACTCAGTTTGGAGCAAAGACAAGGTCTAACAAAGTAGCTTTTGGGAGAGATGCCATCAAGTTGGCCGAGCCTTAGGAATGGATAACAACTAAGATTGTGAAGGTGGATGAAGATTAAATGATTCAAGAATTTATTCTTAGGGGTTCCATAGTTAGCAAGGAGGACAAAAAGTTGTAAGGATGGTAGGAAGAAAATGAAGAGATCACAAAAGCCAAGGGGGAAAACAATTTCAAGACAAAAGGATAGAAAGCCAGAGAGAATCTGAGGCACTTGAAAACTGAGAAAAGTCCACTGGACATGGTTAGGAAGCCATCTCTGGAGCAGTGAGAACCTTTGACAAGGTGGAGGGACAGAGAAGGATTTACATCAGCTGAGCTCTCTCCTGACCCCCTCCCTGGTTTTCAGTCCTTAGAGCAACGGGCTGACTGAAGATGTTTGGATTGAGAAGGCTGACTTTTTTCAGCAGATACAGTCCCAGCAGGAATCCTGGCCGAAGGAAACAGAGACCAGCACGGAACGGGTGGAGCTCTGGGCGATTCTTGATTAATGGCCAATGTAAAGAAAACCCAGAAACAAGCAGAGTGGCAGGATGTAGGGAAATTCATAGGGAGAGCAGTGCAGAACTGAAAACCATTGCGAAACCATTATTTGGTCTTTGTTAAAAGACAAGTAGAAAAATACAAATTTAAAAGATAATTTGTCTTATAAGGGCTTATTGTATTTTTTTCAATATTTTATTGTTTATCTTAAGGGATGGGTAAATATGGAATGTGTGGAAAGTCACCTTTAATTTTTTACATGTTTTTGAAAGGGAAATGGAGAACAACAGTGGCCTGAAAGCACTTGAAACTCTAGTGGTCTGAACTCTGATCCAATATTTTTTTCTCCTTCAAGCCTATTTATTCAATTATAAAACAAGCTTCAATATCTAGTATCCAACCATTTTTTAAAAACTGGGAGATTTTAGCTTTGTCTTTGCTGAAATAGCTTGGGGATAATGGAGTCAAAGTTAGAACTAATAAGAATCAACTCATTCAGCCTTGATAGTTAAAGTAAATCCCTTATTCGTGGATATGAGACTTACTCTGGGTTGTATTTGCCAAGTGTAGGAGTACAGGGTGTGGAATTTATTGAGCTACAAAAGTCCCTTGAACTTTCCTGTAATTTCATAAAACCTTAGGAGTTCAGACATGCACAAATGTTTCTGAAATCTTTGGAAGACAACAACCTAGATTACTCCTTCTGCTGAAAATGACTAACTTGGATTTTCTGTTTCATTTCTTTTTTTTCTTTTTTAAACTTTTTAAAAATATTATTAGCACCTTTAATTATTATTTTATTTATTTTTTTGGCTGTGTTGGATCTTCGTTTCTGTGCGAGGGCTTTCTCCAGTTGCGGCAACCGGGGCCACTCTTCATCGCGGTGCGTGGGCCTCTCACTATCGTGGCCTCTCTTGTTGCGGAGCACAGGCTCCAGACGCGCAGGCTCAGTAGTTGTGGCTCACGGGCCTAGTTGCTCCGCGGCATGTGGGATCTTCCCAGACAAGGGCTCGAATTCGTGTCCCCTTCATTAGCAGGCAGATTCTCCACCACTGCGCCACCAGGGAAGCCCCGTCTGTTTCATTTCTAAGCAGGAAGTTTGACAGATGAAAATGAAAAGTGATTACTGTACAGTACTCCACACAGGTGAGGCAGAAGGTGGGTGAAAGGATTAATCAAATAGGGAGAACACAATAATTCCGTTTCTGTAGCAGGAATAGAGTAGTGCTAAAGGAAATGCAAATGAAGATGTCAAAATAGCTTAGTCCATGTCAAACATTTTATTTCTAAATGTTCTATTCTAATATCCTTTGTCTCTCAGAGTCAGTCTTAAAGACTCATACTAGATCTGTGGATCTTCTATTCTTTCTACATCTAAATACATTTTAACATTTGAGTAATAACCAAAGATGAGATACGGGGTTCACAGTTAACAAATAATTGCAAACAGGAAAAGGAATATATAAATCAAAACTTTTAGTGTGGGACTTTCTTGGTGCCACAGTTGTTAAGAATCCGCCTGCCAATGCCGGGGACATTGGTTCGATCCCTGGTCCAGGAAGATCCCACATGCCGTGGAGCAACTAAGCCCGTGCATCACAACTACTGAGCCTGTGCTCTAGAGCCCGCGAGCTACAACTACTGAGCCCACGAGCCACAACTACTGAAGCCCACGCACCTAGAGCCTGGGCTCCACAACAAGAGAAGCCACCTCAATGAGAAGCCCACGCACCACAACGAAGAGTAGCCCCCGCTCGCTGCAACTAGAGAAAGCCCACGCGTAGCAACGAAGACCCAACGCAGACAAAAATAAAATAAATTAATTAAAGAAAAAAACTTCTACTGTGTCAAGATATTCATCAAACATTGTGCTTGTTAGAAAGGACTTGTTCGTTTTTGCTTAGAGATGAAATAGCTTTTATTATTCACACACATGGACACATGTATTGTTTCAGGAAGTACCAAAATCAGATGGGCAGATTTACTAGATAAACTCAAAGATTGGTATTTTGACTAAATTAGCAGTTTCTAAATGTCAAGTAGATCAGTTTATCCCCAATCATTGTTCTGCAACCTAATTACAGACTGTCCCTTCACAATGTTTAAATAAAAATATGCCGGGAAATAATCTCATAAATTAAAAAATAGTAATCTCTATTAAAGAAAAAAAAAACAGGTAAAAAAATTTAGATTATGTTCTTAACCTTTAGAAATTAGACAAATACTCTTGAGTCTTGAGTCTTCACCCCCCTGTACAATGCCTCTTAGCCTTTGTGGGACTGAATGAATTTGGTGTCAGAGTCTATACGCATCATTTTCCTCAATGTCATTAATAATTATTTGCATAAGGAATCCATTTTATACTATAAAAGTAAGTTTATATTAACAGTGTCTCTATGACTTAGGACATTTACTAGAACAGATAATACTCTTGTAGCCATGTTGCTATTTAGATTTCCAGTTCTTTAATGGGGTTCTTAATGGCTTCATGAGGTACATGCGCTTCTGAAATAGTCATTGAGATTTTGTACATGGTCCAGTTTCTGGAGTGAAGCCCCAAATCTTTAATCAGATTCTCTTGGGAACACATGTCTTAGAGAAGTTAAGAATGATTTAGAACATCACATGAAAAATGTACATATAATTCCGCAAGATGAATTTGGCACTTTGCCAAAGGGAAGAGCATTACTGGTAGATGAATAAAGATGTTTACCACACTACTCAACAAAATAAGGTAGATCTTTCCATCAAACAAAAACAATAATACAGGGCTTCCCTGGTGGCACAGTGGTTGAGAATCTGCCTGCCAATGCAGGGGACACGGGTTCGAGCCCTGGTCTGGGAAGATCCCGCATGCCGCGGAGCAACTGGGCCCATCTGCCACAATTGCTGAGCCTGCGCATCTGGAACCTGTGCTCCGCAATGGGAGAGGCCGCGATAGTGAGAGGCCCGCGCACCGAGATGAAGAGTGGCCCCCGCTCGCCGCAACTAGAGAAAGCCCTCGCACAGAAACGAAGACCCAACACAGCCATAAATAAATAAATAAAATTTCAAAAACAAACAAACAAACAAAAATAATATATACTCACTGTTCAATTCAGTGCCAGTGTTGGCCTCCTTTTGGATTGAAATGAACAGTTTCATACTGTGTCTTTAATCTTATCAGAGACCCCTAAAGTAAACAACAGCACAGCATGAGAAACCTTGGTTATGTAACTCTTACTACTCTCTGAGAAACAGCAAATGTCACTTTCTTATAAGCCCACCCCTAAATCATCAGGACTACCTATTCACATTACCGGGATTTTCAAACTAGCAACTAAACATTGTAATAAACGGTTTACGGTTTTTACTGGTGAAGCAGTACTATTTGACAAAGCACGCCCATCTGGGTTCTATTTATTACGATCCTTGACATATTTTATTATCATTACTTTCTTACTTGCAAATTCTTCTCAGAATAAAAAATAAATCGGGGGCAGAACTCCCACTTAGAGGAACTCTACTTAGAAGCAGCCTCGGAGATGCCCCCGAGGCTGGGACCTCCAGGGTAAGCAAGAATTCGCCGCCCGGCAGAGCTCGGCCTCCCCCGCCCGCCGGCGCCCACGGGCCTAGTCCCGGCCGAGCGCACGGCCAAGGGCACCGGGCCGTAGACAGACTCCGCGGCGCTGCAGCCCGACCCTCCTACCCCGAGGGCTGGCCAGCGTGGCCTGGACTGTCGGCGCGGGAGGCGGGCTCGGGTGGGGGGTCGGCGAGCGCGGGGGCTGGGGGGCGGGGGAGGAAGGGGGGCGGGGGAGGCGGTGCCCCCCGGCCAGGCCCCGCCCCCGGCGCGGCTACACAAGCGGCGCCCACCTGCCCAGCCCGCCTTCTGCAGCGCGGCGGCCCCGGCGCTCGTCTCGGCGCGGACCAGCGAGGCGGCGGCCGCTCCAGCAGCCTCCCCGAGCCGCGGGCCCCGACACTCTCCAGCCGCTCGCCCACCCACGGCCCCTCGTCGCGGCCCTCGCGCTGCCGCAGTAAGTTGCCGAGGGTCGGGCGGCGAGGAGGGGCCGCAGGCGAGGGGCGGCCTGGGCGCCGAGCCGGAGGGGAAGGGCTGGGGCGGAGGCGCCCGGGGCCGCGTCCAGCTGCGCACAGCTGCCCGGAGGCCGTGCTCCGGCCCCTCGGAGACGGTGAGTCCCGGGGCCGCGCTCCGGGCTTCGCCTCGCCCCGTGCGGCGCCCAGGGCGTCGGGATCCGCGGCCGCCGTGCGGGTCACGGGGGCCGGTAGGCGGCCTGGCACGGCGACGCCGCGGGTCCCTTTGGCCGCCCTGGTCCCGAGGGGCCCTGGGCACCCTCGTGCGGGAGGACCGGCCGGGCCTCCGCCCCCGCCCTGCGCACTGGCGGGTCCCCGAAGTCGCCTGCCGCTCTCCTGAGGCTCTTGGGTTACATATAGGACACCGCTCGGAGCTCTGGAAGTCTTTCCACACCCTGACCTGCCCGGCACTGGTAGGACAGGTAAAAGGGCCCGTGGTGCTGTCTGTTTGGGGTATTTCTTAAGTAAAGGTGCAGTTTTAAACCCTTTTGAGATGGGCTATACTCTTTCAAGCCTATTTCATGCCGCCTTCAACCTTGAACTCCAAATACCATTCTTGACGTTTAGGAGCTCTGCCGGTCAACCCCACAGTACCCGTTCCTCCGGAGAGCTTTGCAACTTCTGGGTATGCGTATATCCAATCCAAGGACTAACATTTTCAGGGATTGTATCTTAAAGATATTGAAAAGAAATCCACTCACAGAGTTATATAAGTCTTTTGAAGTGCAAACAGTACCCAGATTTCAGGAGTAAAAATGTTCAAATATTCCAACTCTCAAATATGTATGCAGAACTGCCTAAAAAAGCGTTTACGACTGGTGATAAGATTTATCTAGTCGTTTCTCCAGAAACACTCATCCTTTTAACTAGGGGATATCGTCGGATTTTATTCAAGCAGAGCTATCTGAATCCCGTCGGGGACTTGAGATACGAAGTTAATGTGTCTGTGGCCTCTGACTTGATGCTTTTTTATTCTTGCCCTAGGCAGTCTTTAGAACTTCTGTCACTTCTCTTCCCCCTCAGCATTAATAGTAATTATTTCCTCAGGAAATTGCAAACATTTGTGCTTGTGATCTTCTTCTAGAAGATGTACAGGGTAAAAATATGCTAATTATATGTTTATGGTTGCTTTTTCCTTTTTGTAATATTAAATCCTTTTTTCTTTTAATCGCACTAAAGCTGGACATGGAATGATTTTTTAGTGAAATAGAACATATGCATTTTTTTTTTCTCCTTGAAAAGTTGCTAGTTAGCTACTCTGGATGACTCTGGAAGCCACATTATTCATTAGGAGTTTTCAAGTTTCCTCCATTGCCCCTCATTTGGTTTCTGCACTGTGCCTTGATTAGGGGAATGTCATTTACCTTAGTCTTTTTGGGTGTGCCGTGGCCTTGGAGACCAGAGTAAAACTCTGCATGGTATCTGCAAGGATTCAATTTGCAGAATCCTTGGCCTCGTTTAGCTTAACCTGTTACTAAAGCCCTTTTGATTCCAAAGTCTCTAATCATTATCCCTGGATTTAGGGGCTGGAAGGGAAGACATGGTACCTGTTGGAGTTTTAAAAGTCTGAAAATACTCTGGAGTTTTTCGTCTTGTACGCTCATGTGTTTTTGTTATTGGGGCATATGTGTCTGAAGGATTTTAAAGTTCATGTTTCTTGCTTTCTACTGCAAACCTGCTCACCTTCTCAGAGTGGAGGTGCCTAGTCTCCTTTCTAGGTGGCCCACCTTGTTCTCTTCTCAGGCTGCCTTGCGTAATTTATCATGGGTTCTCCTGGCTCTTCTGGCCAGACCTGGAGCCCTTGTCTGTGGCCATTCCTTCTGTTTTTTGGCCCTACTTTTTCAAATGGACTCTCCCTCATAGTCTTCCTTTGTGACTTCTCTATTTAGCTTAGTTTCTGTCTTCCCTTCTGTTTTGTTATATTTGCTCGCTGCTCCATATATCCATATCTGTCTCTCTATACATGTATGTATTTTTTAAGTGTTCAGAGCCATCTGCTGGTTTTATTCTGATGCCCTTCAGTGACCAACTTTCAAAACAGAACCTTGAAGATACCGGTAGGTTGCTATTTGTTTTATTATTTCCCCAAACAGGATATGAACCCACTGATTTCATGGACTGGCTTCTTGTAGACTACTTACTGCATGTCAGACATTTAGAACAAAAGCAACATTTTCAGTTGAGTATATTTCTGAATATTCACATACTTAGTAACGTGCCCATTTGGATGTTTCGGCACCCAACTGAATACTGAAAAACTCAGTTAACTAAGATTTCAGTTACATGAAACCTCTTGTCTAAATGATTTTGAGGACTTAAGTGGTTAACTTAGTCCTACACCTTTATCTGAATATTCAAAACCATGTAAATATAGCCTGGATAAGAAAAAAAATAATGATATTGTTCTTTTCATTGTTTTCTGTTTTAATAGCTTTTCATTCTACAGCCTAACACAATGTCTGGCACATAACATGTGCTCCTTATTGTTGAGTGAATGCCACTAATTTTAATACTTTAAAAAAGGGTGTTATGTCTGTCTTCAAAGGTATATTCCTTCATTGGAAAGTACTGAGTCCCTACTCTGTACTCAGCATTAGACATCGAAAAGTAGTGTGCAGCTCCAATTTTGGAGAGATTCTACAGTTATTTTTATATTCCGGAAACCCTCCATTGATGGATTTTAAGAGTAGTTATTTATTTTGTTGTAATTTTATGTAAAGTAACAACACCTATAAACAGATGACTTTTGTACTCTCTACACCGGGAAGCAAACAAGGAACACATTCTCTGAAATATGAAGATGATGTTACTTTCTGTTCCATCGTCAAAAGCACATGTGCTTTGGCGTTTTTGTTTTACTGGTAGTAACACATTTGTCCTGACTCTTATATTTTCCTTTCATTGCATTTCTGGCTATTTTCTAAGAAGTGGTGTCTGTGGAAATGTTGTAGGTGCTATGGACAAAACCAGAGCAACAACTGGGGGTTCATTTCCACCAGACTCTAACTAGTTGATCAAGCTCTAACTAGCTGAGTTCAGATAATCAGAGCATGATTTACCTATTAATTTTTTTTGTCCAATTTAGTAAAAGTAACTGTTATATATTAATCTGTGGAAACAAGCAGTATGCTATTATTTTTCAAGTGCTTGTGGACTCTTTTAAACCTTAAATGTTTCTGAGAATGGCCTCTGCTGCCATTGTTAAACTTCTCATTGGTAAGTACAATTAGTGTTGACTTAAGATTTGAGTTAATGTGGTTTTTGTTTAAAAGTCTGGATTTGAATATGTGGGTCACATCTCTTCTGTTCATATTTAGACTTTTACTTACAATATCTCTCCTCAGAAAAGTCTGTGGTTCTCGGTTTTTCTGGGTGTGTACGAACATGAATGGTTTGTTGAAAATCTTGAAGTTTCTTACATCCAAGATTGAAACATCAGCTGGGGTGTCCTATGTGATGGCTTAGTACTGCAAATGTCATGTATTTAATTTTATGCCTTCTCCTTATCCCACTACAAAAATAAAATAAAAAATACAAAAATAAAACCCATACGTTAACACCTATTCTAGTGCTGCATACTAACTAGCGCCTCTGTTCAGAACTTGTATCATCTGGGATTCGACAGTGAGGTGGATGAGATAAGAACATTTCATAACCTTTCTTCTAGGAGTTTAAAAAAAAAAAAACAACCCTGACTATGTTATATTCATTTTTGGAATATTTTATGAACAATACACAACAAAGAATTTTTATGTTCCTTGTTGATTCTTGCTAGTTTTTCCCACAGTTGTGGGGAAAATTCTTTTCTTTCCTTCGCCCACTCTGGTTTCATCAAGGCTTTTAAGTCTTCATACAGTCATACCTAATACAATGCTGTTTATGCCATCAAAGCCCACTTCCTTCCAGTGGAGACCTAGTGCTCACCGTGGATAGAGCTTGATGTCGCCAGGGTTGCTGGACGATACTGTCATTAAGATGCTCTCATTTTATACTTCCACTGTTGCCCATCTTTTTTTTGATGTTAATGGATCTTTCCATTTAAAAACAGATGCTTGTCTTTTCAAAAAGTCAAGTTTAACATAAACCTTCAAGCTCACTTTTTATTCATTCTACTCCTTTGTGGGCAGAAAGATGTTATCTGAGTTGGTAACTTATCATAATTAGAAGATAAAAGTTGATGGGTTAGGGTCTTTTCTTCACTTGGCTCTGGATATCCAGCTGTCATCTGGTAAATGATGATAATGATGATAGTCACTAGCGGAATTAACAGTTATTATATATTGAACCATAAGGAAAAAATTGGTTCTCTTGGCATGTTCAGCCTTATTTGTTTACTTTCTCAGTGTGAACTCGGGGAAGATTTTTTAGAATGCAATTCAATTTCTACTTTAAAATAATCACACTAAAATCTCTAGAATTTGAAATATATTTGAGTGGTGGGATGGGAGGTCATCTCTGTATCACATGCAAATCGTATTTTTCCAAAGTATGTGTATCCTTTCGATTATCTCCCTCACCAGCCCCGATTCATCCTGCTGGTTTCTTAAAAAAAAAAAAAAAAAATGCATCCATTTGGTGGAAACAGCTGGATTTGATTTTTGTGAAACTAGCATGCGAAATCATAGTTTTTAGCAATTGTATGTGCAAACAAATTACTGAATACTGTTTTGATACATTGGGATTCCCTTGGAATAGGAGATATGACTTTGATTCTAAGACTATCCTAGGAGCTGATCCATTTGGAGTCTTCCATGATCGGAGGTTAGCTAACCCATTTTGGATGAATATGTGTTATAAATATATACAGCCCAGATCGAGAGTCTGTAGAGAAGCGAAGAATAAATCAATGACTTGGTCTCTGTGGGCTTTGACCACCAGTGAAGGAGTTAACAAGTACACACACAGTAGGAAGAGAATGATAAAGCTGCCATTTGATTGAGCCATACACAAAGCTGAAGGTATCAGGAGGAGCGGTAACAGTCTGTTCTAAACTTCTCTTTTTTATAATGTGTGTTGTGTTCCTGACATAGACTAAATGCTCCATCAATTTAAGGTACTATTGTCATCACCATTACAGTTACTATTATTGCTGTTAAAACCACTATCACTCTTCCTCCTCCAGTTGCTCTTTGGTGAAACTTGGGTCACTTAGACTTGAGTTCTGACTGAACATTTATTCACAAAAATTTGCATTTGGGAGGGGGCAGTAATACTTATTAATCATTTGGCAGAACTGTCTGTCATTTATTACCCTGACACTCAAGAAAATTATGATGTTTAACTGAGAATTCAAACTATTCTGAAAGGTCTTGGAGGAAAGTTAAAACACATTAGGAGATCATATTTTAGGTGGAAAATTTGAAGAATAAAGTCATTCCAAAAGTGCAGTCAAATTAAGAACATGAGATTATCTTAACTTCTCACTCTGACAGTTGAGTGTTACGTTGGTTAAGTTTAGTGCATTTATACAAACTTAGTGAGTTTAAAACCCATAAGGGGCCTGGTCAGGAATATAAAAATCGTAAGAGGTCTTCAGCCATCCCTCCCACTTTTGCTTCTCCTGCAGGAGTCCCTCTGAAATCCAGGAAAGCAGTCCCAGCTACAGTTTAGTGTTGGTTCCAGTCTTGGCTTTCAGTTTAGAATGGACAAAGGACTGATAAAAAATGCTGGTTGCTGAAGAGATACTTTTCTATTACTTGTTAGAGAGGGAAGAGTTCTTTTGTTAGAAGGAAAACCATTCAGTTCAGTTCCTACCATTGACCTAGAAGAAGAAAAAAATGTTCTAAAAGAAATTATATAACCAAAAATATATTTACTGCCATCTTCAACATAGCTCTTCTATTGTACAAGGAGGGTTTTTAATGAAGACATGGAACTGGGTATCACTGCTTCACCTTCCAGGTTTCAGGCTCTTGTGAATGTACCTTTAAAAAAAAAATCTGATAATTGTTCCCAAGAGGTGGTGTGTGTGGGGGGGAACAGGCAATTGATTTACATTCTCAGTGTAATAGGCAAATCTTTATTTAAAGGAATCCTGGGGTGAATCCATTTCTACTAGGTAAAAATCACTTCATAGGGTGTTTGCTTAATGGACCTCAGATGCTCAGAATTCCTTTAATCATAATTCTTTGTTTGCAGTACACTTTGTCATGCCATTATTGGCTCATGTATGGCCAATAAATATTACCCATTTTAGATTCTTGGGTTGGGTGGTGGGTGGATATTCACTGTATTATGATTTTAAAATGATATATGAATAAATAAAATTTAAAATTTCCCCTAAATAAATTAGTAAATAAAATTTCCACAAATGTCTCCTTTGTGTTTTTCCTTCAAGTAGAGAACATCTGTACTGAATGAAATTTTCCTTTCGTTCAGAAGGACAGCTTTCTTTAGACAGTGATTTTTTTTTCCTCCTAAAATTCCTTTATATTCACTTCCATAACATTCCTGGTATCTTGAAGCAAAGGATACTTATAATTTTTCAATGGGGTTCATAGTCCACAGGATATTTGCAATTTGCTTAGGTGCTTGTCCTGATAAAAATCCAAATGAAAACTTCCTTATAGTTTGTATCAACTTGGACATGAATTCCTCTGGGAAAAGCCTATGTCCAAAAAAATCCAGGCTACTCTGTATAGATTTTTTTATGTGCTTTAATTATCATATTAAAGAACACAATTTTATACTTGTATTTCAATCCAACACAAAGATTTAAGTGGTTTATTTAATTCCGTTGTAATCTGAGCAATTGTTTGGGAGATATTTTCATGAGACTTAGAAGGAGCCTGGGGTGAGCTTTGACACTCCATCCTGAGGGCTTATTAACATTCTAGAGCGTTTGGGCGACATTAGGAATTTACCTTTGTTCCAAGGCTGCGCATGTTAGAAAACGAAGTCAAATTGACTATGATTAATCAGGCAAAGTGAGATTGCTGTTTCAGCTTTTAGTTTTTGACGTTTTGCAGTGATCTGGACTTTCAGGAAGGAGTTGACAGAAGGACTAACAACCTTCATCCAAGTGTAAAACTTACTGAGAGTTCAGTTTTTTCATCCCTTTGAAATGAAAGGGCACTGCTGAGTTTTTAGTGCATCTCAGCACTTGGAGTAAGTATTGAGCACAAGCTCCGTGCCATGTGAGCATGTGTCTGAAGAGGTGAAGGAGAGAGGCCGGTGGGGCTCCCACTTTAGTCTCTATGGAGCTTCATGGTGTTCAGAGTGAATAGTTTCCTCTCTTTGGCTTTTTAACCTATACTATGAATTTACATAGACATATTTGGAGGAGAAATTCAAGGTCATATTCTTTTTCGTAGAATCATATTAATGTTTACAACATGAGGTCCGTGCTGTTTAAGCAGTTCCTGAAATGCAGCTGTGTACCTCCTAAAAGACTGGACAAGTGAATCAGGTGGGAGAACTAAAGAGATTCAGGTTGAAAAAGAAAAGATTACATTGACATATGTCTTTTCTAATGAAAGGACTTCATGACAAGCTTCATACAGTTTTGATCAACTGTATTTGAACTAATGGCACTTACAGTTCTTTGGTATAAGTACTATAGTACTTAGAATTCTTTGATATCCAAAATATCAAAGATGTCAAGTTCTTTTGATTCTAATAATGCCTATACTTCAGTAGAAGAAAGAAGAACCACACATAGGCATGTAAAATGCCCCTACCCCATGGGAGTTCAAGAATCCCTGAATTCCAACCAGTGGACACCTAGGGTTTCTGGAACACAGAATAAGAAAGAACCCTGCAATTCAGAAGACATTTCAACCCGTGGGAAAACTGTCTTAGGAGAGAACACTTTGGGGCAGGATGGGGCCTTCCCGGTCATACGTCCTTTCCCCTTGTTGATATAACATTGCTTGTGGCCTCCGAGGAGGGGCTGAGAACGGGCTCAGAGGTTGGTGGGGCAGTGAGATGCTCCGAGTTAAAGAGCTTGGACAGTAACGCAGTGATGACCATTCCCATTTGTGCCGTGGTGGAAGCAGTTCCCTGGCCTTGAAGGGATACTTTGGACTTTAATTGTCACCAGCATCAAATTCCTCCAAAACTCTCAGAATTCTTTCCTCCAAATTCTGAGATTCACAGATGTCTATGTCTACCTATGGACCAGGAAATAAATTTGATTCTAAGTTAAGCTGAGATCATTGAGTATGTATAATATATACACAAATGGGAAGAAAAAGAAAGAATGGATAAGAATAATCCATGCTCTCTTTCCTTATCTAAAATTGGAATACCTTTCGAGTGACATTAGAAATCCAACCTTATGGCTCAATGTCAGGCTGGCATGGATCTTCTTGTAGAAATCTCTGAAATGTAATAAACTTATAGTTTAATAGAACTAAAGAGGTCATAATAAAGACGTAAGCATCACCGCAGAGCCTTGTCAGTTTTCAAAGTATAAAGTAACTAACTGAAAGCTTTTCCTTTTACTTGTCATGTTCGTTTAATAACATGCCTAATGAATAATAGCAAAGCAGAGTGAAGAATTTTTAAGTTGGTTTCTCTGCTGAAATTCTTATCCATTGCCAAACTTGCTTTGTAAGTGGTTAAGATCTGTAAGGTTTTGTTGCAAAAAGGCCCTCTTTTACATGCATTACATTTGTGACATAGTGGTTGTGTAGGTGGAGTAGGATGTGTGTGCAGTATTCATCAAGAAAATAGCACAAAGCACATTTACAGGCCATGGAGAAACAATAGCGGGTGTTGATAAAATTTGTAGTACTAGAGCTTTGAAAACGTGCCTGTTGTAAACTCTCCTGAAACTTAGAATTCCACCTTTAAAACAAAATCATTTTTTCATTAGATGATAGTACATGAATAAGGCACTGCAGCCTGGAAATTTGGTTCTACCATTGTAAAAATGGTGAGACACTGTTGTGATAGCAGGTTTTGTATTCCATTCTCTAAACTTAACAATATACCGAAAGCTGTCTTGTGGGCAATTTCTGAAGTTTGGAAGCTTTCGCCTCCAGCCCCCGTGGTCATGGACAGTTTACTGAGTTCTTGGCTCTAAGTATGTACCAAGCATGGTGCTAGGCAGGTTTGGAAGGGAAGTAAGCTCCTGAGAATGACATTTTAGAGCTCTCTTTTAATAGTTAAGAAAGTGAGATCTTAAGAGTTGTAACTCATCTGAAGTCAAGACAGCTAGGAGCAGAGTGAAGACTTGATTTCAAGCTTTTTGACTTAGCAAAAGCGCTGATTTATATCAGGCCATTCCGTTTTTGTAAAAGCAAATCATAATCACTATAATACACTACTTAGGTGGTAGGAATTTTATAAGTGGGGATCAAAATACAATTTTAACTTGAAAGTTTTTAATTTTAAAATTTCTTGGAAATTAACATATTTGAATAAGACATTTTAGTAATAGCGACAAGCTCGTGATGTGAACAGTTTTTATTAAATAGCATATTTTAGCCCCAAAATGGAAAAATGTAATCTTAACCTAAAAATAAAAAGACTTTACATATGGATTCTAAGCCATCTAAAGTCATTAGGATTTATACCTCGTAAGTGGTGCTTTTAAACTAGTTCTGTTTGGAGTGCTGTTGTGCTATCTTTCAAAAACAAGCTGTTTGAATTTTTACTTTTTCTGATTATCATAGCTAACAGATGGTTTGCACTTAGTTCAGTGAACCAAACAAAAAAAGAACAGACTTTGCATAAAATTTCTGTTGATAGTGCATTTTATCTCACTGAAATGGATCATATGAACTTTCTGAATAATGAATAGCATATTTACATTATTCTGATCTTTTTTGCTACAGAGTAAGAAAGAAATGTGAAGGACAAACAGCCTAGCATTATCATTTTAAAAGTTATTCTGCTGAATTAAAGTATTTTTCTATTCTTACTGCATTGCTAATGCTGGGTATGTTCCATGCGCTGCTTGCAAAAAATTGTTCCAGTGACTTTGAAAGCATAAGGCACTATTTATCTCATTGAACTACTAGAACTGGTAGTAAATTAATTTTTATAAGGGTTTTTAGCCTTAAAGTTTCAAGAACCCACATCATTTTGCTAATCCCAATTTTAAAAGAATTTAGTAGAGTTGCAATCCAATATTTGACTTTCTATTGATTCACCATCACCGGCCTGTTCATAGTTGTTGGTCGATGCTTGTGTGTGGTGGGAAATGTGTACGTGATGGTGGCCTAAGGTGGGCAGGATGGTATTACTGAAGTGGTGGTAACTTGACTAGTGAGGAGTGCAGGTAGCAGCTGTAGTAGTTGGTACCAATGGTAATTGAAAGTTCAAGAGTCTTTTGTTTTAGGAATGGGGCTTTACTTCATCACATACAATTTTTTTTAAAGGTTTTTTTTTTTAATTATTAGCACCTTTAATTATTATTTATTTTATTTTATTTTGGTTGTGTTGGGTCTTCGTTTCTGTGCGAGGGCTTCCTCTAGTTGCGGCAAGCGGGGGCCACTCTTCATTGTGGTGCGCGGGCCTCTCACTATCGCATCACATACAATTTTAATTCATTACATATTAGACCAGAGAAATCAGTAAAGTGGAGCTATATAATTTCACTTCTAATTTTGTATGCATGAATCAGAATTCAGATTGTTTTCAAGAATTGGAAGAAAGGTGCTCATTTTATTGAACTAAGTATAATTTCTGTTGAGTGAAATAAAAGGGGAAAAAAGAATGCAAAAATCTTTATTTTTTTGCCCTCCCAAAAATGATGTGTGTAGAATAATGTTTTCAGGCAGAGAAAGTAATTTTTCTCTAGTATTCTTGTCAACAGAACTTCTACTGCAATTATTTTCTGAATTGGATTTTCCATGTCTTTAAAGGCATAATATATGGCATTGCTAGTTTAATAAATCATGAGATTCTAGGCTCAGAAGAAGCCTATATATTTCATTTTAAGCAGAACCATGCCTAACCATTCCTCATAGGTGTGTGTACTATGTAAGAGTGAGCTGGAGATTGTACATGTGCAGACATAGCTGCAGGAAAGTCAAAATTTCCTAACTAGTATCATAAATAATAATATTTTCATATTTAAAAACAAAATGTTGAGACTATCTATAACTGAAGAAAACAATCAGCATTTTGTCCTTAATTTCTTAATCCCAAAACGTCTATGTAACAGTGTAAGTCAAAAAGGAAAATCCTGGGCTTCTCTCAACCCACAAAGAGCATGTAAATATCAAAGACACATAATAATCTTGATTCTTCCCTGCAAGAGTACACGCTCTGCCCTTACAGGATTGCTTGGGAGCAAAGTAGCTGAGCACATTCATGAGGCTTCCTTTACCTCACAGAGTCTCCCGTTGATTCGGTCCCAATTCCCTGGGTACAGGCATGTGATACAAATGAGTGAAACAGGTTAGTGCAAAATACTAAGGAATGGTTGGGAACTGTGGTGAACCAGAGAGCAATCAATTTTAAAAATACTGTGTGTCCCAAAAACATACACTGGGAGTTGGGAAGAGTGACTGATAAAACATTTATACAGAACCAAGCAGAGTTCCTGCCACTGTGAGAATGTCACGTTGTGGAATGAGACGGCAGCCCAGAAAACCCATATTTGTATCCTAGATTCTCTTTAAATATGTCAGAACACACTGGCAAATGAAGCAATTCCAAATCTATTTTCCCTTCTTAAAAAGACACATAGAAAGAAAGAGGTTGGGAAATATCCATATAGTAGCTATTGATGGGAGTTGACTCCCATCAATTTTCAGGTTTTCCAGATTTCCCTATTAAATTTTCAGGTTTTCCAGATTTCCAGATTATCTTAAAGATACTCTGAGCGGAAGCAAAATTCAATCTTGGTAGAATGTCCTTTTCCTGCTTCTTAGAGCTCATATTTGTCTCTTAGGCTAGCTTCATTATCCTTTCATTCAGCCAAAAATGTCCTCTTGTAAAAATGATCAACTAAAGCCTCATCTCCAAACAGTTCTACTTTTTCAAATTATGAATCACAACTTCCTTAAGTCTTGGAAGCATACAGTAGTGAGGATAAAGGCGGTGGAGACTGATAAATTTTGCTGAAATGAGAAAGATAAAATCTCCTGTTTGTGTGTGATCGGAATATTCCCAGCATTTACTATTGTGATTTTCTAGGCTACGTGGGTGAATGATAGAGCTTTTCTTTTCTGGTCTTGTGGAAGATTGTTTTATGTGTGATAGGTAGGTACATTGGTAGAGGTTTTTGTTACCCGCTACTCAGAGTTAAATATTCCATACAGGGGTACATGGGGAAGGGGAGAGACAGAGGAATTACAGTTGCGAACACTAAAATAGACTTGTTGCATAAGGTGAACCTTTAAACTTGAGAAAGGTTTACCAAATCAATATTTATTTGATCTGAATAGGGGATATGTAATGGTGTAATACCCCTTGACATTTTTCCAAGTCATCAATATCATGAGGACATACCTTGTGGGTTTTTAAAATTTTCTAGTCACCGTGAACTTACATGAATATCACTTTTTTGGGAAGATGAGGAAGTTGAGTGGGGTGGGTGGTTTTTGGCAATATGGACTTTGGTGTAAACTAACTACCTATTCTCTGACTATTGGTTTGTATCTGCAGAGAATCATGACAAACTTAGTTTATCAGCCACAAAAAAGAAGTTGTATCATTAAATCATAGAATCTGAGCTGGCAGATAATTTAGCTAATACCCTTTTAACTAGACCTGGTTCCTCACATTTCTGAATCATTCTGAATCACCTGTCCTCTCTTTAAAATGACAGAAATCTAACACCTTTCTTGGAAGGCAGCTTCTAATGGACAGGAACACTCTTTATTAGGGTGTGCTGCATTGTATTGGGTCAGTGTCTTACTCTTTTTTATATTATATCCTTTTTTTGTAGTTTTGTCTTCTAGTATAATATAGAGTCATTGTCTTCTTACACATTGTCATTCACATACTTAAAGAAAGCTATCATCTCTTCTCTAAGGCTTTCCCCCACCCCAAGAGTGAAAAGAAGCAAAATGTAGAAATATGAGCAACTTATCTTTCTAAAGCTCTTTGCCCAGCACTTTTCTTATTCACTTAACCCTTATATCACTTCTGTAACATCTCTTTCCAAGATGGGAAGACTGAGAGTCCAGTGACTTGCCCAGACACATGGCCGGTAACCCTCAGAGCTAACTGGCTAGACTCAGAGCAGGGTTCCCTCTCTGGGGCCCAGCTACATCCCTGCTTATCGTACCTGAACACCTGCATCGTCTTTAATTGCCTTCAAGTCATGACATGGCTTCCAGGCCCCTCACCCTACCCTGGTCACTCTTTACTGGACATACTTGGTCAGCATTTAAGAAAAAGATGGCAGCTACAGCCAAGCATCCATCCATTCAGGAAATATTTGAGTGGCTGCTATGTGCCAGACATTCTCTAGGTATTTGGGATACACCAGTAAACAAAGCAGTCAAACGAAGTTCTTGCCCTCATGAAGCTTACATTCGGAGGGTTTCCAACAGGGCTCAGACCCCTTCCCCCACAGCAACACCCAAGAGGAGTTTGAAACAGCGGACTGAAGAATTGGAGTAGCGGGTTCTGTGCTCTTAAGAAGTTAAGATGGGGGACTTCCCTGGTGGCACAGTGGATAAGACTCTGCGCTCCCAGTGCAGGGGGCCCGGGTTCGATCCCTGGTCAAGGAAATAGATCCCACATGCATGCCACAACTAAGAGTTCCCATGCCACAACTAAGGAGCCTGCCTGCTGCAACTAAGACCTGGTACAACCAAAAAAAAAAAAAAAAAGTTAAGATGGGAATTCTATACGAAAACTTAAAATGATGTATTAAAAAATATAATATCTCTGCTGATTTCCCCCTTTTCATCCCTTCAAACAGATTCCTTCTGTGGATTGAGAGAATAATGCTGACTTCTATTGAATTATACCAATTTATTTCCAGGCACAAAATGAGGCCACAGAAAAACTTTTGGTAATAGAAGAGAAAGGCCTCTGATATTATCAGAAGCCATTTGAAATAAAATCTAAGCAAAATGAAAGCATGAAAGATGTGATTTGCTGGGCCCAAGACTTTATTTGTTCTGGGATATGTTTTGAATTCAGACATGTGGGGAGGACTGAGAATACGAGATATTTGAGAACCCAAGAGATGGATAAGGAATGAACTAGATAAATTGTGAAATGAATACAGTGTTTCAGAAAATGGTATATGTCTTTGTAAAAGTAGTAAAAGTGTTCAGTTTTTTATTGCAGGAAGCCTTCTTTTATGAAATTGTTTAAAATTTTTGTAGCTAGAAGAAATGAGTTTTAATATATGTTAAAATTTTTAATACAGACATAAGTTATGATACTTATAGTTAATTAATTGATCCTTAAAAATTTCCCCATTGCTTATATTTTAATAACTATTATACTTTCAATCTTAAGGTAATAGTGGTTCATGAATTTGGAAGGTGAGACTCTATTGCAGATGAGGTTTTAAAATTCCAAAGTCTGCCTAGTATATTTTTGGTCTCTGCGTGATGCCCTTCATCATCAGCTGGGTCTTAGATGGGCTGCCAGGAGCCTGGGAACAGCTAGAATTCTGCATTTCTTTGCGCTGAAATGGTTATAGAGGAAAGGGCATAGAGGAAAGGGCATGGACTTTGAAGCTACACAGACCTTGGGTTCAAATGTAGGTCTGTGATTTTGAGCAAGTTCCCTAACATCTCTGAGCCTCAGTTTTGTCAACTAAGGATTGGACAACATTTCCGCTGAGGTGGTTGTGAGGATTAAATAATGTATATCCAGTGCCCAGAACATAATACAAGAGCAATGAATGACCCCAATGATTACTTTTTATTTTCATATCCCGAAGCCTGTGGTAAATGGCCTTGCTTATGAGTGGAATCCTCTTTCAGTTGTTTTTTTCTCCCCAGAGAATAGTCTCAAATATTTATTCCTTTTTTCTTTCTTTCTTTTTTCCCCCCACCATATCCAAAACTAAAGGAACAGTATCCTGCAGCTCTGTTGATTCTGAGTTTCTCTTCGGCAAGCTATCTTGAGCTACATGATGTAATTGTTAGCTAACATTGGCTTTGAACCAAGCTGTGGCGACAAGTTTCTTTCCTTAAGGCATGCTCTGGATAGTATTTCATCTCAGTTTAGAATCTGTACTTCATAACCGGACTGTTTATTGGCAAAGAACTGCCTGTGCTTCACTTGCAGGACGTGGTGGTGAGCGCTTTGCTCGTTCAGGCGCTGTCTCCTTGGTCCAGGGTTCATTACAGGAACGCTGAACTCTGAAAGACACACTTCACGCTTGTACCTTTAGATGGCACAAACCAGTAAAAACCTTCAGTGACTGTAACAAAATAGAAACATTGTGAGACTTCATTCCATTGCTTCTAAAAGGTCAATGCCCGTATCATATCTTACTGTTGTGAGTCAGACTCGATTTTGTGTCCTGACCTTGATACTACTAGCTAATACTTCACCTCTCTAAGCTTTGGTTTTCTCATGTGTAGGCTAGGGATAGGAATAGTACGTACCTAATTGGGTTGTTGGGTAATTTATTTGGGTTAATGTATGTAATGCACTTAGCCTACCTCCTAAAACCTAGGGTGTTTTGATAAACGTTAGCTCTCAGTAGTAGCAGCAAAAGAAAAAGTCTTAGTGGTGGTAGTTTATTTGTGTATACTTTATGAACATATCTCATTTCAGGAATTCCCAGAACTCTCCTTAAATTTTAAATTGATGGTTGAATTGTCTTTAAGCAATATCTTAAAGAAGTATCTTTAAGAAAGTCTCGCTCTTCTTTTTTATTCTTGCTGCGTTTTCTCTTCCCTGGATAATTCCAAGTTGCCTGTCTCTGAATCCTGTTTCCTCCAGCTCTGTGCCCCCAGGCCAGCCTCCATGGGGGCTGTGGAGTTATGGGCTCTTCTTTTGCCTCTGACGCCTTGTACGTAGGTGCTTGTTTCTGATTGCCTTGTGGATTTCTAAGCTTTGCTTCATACCCTTCACACTGTCTCTCTTACTTTTCCCTCTGCCGCTCCATCTTGTACCCTTCATTCATTCAAAGGTCACTTATATAAAGAACATGTGAGTTTCTCAGGTCTTCTGAATAAGGGTGGCCAGGTTCCTGAAACCAGCGTTCACACTTACTTTGCCAAGCTGACTCTTTCTGATTGCTTAAAATATTCTCTTCTTCCTCTTCTCTATAAGGCCTTCTAGACTGGTCCAGGAAGAGCACCCTGCTTCTTCTATGAACCTTGGTAATGGATCCGTCATCACTGTCTACCAGCAGAGCATCTGATAGATTGAAACATCTTATTCTCCAACAGTGAATAGGGGAAAAGAAGAGTTTTCTATAAGAAGAAATTGTTAATGATTATTATAGTGAAACACATATATTAAAGCTGCAGTATATTTAGTTTTGAATGCTATCTGGCACTGATTTTAGAATTTGGGACTTTCTGAGACTATGATAAATGACAAATATGTTTCAAATCTTAAACACATTTTGTGTAAAAAATAGTAAATGTGTTTTAGCAAAGAATCATCAGTAGTAGAAAGTTTCTTCTTGTGGCATACATTCCATCAAAATATATTTCAAAGCCGAGTCATATCAAGCTTAGGGATTTATGAGAATGTATTTTTGGCTCTAATAGATAATACACACACACACACATCCTTTAGTTCTTTAAGTAAAAAGGCCAGTACTTTTTCTACACAAAAATTACTTTCACCTCAAAAAATTAAACATATTTTAGCGTCTTTTTCAGTTCAAGGGTGTGTGATTATATCCAAAGGGGTTATATGATGACACATAGAACAAAGTTTCTGCCTTGCAGGCTTATCAGATACATATGTTTTGGGGACGGGGCGATAAGCCAAATATATGTGACGCTCCAGTCCAGGGCATAGGTGAGGAATGCCATCCAGAGATGTGGGTTCTGTTTGAGGGATCATGCGGAAGTTTCATGGAGAAGGTCGGATTTGAAAAGGATCTTGAAAAAGGAGTAAAGAGATATCTACAAATAGAGATTGAGGTTTAAAAGACATTCTTGATGGGGAAACAGTGTGAGCAAAGGACCCTGAAAAGTATGAGACCTGTTGGCAAAAGAGCACACGCTTCTCTTTGACCAAAGTGAGGTGGAATGTAAGGGAATTGGAGGGAGGGTAAGGGAGGGGGAAGAGAAGAGGAGTAATAGTAATAGCTAATGTTTATGGAGTACCTGCTATGTGCCAGGCATTGTTTTAAGCACTTTACTTGCATTAACTGATTTAATCCTAAGGAAGAGAAGGCCGGAGTCACAGATTGGGTCATAGTTCAGACTTTGGATGATGAGGTCATGAGTGTGTCATTCGGTTGGCAGTGAGGAGTCTGAATTGCCACAAGGAATAACTGAGCTCCTGCGAAGTGAGGACCATGGATGAAATGAGGTTACAGCAATAAGAAGGGTATTCACAGGAAGTTTTAACTGAGGTAACTGGGCGTATTAGAAGTTCCCCTGCCCCCGCGCACACACACACACACACACACACACACACACACACACACACACACACAAAATGAAGTTCCCATAGGCAGCAGTGTTAGTGTTTTCATATTTGCAAATTCCAAGTCTTCAAAACAAGAGGATCTATTTTTTAGTAGAGTAGGATGTTAGTTTATTTTATACTCCATTATTGATTTGTGTCTGCAGAACTGCTATTTGTATCTTAAAAGCAAGTCAATTCTGTTACCTGCCTCACGGTTACTTAAATTTTTAACCTTGAGCCAAAATGCATGTTACTGAAATGATCTTCTGTAAACCTATTTCAGGCTTGGTGTTTTTCAGATACAATTTGATTTTGAAAGAAAACACACAGTACCATAATGATATTTACTCTTGCTGGTTTGTTGACATTATTGATTAGGCTAATATATGCCAGGTAACTACATTTTTTCCCCTATTCATCTTTTTTAGACTCCTTGAGCTTTTACAGTACTTGCCTTCTAGGAAAAATATATTCCAAAGATGAAATTGTATATTTTGATAGAGGGAGGTCAAAGACATGTTTACACTTCAGAAAAAGTGCAGAGAAATCCCCTTAGAATCTAGGCAACATTTGGCATGCTTTGTGTTTTTCCCACACACAAAAGAGCTTGTAAATGGCCTGTGTTTGTTCTTTGTGATTGATGGGAAAGGGATAGTGTAGGACTGGAATAATTTATATCAGGTTAATTTGGCAGGATGCCGATCGTTTCTTGATGTTTAATTCTAGGCACATTGTTTCCATCCTGTTAGTTTGGGTAACCGTCTTGGCTAAGGACTTACACGGAGGGAATTCTGCTGTCTGGCCCACACGGAATTGCCGTCCATCCGGTGCTTCTGGAATCCTGGGTCAGACCTCGCTCGCTGTGAAGACAGCCGTGGCGACACCCAGACCAGAGGTGGTGCCAGTAGGAAGAAGGGGCCTCTTTTTGGCTTTCTGGCAGCATGTCTCTCATTAGCATAGGGTGCTAAGGAGGAAAACTTGAGGAGAAGCCTTGAAGAAAGCCTAGCTTTTTACTTGTGTCCCTGCCCAGAATGATGCACTGCTAGCATGTAGCCAGTTATGAAAGGAAGAAATCAAACCCGAACGTGAGGGCAAGTTTCTTAATGCTTTCATTTCCCACTTTAAATTTTTCTGTCAGGCAACTTCTTTAGGGAGATATGACCCAGTGGCCATGCTCAGGAAATTGTATTTGGAATTTCTTTTAACTGAAGCCTCAGAATATCACTGAGACTGTGCCCTAAAGACTATCATGGCTGCAGCAGCACAACCTCTTAGGCAAGGGGAGGAAAATGATCCAGGATATACTTGGGGCCTAAGAGACTAAAAACCTTACTGGCCACAGAGAAGCAGGGCTGAGCGTGTGGCCTGGGACCCACGTGCGCCGTGCACTCATTTGACCACCCTGGTAGCTGGCCGAGAGGAGGACTGGGCAGGATTCTTACTGTATCTTATCACATTTTCTCAGATGTTTGTCCTCAACATCTACTTCCCATACATGGACCCATACGTGAACACCTGAAATAAAGACTATGTTCTCAGCTTCTCTTGAAGCATTCTGTGGCGTTGGACTAATTCTAGCTAATATCAAGTAAGGAAAAGTGACCTCTGTGACTTCTAGGAAGTATCCTTTAAAAAAGGGGTCTCTCTTCACCCCTTCTGCTACGGACAGAATGTTTGTGCCCCCCACCAAAATTCATATGTTGAGAACCTAACCCCCAAGGTGATGGTATTAGGAAGTGGGCCTTTGGAAGGTGATGAGGTCATGAAGGTGGAACCTTTACGAATGGGATTAGTGCCCTTATAGAAGAGTCTCCAGAGAGCTCCCTTGTCCCTTCTGCCACGTGAGGGCACAGCAAGGAGATGGCCATGGATGAATCAGAAGGCTGGAATCCCTCACCAGACACCGAATCTGCAGACACCTTGATCTTAGACCTCCCAGCCTCCAGACTGTGAGAAAGAAATGTTTGTTGTGTAAGCCATCCAGTCTATGGTATTTTTGGTATGCAGCCCAAGCTGACTGGGACACTTCGCACTTCCTACTTCTCACTGACTAGAAGGCAGATGTGGCAGCTGGAGTTTGATGATCGCCTTTAGACCATGAGGTGAGTGCTGTATAGCAAGGATGCCAGGGGAACAAGCTAGAAGCAGCTTGTGCCCTTGATCCAGTGGGGCCCAGCCAGTCAGCCTGTAGACCTACTATACACAACAGTGAAATGAGCTTCTGGTCCAAACCATTGTTATCTGGGGTTTTCTGTCACTGCCAGCTGAACCTAAATCATAATGAATACAGGGACTTTATGGTAGTAGAGGTAGAAATGAAGACAGGCAAAAGAGATTTAAAATTTCAACATAGGATAGTTTTTCTTTTTGTTTTAATGGTGAAGAGTGTTATAAAAACAGAAAAAAACCTAGAAGGAACTGATAAGTTCTGGGATGAAGATATTTTAAAATTCAGTCCAATTATACTAGAGTAGCTTATATGTAGTTCTTTTGCATAGAAGTGGGACATTTGATAGTTGGAAGATTTTTCTAAACCTGTAGTTCTATGAAAGCTATAAAGTTTTATTCTAAATTTCTTCAGTATACTGTTAAATTTCATAAGTTTGGGGTTTGAAATGGCTTTGTGATTGATTTAACTGACCAATCTGCATTGCGGTCAGACTTGTACGATTTGGTTTTCTTTGAAATTTGTTGAGATTTACTTTAGGGTCTAAGTTATATCAGTTTTTATATATGTTTCTTATGGACTTGAAAAGAGTATGGATTCTCTACTTGTTAGATGGAGTGTTCTGTGTGTATGAGTACCCTACATTTCTTTCTGTATTTTTTATTGTTTGTCTCCCCATCTAAGTTGTGCTTTCCATTAGGGTAAGGACTGTATTTTGTTCACGGCGCTTTCTCCGGTGCCTAGAGCAGTGGCTGACACTTAGCAGATTCTGATTACAGTTTATATGTTAATTAAGTCACATTAATTGTGACGTTCAAATCGTTTGTAGTATGGATCCTTTTTTTTGTATATCTAACATCAATAATTGAGGGAGGTAAGTTGAAATCTCCTACCAAAGGTGTGCATTTTTCAATTTCTCTCTATAGTTCTCTCCATTTTTGTTTCATGTATTTTGAGGCTATTTTATTAGTGTATACAAATTTAAAATAATTTCTCCCTTGTCAGTTGAATCTATTCACATTGTGTAATGGCCCTAATAAGGCTTTTAGTCTTAATGTTTATTGTATCTTATGTTAACGTAACTACATTGGCTTTCTTTTTTACTAGTATTTATTTGCTTGGTTTTTCTGTCTCTATTTATTATTGGTACTTGCATGGTTGTTCTTTCTCTGTCTACTTTCAACACTTCCAGGTTCTTTTGATTTGATGTATCTCTGTGATAACACATATTACTGGAATTTTAAAAATCCAATCTGATACTCTTTGACTTTTAACTATAAAATTAGTCAATCATATTTACTATAAATTCTTGGTCTTTTAGACATGTTTCTATCATCTTAATTTATGTTTTATATGTGTTTTATATTTTTTATTATTTCTTGCATTTGGGGGATTTTTATTTGTTATTCCATTTATTTCCTCTACTTATTTAGATGATATGCACTCTATTTCTGTTCTTTTAGTGTAGACCATATGAAATTTTACCATGCATACTTTTAAAAAGTCTCCCAGATCTCCTCCCTAATAATACAAAAAACTTAGAATTTATGATCTACAACTTACATGTAATTATTGCCTTGCATTTTAGTTCATGAATTCTCTCTTTTGCTAATTCTTTCTCTCTCTAATATGCTGTTTAACTCATATGCTGAGTTTTTAATTTCTACGATTATATTTTTATTTATGTAAGTTTTATTTAGTTCTTTCAAAAATCTGCCTTTTTATTTTGGTGGTCTCTTGTTTTGAGTCATTTTAAAAATTTAATCTTTTAATTTTTTAAACTTTTTCTGCATAGTTATTCCATGTGCTTGTCTGGTATTTCCAGTATCTGAAGACTTAGGGGGGTTAAATCTGTTGGTTGTTTTCATTGACTATTAAAAGTAGTGGTTTAAACCTGCTGGCACTTTGCTCTTGGAATTCTAGTCTCCACAATTGTGAAAAAATAAATTTCTGTTGTTTGAACCACCGCCCCCCCCCCCAAAAAAAAGTAGTGGTTTATTTTATTGCATGTATTGGGAAATTTTTGATTGTGAACACATATTATGTTGAATTTAATCTGTGAGAAACCTGAAGACGTAAACAGGGTGGGTTTTCCTTTGGAAATGATTTGCATTTATATATACAAATAAGCTAGGAGACTATTTGATTAGGTGCATAAAACTGCTACTGAGCTGGGCTACTTTAACTCCCTTTGTCCTACCCAAGAGGTAGGGTGGAATGGGGAGGCCTGAGCCAGTCTCCTTAGCTATCTGTTTGCCCAGAAAAAAGTCCTTGGGCCTCAGTTTTCTCCTTTAAATCTAGAGCAGTGGACTGGCAATCAGTTTCATTCTAAATCCTAATTTCTATGTACCTACAAATATTTTAAAATAAAAATAAGTGGCTTTTATAAACGGACTCTTTTTGGTGTTCCAAGACATGAATGTCAAACACGTGTCTTTGGGTCCTTCATTTATATTATAATAATAAATTAACAACAGCCTCTGCCATCCACTGAGTGCCTGCTCTGTAGTGGGCCCTTCACATGCATTATCTCATTTGATCTCAAAACCACCTTATGAGAATATCTTCATTTTACTAGAGAGGAGATGAGGGCTAAGAAGTAAACACTGGTCCACCTGCCTCTGAAACCCCAAGGTCTTCCCTCTGGGTGGTTTTTAGGAGTCTGCTTTTGTCACTTAGCTATAGGATCAAATGAGCGTGGATGGTAATATTATCATTACACTTGATTCTCATTAGAATTTTTAAAGTGTTTAATTTTACATGAGGGCAAAATAATCTCATATTTCTATTTGATGCCCAGAAGGGTGGGATCCTAGTTGTTGTTTTGTGGTTCTTGCCATTGAAAAGAGGCAAATGAAAAGCATTTTGTCTGCCCCTTCTCCCTTCAATCCCTGCTTCAGGAATGAGTACAATAATTGGCCAAAGTGTTTATGCATTTAGGTACATAGTTGTGACGTTCACATCTAGTCCTGACTTTTTTTTTTCTAGTTTGTTTGTAGCAGGGAAAAATACAGAGCCACAATATGCCACTAGAATCAAGTTCTTAGCACACATGGTTAGTTGCCCTGTGCTTCCTCGGCTGTGCACAGTGATAGCACTTTAACTTTTGGAAGTGGAGAAATTACCAAAAATTATTGATTGGGGCAAGAGTCAAAGATGACTCAGAACTAGACTCTATCCCTGCACCTAGATAAAGTTGTAATCCAGCGTGGAACCATGTTTCTATGTATTTTCCCCATATTTTTGCTACAGTTGTGTTATTATCCTTTCAGCCCACCAGAGAAGTTTGCCTTGACTTTTCAAGTTGAATAATATCCTTCACTGGGTGTCCTAAATGTGCTGGGCCCTTAGTCTGCCCCATTAGAAATAACATTTTGCTTATAAGTATTCCTCTATTTGAAGAAAAAGGAAGTATTTAGAAGTCTTTTAGAAAACCAAGTAAGTAAGCTCTGGAATATGAAGCAAGAAAGTGGCCAAAAATCATAGTTGTAATTGTTAGTATTTGTTGCATTTTCTTCTGATTCCTCAATAAATTATCTTTACACTCCCAGAAAGCTGTCCTAGAAACAAGACACTACACAGATATGGGTTTGGAGAACTGTAGGCAAGTCCTGAGGGAGGCACAAGTGATAATCCAGGAGGGTTTGTTTGCCAGAGTTTTAATTCGACAATGAGCTGCTTACCTTCAAATGACCACGGTAGAATCCTGCCTTCTACACCTCTGTTCGTGGCTGGGTGCCTGTGAGCTTACGCTCAGAGTACATTAAGCAACTGGATGGTGTGAGGGCCGTAGATGATGAAACATTGTTCTGCTGCTTGCAAACAACGACCCTCCCGCAAGCGGGATTCGTTGAAACCTTCCTGTGAAAGATTCTTAAACAAACTTGGTCTTTGTTGACCAAAGATAAATGAAATAGGGAGGCCAAGTAGGAGCGTAGGCAGTTCACCGAATTTGCACAAGCTCTACTTTTTGGGGATATTCACAAAATGTTTGTCTCTTGGTGACAAGGAAATTATTTGTTTAAACCTTAGAATGTTCCCTAACGGCCGTCTGGCAGACTCAGTCTATGTACTCTAGATTTTTAAAAGTTAGACTTTTAAATACTCCGAGAAAATATGGATATAATTTCATGGACTGTATGTAACCCTAAAAGGTAATAATGTTTGGAAAGAAGAAAAGACAAATAGAGTTGGCCCTCTGTGTCCGCGGATGCGGAACCCGCAAATAGGGAACCTGTGAATACGTAGGGCTGATTATGGGGCTTGCGCATCAGTGGATTTGGGTAACCATGGCCGGTCCTGGAACCAATCCCCCGCGGATACCGAGGGACGATTGTATAATCAAAATCCTAATCAGATAGTGAATGCTCAGAGTGAGGAATGAGAAGGGCACACACCAGAAAGGTTCATTGTGGCTGTCCAAGGAATTCATTTGAGGGTCTCAGACTTCAAAGGTGGAAGAATAAAGTATGAATCTATTAAAAGGAGCAAAGGAATGTTTGAGTTAAATCTTTATGAAATATTTAATCAGGAAAGAGAAATAAGGGGGACCTTAGAGTGGTAACAATAGATGACTGAGGGAAGGCAGAGCTGCTCTTGTATTTAGGAGAAGGGTGGCTCTCTGACCAGAAGGATAGAACACATAACTGAAAGGGAAGCTGAGGCCCAAATTGGTGAGAGAGAATGCAGCTGCTTTAAACTATCTCACAATTTCAGGCCTGGATGAATTACATCTCGCAATATTAAAATAATTTGTAGATATGAGTGTAGTGGGACCATCTGTCATCTTGGAGGTGCCCTGAAGTACAAGAAAGGGAACAGCAAGAAAGAGACAGTAACCCTTGTCTTCAAAACGGAGGCCAATGTAGATCCTGGAAACCACAGATCAGGGGGCTGGATACAGTTCACCAGCAAAATTCTAGGACTGTGTGGTGTGTGGGTTGGAGAAGAAGTGACCAGTCCCCAAAAGGCATCGTGAGTTCATCAAGAACAGTTATGCCTAACAAACTCTGTACCCTCTTTGTTACATAGTTATCAGAATGGTGGAATTCAAAAGTTTAAACATAACAAGTAGCATTTCGGCAAAGCATTTAATACCATGTGTTGTGATAACCTTGGGATAAGCAGGAGAGAAATGTGGATCTCTAGTTGTTTGCACGATATACTGAGAGTGTTGATTAATGGGTCGATACCAGCTTGGAGGGACATTCTTGGTGGCATGCCATGGTACTCTGTCCTTTGCCCTGTCACGTTTTTATCATTTACTTGGATTAAGGTAGAAGTCATTCTTGTTAAATTTGCAGTGACATAAAGGTAGGTAAGATGCTTAATACACTGATGGATGGATTTATGTTACACATAATCCCAAATAATATGAAACTTAAAATTCTGAATTTAGGTTTGAAAATAATCAGTGAAATAAAATGGAATCAAGAAGACCAGTCTATGTTGATGTCTTTGAGAAAAAAAAGACCTGAAGGTTTTAGTTAACTAGAAACCACGTATGAGTCATTCATTCACGGAACAAATGTGTACTGCACTCCTCTCTATATTTTAATCACTATGAGTACACTGAGAATGCAGCAAATGAAGAAAATATAGACCTTCCTTTCCAGAAACTTAGAGTAAAGGAGTGTATTCATTTCCGAGGGTTGCCATTACAAAAGTACCACAAACTGGGTGGCTTAAAATAACAAAAATGTATCGTCTCACAGCTCTGGAAACTTAGAACCCCCATCAAGGTGGCAGCAGGGCCACGCTCCTCTGTAGCGTGGAGGGAAAAGTCCCTCCTTGTCCCCTCTGGCCGCTGGTGGTGGCCCTCAACTGTAGGTGTTTCTTGGCTTGCAGCTACGTCACTCCAGTTTCCGCCTCTGTCATCACATGGCGTTCTTCCCATCTGTCTGTGTCTTCACACAGCATTTTCCTCTTCTTCTAAGGACACCAGTCATATGGGATTAAGACTCACCCTAATGATCTAATCTTAATCTGGTAACACCAGCAAAGACCCTGTTTCCAAATAATGTCGCCAAATAAGGTACGAGGGTTTAGGACTTCAGCATCTCTCTCTCTTTTTTTAAATGGGTTAAGCGTAGTTCAACCCATAACAAGGAGTAAAACATGTTCATCCAGGTAGTTGAGTATGATTATGATAAAGAAGAAGTGTCGTGAAAGTACAGAGTGCTTATGGTTTCCTTTGCTGCGCAAAAGCTCTTAAGTTTAATTAGGTCCCATTCATTTATTTTTGTTTTTATTCTCATTACTCTAGGAGGTGAGTCAAAAAAGATCTTGCTGCAATTTATGTCAAAGAGTGTTCTGCCTATGTTTTCCTTTAAGAGTTTTATAGTGTCTGGCCTTACATTAAGTAAGTCAGAAAGAGAAAAACAGATACCGTATATTAACACATGTATGTGGAATCTGAAAAAATTCGTATAGACGATCTTATTTACAAAGCAGAGATAGAGACACAGACATAGAGACAAACGTATGGATACCAAGGGGGAAAGGGGTGGGGTGGGATGAATTGGGAGATTGGGATTGACATATGTACACTATTGATACTATGTATAAAATAGATAACTAATAAGAACCTACTGTATAGCACAGGGAACTCTACTCGGTGCTCTGTGGTGACCTAGAGGGGAAGGAAATCCAAAAAAGAGGGGCTATATGTATACGTATAGCTGATTCACTTTGCTGTACAGCAGAAACTAACACAGCATTGTAAAGCAACTATACTCCAATAAAAACTAAAAAAAAAAAATACGGAGTGCTGTGAGCATAAGCAATAGCGTGACCTCATTTAGCTTGGGGGAGGGTGTCAGGGAGGATTGGGAGCTCTCCAGGCGAAGACAAGAAGGAGTAACTTTCCAGAAAGGAGCAGCAACTATGCAGAAAGCCTGGAGGCAGTAAGGGGCTCAGAGTTCTGAGGACATTAAAAGGAAGCCCCGTGTAGCACAGGGGTCTGAGGAAGAGGTAGAAGATGTGCTGAGGAGATAGCTAGGCGCCAGACCCAGAGGAGCTCTGCGCGCTGTGTTGCCATGGTTTGAGGCGACTAATGAAAACAAAACAAAAAGAATAATAGAAGTATATAGAATGGAGAAGGTGATAAATTAGACTCTATACTTGCTTGACCACATGTGGAATGCTTTGACTTGTTGGGAGTGTCGTATTTTAAGTTAGTGTTTATAGTGTTGTACTTTGAATTAATGTATTTATCTACGTGGAGAGAAATCTTGGGATGATAGCCATTTGGAATTATTTGAATGGCAAGACTTTCTGCCTTTATTCTTAGGGCAGAATTAGGCCAATGGGTAGGAGTTACAGGAGGGCTCTGGAAAAGAAGGGTCTTCTAGCAGTGGGAACTACACACGTTGAGAGCAGGAGCCTTGAGAAGTATTCGCCGGTGGAGGATGGCCACCCATCCGAGATGCAAGGGCTACTGCAGTGACCGTGAAGTGAGGAGTGTTTGCCTCTGAGGTCCTCTGTGCAGGAAGCCGGGAGGCGGTGAGAGACCAGGAGCTCTGAAGACATTAAAAGGAAACCCAGTGAAGTATCCACTAGGGGTTCAAATGTGATGTTAAGATTTCTGAAACACATTTCCTTGTACTTTATAATTAAAAAGTAAGAGCATTAAAAGGGCTTTAAAATTAAATATCATTGGGAGATTACTAAGTAACTGAATTCATTTAAAACATCTTTGTAATACAATGTTATATGTCAGTTATATCTCAAAGAAGACTTTGCAGAATTATTTAGATGCATTTGTCTTTCCGGACCCTCTGCTGTAATTGCAGCAATTATCCTTAACCTCACATCTTTCGTACAACTCTCTCATTCCTTTTCTGACGTTCTCTCAGCTGCCCTTACTTGACTTGTTCTATTAAACTTGTTTCTAGGGATCAATTGCCAGTCATTTCTGTTAAGCTGAATAAATCCTATTTAGAAGTGATGGTATGTAAATGTGTACATTTTGTTTTATACCAAACCAGCAATTTTACCTTCTCTGGCAGGGAGGGAGCAGGAGGGCACATAGGAGGGCACATAGGAGGGCACATAGGAGGGCACATAGCATAAACCAAGTGCCCATCCTACCCAAGTGCCACGGGAGCCATTCTCTTTTGGGGGGGAGGTCGGTCATATTCAAAGACACGCTGACCAGCTGCCCAAAGTATATTTAAAAGGAATTTCCACATTCACTTGTATCTTCTGAAGGACGTCCAACTCATACTCCATACCAGCACTTCTCAAAATCCCCCTTTCCTCTCCTTCCCACTTCTCTCTGCCAGGTGGATTCTCTCTAGGCTGTGGATTCTTCTCTTACCCCCAGCCCTTTATTATATAAATCAGCCTGCTTCTTGGCTTTACATTTGCTAAGCATAAGGTGGGTTTTTTCTTCCTTGAGTCAAAGGAAAGCTCAGGAGCTGGCAGACGGGCAAGAAAGAACCTTCCTGCTGTCCCTGCAGTAGCTCAGAAGGCCTGGGAACCGAACCCTCCCTAGAGGACAAGGGGGCAACCAGAATCCGACGGGTCAATAAATCTTGTCACCTATGTGTGGACAAGAGGGCAGTATTTTAGGGGCTGTTGATGGGCAAATTGGATTACAGTATTCATGTGGAGGATAGCAAAGGATAAGCCTAGGAAGGCAGGCTGAGATCAGATGACAGAGGGGTGGTTTTGAAACGCAGGCTGGATTGTTCGAGTTGGAGAAGTTGGCAGGAGGCCACTTAGATACGATAGATTAGGTATGATAGGTTTGAAGCATGAACATTTAGCTCATTCTGCATATTTCATAATTCTCTGTTACTTAGGAGTGTGCTGATACTTATAAACCTTTCCAAGCATATTTTAAAATTACAGACACTAAGCCCTGATTGGCCAAAATCATTCATCTACAAGTCTCTGCATGGCATGGTTTCATTTAAAGTCAGGGTTGGGAAATAACAGTGCTGGGTTCCTGGATAGAGGTGGAATCAGAGCCCCACAGGAGATATTTCTCTCTCTGCATCTTGGTGCTGAATACTCTGAAGATCAGATGAAACGGCTCTTTGCTTTGCAAAGAAGCAGCAGGAGTGTGCTTTCTTCTTATTTTAATACTTCGGGTACACCATTGCCAGATTGTACTACAGAGCCATTAGAGAGGTTTCAGAGGTGAGAAGGCCAAGTTACAGTTTTATTTTTGAGTAACAAAAAGATTAAAGGTGAATGTTTTAGATGAGTGCTAGGGATGTGATGTACAACATGATTAATATCTGAAAGTTGCTGAGAGTAAATCCTAAGAGTTCGCATCACAAGGAGAACATATTTTTTTTCTTTTTATTTAAAGGAAAAACAAAATTTGAGAAACTGGATGAGTAGTAGTTATATGTGTATACATATTTTAAATTTCTGCTTAAATAGCAGCAGGTTTTACAATGCTTTATACTTTTTGTTTTTATAAATCCTATTCCTTATAGAGCCCATTCTTCACACATTATTTAAATACTTTGTTTAGAAAACTCTTATTAATCATTGATTACCAAATAGAGTTTTTAGAAGATTATGAAATAGTAGGAATATTAAATTATATAGTAATTTAAGGTATTGCTATTCAAAATTAAAAATCAAGATATTTCCAGGAACTTCTGATTAAGAATTTGCAAATTAATATGATTATTTTAAGGATTGGTTACTATTTATTAGGGAAATAACTTTAGTTGTTATTAAATATTTATATAAAATTCAGTATCTTTTTCCAAGAAATTTTTTTTTGTTTTTAAAATTTTTTTATTGAAGTGTAGTTGGTTTACAATGTTGTGTTAGTTTCAGGTGTACAGCAAAGTGATTCAGTTATATGTATATTCTTTTTCAGATTCTTTTCCATTATAGGTTATTATAAGATATTGAATATAGTTCCGTGTGCTATATAGTAGGTCCTCGTTTATCTGTTTTACATATAGTAGTGTGTATCTGTTAATCTCAAACTCCTAATTTATCCCTCCCACCCACCAAAAGGGTTTTTTCAAATAAAGTAAGAGAAGAAGAATTGAAGTTTTAAATAACTGATTTTAAGAAATGGCTGATTGTATAAATTGTCAATTTCAAAATGAATATTAAAGATTTTGGATACTGCTTCTTTATTAGAAAAATTCAATATTGATTTTCATATTTGTATTCTTTGTTCTAAGGACTCCTTAAGTGGTATTCAGCCTTTTTTAAAAAAAATAAATTCTGGAATGGAAGAATGGATAAGGAATCAGATCAGTCATGGCTTCCCCAGGAAGACTCCCCTGCTGACACCCACCCCAGCCCCCTGAACAGGGCACACTCCCTTCTGTGTGTTCTGGTAGTGCCCTGGACTTGCCTTTCCCACAAGCGCACTATGTGATAACGGTCTGTTGTATTTGTCTTTCTCCCTCTGCCTGTATGTCCCCTGCCCCCTGGAATATTGTTTAGAAATTGCCTTTAGACCATTTCCCTTTTTTTTTTTAAATTTCTAAGGCTTGATTTTTTTTTAGAGAAATTGACAGTCATTAAGCAACTGATCAGTTGAGTTCAGTCTATGCCGTAATATAAAAATAGAAAAATCTGGTGAAAACTTAAGTTGGAGAAGTTGTTTGTAGTTACTGCATATTAATAAGTAGAATATAAATGTGACAAGACTATCAGACTTCAGTTTTAAGGACCTCGCCATTTCAAGTTATTTTAATTTTTAAAATTTTTCTTAGTTTGCATATTCTAAACTTGAATTTAGAGGCTCTGAATCATGACGATGATTTAATTACTGTTTTAATTACTTTCTCTGAGCACATAATAGAAAAGTTTCATTCAGATTTATTGGAAGCCAACATGAATTTCCAAACCTCTCAGCCAATAACAGTGTTTCAACAATCTGCCAAGATGCTAAGGATAAAAATCTTTGGTGATATATTGTTTCTGTATTTTAAGAAGTACCAAATCAGAACATGCTTTTCAAAATTGAAAATATAGTTTCAAAAATGACTATTTTTCAACAAATGACTTTACAGCAAAACCATAAACCATAAGTATACTCGACATGGTATCCATCTAAATTTCTTGAACATGAATTAAAAACGAATGTGAATTCTGGTTGAATTCCTTTTCTGCCACAGTTTGATGGAAGGAATTTTGCCTAGCATTGAAACAAAAGTGACTGCATTCTAACAACTAAATTAGGTAGCCTTTTGAGGAGGGTGTGGGGTAAGTGAATTAAGAGGGATACTTTGGCTCTGGAAAGAGAATGATTAGAAGAAATCAGAGTGTTCTAAAGGACTTCTCAGTTTTTGCCTTCAGACAAAAAGAGCTTTCTTGTACTTTAACACACCTCCTAGTCCATGAATGTACTTTTAGCATCTTTAATCTGAAATTCAGCTACTAATCCAGAAATAAGTAAAAATAAACTTCTTGAGCAGTGGCTCTTTGTTGACAGGAGCATGGGTTCGTCCAGGTCATCTGGATTTCCTTGGCATCCTTGCGTTGATTCTAATTTGTGTGGACAGTGGATTAAAATTGGAGTTAAGGTAATAGTGAGTATTTATTTGTTTGCTTTTAAAACAGTTCTGTCAGTCTTATTAAACAGTTTTTTGAGAAGTGATACGGAATGAGTCACCTTCCTGTAAAGATGGGCAGCTTGAATGCCTGGTACCGTAGCAGACAGCCACCATCAAATTCAGTAGCGTTTAGGAGGATCGCTGAATTGTGGCAAGATTTGATCAACAGTCATCAAAGATATACAGATTTAAACATCAGTAATCTAGAGAGCCCATTCATCTAGAATACCTTGTTTCGTGAAAACGTCATGCCAAAAACTCCTGTGTTTAGTTTTCTGACAGATCAAAGAGATTGACATGGAAATTTTAACTATGTTGTAGAAGCGTATATTTAAAGTTACTATCTGTTTATTTTTTTGTGTTTAGAATGGGAGTGCAAGTTTTAAATGGTGAAAACAAAAACAAAACTGTGCTTGTATAAAGTTATACTGAAGTCATGCTGACATTATTTCTTCATCCCTTCTTATTGTTATCTATAAAATACATGCCTTATAAGATGTGGATTTTTGGAGCTTGCAAACAGAATAAGAGCTCAACAGCCGATCACCTAGCCTACAAACTTGTCTGGCCCATCCCGCACTGTTCTCCTTCTTGACTCTTAAGGTGGAGATGCCATTTCTCTTTCTACCTAATTTCAGCTCTACAACCCAGCACTGATCTCAGTCTTCCACATCTCAAGAACCTTGCTTTATCCATTCCCCCTTTTGGATTTTCAACCTCTCTATCTTTCTTGGCACTTTCCCATTGGTATCTAAACAGATTAAGTTTCTTCTGTATAAAACGCTCTTCCTTGATTCCATGGACCCTTCAGGGCATTGGCTTGAAAAAGGCACCTGAACGTATTGCTTTCATTTCCTCACTGCCCATAATTTTGCAGCCCCTGCAACCTGGCTTACACCCCACCGCCCACAGAAACCTCACCTGTCAAGGTCACCAAAGGCTTCTTTGCCACAAAATTCCAAGGTCAAACATTTTCCTTTCATTTTGAGCACCATCTGACACTGATGACCACTCCTTCTTTCTTGAAGGCTCACTCCTTTTTTGGGTCAGAACTTTTCCTGGTTCCTTCTATCACTCCTGCCTCTCCTTTCCAGCTCCTCTATGGGGGGTGGTAGTGGTTCTTCTCCTTCTCCTTCTCCTTCTCCTTCTCCTTCCTCTTCCCCTTCCCCTCCTTCTCTTTCTCCTTCCCCTTCCCCTTCCCCTCCTTCTCCTTCTCCTTCCCCTTCCCCTTCCCCTCCTTCTCCTTCTCCTTCTCCTTCTTCTTCTTCTTCTTCTTCTTCCCCTCCTCCTCTCCTCCTTCACCTCCTTCCCTCCTCCCCTCCCCTTCCCTCCATCCCCCTCCCCCTCCCCTTCCCCCTCCCACTCCTCCTCCTCCTTCCCATTCCTTAAATGTGTGCATCTTTGGTATTTCCTTTCCTTCCCTTCTCCTGTACAGTCTCTCCCTGGGTGATACTGTCTATTTAACTATCATCTCTATGCTGATCATTCTCAGATCTCCTGTCTTCTGTGCTCTCCTGAGCTTTGCTGAAACCACATGGCAATTCCACACATTCCTTAAAATCAGAGTGGTCAGAAAGAACCTCCTTCTTGCTAATTCCTCATATAAGGCACACAAGCCATCCAGCAGCTCTGGGTCGCAGATCCACACAGTCACCAACTCCTATATCCTCCACCTCCTAAAGGGCACTGTAGCCCATCCATTTCTCTTCACCCCACTGCCTTTACCCTAGTAAAGGGTAAAGGTCACACTACCTCGTGCCTAGATTATCCCAGTAGCCGGTTTACCCTTCCCCTTAACTCCAGTCTTGATCTTTCTCATCCCTTCCGTATAACACAATCAAAACAATAATTGTCAAGTTGTGTATCTGGTTAAAAGTCCTTCAGTGATTCCCCACTGCCCTCAGGGTCAAGTCCAAGCTCCCTGCATGGCCTGGGGACCCCTCCGCTTACCGCTACTTCCCTCTAGCTTCTCCCCCAGCCCCTGAGCTCTGTGTGTATGAAACTACTTTCTGTGCCTCTGCTCAGAGCACTCCTCATCCCCCCCACTCCCCCCAGCCTCCTTCCCGTTGCACCTTCAGATGGCTAAATCCAACTCATCCTTTCACAGGTCTCAGACTAGACATAGCTCTCTCTAGGAAAGTTCCTCTGACCACCTGAACCCCAGTCAGAGTCTGAGTGAGGAGGCCCTCCTGTTGAAACAAGAGGGAAGGGGGCAGGGCACAACGTTTAAAAGAATGACATAGCCCTTGAGGATGTGACATAAATGGGTTAGAACCAACTAGGTCCAAGATGACAGAAGATTTGACTTCCAGTGGACCTTGAGCATCATTATATGCTCGTTGTAATACACTAGCCAAATGACACACCCACCAGCGCCATGACAGTTCCAAGGCCAACCAGAAAAGGGCAAAAAGTGGGCGGTGGCCCAATTCCTGGAAATCCCCTCCCGTTCCCCAAAATAGTTGGAATAATCTCCCACTCATTAGCCTATGAAATTACCCAGTCCATAAAAACTAACCACCCATATTTCAGGCTCTCTTGCTTTCTGAGATGAAAATGGCCCACGCTCTGTCTGTGGAGTGTGTTTCTCCCAAGGCTGTTCTCACCTTTTGAGACAGGCCGCATTCTCTCTATGGAATGTGTATCTCTCTAAATAGATCCACTTCTTATCTACCACTTTGTCTCTCACTGAATTCTTTCTGCGATGAGACGTCAAGAACCTGAGCTTCAGTAAGTCCTAAGATGAGGTGTGTGATCTCAATTAAAAGACCATGGGTTCAAGTCTCAATCTGAATTCTAGCTGGGTCCAAGTCCCAATCTGAGTTGTGTGGTTTCACTGTGGGCCCCTCTGGCCTTCCCTTGTGCAGAAGCATTTGCTTCATGGTATTGAACTGGCCGCTGTCTGCGCTGGCCACTCCACTGTAAGTGCCGTGAGGGGAGAAATTTTGGCAGCGTGTTCATGGCTGTTGCAGTGTCTAGTGGTGTGCACTGAAGCATTTGTGGAACTAATAAAAGGGTGGAAAGTGCTTTTAGGAAATCTGCAATTTTTAACAAAAAATAACCCACTAACATTAAGGTCTTAAGGCAGGGGTGTTGAGAAACTTCTCTTCTCTGACTCAGGAAACTCTTAAAAACCCTCTCGAGTATGATAAAATATCTCCAGTACTTCCTTCATTCTCCCTCCCTTCATTAGGTGAATAATGGCTCTGCTACTGGTTTACTACTATAATTCATTGGTGAACAAAATGTTTGAAACATCTTTAGTAAGCGCTGTAGAGCCCTTGTTTGCTATTTCTGGGACTTTGACAAGGTAGAGGATGTTCCTGGCTCAGTAGTGGACATTGGAGAAATAGTGGTACCAGGAACACAGGTTGGCTGTATGTCTAAGAATAGATTTTCTCTGCCCTATATAAAATTACATTTTTCAGGTAGAGGGTATATATGTCTGTGCGTGTGCATAAAGGACAGACCTAATGCATATTAAACTCTATGAATACCTTATTGGAGAAATATCTAAACAAATTCAAGTTATTCCATCAGGACACCTGCTCTAGGAAAGAAGAGGAATTATCAGGAAACCCACCAGACATGGCAGGAAGTAGCAGAAGATTTGAAGGGTTGAAATCAGGAGTAAGGTTGCTGGAGCCAGCTCTACTGATACCACCTTGACCTTCATCAGTTGCCTCTGGTTTCAGGGAACAGAGATCACTCAAAATAGAGTAAGTGAACAGGAAGTTTGTTGAATGGATACAGAGGGCTCACACACTCAACATCAGGAAGGACAGGAGGGCCTGACCCATTCAGTGGTGTCATTCAGATTTTCAAGACTATTGAATGAGTTTACCCGGCCTTTGGATATTTAACCCAGAGTCAGGTGTCTGGTCCGGTTACCTGTGGCTTGGGGGACGGAAGGACAGTGCTGTGAGGACAGCAGATTCTCTTGCAAGGAGGTGTGGGCAGGTGGGCGATGACTAGGCTGTCTGGCGAGATGGCAGCTCAACCTAGTGGCTGTGGAGAAAGGATGCAAAGTCACGCCTGCTGGGTTCACCCCTGGCTCCACGTCTACCTGTGATATTGGCTGACCTCTGTCTGCCTCAGTTTCCTCATCGATACTATGAGAGTCCTGATCTTATAGGGATATTGTGAAGGTTCATAAAAGAATAAATTAAAGGGGCTTAGTAAGCACACAGTAAGTGCTCAACAAACATTAGCCATCTTTATTAGCCTAGCACTTCCTAGGGTAGTGACGGGCGTGAAATACCTCTGCAAAGGGTATCTCTTGATGTTTGAAATGGCATGTAAAGGGTGACTAGACTTAGCCAAGGACACTTCCTTCAGTGGCTGCTTGGGGAATGGTAACAGGTGGTACCCTCTGGCATTTGGAGTGATTTATTAGCCGGAGATTGCTCAGCCTAAATGGGAACGGGCGTCTGCCCAGGGCTGAAGCGAGCCACCAAGATCCTTGACTGTGAGTGGGTCGCTGACGGGGCAGATACTCTGATTACCCAGGTGCTGGGGGCTCTGTTTCTTCTTTTCTTTTTTCTTTTTCTTTTTTTTTTTTTTTTTTTACTTCCTCTCTTCTCCAACCCTAAAACAAAAGTTGGACACTTAATTTTTTAAATTGCTCTGCAGCTATTTGAATGAGACAGCTAGGTATGCCTTATTCCTGTAATTTGGACTTTAATAAAGCTAAATGGATTGACGTGTTTTGAAGCACCAGCTGCCTGTACAAACTAGAATTCTCCATCAGCTGTTTGCTTCGGATGTCCTTAGAAAGATGCTTGTCTGTGTCTGGATTCTGTGTCAGAAATCTCAAAATAGTTTAACTTCCTGGTAGTACCGATTTGATATAAAAGGGGAGAAAACATAAATATTATTGCCACAATGATTGTGACTTTATAGTGGTCTCAGTTGTGTGCTTCAGTTTTACTTATTTCTGCATTTGTGTTCGCCTATCTGGGGAAAACTTTGGAGGATGATACTGTTCATAAATTTTGCTTTGGTGAAAAGATAAGTTTTGGACCAAATATAAGTGAAATGTATGTGAGAGGGTATTTTGTTTTCCAGAAAAATAAAGGTTTTAGGTTTGAATGCAAAAGTTTGTTGTTGTTGTTTGTTTTTGTTTTTTACCTACCAAAGTGAACAGTTACCATTTCTGATTATCTTTTATCCTGCATTGTACTTCTGGTGTATTTTATGAGAAATTAATCTCTTAAAAGTAAGAGGAATGAAAGAAAGATCAATAATTCCATGGTATTATGTCCATATCTTTTTTTCCCCTTTCACTAAATTATTTAGCCTACGGTAAAATTTGAAAATATTTTCTGAACTTTAAAGTTATAGAAATGTCATTGCAGCTCTATTTACAATAGCCAGGACATGGAAGCAACCTATGTGTCCATCGACAGATGAATGGATAAAGAAGATGTGGCACATATATACAATGGAATATTACTCAGCCATAAAAAGAAACGAAGTTGATTTATTTGTAGTGAGGTGGATGGACCTAGAGTCTGTCATACAGAGTGAAGTAAGTCAGAAAGAGAAAAACAAATACCATATGCTGACACATATATATGGAATCTAAAAAAAATGGTTCTGAAGAACCTAGGGGCAGGACAGGAATAAAGACGCAGACATAGAGAATGGACTTGAGGACATGGGGAGGGGGAAGGGTAAGCTGGGAGGAAGTGAGAGAGTGGCATGGACATATATACACTACCAAATGTAAAACAGATAGCTGGTGGGAAGCAGCCGCATAGCACAGGGAGATCAGCTCCGTGCTTTGTGACCACCTAGAGGGGTGGGATAGGGAGGGGGGGAGGGAGGGAGACGCAAGAGGGAGGAGATATGGGGATATATGTTTATGTATAACTGATTCACTTTGTTATACGGCAGCAACTAACACACCCTTGTAAAGCAATTATACTCCAATAAAGATGTTAAAAAAAAAAAAGTTATAGAAATGTAATTGATGTTGAGTTTGGAGATTGCAAACCCCAAAGCTCTAGTTCAGCGAAAACACACACACACAATGGGGCAAAGTTCCCAGGCTTACATGGTTTAATTCCTTTTTCCCTATCAATCCCAAAACAGAAAGTGCAAATATCTCACCATGAAACCAGCAATCACGTGAGGAAGGAAAGTTGGTTAGGGTTCGGTTCGGAGGAGCTCATTCGGTGAGGATTTGTTGGAATGCCTGCCCCCACAGCTCCTCTCTCCCGTAAGATTTGTTGTCAGGGCCTGTGATACTGATACCGAGGATTAAGTTTGAAATTTCAGCCTTTATGTAGGGGAGGAGCTGCATTTCTGTGCAGCTAAATGCTACGTCAAACTTTCAAACCGAAGTGAAAATCCAGGATCAACTTTTGACTGTAATTAGCAGATTTTGCAAGATTTCTGTGGTTAGTGGAAAAGAGGTCTGCTCTATAGTGTTGTTATATCATCAGGCCTAGGGATTTATTTGACCTAAAACTCTACATGGTCAAGTTTACAACCTGGATTGAAGACGTTTGAGAAGGGGATAATTCCAAGTTGCCGAGGAGGGAATTTAGCTTTCTGGCAAGAATTAATAAGGGCTCCATCGGGGAGTTAGATGTCTTGAAACTGTTATACTTAGGGTTGGGGATGGGGAAAGGGACTCAGGAAGATCTGACTATCACCAGACTCATTAAATCCACTCACAGACTTTACTGCTGCCTGAGCTGTTGCAGATCCCTCCGAGGCTCTCTGTTGGCGAATTACATTTTCAGATCTAAGCTAATGTGTGCATATTTTACACCTCAGTAGAGAGGCCACTGTCTTAGCAATTAGTAAAATAACTGTTTATTGAAAAAAGATACGAATCTGTTTCTAGTATCACCAGAATCATTTGTGACTTCATAGGAATGTTGATTAGAGTTTTATATTTTAAGGTTCAGGTCATGGGTATGAGCGTTGCATGGGCCTCTTCCCAAAGTCTAACATCATTGTCCTTTACTTACATTTATGTAGGGTTCATACTCAGTACCAATCCTTGGTCATGGTGGAAACAGCTGACAGTGGGTATGATGGTTTGGATCATTGTCTGCTCTTGGAAAAACAGTCTCTGTCCTCCAGACCAAATAGAATCACCTTCAAAATCCTTGCATATTTTCACTGCATAGTCGTTTGCTGATGAGACAACACACCAGAGCCCAGCCAGGGACAGTAAATGCAGACATGTGTCAAAGAATAAGTATGAGTGGATTTTTTTCAGCAATGAAAGAACCTTCTAGAAATGAGAGTAAGGTTGTCATAACCATTTACATAAGGAACATATCTTTTTAAATGCTTTAAAGGAAAAGTTACTAAATTTTAAAAAAGTAAATATCAAATTATATTACATTAGACACAAATATCTTATTTTTTCTCATTCTCCTGTTGCCACTCTACTTCCATATATCAGTGTATCTCCACAAAAACATATTTAACAAAAGCACGGGATTCTTTTCTCTTTATTGACTATATGATACACCTGCTAGGATTTAATAAATGTTTATTTAACAACGATTCATTAAATTGACCCAGTATGTTTTTACATTGCTTTTTCCCATCTCGTTATATTTCTGCAAAGTCGGTTTTGTATCATAGCTTTTGCAATCAGTTTTTTATCAGTTGTGCGTAGTTAAGACTGTTTGCCAAGGACATTGCCTAACCTGTCAATTCAGAGAAGAGTTTCTGACGTCTGCATTTCTGTTACTCAAAAGCAAATGAATGCTTGACAAGTGACAGCTTTGTCTTATTTGCTCAGGGCAACGCAGAAAAACTGAACATGAAATACTTTCCATTTTTAATAGGAAAGAGGCAGTAGCAATCAGACCTTCTCTGATTAAAGCTGTATGTTTCTGTAAACAGTTCTGCTTCCCATGTAATCTGGAGTGAATTAAATTCACTTTTCTATTGACAAGATGAGGGTCACTCATCCATTTTGGGTAATTGTTACTAATAAAACTTTTCACTATTTTTAGCATTTCAAAGAAGGTTGTTTATCGGTTGGCTTGCTTATTCTTTTTTATTTTTATGCTATCTTGTGTTTGTGTGGGGGGGTTAGAAGTTTCAAAAACAACATGGTGACCATATTACCAAAAAAAGGGTTAAAAGAATAAAAAGCTCACCCACAGTCGTATCACTCTCCTTTCTTCTTAGTTTTCCTTGCTTCCTTCCAGATTCCTTTGCAATAGTTGTAGAATTTGTCTTTTATTCATAACATGTGAGGTTAATCAATCACTTTATCAAGAGTGTTTCATTTAATTAATGACTAACAGGTGTGCCTCATTCTGTATATCAGTTGTTTCCTAAAGTTGTGTATGACATGTCCCATTTTCCTGTGATCTTACATCATTACTAAAATTCAGTGGGTCTTCATTTCTTAGCAATTTTCAGTTGGCAGTTCTTGATCTTTGCACATCTCTGTTGTATAAAAATGCTTAAATATTATTGAAGGTCAGTATTTATAAATCCCTTCAATTGCCATCCTCCCACCTCAGTTGGCCTTTGTATAACTCCAACTTTTCACTTGATTCTTTTTTAAGCAAAACACTTCTCTCCCTTATCTTCTAGATGTGTTATATGAAAAATAGCTATTTAAGGGCTAGGTAAGGGTAGAAATTGATACACATTTGATTTATGGAAGTTTGATAGATTTTGACTTTGGAAGTGCAAGTATGGGCAAAATGGGAGATGTCATCTGTTTTTGCAAATTTTTCAACAAGTATTTGTGAAGTGCCATGCTTGGCACTGTGCCAGGTGGTGTGGAAGATACTGATGTATAAAACTTTATTTTTATTATCAAGGAACTTTTCACTCATTTTCATTTTTCTTTAGGATTTTTCTCTAGATTCTTTGAATCAGCTGCTTTCAACATCAAGGACTTGCATTTATATTGATGTGTGAATAATGTTCAGTGAGTTAGCTTTATATACTAGGGTTAACATGAGACTGGATTATTCATATCCCAGAAATGTTTTTCTCTTATGAGCAACAAGTCATTGAGATTCAGTATAGAAAATTTATTATACTACTATTTTTAAATAAAATAAGTTTTAATAATAGTTTTCTTTCATAGAGATTAAGGTTGAGAAATATTCAAGGATTTATTTCATAGGATAGAAAGCTCTAAGTTCTTCAGAGAAGATGTCAAGCTGTGATCTCATGAGTTTAAGTTATTGATAATGCGTATAACAAGATTGAAGGGATAACATTCAGCCTCTGTAGATCATTGTGCAATCAGGGTAAACATGACTCTGAACTTCTAAAAGTTAAATACATTTAACTTTATTGACTGAGAAGCTGCATGTACTATTATATTCCCTATTCCTCAGTTATTTCTTAGTCTTCTGAGTTATATGTCTCCATAGACAAGGCCATATAGTGCCTTTTAATTTTTATATTTCTTTTGTATATAAGTTGTACATAGTCATTGGAGGTAAATTTAGAAACATTAGCTATATAATATATATTGTACACTACCAATATTACTGTTAATATTTTGGTATATTTTGCTTCAGACGTTTTGCTGTAATATGTGTATTTTTTTCCTTACTAAGTCCATGTTTTATAACCTGACCATTTTTTTTTTTTCAGTGTTAGGTTGTCTGGGCCTGTAAGGTATGGGGAGTGAGACCTTCTGTCTACCTTATTCATTCCATTTAAAAAAGAACATATCATACTTGGCATGGACTTTGACTTTATTTATTTAGAAATTGCAAGTAAATATGAATATGCATGTGTGTTTTATTACAAATTCATACTTAAAGCATAAGTGAATAGCAGTTTTATTTAGAAAACTCTAAGCATGTTTTGGGGGGAATTTTTTTAATTCTAAAAGGTTCAAGTGGCTCCACATTAAAATGAAACAGAATGAAATGAAAGCAGAGCTCACACATATTTGATAAAGCTGTAGACCACATAATGATGGCGTTTTTACCTGCTTTTAGGCAATACCTAGAACGTAAGTCTGGTAAAGCTGGAGGCCATACCAGCGTTCCACACCATTCTAGACATAATCTTGGCACAATCCCTGGCGTGTAATAAGGCCTAAAAAAATATGAGTTCAAGGAATGATTGAAGAAAAGAGACAGAGAACCAGAAAGATGAGGTGATTTACCCCTTTGCTTGAAGCAACGACAAATAAGCCATCTCTTGGAATATATTTCTATCGGCATATCCTTAAAAATTGCAACAACAAACAAAAATGGCAAATCTTTTTAATCGCCCAAGGCTCCTATTCCTTTGCTCCCCAAATAAGTCATTTGTGGCAGATCCTTCTAAAAGGCCACGTCAGAGTGAGCTCTGAGAAAATCACAGCTTTGGCTCATTCAACCCTCCTTCTGATTGCTCTGGGCCGCACCTCCAGCAAGGAGTAAAAGCAATGAGGTGCCACAGCTGTGCGGAGAAGCTGGGCTGGTAACTGGACGGATGACGGTTCCAGATCAGCTTTTAACCCCCTCCCTACTCTCCTTCAGGTTGCCATCTTCAGAATGATTCCCTGCAGAGCAGCGCTGTCTTTTGCGCGATGTCTGATCCGGAGAAAAATCGTCACTCTGGACAGTCTAGAAGATACCAAACTGTGCCGCTGCTTATCCACCATGGACCTCATTGCCCTGGGCGTTGGAAGCACTCTGGGTGCCGGGGTTTATGTCCTCGCTGGCGAGGTTGCCAAAGCGGATTCTGGCCCCAGCATCGTGGTCTCCTTCCTCATCGCTGCGCTGGCTTCCGTGATGGCAGGCCTCTGCTATGCTGAATTTGGGGCCCGAGTTCCCAAGACTGGGTCTGCCTATTTGTACACTTACGTTACTGTCGGAGAACTGTGGGCCTTCATCACTGGCTGGAATCTCATTTTATCTTATGTGATAGGTATGTTTCCAAAAAGTCAACCTGATTGGGTAAAATGGTAGAAGTGGCACCTCTGAGTCAGCGGCCTTAGGGTTCCGTGGTAGGTCTGCATTAATTAGCGACTAGGTGATCAGAGTATCTATTGATCCCTGCGTGTCTCATTTTTCTCATCTCTAAATAAAGTGTCTCCTTCTAATTGCAGAATTCGGTGATTCTGCTTCATCTCTGAATATGCCATCTCTTAGTGGGTTTGACAACCTTTCTTAAAAAACGATAGTTCTTTAATGCAAATAAAATTCCCTGATTCCACAGTTATGGACTTGAGCATTTGATTGCTATTGTATAATTATAAAGTTATCAAGATAATTTTATATGTGATTAAAATGTTCAATTCTGTCTGAACTAACCCATGTTTATCCTAGAATAGAGTAGCAAAAGATGTTATGTTAATTTTCTCCCACTGACTTTGTATTCACTGAACGTTCTATGTTTTGGAAGGAACATCAAGTGTTGCAAGGGCTTGGAGTGGCACCTTTGATGAACTTCTTAGCAAACAGATTGGTCAGTTTTTCAGGACATACTTCAAAATGAATTATACTGGCCTTGCAGAGTATCCTGACTTTTTTGCTGTATGCCTTATATTACTTCTAGCAGGTAAGAAAACCAATTACACTTCTCCCTGAGATGAGCCGGACTAGTTGTCCCAGGAAAATAGGTTACCACTGAATTTGGGACCTGAGTTCCAAGGCTAGGCAGCATATTTACACACATAAGTTACTATTGGACATCTGTGGGCCTTGTGACTAGCTAGAATCACATTTTATCTTCTGTGATAAGTATGTTTCAAAAATAAATCTAAATTACATGGAACGGTAGAAATAGTACTTCTGAGTCAGTGATACCTGGAATGCACTAAATAATCAGATAAGGTACATAAATTTTATAATACTAATTGGAGATTTGCAGGAATGGCAACAGAGCTTCAATAAGGAAGGATATAACATTTTTGGCATTATTTCATCTTGTTAGTTACAACTAAGGATATTTGCAAGCATACTGTTTCTAGAAGAAATTCTGTCTTTCTATTTATGCCTATATAACGTAGACATCTGGTTGAAAAGGGAGCATATTCAAACCACCCGTCATTTTTTTTAATGTAGACATTATGGAGACAAACATACTTGATACTGGAATTTTCCTGTTTTCATCAGTTGTGTAGCATAACAGTTTAGAAAGGCATAGGAATTAGAGTGACCAGGTTTTCAGTTCTACTCTGCCACTTCCTATCTTTAGAACACTGAGTGACTTAATCTTTCCATGACTCAGTCTGTTCATCCATAAAATGAGGACTTCAGTGTTTATCTTGTGCAGGCTTTTTGCTTGATGCATAGTAAGCACTTAGACGGCAGGCAGTTTTATTTTGTAGGCGTAGCTCATCCCTGCTGTCCCCTGATATTTGTTTTAATTATTTGAGCATTTTCAATTTCGATTGTCATCCTACCTGGCAATCCTGCTTAGATCCATCAAGGATTGCACTAAGAATAAAGTCCATGTTTGTTCCCATTTCCTGCTTGATAGACCCTTGCTTTCCTGTCCAACCTTATCACTAGCTACTTTCTCCCTATCTTTCTATAATTTTTCCTTATAAAATTACATAATTAAAAAAATAACTTTACCCTTTAAAATGTTAGCCACTAATTTAATGTTTTAGGTAGGGATATGGTTAGGGACATGAACAAAATTTATAGGTCCAAGTTATTTGGCATTTTCCTTCTAATGTCAAGAAAAATTGCATGAATTGTTTTTCAACAGGTGATAGGTTTTATTTGTTTTGGTTTCTCAAACGCCTAGCTAACATTAAATTAGTTACATCACATTTTATTTAAGGATGGTTTCAGTGACCTTAAATATTCAGCTTTAATCTCTAAACGATGAGAAGCATGTAGTTATGACACAGTTTCAGTCATTAAATTCCATGGCAAGACTCAGGCCTTGGCCTGCATCTTATGTCCCGTGTTCATCAACCATCATGTCTTTTCTTTCAGGACAGGCTAAGATTACATGATAACTTTGTTCTTAGAAACTTCAAAGACCAAAACCTCCTGCTGTTATCTTTATTCATATTGTAATGCCAAATGTCTTGTCAACTGAGGCTGTTGTTTTATTAAAGGTACAAGGGAAGTGTATGCAGCATTTAGATGAGAAGGCTAATTTACTGGTGGGAGTTGGGGATCTCAGAATGGAGAGGGCACTTGGGGTATTGGGAAACTTTTATAAAACTTGGCAGTGGCTTTGTTATTTTCCCAAATGTATAGTAGTATAGTGTATATTTCCAAGGTATAGAGTTGTGTAGTGTTTCCTAATCTGACAGCAGAGTCAGTAATTGTACTGACAGAGTCAATAACTGTACTGACCATAGTTTTCCTTTATATTAATATAGTTGTATTCTTGTATAATTCTGGGAATTATACAGGTAGGGGAATGAAATTCAGCTTTTCTCATCTCTACTTGGATAATTTTGCTTATTTGATCATGGGTGGTACAGATACGGGGAAGAAGCAAGTATGTACGTGATATAAGCCTTTCATCACAGTTATTTCCCCGACAGTAAAAAGTAAACTTTCTTTGATCCATAATTCATATCTTATACAAGATGTATTAAAGATATAGATATGATAGATATAATCATGAAAGTACTGGAAGGAAACAAAGGTGAATGTTTTGGGGTTAATATTAGGGAAAATCTTTCTAGAGGTAAAAACTAAAGAGGAAAAATTTATATTCTAAAACTTTCTTACATGTTTAATCAACACTAAGATTAAAAGTACATGATAAATTGGGGAAAACATGCTATATACATATACAGTGAGAGAGCTTATAGCATTAGTGTATAAATAAGTCTTATAAATCAATATGAATAAGAATAGCCTAATGGGAAAAAATGGACAATTTAAATTGGGCCAAACTTTCTGGAGACTGTTTTGACGGTATGAACCAAAAGTCTTATATAAAGTGTATACCGTTGATATGGTATTACCTTATAGAAAATTATTGTAAAGAAATAATTAGAAAGTGTAAAAAGATATTTATAAAAGGATGATTAGGTCAGTACTGTTTATAGCTGTAAGAAGCTAACAGTGACCTGATTGTCTGTAAATATAGGAGTAAAATGTAGTGTCTCCACACAGTAGAAGAGTATGTGACTGTTAAAAATGAGGTTATATGTTTGTTGACACGTAAATATGTGCCTGTGTGTCTTTGTGTGTGTGTGTGTGCAAAATTCTGGAAAGGAAATTACACTTGATCTTTATTTCCTTTCTTTTTTTTTCTTTTCTGTATCTCCAAGTTACTTGAATGGGAAATTGATTGCATTTACAATCCGAATATAAAAATAAAGCTATTAAAATGAATATGGATTTAACAAAATATTTTTTGTCATGACAATTGAATAATTATTTTGTTTAATGTATTCTGTAAATATGAGGCAGACAATATGATTAGTTTTTACTTTAAAAATTTTTCAGCCATTAACCTTGAAATGGCTTTTTAGAACAACATTTCATTAAAATTAAGTTACTTTACCTACCCATTGATAATAAAAGCCAGTTACTAAATTTATTCATTTATGGGAGAGTTTGGGATCTCCTGGCTATGAGCACAGTCTGCATTCTGAAATCAAGTTAGTTTTATTCACAATTAGGTGACTAAGAACTCTCAATAGAAAGGGATAAATGTCAGTTAAATATATGAATGCTGGTGAAATGATATCCTAAAGCTTGTAACTGTCTCAAAATGCTGTTGCCTTTTCCTAAAGGTTAAAATACTCTCTCTTTTTCCATAGGTCTTTTATCTTTTGGAGTAAAAGAGTCTGCTTGGGTGAATAAAGTCTTCACAGCCATTAATATCCTGGTCCTTCTCTTTGTTATGGTCGCTGGGTTTGTGAAAGGAAACGTGGCAAACTGGAAGATTAGTGAAGAGTTTCTCAAAAATATATCTGCAAGTGCCAGGTAAAATATTCGGGTTTTTCCCCTCCTATTTTGAGTTTTTAAAAATATTTGCTTGCTTTTGTCTTATGTTACATTTTCCTCTAGAACAACTGTTCTCAAACTTTTTGCTGCAGAGAGCTTTCTGAAGGTTTGTTCTATTTCAAGACTGTTCTTCCTGAATGCATAGGTGTGCTCACTACTGAGCAGCTGTTTAAAGCCATGTAGTTGCTGGTTCTTAACCTCAAGCGTGGCTCCAGTTTTAAGGAGGAGCAAGGAGAGGTCCTAACCATTGGAAGGATGGTTTTTTCCCTCCAAAGATTTATCACCTCAAAATAACCATGAGCATTTTTGAGTCATGCATCCTTTAGTTTTTCCTTTGGGGACACTATTTGGTTCCATTGCATTCTTTCAACCGTGTAGTAATTTTCAGACCTGCTGATTTTTTGGAGAATGTTATTGATTGCATAAGCAGAATTGTCTATGCATTTCACTTTAAACCTGATCATCTCAAATTTAAATTAATTATACGTGAAAGGTTTCATCCTAAGATTTATTTAAGCATAATATTCCTATGTGTAAATAAGATTACAAAAATGTCTATTACATGAAGTGATGTACATGTACCTGTTTTTCTTTACATATGCTGTTTGTAGCCATTCTGTTGAGGCAAAAATTTAGTATCCTCTGGTTTTATATAATTTGTAACATGTAATAGAATATTCAACTTCAGTATTATTAATCAAGATTAGAGAATTTTATTTCACCTCGTCAAAAGTCCTCTCAGTAAATTTTTCAGATGTGCAGTCTGCCCCACTGTCCACGAGAAGAGAAAGTTTCTTGTCTTTATTTCAGATCATGGCCCATATATGGGGTCTCTGTTCTCAAAATGCTGCCTGGCTATGAGTTCCAGCCAGAGTGGATCTGAGTCTTCTGCTTATGCTAATGATCAGCCTCTAGTTGAGTGCTGGTAACCAGAGAGGGGTGCCACTATTGAGAACACCACCACATCCGCTAGGATAGGGTGAAAAAAATCAGAGTTTACCTTCAGTTTTGTACACATCAGCTTCCAAGGGCTGGTGAACATAATAACCTTCCGAGGCTGTAGTTTGAGACAAATTGCTTGAAGAAGCAGTTTTCTAGGAAAATGACTTTCCAATGTGCTTCTCCTCTTCCTTAGGGAGCCACCTTCTGAAAATGGAACAAGTATCTATGGGGCTGGTGGCTTTATGCCTTATGGCTTTGCAGGAACTTTGGCTGGGGCTGCAACCTGCTTTTATGCCTTTGTGGGATTTGACTGCATTGCAACAACTGGTAAGAGCAGACTCTTGGCTCTATGTCGAAGGAAAAATTGTTCTTTGAACCACATGAGTACCCATAGGTGACAGCAGAGGTTCAAAGGAAGAGAGTGGAATTTGGGATAATAAGGGCTGGTTCCAGACCCAGAAGTAACACCTGCTGTATAAAAAGAAAATTAGTGAAACTCTCTGAGCTTTGGTTTCCATATTGGTAAAATCAGGAGAGCAGTACCTACCTCTCAGATGTTATGAAGGTTACCTGCAATACCTACCTCTCAGATGTTCTGAAGGGTACCTAAGATTATGAAAGATACTTTGCAAGTTGTCAACTACTTTATAAGTGTCGGTCATAATTACTACCCTTAACCTTTGGTCTGAAAGTGCTATCACCGTGAGTAACAACAATGACCATGCTCTTAAATTGTTTCTTCTTTAACAGGACAAAATATGTTGTGGTAATTCTTTTCTCTTTATCCTGTACAACAGAGTAATCATGCTACAATTAATTAGTCCCTAAATGCTTCCTCTGGGTTCACATTATTGCATGGCCTTATAATTGACCATATTTTGGGTGTTTCAAATGCCAAATCGTATTAGAAAGATTGAAAAAGTGCTGTTTTGTATTAAAACTAACATTTAATATAAATCAATGCACTGAGTAGAAGTTTGTCTTCATATATATGGAAGCCTTCATAATTAAGGGCCTGCAGAATGCCATGATGTGTAATCTCTGTGGAGGAATCATTTTCCAAATGGATTAAGACTTCTGTTCTCGGGCTTCCCTGGTGGCGCAGTGGTTGAGAATCTGCCTGCCAATGCAGGGGACACGGGTTCGAGCCCTGGTCTGGGAAGATCCCACATGCCGCAGAGCAACTGGGCCCGTGAGCCACAATTGCTGAGCCTGCGCGTCTGGAGCCTGTGCTCCGCAATAAGAGAGGCCGCGATAGTGAGAGGCCCGTGCACCGCGATGAAGAGTGGCCCCCGCTCGCCACAACTAGAGAAAGCCCTCGCACAGAAACGAAGACCCAACACAGTCAGAAATAAATTAAAAAAAAAAAAAAAAGACTCTGTTCTCTCCCTAAACATTTAATAGTGCTGGGATAGCATATTTTTTCTTTCTGGAAATGGGAAACTGACTTGCAGGATTTCTTGCTTTCTCTTCTTGCCTCTGGGCTTTGATCTTTATGTGACAGCACAGGACCCTCAAGAAGAGAAGAAACGTCATGTAGCATAGACGGAGCAAGCTGAGAAAACAGAAGGGACAGAGCCAAGTAGAATTACTATGAAGGAGAAGAAGAATTCCTGTTTTACCTATTCATGTTTTATTAAATATGCAGATCTTTTGTTTATGTTTCCTTAGGTGAGGAAGTCCGGAATCCTCAGAAAGCTATTCCTATTGGAATTGTGACTTCTCTGCTCGTTTGCTTTATGGCCTATTTTGGGGTCTCAGCAGCTTTAACACTGATGATGCCATACTACCTCCTCGATGAGAAAAGCCCGCTTCCTGTAGCGTTTGAGTATGTTGGATGGGGTCCCGCCAAATACGTCGTCGCAGCAGGCTCACTGTGTGCTTTGTCCACAAGGTATGTTGCATTGCGTTTGGGGCAGGGCTGTCTGGGCTACTGCAAAGGTAGTCAGCGCCTAAAGAATTGCTTTTGTATGTTTTACAAATAATCCTAACAGGAGGAACACATTATACAACAGTATTCTCTGAATAGTTCGCCCAAATTGCCATATCAAAATCTTTAGTGATAAAAACATGTCCCCCGTCAGTTAAAAGTCAGTTTTTCAAGATAGTGATGATCCAAGCTCCTGTGGATATATATGGCATTTATACACATTTATATATTTCATACATATTCATATATATATGCACTGTAAAACGTTACAATGCTTATACTAGTATGTTTCCCTGCTGGCTTTGGTGTTACTTGTAGTGCTACAGACAATTGAGACCTTATGTGCAGACTTGACATTTTCTGCCATCTTTTAAAATAATATCAAGTCTGTAATGAGTGGAAGCTATATGCTGTGGCATTGTTAAGTATAATATGCTTTTTGTTATGAAGCACTGAGACTTTTTCCTCTCAGCACTGATCAGAGTGAACCTGGTGTAGAAATGGAAATTACTGTTCTCAAATTAATGGTGGAAATTTGCATAAATCTATGCGAAAAGAATAGTTGAATCTCAAGTATTCAGATTTTCAGTAGCTGCTTATTTTAATATTTTATGATTCATTTCTCAAGTTTCCTGAGCTACTCATATTTTAATTTAACATGTGATCATAAGATATTTCATTTGAGTTTTATATTGTGCTATACTTAGAGCATTCTTACAAAGAGAAAAATTAATCTCTGCTTGATTACTAATTTTTTGAAGTGAAAATAATTTTCTAAAAGTCTGAAATCGGAAAAAGAAATTTTTTTGTATAATTCATCAGCCTAGCTTTTTTTCCCCTCACACTCTCTTTTATTTTGTATTCAAGATAATATTAAGCAGCAATTAGAAATTACCCCTGTTGGTTTCTTAGCCATCTGCCAGTGTTGAGGTTTATTCTAAATAGTTTCGAACAGTTTCAAAAATCTGAACTGTGGTGATACCTTGCCACCATGGTCTTAGAAGAGAGATGGACAAAGATTTATTTGTGGCCAAGCTCAACCCAGGTTTATTAAAAGATAAAGAAGACAGATTTAAAAATTATATTTTACTTACTTTCTCTTTAAATGGTTATTTTTTACAACTAATTCATGTACAGAATGATGCAGCCAGTAAACACACAAGTAATTCAAAACATCTAAAGCAAAAATCATTTTCTTTAACTGCACTGTTACTAACGTTTAATTGCGGCTGTTTTTATGTACTAAATTTACAGTGAGTTGATTTTGTTTTTGTCTTTTTCTGTCTTGATTATCTTATGATGCTAAGAATTATTAATTTGATCAAAGATCACACTATATGAGGAAAAATAATGGTAAAATAAATATGAAAAATGTGTAGTTATTGAATAAATGAAGTGACTATACTATAAAATCAAATTACTTAATCTTTTCTGTAATTACATATCAATTTATAAATTTTATTTTCTAAGTTAAAAATGTCTTAATGATACAATTGGGTTTTTTTTTTAAGTCTTAATTCCTTAGTTTTAATTTAGTAGTAATCATGGGCCTGCACAATTATTTGCAGTATTGTTTTTAGTCTGATAACTGTGCTGGGCAAATATCTGTAAGAGAATAATAAGTAGCACAATGGTTAATTGGTATCTATTTTTAAATGCCCAATCATAATACATTTTAAAAATAACAAGACTTCATAATCACAGCTGTGATGCTGAGTTTTATACGATTACTTAATTTCAGTTCTGGGATGTAATCTTGCATGAATGTGTTTGCCATACTGCATGTGTTTGCTTTTTATTCAGTCTTCTTGGATCCATTTTCCCAATGCCTCGTGTAATCTATGCTATGGCGGAGGATGGGTTGCTTTTCAAATGTCTAGCTCAAATCAATTCCAAAACGAAGACACCAATAATTGCTACTTTATCATCGGGTGCGGTGGCAGGTGAGAGAGTTGACTTTTATTAAGTAAAGGGGGATCTTTTTTCATTGAGGATTCTGGAAGAGAAATGGAAAATTAGGTTGTTTTCTGTTTTGATATATATAAAGATTAATAACTTTTTTGTGATTATTTCCGATTTTGAAATTTTTTTTGCTATAGGTTCTGTACTTTAGTGTGTCCAGTCTTTACCAGTATATACTCATCTAGAATAATACTTGTAATAACTCACATGTGGATTATGAATTTTTCTGTTCTAGTCTTCTGGGTTCCATGTTTCCTTTGCCCCGAATTCTGTTTGCCATGGCCCGGGATGGTTTACTGTTTAGATTTCTTGCCAGAGTGAGTAAGAGGCAGTCACCAGTAGCTGCCACATTGACTGCAGGGGTCATCTCTGGTAAGCTTTACAAACATAGGATTCTTCAACATTGGACTTGAGCATTTTATGCGCATGCATGGACTTATAAAGAGGGTCTGCTTGCTGTGCATGTAAGTTAAGAACAAAATCACTGATAAATTAGGGTATGAACATTGGAATCACATCTGCAAATTGTGGTGGTGGTGCTCTCCCAAAATTCATAACTGACCCTTTGGGATTTGGTCCTATTTCATTATCTTAACCTTTGGGGCTTCTAACAAATGTGCAAAGGTTTGTAATGGTTCTTCACTATATATCAGCTATCGAATGCTTTTCAGATCGATGAAAGACCACATAAAATTATTTATTGACACACAAAATGTTAATTAAAGAATGATTACTTAATACTTGAATTGTTAATTAAAAATAATGATTCAATATTTTCTTTTTCGTCCAGGATTTAAATTGAACATTGCTAAACGACCATAGGATTTTTGAAAAGCTAAAGTTTACCCATTCTTAATTAAATATAAGAAATGTCAGAGATAATTTATATTTGGTCATTGTTATCACCGCCCTCAGTATGGTGGCTAACCCCACTTCCTGGGCCGTCATGGTTCTCTAAGGGTTACTAATACCTATACGGTCATAAACCCCATTAGGAATCTATTTTTCCTTTCAACGGTTGTGATATTAAGTCATGTTAAAAAAAAAAAACAACAACAAACTCCATTTGCCTACCTTTTGGCATGTCATAATATCCATGTAAAATGCTTTTGGACAGATTCTTTTTTTTTTTCTCACAGTTTTTAAAAATTTTTTTAATACATCTTTGTTGGAGTATAATTGCTTCACAATGCTGTGTTAGTTTCTGTTGTACAACAGAGTGAATCAGCCACATGCATACATATATCCCCATATCCCCTCCCTCTTGAGCCTCCTTCCTACCCTCCCTATCCCACCCCTCTAGGTACTCGCAAAGCACCGAGCTGACCTCTCTGTGCTATGCTGCTGCTTCCCACTAGCTATCTATTTTACATTTGGTAGTGTATATATGTCGATGCTTCTCTCACTTCACCCCAGTCTCCCCGCCTCGCCGTGTCCTCAGGTCCATTCTCTGTGTCTGTGTCTTTATTCCTGCCCTGCCACTAGGTTCATCAGGACCATTTTTTTTTTAGATTCCATATACATGCATTAGCATACAGTATATGTTTTTCTCTTTCTGACTTACTTCACTCTGTATGACAGACTCTAGATCCATCCACCTCACTACAAATAACACAATTTTGTTTCTTTTTATAGCTGAGTAATATTCCATTGTATATATGTTCCCCATCTTCTTTATCCATTCATCTGTTGATGGACATTTAGGTTGCTTCCATGTCCTGGTTATTGTAAATAGTGCTGCGATGAACATTGTGGTACATGACTCTTTTTGAATTATGGTTTTCTCAGGGTATATGCCCAGTAGTGGGATTGCTGGGTCGTATGGTAGTTCTATTTTTAGTTTTTAGGGAACCTCCTTACTGTTCTCCATAGTGACTGTATCAATTTACATTCCCACCAACAGTATAGGAGGGTTCCCTTTTCACCACATCTTTTCCAGCATTTATTGTTTCTAGATTTTTTGATAATGGCCATTCTGACTGGTGTGAGGTGATACCTCATTGTAGTTTTTATTTGCATTTCTCTAATAATTAGTGATGTTGAGCATCTTTTCACATGCCTCTTGGCCATCTGTATGTCTTCTTTGAAATGTCTATTTAGGTCTTCTGCCCATTTTTTAATTGGGTTGTTTGTTTTTTTGATATTGAACTCCATGAACTGTTTGTATATTTTGGAGATTAATCCTTTGTCTGTTGTTTCATTTGCACATATTTTCTCCCATTCTGAGGGTTGTCTTTTTGTCTTGTTTATGGTTTCCTTTGCTGTGCAAAAGCTTTTAGGTTTCATTAGGTCCCATTTGTTTATTTTTGTTTTTATTTCCATTATTCTAGGAGGTGGGTCAAAAAAGATCTTGCTGTGCTTTATGTCAAAGAGTGTTTTTCCTATGTTTTCCTCTAAGAGTTTTATAGCGTCTGGCCTTACATTTAGGTCTTTAATCCATTTTGAGTTTATTTTTGTGTATGGTGTTAGGGAGCATTCTAATTTCATTCTTTTACATGTGGCTGTCCAGTTTTCCAAGCACCACTTATTGAAGAGGCTGCCTTCTCTCCATTGTATGTTCTTATCTCCTTTGTCGTAAATTAGGTGACCATATTTGCATAGGTTTACCTCTGGGCTTTCTATCCTGAGCTATATTTCTGTTTTTGTGCGAGTACCATACTGTCTTGATTACTGTAGCTTTGTAGTATAGTTTGAAGACAGGGAGTCTGATTCCTCCAGCTCCGTTTTTCTTTCTCAAGATTGCTTTGGTTATTTGGGGTCTTTTGTGTTTCCATACAAATTGTAAAATTTTTTGTTCTAATTCTGGGAAGAATGACATTGGTAGTTTGATAGGGATTGCATTGAATCTGTAGGTTGCTTTGGGTAGTATAGTCATTTTCACAATATTGATTCTTCCAATCCAAGAACATGGTATATTTCTCCATCTGTTTATGTCATCTTTGTTTCTTTCATCAGTGTTTTATAGTTTTCTGAGTACAAGTCTTTTGCCTCCTTAGGTAGGTTGATTCCTAGGTATTTTATTCTTTTTGTTGCGATGGTAAATGGGATTGTTTCCTTAATTTCTCTTTCTGATTTTTTGTTGTTAATGTATAGGAATGCCAGAGATTTCTGTGCATTAATTTTGTATCCTGCAACCTTACCAAATTCATTGATTAGTTCTAGTAGTTTTCTGGTGGCATCTTTAGGATTTTCTATGTATAGTATTATGTCATCTGCAAACAGTGACAGTTTTGCTTCTTCTTTTCCCATTTGTATTTCTTTTATTTCTTTTTTTTCTCTGATTGCTGTGGCTAGGACTTCCAAAACTATGTTGAATAAGAGTGGCAAGAGTGGACATCCTTGTCTTGTTCCTGATCTTAGTGGAAATGTTTTCAGTTTTTCACCATTGAGTGTGATGTTTGCTGTGGGTTTGTCATATATGGCCTTTATTATGTTGAGGTAGGTTCCCTCTATGCCCATTTTCTGGAGAGTTTTTATCATAAATGGGTGTTGAATTTTGTCAAAAGCTTTTTCTGCATCTATTGAAATGATCATATGGTTTTTGTTCCTTAATTTGTTAATGTGGTGTATCCCATTGATTGATTTGCGTGTATTGAAAAATTCTTGCATTTCTGGGATAAATCCCACTTGATCATGGTGTATGATCCTTTTAATATGTTGTTGGATTCTGTTTGCTAGTATTTTGTTCCAGATTTTGCATCTATGTTCATCAGTGATATTGCTCTATAATTTTCTTTTTCTATGATATCTTTTTCTGGTTTTGGTATCAGGGTTATGGTGGCTTCATAGAAAGAATTTGGGAGTGTTCCTCCCTCTGCAATTTCTTGGAAGAGTTTGAGAAAGATCGGTGTTAGCTCTTCTCTAAATGTTTGATAGAATTCACCCATGAAGCCATCTGGGCCTGGACTTTTGTTTGTTGGAATATTTTAAATTACAGTTTCAATTTCATTACTTGTGATAGGTCTGTTTATAGTTTCTAATTCTTTCTGGTTCAGTACCTTTCCAAGAATTTGTCCATTTCTTCGTGGTTGCCCATTTTTTTGGCATATAGTTGTTTGTAGTAGTCTCTTATAGTCCTTTGTATTTCTGCAGTGTCAATTGTGATTTCTCCTTTTTCATTTCTAATTTTATTGATTTGTGTCCTCTCCCTTTTTTTCTTGATGGCTCTGCTAAGGGTTTATCAATTTTGTTTATCTTCTCAAAGAACCAGCTTTCAGTTTTATTGATCTTTGTTATCGTTTTCTTTGTTTCTATTCCATTTATTTCTGCTCTGTTCTTTATGATTTCTTTCCTTCTACTGACTTTGCGTTTTCTTTGTTCTTCTTTCTCTAGTTGCTTTAGGTGTGGGGTTAGGTTGTTTATTTGAGATTTTTCTTGTTTCTTGAGGTGACATTGAATTGCTATAGACTTCCTCTTAGAACTGCTTTTGCTGCATCCCATAGGTTTTGAGTCATCATGTTTTCATTGTCATTTGTTTCTATATATTTTTATATCTTCTTTGATTTCTTCAGTGATCTCTTGGTTATTTAGTAGTGCACTGTTTAGCCTCCATGTATTTGTGTTTTTTACAATTTTTTTCCTGTAATTGATTTCCAATCTCATAGTATTGTGGTCAGAAAAGATGCTTGATATGATTTCAATTTTCTTAAATTTTCCAAGGTTTGATTTGTGACCCAAGATACGATCTATCCTGGAGAATATTCCATGTACACTTGAGAAGAAAATGTATTCTGCCACTTTTGGGTGGAATGTTCTATAAATATCAATTCAATCTATCTGGTCTATTGTGTCATTTAAAGCTTGTGTTTCCTTAGTTATTTTCTGTTTGGATGAACTGTCCATTGGTGTAAGTGGGAGGTGTTAAAGTCCACTACTATTATTGTGTTACTGTCGATTTCCTCTTTCATGGTTGTTAGCATTTGCCTTATGTATTGAGGTGCTCCTATGTTGGGTCCATAAACATTTATAATTGTTATATCTTCTTCTTGGATTGATCCCTTGATCATTATGCAGTGTCCTTCCTTATCTCTTATAACAGTCTTTATTTTAAAGTCTATTTTATCTGATATGAGTATTGCTACTCCAGCTTTCGTTTGATTTCCATTTGCATGGAATATCGTTTTCCATCCTTTCACTTTCAGTCTGTGTGTGTCCCTAGGTCTGAAGTGGGTCTCTTGTAGACAGCATATATATGGGTCTTGTCTTTGTATCCATTCAGCCAGTCTGTGTCTTTTGGTTGGGGCATTTAATCCATTTACATTCAAGGTTATTATCGATATGTATGTTCCTATTACCATTTTCTTAATTGTTTTGGGTTTGTTTTTGTGGGTCTTTTTCTTTTCTTGTCTTTCCCACCTAGAGAAGTTTCTTTAGCATTTGTTGTAAAGCTGGTTTGGTGGTGCTGAATTCTCTTAGCTTTTGCTTGTCTGAAAAGCTTTTGATTTCTCCATTCAATCTGAATGATTCCTGGATAGAGTAATCTTGGTTGTAGGTTTTTCTGTTTCATCACTTTAAGTATATCCTGCCACTCCCTTCTGGCCTGCAGAGTTTCTGCTGAAAAGTCAGCTGATAACGTTATGGGGATTCCTTTGTATGTTATTTTTTGCTTTTCCCTTGCTGCTTTTAATATTTTTTCTTTGAATTTAATTTCTGTCAGTTTGATTAATATGTGTCTTGGTGTGTTTCTCCTAGGGTTTATCCTGTATGGGACTCTCTGTGCTTCCTGGACTTGGGTGACTATTTCCTTTCCTACGTTAGGGAAGTTTTCCATTATAATCTCTTCAAATACTTTCTCAGACCCTTTCTTTTTTTCTTCTTCTTCTGGGACCCCTATAATTTGAATATTGGTGCGTTTAGTGTTGTCCCAGAGGTCTCTGAGATTGTCTTCAATTCTTTTCCTTCTTTTTTCTTTATTCTGCTCCTCAGTAGTTATTTCCACCATTCTGTCTTCAAGCTCACTTATTCATTCTTCTGCTTCAGTTATTCTGTTATTGATTCCTTCTAGTGTATTTTTCATTTCAGTTATTGTATCGTTCATCGCTGTTTGTTTGTTCTTTAGTTCCTCTAGATCTTTGTTAAACGTTTCTTGTATTTTCTCAATCCGTGCCTCCATTCTATTTCCAAGATTCTGGATCATCTTTACTCTCATTACTCTGAATTCTTTTTCAAGTAGATTGCCTATTTCCTCTTCATTTATTTGGTCCTGTAGGTTTTTACCTTGCTCCTTCATCTGTGACATATTTTTTTGCCGTCTCTTTTTTTTTTTTTTTTTTTTTTGATGGATGGGATTGTGTTCCTGTCTTACTGGTTGTTTGGCCTGAGGCTTCCAACACTGGAGTTTGTAGGCTGTTGGGTAGAGCTGGGTCTTGGTGCTGAGATGAGGACCTCTGGGAAACCTCACTCTGATGAATATTCCCTGGGGTCTGAGGTTCTCTGTTAGTTCAGTGGTTCGGACTTGGAGCTCCCACCACAGAAGCTTCAGCCCAACCCCTGTTCATGAACCAAGATCCCACAAGCCACATGGGGTGGCCAAAAAAAAAAAAAGGAGAACAATAACAAAGAGTAAAAAATAAAATTAGACTAGGAAACTAACAGATATGTTAGAAAGAATATAAAAATAAAAATATAGATGAAACAACTTTTGGAAGGTAAAACAGAACCACAATAGTAAAAAAGAGGAGAAAAAAAAAGGTGGAAAAGGCCTTGGCTGTGGGGGCGGGACTTAGGCAGGGGCGGGGTTAGGCGGGGCCTAACTTAGGACCCACAGGGCTGGAAAAGGCCCTGGGAGGGGTGTGGAGCTTAGGCTCGACAGAAGGGGTCCTGGCTGTGCCTCTGGTCTCAGAGGGTGGGGGACCCGGCCTAAGAGCGCAGCAGGCTTCCTGGTCCGAGTGGGAGGGGCAAACACTCTCCGCTCCTCTCCTGCTCCTCCAGTCCTGGAGGGCCCCTCCCGCCTGCCTCTCCTGTTCTCCCCCGACCTCCCTCCTAGCCCCCAGGAGCAACACGGCCTGGAGGGGGCCTCTGAGGGTGTAGGACCTGCCTGAGAGCCGGGCCAATTGGGCAGGGGAAATGCTCAGCACATTCCCCCTTGATCTGAGTCCCCGAGGGTCCCTCCAGGTGTGGGAACCCCTCCCCCCTTCCAGCCACCCCTCCAGGGCACTGGTCCTGTCTGGCCTCCACTTCTCCTCCCCGCTCAGTCCCCCCATGTCCTACTGGTTCACTTGGGGGTTCCTCCCATCTCCTTGGGCGTCAAGGTCTCCCACCAGCATCCAGCAGGCACCCTAGTTGTCCAGATTCTTATTCCATGTGGAAATTTTCAAAGAGATTTTACAGATCAAGAGAATGGCCTTAAGGCCCCTGTTATATGGAGGAAGAGAAAGACTTTAGCCAGCTTTATAGATAAAACAATAAACACTCTTGGTAGTAGAAATTCAAACCAAAAAATGATAGTTTTGTTGAGGCTCTGAATTTTGGGGAAATTAGATTAGAGAATACTAATGCTTAATTATGTATGAAATGGGATTCTTTCAGAGTCAGAAAGTATTTGCCTAAACAACTGCACTTTATAAATGTTTTGTAATAAATTTGGCACTTTATTAGATGTATGTTGGGAGGTCAAATCACTTATTTTCTCAGTGCTTAGATTTCTGCCCCCATAAAATGAAGCTTGCACTGATGATTTAAGGCCCACTTTATGATTAAACAGTGCATTATGATATTAAAGATAGTTCATAAATCTTGACAAAGGACAACATATTTTATTTACTCCATAAAAGCTTTTTTTTCTCCAGTAAAATCTTGCCCATTCATTCTCACTATGTATTCAGAATTTTTTAAAATGTACTCTTCTTCCTTCAGGAAGAATTTAATTTGACAGCATAAAAAGATATTGAAATTAATAATTAAAAGAAGATAATTGTAGCATTTTTAATGCTCTAAAATATTATATTTTGTTATTTTGTAGTCCCACATCTTGCTTTGCTTGTTTTTAACTTAAATCAGAGAGCTTGTATGGATAATTAATCATTTTCTTCTGTTTTGGCTACCTTGTTTTGGTTATCTGTGGTTCTTACAAAACATATTAAAATTTTAATCTGATGTATAACTATACTAGCAATGGAGATTTTTCGAAGTAAGGCATGGGGTGTATTTAAAGAAACAATGTGCTATTATAGAAGGGGCACAGGCATGTTGCTTTAGCTGGAACCCCGCTTCTACCTACTAGTTGTAACCTTGTTAAGTTAGCCTGTCTATAAAAAAGAGGATAATAATCCTGTTAAGTTAAACCATGTGAAATTGCTGGGGTTTTGTTTAAAAACAGTCAAATACTGCGCTATAAAGCTGAATCTAAATAATTTCCCCTGTCTCATAGGATTATTGAATTGAAGATAAATGGAGATCATAGAGATACAAAGCTTGCTGAGGTGTCTGGAACACCCCATTAGTGGAATGTGGTGTTTTCTACTTATTATGATAGGGACAACTATTTGATAAATTCAAGTTAATATCATCACTACTTTGATGTTTCAATGGAAAGAAAACATTGCTAAGTGCAAGTGCAAGTTGACTATTCAACTGTATAAATTATACTTTGCCTCTTAACATTATTGGGGCCTGGGGACGGGGCACAGATCGCTCAAATTTAGTCAGATTGTGTGGTTTTAATCGGAGTAGAATTTAGCCTCTATCAGAAACATAATTTAATTGGACATTATTTTATTCTGTAGAAGATATAACTCAGAATGCAGATGGGAATTAAAATGATTATGTAACATCTATAATGAAACCTCTTCTGTTCGAATTCTTTTATGCTTTTTTAAAAAGGAGCCAGCCAATATTTCCTAGCAGTGTTTTTCTTCTGAAACATCAAAGGAGAATATTCTGTCATATAATATTTTCACTCTTTGTCAGGCCAATATTTTTTAAGTAATCAAAGTAGATGTGTTTTGTTAGATAGACAGCTGAGGGTTTTTGAAGTTTTATTAGCAGTTTGTATGACCTAAAGAACATCTTATTAACTGTGAGAAATACCCTTTCTCATTGACTTATCATTGGCACTAAAACAAAAAAGTGCCCATCGCTTATCCCTGACTTGAAAGTTATCAGCTGTGTGGAGTTTTCTCACAGGCTGTTTCCTTCACTGTTCTTTCTTTTCCCAATAGCTGTGATGGCATTTCTTTTTGACCTGAAGGCCCTCGTGGACATGATGTCCATCGGCACCCTTCTGGCCTACTCTCTGGTCGCAGCCTGTGTTCTCATCCTCAGGTGAGTTGCCCTCATTGCCAGATGGTTCTGGAGACTGTGTGTCATGTGGGGCCCGGGAAATAAAGAAAATTAGGGCTCACTGACCTTGCTTTCAAGGAGCTAGTTGTCTCACAGAGGTGAGAGGCCATAGACGTACAAACATGAGTACAAAGGATAATTAGCATACTTGGTCCTTAAGCAAAGAATCAACTAAAATTGATAATTACCAAAGATAAGCCTAATCTATGTGAACAACAAGTTCTCATAATGTATAAAAACACTTAAGAATACTATATTTTTAATCCCAGTGATCCAGCTGCTAAGCTTTTATGCTAAAGATTTAATCAAAGAGGCACACACAGATATATGCAATAGTGAAAAAATTGAACTAAGCTGAATATCAATAGTAGAATAGTTAATAAAATAGATAATCAGCAAGGTCCTACTGTATAGCACAGGGAACTATATTCAATATCCTAAAATAACCATAATGGAAAAGAATATGAAAAAGAATATATATGTATATAAACAGACACTTAGCTGTATACCAGAAACTAACACAACATTGTAAATCAACTATACGTCAATAAAAAAAAAAAAATAGAATAGTTAAATAAAGAAGGGTACAGTTTTTCAGTGGACTCTTCTAACAGCAAATAAAATGATATTTAATTATATGGAGAAACGTATCAGTTTCTGGATGCAAAGCTATATGTAGCATCTGAATTTGTTTAAATAGTAACATACATTTACACGAAGAAATGATTTTTGCATACATATGCACATATTTACATTTATACCTGGCTGAAATTGTACCAAAATGCTAGCAGTGGTTCATACTGAGTAGTGGTGTAATGGGTGACTTCAGGTTTCTTCTGCGTACCCCCCTTTTTGTGTATTTTTTTCTCAGTGAGCATATTTCTTCTTCAGATGGGGGACAAATGTTACTTTTAAGTTTAACCAAAGGCTGCTCAGAGGGAAAAGACCACACTGGGGAGACTGGGCAGATACTAGGAATTGAAGCAGGCTGATATCTTGATGCCAGCTGAAGAGGAAGAGGATCGGTAATAGAGGAGAATGGGTGGGAGGTGGCTGTGTGAGATGAGGGAGATGAGGCCAGAGAGACAGGTTGCAGTGAGGCCTTTGAAGGCCAAACTGAAGGCTGTATGTTACTCTGTAGCTGATATTTAACCAGAGTTTCTGTGCTGTTTTTGTGAACTGCATCTCCTTTGGACATAGATATTTCCAGAATAATCATCCTATTGTCACACTTGCCTCGCTTTAAAATGTAAGTCTCTTCGGCATCTAATGTACATAACTTTCTAATCAAGTGGCTGTCAGAGGAAATTCAGAGTTGCTGCAGATATTCTACTGAGCAGATGTGTGGCTTGGCTCAGTACACTCTGGGGCTGCAGCCACAAGACATGTGGATTTACTGCACCAGCTGTGAATGGAAATGTCTCGCTTAGAGTCTCAGATGCTCATTTCATTTGGACCAAGTGTCCGTTGAGAATAAAGAGACATGCCTTTATTTGGGAATAGGTACCAGCCTGGCTTATCTTACGAGCAACCCAAATATTGTCCTGAGAAAGAAGCTCTGAGATCATGTGCCAACACTGCCTCCAAAAGCGAGTCCCAGGTCACTGTGCTGCCAGGACAGGGCTTCAGCCTGCGAACCCTCTTCAGCCCCTCGCTTCTGCCCACAAAACAGTCGGCCTCTCTCGTGAGCTTTCTGGTAGGATTCCTCGGTAAGTCCCCTTCACTGTGTACATTATAAAGACCCGGCAGGTATATGTAGGTGGAGCAGGTATGATGTGAAAGAGGATGAAAGAATATGTTAGCACTACCCTCGGTCCTGAGATTTGAACCTAACTGGTCACTGGTCATTGAGATCATCTCTATATTAGCAGGATAAATTGATTATATCTTGGTAATTGAAGAAGAAAGGAAGAAATTCCCTAAGGTTAGAGTGGCAGAAGTACAAAATTGGTCCATTTTGTCAGCTGTGAGGGTGCTTCCTGTGTGAAGCAAAGTACACCTGACAATAACTGAACAGAGACCCAAGGAGACTGCGAGGCGATATAGCAGATCCTGTTTGCTCACCCACAGTTACGTAATCGGGCATATTTTCAGCAACACTTATTGAACATCATTAGTGTGGCAGGAACTCTGCTGGGTACTTGGGATATCAAGAGGGATGGTCCTTGCTCTCACTGGGCTTTGCAGAACAGGACTGTTGGTGACAAGCTAAGAGCAGTACAGGTTTCTCTGAGAGCACATAGGAGGGAGCCCTAATGCAGACTTGATGGTCAGGGAAGGGTGGGTGGGTGGTGATGTCGCTCTCTGAAATAGGGAGAAAAGGTGCAGATCATATATTATTTGTTTACATAAACAGTCAGTGTTTACAACAGCTGAACATGAACAGACCTGCTTTTCCCATTTGAAAAAAGGGAAGTAGCCACCCCGGACAACATCCCATCAATCCATGTGACCTCATCTGGGACTGTAGCCCATGAGCCGAAAGGCAAGACGGTAGTGCCCAGAGGGGGAGGCTGGCTTCTCAGGGGGAGACAGTCATGAGTAAGCGAGCCGTGCTTCTTAAATCAGGGAAATTAGCCATTTCTTCCCAGAATAAAAATGAAGAATCTTAGTATTTGGCAGAGCAGATCTAGAAAGAACTTGATGTCTTATCAAGACAGACTGTTTGAACATAGGAGTCTGAGTGAAGGGCGTGCTCTGATTTTGTTTCGCGAACGTGTCACCTTTGCAGCATTCCTCATTTTGGGCCTGAGTACTCTGACCACGCACGGAGTCCACACTATCGCCAGGCTGGAAGCGTGGAGCCTCGGTCTTCTGGCGCTGTTGCTTGTTCTCTGCGTTGCCATTGTGCTCATCATTTGGAGGCAGCCTCAGAATCAGCAAAAAGTAGCCTTCATGGTACGTGTCATGAGGGTTGGAGATCCTAAATATTATGCACATTTTCTCTTGTCCATTAGTTTTTGTGAATTGCTTCTTTTAAAAAAAAAAAAGCACTTCTGATGACGTTAACCAATGAACAAGAGTGTCACGATTCTTTGAGTTGCTCCTTTTTTGTCTAAAGTATTCTTTTCAAAAACTTGAATGTGCTCCTATCACGTTATTCTATATAATAGTAAACAAATTTCTTGTCCGGTATTCTGAAGTATCAGAAGAATAACTAGAATATTTTATTTTAGAAATTCAGGACCCTCCCAGGAAGATTATTTCCACCAAAAGCCCTTCCACTGCAAGTGAAATGATCTTGTCCCATTTGAACTAAGAGGAGGATCCACCTGAGATACCATGAGTAGCCCGAGTTCCAGAGGCATGCCCTGTTGATAGCTGAACTAAACCAGTAAACCCTAAACTAAACTAAACCCTGAAACCAGTTGCATCTTGGTGGTGATGCAGGTGTTAGCGGGCTGGATAAATCCTCTGCTGCTTTGGGCTGCAGTAAACAATGTGAAATACGGTGCTACTTTTAGTATTCTCAAGATGAGTGGGTTTTATTCAGGTTGTCCTTTTTGTGAGAATATAAACTTACTGACACAGTGTGAAAGTATGTATGTCAAATTAGTTGCCACCATGTCGAAATAATTTGGGGAACGTGCTTTCAAAATTTGAGTATATTTAAGAAGATATTTCCCCCCTTAGGTTCCATTCTTACCGTTTTTGCCAGCCTTCAGCATCCTGGTGAACATTTACTTGATGGTCCAGTTGAGTGCAGACACCTGGATCAGATTTAGCATTTGGATGGCGCTTGGTAGGTCTTTTAATGTTTTTGCTTTCTGAACGTGGGCTCTCCTTTTCCAATGTCATGCACTGTGATTACAGAAATGCATCCACTCCCCCTTCCTAGAAATAAAGGCTTTTTTTTCCGGTTTCTTCCCTTCCCAAATTTTAGAACATCTGAGTGCTTACTTTTCCAGATACTTTTTAAAAATTCAGTTCTCCCAGTAGCCCTGTAAAACTCTATAGGTCCTATTTTTTCTAACTTCTTGAGTGAGAAAAATGAAGCCCCTAAAAGTCAAAGGATCTAATTTGCAAATGGCAGCCCTAGAGTCTGATTCCAAAGCCAGTTCCTTCCAGAGTACCAGTGGATTTCTGGCAACGTTTTGAATGTGCTTATATCAAGAAATTTCTTTTCTGATATCAAAATGCCTTGGGGTGGAATTTGGCATTACATAACATGAGTGAGCTTATTTATATCTATTCTGCACTGTTTTTCATCATGACTTCTTCAGTTTCCTATGTGAAAATTGACTTAGAAATGAAGAGTTTAACTTTGTTGTAACTAAAGCACTGAGTACCAACTGTCTTTAAAAAGATGAAGTGAAGTGGCTGAAAGGTGAAGCAGTGAGAGATGAGAGCTAAGTCTGTACTGGTTTTGGTGGCCTGAGGAGTTTGAGAGTTGATGCTTTTTGACAGTCCTCCCATTGGCTTAATATGAATGAATCTCTTAGGGGCTTCCCTGGTGGCGCAGTGGTTGAGAATCTGCCTGCCAATGCAGGGGACAAGGGTTCGAGCCCTGGTCTGGGAAGATCCCACATGCCGCGGAGCAACTGGGCCTGTGAGCCACAACTACTGAGCCTGCACGTCTGGAGCCTGTGCTCCGCAACAAGAGAGGCCGCGATAGTGAGAGGCCCGCGCACCGCGATGAAGAGTGGCCCCCGCTTGCCACAACTAGAGAAAGCCCTCGCACAGAAACGAAGACCCAACACAGCCATAAACAAATAAATAAATAATAATTAAAAAAAAAAAAAGAATGAATCTCTTATGAATGAATGAATCTCTTTTGTGGCTGTAAATTAACTTAATTACAGTCTCAAGCCACCAACCCACTTGAGTTGATAGGAGATTTAACCTAGTCAGTTTTGCCCATCCCCCCCATACCCACACTAGAGTTTTGCCCATATTTGGGGGATCTGACACTGTGTCAAGGAATTGGGGTGCATCAAAAGTTATCCCTCCACGCAGGTTACTCTAGAGTATTCTCTCTGTCACTGTGGCCACTTCTGATAGGTGGCTCTGTTGCATCAGGGCCAGGATCCTGACGGGAATCGCTTGCCAGTCGGCTCTGCCCTACATAATGTACCACAAAGCCATTCCTTTGTGATCCCGCCACCTCCCCAGGTGCTGCCAGGAAGCTGAGCCCAAACCCCCGGGGAACAGGACCATAGAACTCTCTCCCCTACTCTGAGCCCAGAAGAATCTCTTTGTAATCTGGTGGAGAGCTTCTCTACCCTTCCTGCCTTTCCAAAAGCCACTGCTTCTTTCCTCAAGTTGTAGCTCACTGAGGTTTAATCATGTACTTGACCTTGGGGAAGAGCATGAACTACAGAGCCAGACTCTCCACGTTTCAATCCACCCCTGCCATTTATTAGCTGTGTCACCTAGGCCGTGTTATACCCCTGCTTCTGTGCCTCAGTTTCTTTGTAAAATGGTGATAACAGTACCTTCATTTGAGGACAGGGAAGGCTGGATCTTCAAACCTCTAAGGACATGAGAGGAAATAGAATCATTCCTAATAACTGGACATACCAAAATACTCATTGGTAGCCTGCTTCCCATGATTTTACATGGGAAAATTATAATGCATTTCACATCAACCCAAAATGCTCAACCAATTTTTAAAAATATAGCTAAAATACAGCAAAATGCCTACATATCTTGCGAGAATACTTAAAACATTTCCCTCTGATCCCCAGTCAGCATGGCTGTTGATAAACAGTTGGCTTAGTACACAGTTTTTCATCCTCTCCTGGTGACAGTAACGTGTGTCAGGCACACCCATGTCCCCTGTTCACACAGGGCATGCTTTCCAAAATATCTGAGTCTGTCTTTGTTAACCCACCACTTGTTTTGGGGGTGTATATGAGATTTTCCCCCACATATCCTTTTGTTTAAAGTGTAGTGTTGAGTGTTGAGAAAGTAAAAAAATTTTTTTTCTACATAAACATCTGAAAAATATTTATTGAAAAAAACACGCATATAAAGATTGCAGGTTAAAAAGGAAGAAGCACATTCTACTGGGAAAATGTTTGTCAGGGACCTTTTATGGGATATCCTGTACTTGCATTCCGTCCTTCTAAAACAGCACAGAAAGAGAAGGCAAAAGGCACTATTAAGTTCTGTATTAAATCTTCCACATACAAACAGCCATTTTCTGACACACCTAAAACACTGATTTTTTTTCTCTAAAAGGTTTCCTGATTTACTTCGCTTATGGCATTAGACACAGCCTGGAGGGTAATTCGAGGGATGAAGATGATGATGAAGATATTTATTCAGACAACATTAATGCAGAGACAGAAGAAAAATCTGCCATTCAAGCAAATGACCATCACCAAAGAAACCTGAGTTTACCTTTCATATTCCATGAAAAGACAAGTGAATGCTAGTACCTGCAGGAGCAGAGCTGGTCCACAGTCTTCACGTACATGTCCTACCTGGAGTGAACCGTGACGGATGTCATCATCGTGCTAGGTTGTCATCGGTTTGCTGCAGACACAGTTCACCCTAATTTATACTTACTCGCCTGGACAGCACCTCCTCAGATGGTGAATTATGCATCCAGGGAAAGCACCCTGAGCTCGCTCCTCAGTGATGAATATCCCCCAGATAGTGGGATCGTGGGAGTGTGTGTGTATATGTTTGTATATGTTGGGGAATATCAATGTTAAAAGTTGTTGGTGTTTTACTATTATTGTATTGCATTTTTCCAGTGTTGTCATTAATCGGTAGCATATACTGCACATACTGAAATGGAGGTAATCACGGAATAGAAAAATATTTTGTATGTGCTGGGTGTGGTTGGGGAAATAGCTGTTGCTTTTCCTTATTAGGCTTTATTAATATCAAGTTAGAACATGCTAAAAATGCATTTACCCATCACAGTGTCTGTCATTGGTCTGGAGTAAGAGGAGGGGATAGGAAATGAGCCTTTTCTACAACTTATAAATGCCAGCAGTGGGTTTAGTACAGATTTTTCTTCCGTGAGGTGTGACAGTTTGCTAAAACCTTCGCCAATAGGAGTGTTCGTGTCTGCTGTACTGCGCAGGGCAGGAGTGGCCCTCGGTGTCATCAGATGTCAGGCACCCCTTTGAACTGCTGTCTTCTTTGAGAACAGTCGTCCTTAAATGTGAGGCCTTCACCTTCTGTGAATGATATATTGCCCCCTGCCCTGTCCCAGTTCAGTCAGGGGCTTGAGAGAGGTAGTGTGATCTACTTGGGACCCTCTGTGCTAGAAAGTGAACGTGGTCCCCATGGGCAGGAAGCTCATGTAAGTGGCAAAGATGGGGATATGTTTGAAGATCAGAGTAGACATGTGCTTGGACAAGTAGACCCCAAGCACCCCTGTTTTAAAAGTCAGTTAAAATAAGCCAGTAGAATCTCCCAGATCACACAATTGGTGGAATGATTCATACTTTTTTCCATTGCTTAATAAATAATCACAGTTCAACTTTTTTTTCTAACTCGGTAGCGAATTCTCTTTCTACTACACGCCAAAAAAAAGGAAAAAATGAAGGGATACAAGAAGAGAAAATTCCCCTATTCTGATTTTAAAGTGCCTATTCAGTTATTAAAGGGCATTTGACCCAATTTTAGGGGTTCAGATCTAATTTGCCTCTGATGTTTCTTTTGGAAACAGGGATGTTTTTCTTCCCCCATCCCATAAATTGTGTAGCACTTTTTATTTCATTTATTTTTAAATGACCACACTAAAGCTATTGATACAAGCTCTAGTATTCTACAAAAACCCATCAGTGGTTGGGGAATAGAATACTTTGGTAAAATACATGATTGTTTAAAATGTCAAGCTGAAAAATTAACCAAATTGAATTAAAGCCATAGAAACACAATAACCTTTGTATGGGTAAATAATTTGTTTTTAAATGTAAGATTCTCTAATTACTGTATTTTACTTTATAGGGTTCTCTAATAGTGGACTACTTATTTGCAGTGTGTTTTGCTTCTCATGAATTATTTTTCTTACAAATAATTATATGGTTCACTAGATGAGACTGAGTCTAAACACTTACATATGTATGGGTTATATTTCCAGGAAGAACATTATCAAGCCCAGGTGACCAGCTTAATCCAAAGGCAAGGAAAACATTTATTTTCTGACAGCTTTTCCAAGAGATGTCACTTTATTTTTTTCATTAAAAAGCAAGTTATGATTGTTGAGGAGTTTATTGTGATTAAGTATCCAATAAACAGGTAGAAGGCCTGGGTTTCTGGCTGCTAGTGTTGTAGCATCTCTGACATAGAACTCAGTACTAACATTCCACAATTTCCAGGGTGCACACGGTAAAATCTGAAGCCCAGAATTCTTTTAAGCTGCATGTTTTACTGGAGAGGAAGAGTTGGCTATGCAAGGCGTAAAGTATTTCTGTAAGCACTGTGGGCCTAATCATAAGTCCTTGCTGTTATTGCAGTATACTGAGAAGCCCTTTTTTTTCTGAAATCATTCTAGAACAGGCCCTTCACACAGGGAACATGAAGAATTTCATATGTGAATATTAAAACTTTTACTGTAACAATATCAAGAAATTTGTTTAGAACATGACAGGCAGCTAAAACTATTATGCCCACTGTGTTCAATTAGGAGCAGAATTTAGTTAAACATTATTTTTCTACCTTGAAACACTTTACAAATACAAATGTCTATGAAAAGATGCTTTATCCGTGACTATGCTTTTTTCCTGTGAAAACTCAAATGTATGTTCGTATGTATGTGTGAGTGTGTATATATACACGTATATATATGTGTGTGTATATTTCAAACGTCAGTGTAGAAGTCAGCTGGGTTTAGGATGGGGTTTGGAAATAATACTGTTGTCTAGATTTTAAAAACCCAACTGATGGAGAAAAAATAATGTTTTATATTGATAGGTATGCTTATGCAAAATTTTTAGGTTTTAAACTATTTTGAAATATATAGCGATTTTATATGTATAATATTTTCTATAGATAGATTCTTTAAGAAAGATATATTTATAATGTTTCTAATATGAAATCACTGAAATCTGGTACATTATACCAGGTGCTTTATAATCTGAAATGGAGTTGGGGGCGGGGGCATTAGGGGATTTCTGTTTATTGTTTCTGCTGTACCTTTTCTGACATTTCTGTCTTGGTTTGTGCTTATTAGGGAAAGCCAGTACTACCAGGCCTTTTATCACCTCTCTGTTCCTACATTTGAATTTATAACCTTTTGAACAAAATGTTGTTTTTACTTTCCTAGGATTGCCAAAATGTTCTGTACAGCTTTTACTAGTAATCAGTCACACTTAAAGTCCTTTCCAGAAATTAAAAAATACATATACATTCTCTTAATTGTGACTGAGTAAAAACAGCTTGAATTACCTTTCTTTTTTGCACTAAGAAATATGCTCTCTGAACATTCTCAGTGAGAAACTTTAATAATAGCACCTTTATTTTATACTCTTAAAAAAGAAAGATGATTTGTGAATAACCATACAAAGGCCATGCCTACCCTACATTTAACTAGGTAGCTATGCAAATCCAAGTTTAAAAACTATTTATGAGAAAATTTAGAACTTTTGATGTATACTGAAACACAGAGTACTGCTTAATCACATTTTCCCCAGAGATGAGTATCAGGAAAAGACCAAAACGTCATTTGAGAGATATACATTAACGAAAAACTAATGATGATATCTATAAAACTTTACTGTTATCAACCACAGTTGATAGAAAATATGTTTCAGAATTACCTTCCTTTAAAAGACAAGGGCCTGTCTTCTTCAAATTTTTCTGAATAAAAGATTTTTAAACTTTTTTTATTTTAAATATTAGCCATAATATCTTCTAAGTCCTGGGTATTTACAGGTAGATGTTAAAATCTTTCGAATTAGAATTTATATTTACCAAACTATTTTCAAAACGTATTTGAATGCAGGGAGAATACGGAAAAGTCATCGCCAATGCTGATACTGCCCGAGGGAGCAGATTAATCTTAGCTTTTTTCCCTCTTAGATCAGCATATTCTGAGATTATAAACCACATGATAAAATTGTGCCAAGATTCCAACTCTTACTTACCTGTGATCTTGCTTCTGATGTTCCCTGTCTGGGTTTCTCCTGATGTGCTTCAAGTGACAGTCCAATTCAAACTAAAAGCACAATGTCCACAGAATTTTAAAGGATTGGGTTTAGAGTGTGCATCATGGAATATTAATATTCACATGATTAGTGTGAATTTCTTGGGGGGTTGTGATTAACTGGGTTTTTTTGGTTTGTTTTTGGTTTTTGACTAGTGCCAAAATAGTGCCTTCTCTGTATGCTTTCTACCTACGTTTTCTAACTTGTCCTAAAACATCAAGGGAAAAAGTACCAAAGTTCATGTAGGAACTAATGCCAGCACAGGTCATTTTTCAGACACGTAGATGTGAAAATGAGGTTGCTTGACTTTGTTGTTTAGCTGAGTTTTGTTTTTTGTTTTTATCTCCTTGTATAATCATATTTAAACATTTTTTAATGGCTTTCTGGTTTCTGAATTTTGAGAGGCCTGATCTGTTATTGTTGTGGTTGTTGGTTTAGTGGTTGGGTTTCGTAACTTCATTATTGTTTATATGTACCCAGTTCAGTCATGTTCGTTTCAAATGCATTTTGTTATGGCTCAACCCAATTGGCAGCCCTGTTTGCTGGGAGCACTATCTTAGCTTTTATTCATCACGGCTGAAGCCACTGCCATAATCTCTGGCCTTAAAGAGCCTTCACTGACCACTGACAGCAGCTCCATGGGGGTCATAACCAGGGCCCTGGGTCAGGCAGGCTGCAAAGTGTGAGTGTCTACAGCTACCCCGTTGGTGGGGGCTTGTGATGACAGGGTAGGATATGAAGTGAAAGACTTCACATGAAACTAAGGTAGTTTGGGGTCCTGAATTTCAGCCCCAAATAGCCCATGAGTACAAGGTAAATGATAAGGACCAAGGAACCTCTATGACTCATGGAAAGGACGGCTGCTTCCTGGAACTGGCACCATAGGTCCTGGCCCACTGCAGTTTCTGCACCAGCACTAATAGCCTTGGGCAGGAAAGCGCGTGGGCCTCGGCTCAGTTGGTAAAGAACCTCGTGTTGCCAACAGGACAGGTTTCTCTGGCCCGTGCCTGGTTGACAGGCTCTTCATCTTTGGTGCCCAATTGTTTCATTGCTTTATTTTGTTATCACTGTACTTAATAGAAGCTGTTGATAGGGCCTAAAACCCTGCAGAAATTCTATGTCTGTAAAAACCAACAGATACATTGGTCTTATGCGAATATAGAGATTTTTTTGTGTAGTAGGTAATTTTAAATTTAAATGTCTTTAATGATAATCAGTGTTCCGTATTACTTATAAAGTTGGATTCTTTTTTAGAATTTGTAATGAATAAAAACTGCTGCTGCTTTACCACTGTAAAATATGCTTTCTAACATGACCATGTATTTTTAAAATAAATTTTAATATGACTTATAATAGTGTAGTATGCATATGTATCACACCTACCAAAAGCATACATTTCACACTTACCTAATTTAAACTGCCTTTTTATTTAGGAAGCTTTACAGCTCAGAAATATATCAATAGTACAGTCTAAATGGAGACAAATCTACTGTTGAGAATATTCAACTGGCAGCCTACCGTATGAATACCAAGTCCTATAAGATAAAAGAGATGTCTTCACGTATACTCAATCCTCATGGCACAGTCCAAATAATATCAGTTGCGCCTGAAGCATGCCACCCCAGGACCACACATCTGAGATCCTACCACCTCAACTGCCATTTATTTAATGGACTAATCTCTTTGACATTGCTTTTGTCTGCAAGAAGCTCCTTGATATTCTTCCGACCAAATCATAGCTTTTAGTAATTGGTGATCAGTTATGTATAACTAACAGAAATTTTTTACAGTATAGTGAATAAATATTTACTAACTTCAGCCCTCTTTACCCTTTGATGGGGAGGGAGGAGTCAAAGAGTTTTCTAACATGGCTCTAAGTTACTTAAAATTGCACATCTCCTAAATTAGCTTGTTTAATTTTGAAATGTCATTGTGTACACACTTAATTGCTATTGGTTTTTATAAATTGGAGGGAACACCATGGTGAATTGAATAAACTTTAGTATCAATTTAGCCTGCATTGAAAACCAAGCTAACACAGCAAGGTATTTCCCAAATAGAAGCCTAAAACCTAATTTAGCTAATTGTTGGCTTGATTAGTATTGTTAACTAGGTTTTGAGGCCCCGCCTCTGTGCTGGCACCATGGGATCAGCTGCAAAGTGTGAGCAACTATAGCTACCTCTGTTGAGTGGGGTCTTGGGGTGACAAGACCCCAGTTTTCGGGCTGTGGGTCCAGCCAGGAACTCCTGGAGATAGGACCACCATCTCCTTAGTGTTCTTTAAAGAAGGCCACTGATAGAATTCCATTTTAGGAAGCCAGTAGATTGCTGAGAGACTGTGCTGATAAGTCCCCATCTGTCTGTGTGGAAAGAGTGATTCATTTCATCCCATAAAATATCTCCAAAAAATTCTCAAAGGACAAAATAACCATTATCACATTATCTCGACTTGTCTTTTAAAGTAGGTCAAAGTATGGGTGAAACTATCTAGAAAGAAACTCAGCTCAATACTGATGTACTTACCTGAACCTTTCTTAGTAACAGATTCATAGCCAACTCTTAGATATTTTTAGGTATCAGAGATTCCAAAAGTCATAGTCTCTGGTAAAGAATCCCTGTTACTCTCTACTAAGACTGGAGCAGTCAACATGAAGATAGAAACACAAGATAGAGACTTCCCTACCCAGGAGAACCGTACAGCTCAGGGTAGGACCAAATCTCCATGATGGAGAGCAAGCTCATTTCTGGGCTCTGCATTCCCTAACCTACAAGGACCACGGCATCGTCATGATTCAGGTTTCTGGGGTTCCCCAAAGGCTGAGTCTCCAAGTCTCCAGGATCTTCCCCCATCCACTCACTAATGCCTGATATTTCTTCAAGCAAAAACCAAGAGCTTCACTGCCCTGGAAGAAATCAGACTTAAAATGTCAGTATTCTTGGAACATTGACTTAAATTGGCCCAAGTTGTAAATGACTGACAGCAGATGCTTTTCAAAAAGTGAGCATTTAGAGCAAGTAAGCAGGAGAAAGCAAATAGGCAAAGGACTGCTGAAGTAGGAAGGAGGGCACCACTGAGTAAAGAAAGGAGAGGATGGAGGTTTTTGAGTCATTTACATTTTAGCTGATAGTTGTCTGTCTTCCCCTAGCCATTTAGAGGCGCTCGTAACCAGCCAACAGGTGGAACATCTTTACAGCATGCCATATCCTGGAGCTAGGAGAGTAATTTCTCTTGCCCCATTTTAAGTAGACCAGGGTTCTGGGATCCTTACCTTACCCCATGGTGTCTCTTGATGAGTGGCTCTGGGAGCATCGAAAATGTCTAGCATTTATATTAGAATGAGATTCTCAGAGCTATATTTAAAACCACTAAAGTTAGCTCCTGCTCAAAGCTTAAAACACTAATTTAAAAAAATCATCTTAGTGGTATTACTATAGTTAATGAGGACTAGTTAGAGAAGTGAAATATCCTCATTTTGGGGGTGGGGGGGGGGTAGATGTCCAAAATATAGGCTGATTTTTCTTTTTAGCTTACCTAACAAATGCCTGATGTTATTCACCACTTTGAAGGGGGTGGGAGTAAGAGGAAGCAGAGGAGTGGGGAGATTTTTCAGAACAAAGCAGTCATAAACAATTACCATTAATTACGATTGATAATGAAAATGCTACATATGAAAGAGCTCGCAAAAAAGAACATCATGATGGAAGCACTGAAATTGCACCTCAGCCTTTGGTAGATGCTTCTTAACATCCATCAGATACACACTGTACCAACCTGTGCTTCTAAAGAAACTTGAAAGAAATGTGCTTCTACAGACCCAAGTCTATAAGCGCGGCCTGCTCCCCACCCCTGGATCACACTTACCTCTCTCGCTCTCCCATTTCCTGATTTCTGCTTCTCCTTCTGCTATTTTCCCCTTTTCTCTCCAAGTCTCCATTTGTTAAGCCAATGCCAGGGGCTGCTGCCCTTGCTCTTTGGAGAGAGGGGATAACGCACAGTCGCTCGGATAAAGCTGTGCCCTCCCAAGTACGACAGTCGTTCCCTGGACACAGTTTTATTTTCATTTTTCATTTTTTTTTTTTTTTACGCATACTATTATGTCCGTTTCAGGTATACAACATAATGATTCAACACTTAAAGGCTGTTTTTAGGAGGCTGATTCTGTGTCGTCAGGCTCCTCTTTTCCAGCATCAGGAAGTGGCTGACGATTCAGGGGAGGCTTGGACCTCCTGCTTTGTTCCATCGCTGAGCCACCCCACGCTTCATGAGGTTGGGGGGTCAGTGGGCTGCAAACACTAGAGGCCGGTGTAAGAGTGTGGTGGAGGAAGCAGACAGGCATCAGCTAAGAAAGAAAGAAAAGCTGGCTGTTGCAAGTAATATGATCGTTTATCTTAAAACCCAAGAGGTCAACTGAAAACTATTTAGACTAAATAAGAGGGTCCATTACGATGACCAAACACAAACATACAAAAAGTGATCATGCCTTAGGAAACCAGGCTTCAAGCTGTATTTGACTTAGAGCTGTAAGGCAATGCTTATTTTAATTGGCCAATATTACAGCAATTGTTGGAGAAAGAATGGAGAAGATGGATGCAAACAGAGAATCTAATAATAAAATTCCTTCTCACCCTAGAGACAAAGCAGATGGGTTTTTTCAGTGAAATACAACCTATAAAAAATACAGCTTTGGCAGTTTTATTTTTCAAATTTGGAGTCATCTTGTGATTGTCTCATTCAAGGATAGTAAGTCTTGTGACTATCAGCTACATGTCTTGGAAAGCCCCTATATCTCTTGTAACCCTCGCTCCCATCCTAACAGACTGCATTACTTCCTAGGGCTGCCATAACGAAGTACCACAGACTGTGCGGCTTAAACAACAGAAATGTATTTACTCACAGTTCTGGAAGCCAGAAGTCAGAGATTAAGATGTCAGCAGGGTTGGCATCTCCTGAGGCCCAGATCCTTGGCCTGTGATGGCTGTCTTCTCCCTGAATCTTCACACGATCTTCCCTCTGTGTGTGTTTCTATATCCAAGTTTCCTCTTCTTATAAATAAGAATACCAGTGATACTGGTTTAGGGTCCTCCCTAATGACCTCATTTTATTTAATTACCTCTTCAATTACCTTTATTTAATTACCTCTTTAATTTACCACATTCTAAAGTACTAGAGGTTTAGACTTCAACATCGATTTTTTTTATTGCAGTATATTTGATTTACAGTGTTGTGTTAATTTCTGCTGTACAGCAAAGTGATTCAGTTATATATATATGTACATCCTTTTTTATATTCTTTTCTATTATGGTTTATCCCAGGATATTGAATATAGTTCCCCATGTTATACAGTTGGACATATTGTTTATCCATCCTATATGTAATAGTTTGCACCTGCTAATCCCAAACTCCCACTCCATCCCTCCCCCACCCACCTCCCCTTTGACAACCACAAGTCTGTTCTCTATGTCCGTGAGGGACTTCAACATTTAAATTTGGGGGGAAGTGGGGGGACACAACTCAGACCATAACACAGACCTAGGATAAGTTTAGACACGTAAATTTAGCTAAACTATATGTGACAGAGGTTTGGGAAAATACAATTCCAAAATTATTTTCTATATACCAGTTAGCCAATTTGAAAATGTAATGGGGGAAAATTTCATTCATAATAGCAAAACAAATACATAAGCAAGTAAAAATAAGAACTAAGTTTAACAATTAACAAGTAAGACTTACATGGAAAAAATATAACTATGTGTTTATTACTATATAAGTGCTTAACTATATAACTACACACACATGTATATACACATACACACACACACAGGTAGCCCAAATTTAGCTAAAGTGTATTTGACACAAAATACACTTAAGAATGCAGGCTTGGGATTACAGAATTTCAAAATTGTTGTCCTAATACCAGCATTCACCAATTATAGAATATAATGGGGACATAAAAATAGACTTGAACAAATGTAAATATATATAACTTTATGACACATTCTGGGATAGGAAGACTTAATATTGTAAATATGACCATTCTTCCCCCAAATATAAATTCGATGCAATCATAATCAAAACACAAAGTTTTTATGGAGGTTAACAAAGTGATTTCAAACTTCATCTGGAAGAGAAAATGTACAAGCATAATTAACATAAGATCAATAATGGGGGCATCCCTTGCCCAAACAAATAACAAAACATACTATAAATCGGTACCAATTAATGCATTGTGGTGTTTCTATAGGTACAGATAAAAAGATCAATAGAATAAAATAGACAAAACTGAAACAGACCCATGTACATGTGTAATTTAATACACACTAAAAGTCAATTCAGAAAGATGGGAAAAGAACCAATCATTTAACGAATGATAATGTGACACTGATCATCCAATTGGAAACATAAACATAAAATTAGATTTGTAATTTGTGATACCAAAACTAAAAAATGATAGATGGATTTAAAGACTTAACAGGGGCTTCCTTGGTGGCGCAGTGGTTGAGAATCTGCCTGCTAATGCAGGGGACACGGGTTCGAGCCCTGGTCTGGGAAGATCCCACATGCCACGGAGCAGCTAGGCCCATGAGCCACAATTACTAAGCCTGTGCGTCTGGAGCCTGTGCTCCGCAACAAGAGAGGCCGTGACAGTGAGAGGCCTGCGCACAGCGATGAAGAGTGGCCCCCGCTTGCCACAACTAGAGAAAGCCCTCGCACAGAAACGAAGATCCAATACAACCATAAATAAATAAATAAATAAATTTAAAGACTAAACAGACCAACAAAATTATAAAAGTTTTAGATGAAAATATAAAACACGTAATTTGCTGATTTGAGGCAGAGAAGGTCCATCTAAGGGGATATAAAACCCAGATGCCATGAAAAAAATTACTGAAAAATGTAATTGCTAAACATTTTTTGTATTTCTTAAAGAAAGGCACCATTAGCAAAACTAAAACACAAGCAAAGGATTAGAAGAAAATGTCTGCAGTATGTATAACACCCAAGAGCTTATTATCCAGAACATATTAAGATTCTACTATAGTAAGGCAATAAGAAAAAGAACTCAGTTTTCAAAGACAAATGGCTAATAAAAACATAAGATGCCCATCCTCAATAGTAATAAAAGGAATAGGAATTGAAATGGCATAATGAGGTCTCCCCCTCCCAGGTTGTAAAAATTGAATAGATTAGTCACGTCCAGGACTGGTGGGTGGGAAGAAATGCGTAGGCTCATGGGCTCCCAAAGAAAGTAGAATTGGCTATAAATAGGAACAGCTTTGTTGAATTGGCAGCATTAATCAAAATTGCTAAATATCATGGCCTTTGGCTGAATAATTTCACTTTTATCTATGTATCTGTGTTATAGAAATACTCATGGGCATAAAGCTATTTGGATAAGGACAGTTATTGCAGCATTGTTTTGTAAAGGAGTTTTTTAAAACAACCAAAGTATCTATAAACAGGAGCAAAATTTAAACTATGGTGCATCTTTACTATGAAATACTTTATAGCTAGAAGGGTCGGGGACATGAAAGGGTATTTTTATTATTTTTATCATTTCCTGTCCTATATAATTCTGTGGTGGTTTAAAATATTGTTTAATGGATTAATAAATTTTGAAAAAAAGTTTTTGAAATAAAAGAAAACACAGGTGGAGTAGCTGAGTGCAACCCTCATTAACGTCAACTCTCTTCATATGTGTTGCCTTTTGGTCTCTTTTTCTCTAGTAAACAACCAGCAGACGCTTGTGGGAAAGAGCTGCTGAAGGATTCTGGGCTCTCCTTGTGTCTGAGGCTCCCAAGGATTCAAAATGTTCACGCCAGCCTGCATTCAGCTTTTAAGGACTCATTACAGGTTTAGCTGTTTTCTTTTCATGGCTATTTCTACGGCAGCCACCTACTCCTCCCGACTCCTTCAAAGGGTAGAACAGACCGTGTGTTCCCTCTCTCCGTGGAATGGGTTGCAACTCCGTTCATCTGGTTGTTTTGCCATCTTAGCTCTCTGTTATCAAGCCTATCAGGTAAGTCACAAAGTACTTGCCTCCAGTCTTGGGAGTTTCTGAGGAGTGACTTTATGGTCAAGAGGGCCCTGTTGGAAAGTTTTCACTTCTAGTGATTTCAACAGCTCATTTTAACTGGTAGCAAGCGTGAGGGTTCGACCCAGAGACAAGGGTGTCAGACAAAACCTGGATTAAGACTTCCCACCAGTTTGCCTTTGGGCCGCCTCATCGATAAAATGGGGCCGAAACTAACCACACAGCCTCCCTTGTAGGTTTGATGTTGATACAAGGAACAAGAAACGCATGTTGAGGGCTTTATGCTCTGTGTGGAACATGGTAAGTTCCTAATTCATGAGTATTACTTTCCAGAAACTGGTGGTAGAATGCAAAATTTAATAAGACGCATTTTTTGCCCTTGAACTCAGGAGAGTGCAGGAGAAAGACGCACAACCAGATTCACCGCTGAGTCCTGCATTTTGTCGTAGCTGCTACCATGAAGTATTTGTACTAGGGAAGCGCTTAGTCCAGCCCGGAGCAGGCGAGGTCTGAGCTGAGCCTTGTAGGGTGAGCTCGGCCAGGGGTTGGGGGTGGCGAGAGGGCAGGCAGGTGGTGGAAGGGGGAAGGGGACTCTTGGCGGCAGAGGGGGCCGCGGGAGCAGTGGACCCCCGCGGTCACTGCGCCGAGGGCGCTGGGAGCGTGCTGTTGGCGTGAAGGGCCAGACGGCGAGCAGGCGGCGGGGCTGTAAGATGCCTCCACCCCCCAACCCCGGGCCGGGGAACTCTGGAGCAGGAGCCTTGCTGGAGAGCCTGTGAAGGGTTTTTAGTTGGGTTAGAGTTTTTTGACAGTTGCATTTGAAGATCAGTCTAATAGCTGGAGAAAGAATGGGCTGAGGTGCAAGAAGGAGGGGCAGGGAGACCGAGCAGGAGGCTGTGGCCCCTTGCTGATGACAGACGGTAACATCGTGAGCGGGGCAGGGAGGGAGGGACGATGGCAACGTGCGGCGGCCTTGACTCATAGGCGGCAGGGAGAGCCCGCAGGGCGTGGGGGCGTGTGGAGTGAGGCAGAGGAGGTGTAGACGCAACGCCAGGCCCCAGCGCAAGAGCGAAAGCCAAGGTGTCAGTTTCTCGGAGTCCGGAGGGGCCCCTGATGCTGTTACTTGGATCTGTTTTCTGGCACAGTCCCTGCTGAACGCTTAATTGAGTCGTATGTAGGGCAATGGGACTTCTGAATAAAAGAGGAAGGAGAAATTTCTCCAAAACCTCCGCCAGGCACCGGGGAAGGAGCTGGCCTGCCGTGGGCCCCTCTGAAGGCAGAGCAGCTCCTTCCCCGGTGAAGCCCCAGGGCTCTCACGTCTCAGCTGCAAGAGAGACGCCGTGTCCAGCAGGTACAGGGCTGGCTGCAGAGCCGGGACAACCGAGGGCAGTGGTCTCGTTAGTGAGAGCAAGTGAGAGACCTGCTGGGAATGGAGAGAAATACTTAGGGGGCGCTTTTTACAGAGCATTGTGGCTGTACTTGAGCTGGTGGGGAGAGCGCTGGTGACATTTGGACAGCTACAGTTAAATGTGACCCCATCAGTACCCGCAGGATTGCGCGGGGCCTGCTTGAAGTTGGTAAATTGCGTGAAACGCCGAGCGTTGGGGGAACTCGATGAGGGGCTGCTATAATTGACATTTCACCCTCAGCCCTCGCGCTCGGCGCCGGGAAAAAGCGCAGCGCTTCACGGCTCCGCCAGGGGGCAGGAGAGGTTACATTACACAGAATTTTTAAAAAAAAGAAAAATCCCCAAACTTTCCCCCCAAATCTGTTCTTCCTCGTGAAACCGAATCCTCCAGCTGCGGCGTCCCAGGCGCCCGCCCCTCGCCCGCCGCCTCCCCCGGCGCCCCTGCCCTCGCCCGGCGCTTTCCGCGCGCCTCGGACCTGCTGTGCCCCGCACCTCTGCCCCACCCCTTGCCCTGAAGATGAAGGTCTGGCTGCTGCTGGGTCTTTTGCTGGTGCACGAAGCGCTGGAGGACGGTGAGTTACTCTGCGTGGGGGGCTACCCGGCTTGTGCCCTGACTTGATCCCGGACCCCCCCCCCCAACAGCCCTCGTCGTCCTCCAGGTCTTCTTCTAACTTTAGACCTTCCGAGGCCCAGCCCTGGAGCCGCTCCCTACTCCGTGCACCTGCCCCCCCCCCAGGAGGGTCTCCTTACCTCCCTCTCTCCACCTCCCCTGGGAGCCCCTGGGACGGTGGCAGCTGCTCTGACCCTTAGGATCCCCACCAGAAGCGCTCCTGCGCTCCTGGAAAGCTCTCGGCTGCCGGCAAACGGAACAACCCCAGGCAGCCCCTGGTCCAGCCCCCAGTGTCAACGTGTCGGTCTGGGAGGTGGCGCAGGGCGGCGGATCGTTGCCACCTCCGCGCGGCGTTCGCCCCGGGTCTCTGCTCGTGGGGGCGGGTGCCACCTAAACTGAGCCTTTTGCAAGATTCGAAGAGTCCTCCTCCCCCATCTGCGGTCCTAGACTCGTTTCATAAACCAGCGTGGGCTTGAATCCTGCGAGATGTGCCTATCTGGTCTAAGTCTTAGGCCAGATATTTCTGGGTATCAGACCTTCTCCAAACGACTCAAAACCCCACAGCTGTTACACTTCTTATCTGATTGGAGGGGAGAAGATGAAGGACATGGACTTTTGTACACCATATGGGGGCCCTTGTGCCGCTGAACTTTTTTGAATGTGTGCCTGTCCTGGGCCCACCCTGTTGTGTAGACTCACAACCACAGGGCCAGACTTTATTGTGTGTGTGTGTGTGTGTGTGTGTGTGTGTGCGCGCGTATTGTTGTATTTCTCTGTCTATTATCTATATTTCTGTTGACATTTAATTGTTTGGTTGGCTCCATTATTTTTCGATTGGTGTTATTCGTGCAGTATGTTTTGCATCTGTTACATCCTGGTATCCTGAAATCTCCCTTGGAATTCTGCTCTACCGTCACTATTTTTGCTGGTTTTGGTTGAAAAGCAGCTTTTGCTGTTATGCAACCTCCCGCTGGAGGCAGCTCACCCTGGCTCACATCTTTTATCCACTACTCAGTCCTGACCAGTTCCTTCCTTCTTTCCCATGAAACTAGAAGCATTTGCCAGAAAAAGACCACATTCTGGTTTGCAAAGTCCAAAGTGGTTGTGGGACTTGAAGTTGAATGTGAGGCTCCTTAAGCCTAGAGCCTTGCTGGATAAAGTGTAGTCAGTGCTTCTCCTGGGGAGGGGCGGGGAGGAACAGGTCCTCTTTGCCTAGAGAACAGTTGGCGTGAGTTCACGGTGTAAAATACAATAATAAATTGCTCCTGGCAAGTCCTCGTATGTGATCGCTGAAGTGATGGAAATGTAGTATTTGGTATCACTTTTTGAATAGGGCAAGAGACGGTCAGACAAAATAATTTCAAGTGGCCCATTCGCTTGGTTACACAGTTCACCCAAGATGCCTGCCACAGGGGCTCGGCAGGCGGCCTCAGCCTCTGCCTCCTGAATCTCTCCCAGCTAATGTGTGCCCAGACCATGACTACAAACAGCTGCCTGAATCCATTAGCATCTGTTTGTCAAATGTAATTTATACAAACAGTATAGATTTATGAGACAATCAGAAAGTTGAACACAGACTGAATATTTTTTTTTCAGACTGAATATTTTATAAGAAATAATTGATAAATTTTAGATGTGATAATAGCACTGTGGCTTTGTTTTTAAAAGTTAAAAGTAAAAGTAAAATATATAGTATAAACTATTTGTGAATAAAACATTGAACACATAATTAGAAAAGTAAATCTGCTTCAGTAAAGTATATAAGTTTTTCTAAACCTATTAAGAATGTTTTCTCGGGTTTGAGTTATCATGTGGCTGGCTGGGACCAGGAACTGAGAGTGGCTTAGGTGGGGTGCCCGTCCAGTGCCAGCCTCTGATTAACAAGTCGGAATATGGTACATTCCTGGGTCATCCCAAAGCACGAACTGCAGACACCGGCCCGTGATTCAACTTCTCCCACTGCCTTTCCATCTTTCTGATCACTTCTAGGAGAGGCTTTCTAATAGTAAAAGAATTCCCTGTAAGCATATACTGGGTGTACATCTGCTCTAACCCAGCAAAGTTTGCCTGGCTTCATTCTAAAATGCTTTAAATTTTTAGAAGTAATGTTATTTCTTCTCATGAAGAGTGGGAGTTGGAAGGGCACGCCACTCTTGTGGCATGAAAGTGAGGCATGAAAACAGTTAATAAAAGGTCCAAGATGCCACTTAGAGCCAGACGTGGCTCATGGCACCTGATTTTCAGCATGTGTATGGAATACATGCCACTGTGTTTGTTGATACGGTGCTGCTATTTTTACATAAAAGAGTGTACAACATCACAGGTCCTTACCAGCTTTTGTTATCTACATATTTTTACCCAGTGTTGAGAGCAAATGATGAAGTATAAATATTGATTTGTTACTGCTGTTTTGTCAATCTCACGCCAGACCCTTGATCAATACTAATTTGATCTTCAGTCTAACGTGGGCTTATTTTCGGTCCTGTGAAGGTTCCCTTTCTGGGGAAACTAAAGAGATTCATTATGATGTGAGGGCAAAACAGCCTGATCTCTAAGAAGGTAAGGGGAGTGACACTGAAAATGAGTCTCTAACCAGTACTCTGTGTCACTATTGTGACTCAGTTTATTCCTTGGAAAAAGGATAAAAATTAGTTCCGAAAACCTTATAATGAAAAAATTGTAAAAACTCTCATTGTTCACACATGCAAATAATGAATGTTTTGAAGCGTTTAGGATCTTGGTCTGTGTGTTTGACATACAAAATCATCTCTGATCCTTAGAGCTGAAAAAGAGGAAAGTTTAGGGGCAACAGAGAGACCGGCAGCGTGCCAGCCAGAGCAGTGAGAGAAGTTCTGAGGATTGATGGCTGCCCCTGTACAAGGTTGTAAAGCCCTGCCCTTGCGGTGCTCATAGTCTAATGGAGAGGACAGGTGACAAACAAGTACAGATAGCATTTCAGGAACTGATAAGCGGCGTGAAAAATCAATAATCAGGATGTATTAGTTTCCTAGAACTGCTGTAACCAAGCACAAACTAAGATACTACAAGTTCTTAGTTCTCGCACAGTTCTGGCGGATAGGAGTCAAATCAAGGTGTCAGCAGGGCCATGCTGCAGCTGAGACCCTGGGCCGAATCCCTCCTTGCCTCTTTCTAGCTTTGGCTGGCGGCCGGCGATTCTTAGTGTTCCTTGGCTTACAGCTGTATCTCCCCAATCTCTGCCTCTGTTGTCATCTGGCCATCTTCTCCCTCTGTGTGTGTCTTCATCTGGCATTTTCCTCTGTGTGTGGGTCTCCATATAAGGACACCGGCTTATTGGATTAGAGCCCATCCTAATGACCTCATCTTTTTTTTTTTTAATTTTTATTGGAGTATAGTGTTTCTACTGTACAGCAGAGTGAATCAGCTATACATGTATATATATCCCCCCTTTCCTGGATTTCCTTCCCATTTAGGTCACCACAGAGCATTGAGTAGAGTTCCCTGTGCTATACAGTAGGTTCTCATTAGTTATCTATTTTATACATAGTATCAATAGTGTATATATGTCAATCCCAATCTCCCAATTCATCCCACCCCCCCTTTCCCCCTTGGTATCCATACCTAATGACCTTATCTTAACTTGATTATGTCTGCAAAGATCCTATTTCCAGATAAGGTTACATTCACCAGTTGCAGGGGTTAGGACTTCAATGTATCTTTTTGGAGACACAGCTGAACCTATAAGATAGGGTAAGAGGATGGAGAGGGCTGCCGAGGGTAGTGTGCGTGGGGTTTGGATAGGCGAGTCAAGGGCCAGCTGAGGGGGAGGAAGCAGGTGCTGCTTGTCTGAAAGAAGAGCCACGAAGCCTAAGGGCATGAGCTTCAAGGTGTCCTGGTGGTCACTGTGGCTGAAGGAGCATGAGAAGTGAGACGGGAGTTGGCAATGCCCTGTCGGGTGTGGGAAGACTTCGGACTTTAAATTAGATGAAAGTCACTGGAGGGTCTCCAGCGGAGGAGTGCCCATGGTCTAATTTATATTTTCAAAGGTAGGTGTGCTTAGGTAGAAGCCAGGAGCCTGCATAGGGAGCTCTTTTAATAGTCTAGGTGAAAGTGGTTGCAGCGGATGTAGGGAGTAGAGCCTGGGTTCGGGGTCTGTTTTGAGGGCAAAGCCAAGAGGGTTTGCTGCTGGATTGGACGTGGCTTTGGAAAGAAAGAAGAGAATCCTGTGTGACTCAGAGGTTTATGTTCTGAGCAACTGGGTGAATAGAGTTGCCATTTGCCGATAAAGGGACACCGGGGAAGGAGCTGATTTGAAAGGGCATCTAGAGTTCAGTGTGGACGCGTCCAATTTGAGATGCCTCCTAGCCTTCCAAGTGGCAGTGCTGAGTAAGCAACAGAATATTCAGATCTGGATTTAGAGGCAAAGTGAGGACAGGAACAAGGCAGGTCTCAGCATATAAATGCTGTTAGTGCCAAGGGGACTGGCGAGGCCGCTTAGAGACAGAGAGGAGTTGCGAGGATTCAGCCCTTTGGACTCAGGCAGGAAAGGAAGATGAGGAAGGCTGCCAAATGGACCGAGAACTGAGACAGTGCCATGTCCTGGAAGCCAAGCGAATAAAGTGTTTCAAGAGAGCGTGGTCATTTTGCAGTATATATAAATATGGGATCATTATGTTATTCACCTGAAACTAATATGTTAGTTGAGCTGTCAATTACATCTCAAAAAAAAAGCGTGATGAACTGTGTTCTGATGGATGCTTTGGAAAAAAAAAAATGTATCAATCTAAGGTCTTTATCCTGAAATAGAAGTATAATCTTAGAAGTTGCTCTTTTAAGAAAATGATACTTTAAGCAATGATATTGAGGGCATTTTGGAGTGGGGTTCCAGAGGGGGTAGGGAAAAGAGGCTCTCATCATTCTACATTTTTACCTCCCTACTGTCATTGCTTTCTCAACTTCTCATGTTTGTTCTTGGAAAAGTATATGTGTTCCTATGGGGTGTTTCATGAGGAATGGAAAAACGAGAGTGAGGTGTCCCAGTTTATACAACTGGTTAGGGGAACCCCTGAGCTACCCAGCAAATTTCTAGTGTGGATATTTAGATGCTGTTCTCAGGTCAGATCTTTCCCCTTAACTGCCCATGGAGAGAAAAAAGCAAACAGCTTCAGGTCATTGATGTGAATGGCTGTGTTTACAGGGAGTCCGCATCTAAGCAGCTGTCGGTGATTCTTCTAATGGATTTATTTTCTCCTCCCACACAGTCTGATAGAATTAGAGAGGTTACTAGTCAGGTCATCTTTATTGAATAAGCTTTGATTGCAATCGATCCCCAGCTGATGCTGGAGAATTACAGTCCTTTGCCCTATGTGCTTCTGGCTGTGCAACATTTACTCATTCATTTTGGAGATGTTTTTTGACCAGCATCTCTTCACTGGGGGATTGTAATGTATGCCTTGGAAAAGCATCTCCAGCCCTTCCAGGAAGCTTGTGCCCTCATCCCGGGCATCAAGTTCTGTTTGACTTGGAACTCCTTGTCAAAGCCCGTGACCTACCAAACAAAGAAACCACTTAGATAATGGTGCTGTGCCTGAGATCCATGCAAATAAAGTGAAATGCTGATCTTGAGTGAACTGAAAGCAGCAAGATGAACCAGAAAAGACTCTAGATCTGGTTTTTCACTGCCGCCTTAGTAACCTTGGGTGAGCTACTTGGCATCTGTGGTCTCAATTTTCCACCTGTAAATTAGGAAAGATAATGAGCTGCTTTACCTCCATCACGAGTTGATCATGGAGATCACCCTGAGACATTACGAGACAACCCCAAAACAAGCAGCACCTCGCTCGCGCTTACTTACTGTGGGTCAGACACTGGTCTCAGCATTTTAAACATATTAACTCGTTTAATCCCCACAGCAATCCATGAGATATTATTACCATATAATTCTCAATCTACAGATGAGGAAAGTAAGAGAGAGGGTAACTTCCCAAGGTCACACAGTAAGTCAACAATGACTTCAGGACCTAAAGTCTGTAACGACATTCAATGGTTTGTGAATTTTATCATTTATTTCTCTATAAAATATGCTGTGCCGTAATCTCAAAAATGCAATGGTAATGGACTTTCACTTTTGTATATCTACATTGTAAACTCTTATATTTTTTTAGGCCTTTGGAAAATAACTAATTTACTTAGTTAGCCTGAAGAGTCATTCTTTTAAAAAGATAGACATGGGATTTGGGAGTCGCTCAGTCCTAGGACTTGCCCGTGGGACCGCTGGTCTGGCTCCTTGAACTTTGTGTCATCACTGTCCAACCATGGACCAGTTCCATGGTCAGGCAGCTGGACCGACTGATGGGCCTATTTGGTCAAAAGGTCAAATGATTTTTCAGGGATGATAACACATATTGGAAGGCGTTAAATCCATAACTAGTTAATCGAATGTTCCTGAGTGGCATTGCCACACGGGATCTGAGAGCTTAGAATCAGGCAAACTGCGTGGGCTGCCTAAATTCCCTAGGATTTACAAACAGTTGTTGTCATTTCCGATAGCCTGAATTCCTGTTCATGATGAAGAAAAAAACACCAAATTAGACATCAATCCAGAGGTCCATGACTCTCACAGGCATAGTTTGACCGAAATGCTTGCAGGGCACAGATGACTTGGACAGCATCATGGTAGGCTTTTAATTTCTGCCTTAAGAAAAAGACAGTGACTTTTACCTGTTGTAACAATGAGGCTCATGCTTCACAATTGATGTTGCTGGATTAGAACATTTCTGTGGGTCTAATATGTTCCCAACGATTACAACGCTTTTCCTTCTGGGAGGTTGCGGAAATATGTGCATGGGCACCCCTGCCCGCCCCCATCTGTCATTAGAACCCTGGGCGTAAATAAACCAAGTGTGCAGGGTCTGGGGAAGTCTTGACAAACAGCAGGTATTGGGACTCGCCTTGGAGACTGGGGCTCAAGGGCACAGCCCTGCTCCCTGGAAGGACTGAGAAAGCTCAGCAGGGCCCGTGACCCAGAGGAACCAGAGTAGAGGAAGGATGGGAGATAAGAAGAGACTCAGACCCCGGGAAAGGAGAGGTCACAAATGGACCTGGAGTCACGGAAAGGCTCGCGGGGCTCAGGAGCGACACAGCCACACCCAAAGAAGGCCGCGCGCCAAGGACTTGGTGTTGATACTGAGCTCACAGTGGGGTTGGTTCCGGAGTCTGGGCAGGGCTGAACCAAGAGTGGAGGCCAAATGGCTCCTGTTTCAAAGCGCAACACGCAAAAGAAGCCAAGTTCATCATTACACAGTTGAGTCCACGTCAGCTGAGTTTTTGGTACAAATCATCAGACTACGGCTCCACGAAACGCTCGCCAAGTGCACACACACCATGTGAACAGCCCAGATCAAGACAGAACGGTCCTGGCAGTCCCTCTCCCGTCCCCTCCTGGGTCATCCCCATCCCTCGTAGGAAAACCACCGCCTGACTCCTCACCTCAGAGATTCAGACCTGAAGTTTCTAAAAAATCAAGCTTCTAACATTTGTAAATCAGGAAACCTGTGTTTCTGCCATCCTGTGAGAAATCAGATCCTGTAACCCTGGACACTCGCTCGCTCCAGGCAGCTGTCCCTTCGGGAGGGCGTGGCCTCTCCAGGCCCACCTGGCTCACCTCATTTTGTCACCAGCCTGGTCTGCTGGTGTAAGAGCTTGCAACACTTGCCTTTTTCTGTCTCTTGATCCCAATTTCAGTGTCTCTGTACTCTTGACCACCCGAGCCCTTTATACACCAAGGTAACGTTAGATAAATAAATACGGACATCAAAGAGGGAAAAACATTTTCTCCTGATTTATCACATTTCCCCATTTTATACAAATGCCCTGTAATTCCCTCAACCGGCCAAGACTTGTGTAGTTATCTATTCAAAATATCTACAGGCTGTTGATCTGCATGTAGTGAAATGGGGGTCAGGAGACCTGAGTTTTACTTTCACATCCTGTCACTAGCCAACTTTGTGCAATTTAACTTTTAAGGCCTCCTTTATTATTTTTTTAAAATGTATAACATGAGGACCTTAAATGATCTCTCAGGATCCTGTAAGTTTGGACGTTTTATAATTCTGTGGGCTTATATCAAGGTCACCTTGGAGCTGATGCAGACAGTGGAGCAAATGAATTGCCAAGTCTCCTCCTCTTTGCTGGGTGGACACAGCACATGGCCATGTGGGCTGGGTGGACAGCTGAGATTTCTGGAACCCAGAGGTATTCCAAGGGCAGGGCAGCATTGTCTGTAGAGAAGGGAAAAACAGCAGTAAGAAAATGGACTTAAAGGTCGTCAGTTCTTACCACCATTTGCCGGCAATTCTCAACAATGTTGGTGATAAAATACTCCTCCCCCCAATGTATTTTGTTGGCTAAATTCTAAACCTTTGCTAAAGTTACCATTGAGTTTTAATAATGTATATGTATGCTTTAAATGAACACAGGGTTAGTACTTATTTCTTCCTAAGCCTTGTATCCTGCATGGATGTTGTCCGCCCTGACACACACAGGCACCACAGTACGTACTCATCTGGGAGAAAGTTTGTGATGGTTTGAAATCTTCTGAGTGTGCTTGCAGTGTAGTCTGTGTCTCCACTCCCTGGGGACTACATATTCCTGGGTTTAAACAGTTGGTTCAAAATGAACAATGACAGCACTGAGATGGCAAGGACCAGAAACAGACCTTGAGAGGCTTCAGGTCCACCATTCTGGGTACCACCTTAGAGCTGGTGAGACTGAGTGTGAACCACAAGAAAAAGTTGTTTTGTTTGGGAAGTGCAAATGTTAGCTCATACGTGAGATATTTTGCTGAGTTTGAACAAAATCTTGGAAGCTGAAATTGATTCCCTTTCAGTTACTAATTGGTTTAAAGCTAAAGAATGAACCAAGAAAATAATGATCATTCCTGAAAATAACTTTGACATAGGAGGAGAGGGATATTAAAAACGATTTGTTTCAGGGGTTGAAGACTCTGGGTATGTTAACCACCAAAGCCCATTGTTCTCTCCTCATGTTTGTACCAGTTGCTGGTCAACATCCTCCCAAGAACAAGCATCCAAAGGAACCCGGAGAGAACAGAATCAAGCCTACCAACAAAAAGGTGAAACCCAAAATACATAAAATAAAGGACAGACACTCAGCTGATTCAACACCAAAGACACAGTCTATAATGATGCAAATGATGGATAAAGGTCGCCTTCAGAAACCCGCTGCAACCCTGAGCCTGATGGCAGGGCAAACTCTAGAGCTTCGATGTAAAGGGAATAAAATCAGATGGAGCTATCCCGCATACCTTGACACCTTAAAGGACACCCGCCTCAGGTAAGCCTTTTCTTTTACTTGTGTTGGGTCAAGGATTTGGTTTCATACCCTTGCTTAATATCACATTGTGTCTGACATCTACCATTTTACTTTAGCAGATTATAAAAATGGAAGCTCATTGAGCAAAAGCCATTGGTTTTATTGCTTCACGCAGTTAAAAAAAATTATTGCAAATCCTACCAACATTGTTTAAACAGTGAACTGTTAAAGGAAGCCGTATGACAGATAATTAAAACTGTGATGTATAGAGGTAGAGATTTAAGAATTCATACTGTAAAAAATAATGGACTCAATGCTTTATGTCATTTTTTAAGTAATTGTAATGAAAACTGACTAATGGGAGATTCCTATGAGCAACTTGACCAAAGATGAATTGCTTTTGACCTTTTCAACTTCTTCTGGATTTATTTTTACTTTTCCAAGTATATGGCTTTTATATTCAGAGGCATCCGTTGGTAAGAAGGCTAAAGATTCCTCATGTTTGAATGAGTACCTTCAGGAAAAGTGGTTAAGATGATGATTATGTAAACTATGAAAGGCAAGAAAACAGAGCATCTTTTAGAGGGTGCCAGAAAGGGCCTATGGCGTTAGGGGGTGTTTTCCTGCGTATCTTTGGGGAAGCCCTCTAAACTCCCTCCCTCAGTTTCCTCTGGCAAAGAATGAAGGGGATTGGTCTATGTGCTTCCTAAGATTCTTTCTAGACCTTTCTTCATATGAAAGGTCAGGATATTCTGCATATGATTCAGGATAGAGAAACAGAGGAGATCGTCTGTTTGGGATGATTGGAAGGGGGAGGAGAAAGAACGTGGATCTCAGACATCCAGCCCAAAAGCTGCATGTTCAAAAGAGAGTCATATTTCCACGCACACTCCACCTCCTTGGATCGTCATCTCCCTCAAGGACGCCACCACCCACTCAGCTGCTCAGCCTGAAAACCGGGAGCATTCTTGCCTTCTCCCTCTCTCCCTCACTCCCCACATCCAATCGGTCACCAAGTTCAGTCACTTCAGCTTCCCTTCCTCCCTTCCTTCCTTCCATTTTTATTGAAGTAGAGTTGATTTACAAGGTTGTGCCACTCTCTGCTGTACAGCAGATTGACTCAGTTATACACATAGAGACATTCTTTTTAAAAATTCTTTTCCATTATGGTTTATCCCAAGAGATTGGATATAGTTTCCTGTGCTGTATAGTAGGACCTTGTTGTTTATCCATTCTAAACCTAATAGTTTGCACCTGCCAACCCCACACTCCCAGTGCATCCCTCTCTCTCCCCCCTCCCTCTTGGCAACCCTAAGTCTGATCTCTATGTCTGTGAGTCTGTTTTGTAGATAGGTTCATTTGTGCCATATTTTAGATTACACATATAAGTGATATCATATGGAATTTGTCTTTCTCTTTCTGACTTAACTTCACTTAGTATGATGATCTCTAGTTGCATCCATGTTGCTGCAAATGGCATTATTTCATTTTTTATGGCTGAGTAGTATTCCATTGTATGTATGTACCACATCTTCTTTATCCATTCATCTGTCGATGAGCGTTTAGGTTGTTTCCATGTTTTGACTATTGTGAATAGTGCTGCTATGAACATAGGGGTGGATGTATCTTTTTGAATTGTAGTTTTTTCCGGGTACATGCCCTGGAGTGGGATTGCTGGATCATATGGTAATTCTATTTTTAGTTTTCTGAGGAACCTCCATACTGTTTTCCATAGTGGCTGCACTAACATTCCCACCAACAGTGTAGGAGGGTTCCCTTTTCTCCACGCACCCTCCAGCATTTGTTGTTTGTAGACTTTTTAATGATAGCCATTCTGACCGGTGTGAGGTGATACCCCATTGTAGTTTTTTTTTTTTTTAACATCTTTATTGGAGTATAATTGCTTTACAATGGTGTTGTTAGTTTCTGCTTTATAACAAAGTGAATCAGCTATACATATACACATATCCCCATATCTCCTGTCTCTTGCATCTCCCTCCCACCCTCCCTATCCCACCCCTCTAGGTGGTCACAAAGCACTGAGCTGATCTCCCTGTGCTATGCAGTTGCTTCCCACTAGCTATCTGTTTTACATTTGGTAGTATATATAAGTTCATGCCCATTGTAGTTTTGATTTGCATTTCCCTAATAATTAGTGATGTTGAGCATCTTTTCATGTGCCTATTGGCCATCTGTATGTCTCCTTTGGAGAAATGTCTACTGTCTTCTGCCCATTTTTCAATTGGGTTGTTTGGTTTTTTTGCTGTTGAGTTGTGTGACCTGCTTGTATATTTTGGAGATTAAGCCCTTGTCAGTCACATCATTTGCAAATATTTTCTCCCATTCCGTAGGTTGGCTTTTCATTTTTTTTTTTTTTTATGATTTCCTTTGCTGTGCAAAAGCTCATAAGTTTGATTAGGTCCCGTTTGTTCTTTTTACTTCTATTGCCTTGGGAGGCTGACCTAAGAAAACATTTGTACAATTTATATCAGAGAATGTTTTGCCTATGCTCTCTTCTAGGAGTTTTATGGTGTCATCTTATGTTTAAGTGTTTATGCCATTTTGAGTTTATTTTTCTGCATGGTGTGAAGGTGTGTTCTAACTTAATTGATATACATGCAACTGTCCAACTTTCCCAGCACCACTTGCTGAAGAGACTATCTTTTTCCCATTTTATACTCTTGCCTCCTTTGCTGAAGATTAATTGACCATACGTGTGTGGGTTTTTTTCTGGGCTCTCTATTCTTTTCCATTGATCTGTATGTCTGTTTTTGTACCAGTACCACACTGTTTTGATTACTGTAGCTTTGTAGTATTGTCTGAAGTCTCGGAGACTTATGCCTCCTGCTTTGTTTTTTCCCTTAGGATTGTTTTGTCAATTCTGGATCTTTTATGATTCCATATGAATTTTTGGATTATTTATTCTAGTTCTGTGAAAAATGCATGGGTAATTTGATGGGGATCGCATTAAATCTGTAGATTGCTTTGGGTAGTATTGCTATTTTAACAATATCAATTCTTCCAAGAGAATGGGATATCTTTCCATTTCTTTGAATCCTCTTTAATTTCCTTTATTAATGTCTTATAGTTCTCAGTGTATAAGTCTTTCACCTCCTTGGTCAGGTTTATTCCTAGATATTTTATTTTTGTGTGTGTGTGATTTTAAAAGGTATTGTTTTTTACATTCCCTTTCTGATATTTCATAGTTAGTGTAAAGAAATGCAACCAATTTCCGAATGTTAATCTTGTATCCTAACACTTTGCTGAATTCATTTATTAGTTCTAGCAGTTTTTGTGTGGAGTCCTTAGGTTTTTCTGTGTCTAGTATCATGTCATCTGCATATGGTGACAATTTTACCTCTTCCCTTCCAATTTGGATAACTTTTATTTCTTTTTCTTGTCTGATTGTTGTGTTGAATAGAAGTGGTGAGAGTGGGCATCCTTGTCTTGTTCCAGATTTTAGCAGGAAGGCTTTCAGCTTTTCACCATTGAGTATTATATTGGCTGTGGCTTTTATTATGTTGAGATATGTTCCCTCTATACCCACTTTGGTGAGAGAATTTTTTTTTATCAAGAATAGATGTTGAATTTTGTCAAATGGTTTTTCTGCATCTATTGAGACAATCATGTGGTTTTTGACTTTTCTTTTGTTAATATGGTGTATTACATCGATTGATTTGTGTATGTTGAACCATCCTTGTGAACTTGGGATGAATCCTACTTGGTTGTGATGTATGATCTTTTCTATATGTTGTTGGATTTTATTTGCTAATATTTTGTTGAGAATTTTTGCATCTATATTCATCAATGATATTGACCTGTAATTTTCTTTTTTGGTGGTATCTTTATCTGGTTTTGGTATCAGGGTGATGATGGCTTCATAAAATGTCTTTGGGAGTGTTCCATCCTCTTCAGTCTTTTGGAAGAGTTTGAGAAGAATTGGGATAAGTTCTTTGTATTTTTTTTTTTTTTTTGTATTTTTTGTAGAATTCACCTGTGAAGCCATCTAGTCCTGGACTTTTGTATGTAGGGAGTTTTTTTTTTTTATTATTACACATTCCATTTCACTTACAGTGATTGTTCTGTTCAAATTATCTATTTCTTCTTGATTAAATTTTGGTGGGCTGTATATTTCTAGGAAGTTGTCCATTTCTTCTAGGTTGTCAAATTTGTTGGCATATAATTGTTCATAGTATTCTCTTAAGGTTTTTTGTATTTCTGCAGTATCAGTTGAGATTTCTCCTTTTTCATTTCTGATTTTGTTTATTTGGGTTCTCTCTCTTTTCTTCTTGGTGAGCCTGGCCAGAGGTTTGTCAATTTTGTTTACCCTTTCAAAAAACCAGCTCTTGTTTTTATTGATTTTTTTTTCTATTGTTTTTTTAATCTCTATTTTGTTTATTTCCTCCGTGCTCTTTATTATTTCTTTCCTTCTGCTGACTTTAGGTTTTGTTTGTTCTTTTTCTAACTCTTTTAAGTGGTAGGTTATGTTGTTTATTTGAGATTTTTCTTGTTTTTTGAAGGCCTGTATCACTGTGAACTTCCCTCTAAGAACTGCTTTTGCTGCATCCATAGATTTTTTTTTTTAAGATTTATTTTATTATTTATTTATTTAATTTATTTTTGGCTGTGCTGGGTCTTAGTTGTGGCACGTGAGATCTTTCATTGAGGTTTGAGGGCTCTTCGTTGCAGCATATGGGCTTCTCTCTAGTTGTGGCATGCAGGTTTTTCTCTTCTCTAGTTGTGGCAAGCAGGCTCCAGGTCATGTGGGCTCTGTAGTTGTGGCATGCGGGTTCTAGAGTGCATGGGCTCTGTAGTTTGCGGCATGTGAGCTCTCTAGTTGAGGCACCCGAGCTCAGTAGTTGTGGCATGTGGGCTTATTTGCCCTGCAGCTTGTGAGATCTTAGTTCCCTGACCAGAGATCGAACCTGCGTCCCCTGCACTGTGAGGCGGATTCTTTATCACTGGACCACCAGGGAAGTCCCATGTCTCAAGGTATTTTTTAATTTCCTTTTTGATTTCCTTGTTGACCCATTGGTTTCTTAGTAGCATGTTGTTTAGCCTCCAGGTAATCGTTTTTTTCTCATTTATTTTCCTGTTGTTGATTTCCAGTTTCATGCTGTTGTGGTCGGAGAAGATACTTGAAATACTTCAACTTTCTTAAGAGCCATAAACCTGTCCTCTTTCCATCGCTGGTGTTGCTACGCCAGTCCCAGGCACGTTACCCCTCATCACCACCAGTACTGCAGTAACCACACCCAGGCTTGTCCTCCTCCATCCTCCTCAATGAATCTAGAGTGACGCTTTAAAAATGCAGGTCTGATTGTGTCAATCCCCTGCTTAACACTCAGTGGGTCTCCATTGGTAAGGAAGTTCAACGTCCTCATGCGACTCTTTGAGACTCTCCCTGATCACCCCTGGTGTCTAGATTAGTGTGTCTGCTTTCATTGGCCTGGGTTCCTGTGACATCGTCAAATTCACCAAGCTCTTGGAGCCTTAAAACTTGCTGCTTTCATGGTCTAGACCACTCTGGGCCCCTCTTCACCTGGCTGACTTCAGCCTCAGGGTCACTTTCTCTGGGAGGCTTGTGTCAGGCCTCCCTAGATTTGCATCCTCATGGCCCCTAGTGCATCCTTTTTTGAGCACTCTACATACTTGTAACTCCTTTTTTTTTTGTAAATCTGTATTTTTCACCAGGACTTAGCTGAATGCTTCACATTTAGCTTTATCTACTGAATAACTGAATAACAATCTTCCCCTTCTTGCTCACACATACGTTGGAGAATAAATAATATATGCATATAAGAAATATCTCTCTGTCTATCTAACCTCTTGTATTAAGTCCTCTTTCACGTTTTATTCTGAAGATACCCTTCTGGCTTCATGTGATGTGACAGTATATAGTTTTTTGCTGAAGCATTATTGGGTTGGATGAGGAGTGGAAGGTGAGAGAATATGATAGTTTTTCCCATTTTCATCTCCATACTTGACGTGTGTATGTGTATACATGTGTGTAGCTATTGCTTGGGACAAATCTGGCAAGATTTACTACTGTTATCCTTTTAAATGACTTAATTTACCAAAGTCAAATTTACACACTTTTTTTTAAAATGAGAATTGAGCTGATTTAACTTATTCTGAACAGTCAGTCTTTGACTTACACAAACTATCCTAAACCTAGATGATTTAGCCCTTGAATATTTCATATTTTCTAGGAGGATTTTCAAAGTTATATTAGCCAGAATCTGTTTGAAAATATCTTAAGGACTCAAAGTGAAGTAAATATGAATCTGAATCGAAGAGAAATATCCTGGAGCTGAAAAAAACTGTTTTGACTTAGCATTAAATAGGATTCATTTCAAAGCACAGTTAGGGCTTTATAAGAAAGTAAAGACAGATGTGGGCCCCCAAGGACTTTATGGAAAAATGTGAAAAAAGATCTAGTCATAACTCTATATCAAACAACAACAACAAAAATCACAATTTCTTTGACACCAGAGATTCGACTAATTGGTTCTTGACATCTTTCCCGGAATGTGGTGCCTTTGGATAGAGAGGTATTCATCCTGTGTTTTCTTTTCCCGTGGAATGAGTTCTTTCCAGTGTGCTGATGGGGTTCTGAAAGCCTGGTCATGTTAACCAATGTGGGTAGCTTTCTGGAACTAAGTTCGTATGCTACCACGTTTGTCCACATGTAATCTTCTGACCAGAAGAGGGAGCATGTTATGGAACAGAGAGTTTAGGCTGAGGCACAGCTAGGTTGGAATCCTAACCTGCAAAGTAGGTCTTTGATGAATAATTACCCTCGAACCCAGTTTCCTTGTCGGGAATATGGAAATAATATCATCTTTGATAAATGCTGTCTGGCCGATGGTAAATGTACAATAAATTGAACCTAATTGTTACTAGGCAATGCATATTTCTCAAGTACAGTAATCCAAGTGATCTTTGTGGACAGTTCATTCTGACCAGGACTCACATAAATCAGGGAATTGTGCACAGCCAACATGGCTTCTGATATAGAGGATCCAAGAAAGTTTGCACATCCCTTTCTCACTTTCATTTAATTGAGCAATTCTTTGAAATCTGGGCCTGTGTTCCTCTTCTCCCATGAAAGCATAAGCCCGTTGAGGGTAAATACCACATCTGATGGGTTCATCAGATTCCTAGCACCTAGAACAGTGCCGGACATATACCAGAAATCAGGAAATATTGTTTGGTTTCCCCAGGGGTTTAGTGAGCATGACAGAGGTCAGTTTCCAGTCATGCTGGAACATTAAGATTGTTACACTTAGTGCCGATGTGTGTCCTGTTATGTGTGCACTGTCCTGGGTAGGTAACGACAAAGCATGAATATATTTTATATTGAGGACACCCAGCCACTGGGATCCAGCCCGGTTACCTCAGGGCATTTGTTGCATGTTGACCTCAGGAGTCATTAGTCAGTTTTCTCCCTCTACCTTCTCCCTCTTTATCCACCCTGCCCCCTCTGTCTTTGCTTCTCTCTTTATCTTAGAATCCAGAGCCTGTCATGTCTACTAAACTCTTGAGTGCGTCCTAAGTAAGTTATTTTGCCCTCTGTTTTTCCTTCACTCCCAGTTGGAAACTTCCAACCCCAGACAAACCTGTTCACCTCCCTTCCCTTGTCAGCACGTGGACCAGAGCACAGCTGGAGGAAACCGCACAGCTGGCCCGACGGGTGCCGTGAGTCTGTGGTCCCCTCATACATGCCTGGCAAAGCTGAATCTGTTTCTCTAGTGAGCTCATGTTTTCTCTCTTCCTAAACCTCTGATCTTCTCCATCTCTCTCACTTCCAGCTAGTGCAGTTCTCACGCAATTCACTGAGAAATTGGAGCCCTAGAATTGCCTTAATGTCCTCGTCACATTTCCTCCTTCCCTGCACTTACAGTTATAGTGGGGAGGGCTCTCTCCTCTTGACAAAGGCCAAAGCTGCATCTGTGCCCTGGATCTCATCCTTATAAGCCTTCCAGGAGCCTTAAGACATCCGTTATTGCCTCCTTGTTCTGAGTCTTCAACCCTGCTTCTCGAAGAGTTCCTTTCCCTAAGCCTCCAGATGAAGAAGGCCCGCCTTGGCCCTCATGTACCTTCCGGCCACCCTCCTCGCTCTTCTTACCTTCGCAGCCAAACCTCCTGGAGGGGCCTCTCTCTACACAACTGTCTCCACTTTCTTCTCCTGTTCACTCTTCAACCACTCCACCTGACTCCTGCAGAGGACTCCACGTGCATTTTATCACCAAGGTCAAGGTCGCTCAGTCCAGAGTCCTCCTTTCAACCCCCATGTGGCTGGCCCACCATGTCCATCCAGCAGAAGAGAATGCCCTCCTCTTGGCTTCCTCAACGCCATATTCTGCCCATTTTCTTTCACGTCACGGGCCCCTCCTTGGGGTTTCCTTCACCGGCTCTGCATCCTCTCTTCTTCCAGACATTCGAAGTTGGTGCTGTGCCTCTTCTCCCCACATGCTGCCAGATCCCCCCATTTATCATAGATTAGGTTGCATGTTTTCTTCCAAGCTCTGGGTCCCCAACTGCCTGCTCACCTGCCTGGATCTTTCCTGAGGCTTCCTTGAAACACAACCACCTATAACTGAGCTCCTGATCTTTCTCCACACCTGGCCATCTTCCTGTGTCCTTCAGTTCAGTGAACAGCATGAATTCCCTCCAGTTGCCCTTGACCAGAGGCCTAGGAATCGCCTTGGACGCTTCCCTTTTACTTCCGCATCCAACCAGTTCCCGCGCCCTAATGATGCTACTGTTTCGTTATTTCTGGAATCTTCCCGCCGCAGCAGTGTCACCCCCAAGGCTCTCGCTCACAGCAGGAATCACACAACTTGCCTTTGTGTACCCAATCTTGAACTTGACCTCAGTCTTCCACATGGCAGTCAGATCTTTCACAGAAGCACATCCGGCCACATTGCTTTCCTACTTCAAGCCCTTCGGGAGAGCGATTCTGTTGCTCTTAGAATAAAGATGAAACTCCTGACACGGCCCACAAGCCCGTGCATAATCTGGCCCCTGCTTTTCCCTCTGCTTCCCTCCCCTTTCACTTCACTCCCTTGTTGTCCACACTCCAGGCTCCACGGACTTTTTCTGATACCCAGTTGTGCAAACTCCTTCCTTCCTGGGGCCTTGGCCCATTTGGGTCATTCTGCCTGTAATGCACGCACTGGATTAGCTGCTTACCATCCTTCAGATCCAGGCCTGTCACTTCCTCAGGGAGCCTTCCTTGCTCTCAGCCCCTGCCACTAGGCCCCAGTTACACATCCTCACTGCAGCCCTTATCACCAGTGGCGCAGTTACCATTTCCCTGACCATTTGATTTATGTTTGTGTCCCTTGCGAGGCTGTAAACTTGGCAAAGGCCGTGTCTGTTTATTTGCTGGTGCTTCCCTAGCAGCCAGTTCAGGGCCTGGCACCCTGTAACTCCTCCACAAGTATTTCAGTGAGACACTGAAGCCTAGAGGGGTGTGCCTAGGGGGTGTGCGGACACTGAGCCTAGAGGGGGTGTCAAGTCAGGCCCCCGTGATCGCGAGACCTGCGACTCTGGGGACAAGCTCCGAACTTTAGAGCCGACAGGGACCTTAGCGGTTATCATGCTTAAGCCTCATCTTTGTAACAAATGAGGAAACGGACAAAGATGATAGACGGCTGGTCCAGAGCAACAAAGTGGTGGGTGGCAGTGTGAGTCTAAACCCTGGCCTCTCGGTTCCCGACGTTGAACTGCTGCCCTGCTCAAGTGCGCCAAGGCACGTCTGGTGGTAGCACTTAGACCGAAGGACACTCATGGTTTAATGAAGTAGTAGCTTCAGAGAAGATAGATTTGTTGTCTACTTTTCTTTTTCTTCCTCCCTCCCTCCCTCCCTTCCTTCCTTCCTTCTTTCCTTCCTTCCTTTTTTAGCTCTTTGGATACTAGACTAACACATCTGATTTACAAAGTTAAGATTCAAAACAGAAACGAAAAGGATACACTTTTTCAGAGTGGTGCATTGATTTCTTGCTGGGATAGCTTCGAATTGAAAGTGATTGAAATTTCACATTGATTTAGGATAACTTTTTGGATATCAGAATGTTAAAACATTACACTGGGCTATTTAGAAAGGAGAACTCTGTCAGAGAACCATAAATCACGCCTCATCCTAAAAGGCGGACTTTGATCACCCCAGAGGATGGATGTGTGTTCCTCTGGGTCTCCTATTCTGCAGTGATTCCTTAGGATTGGCAAACGCAGGTCACTGGAAGGTCCACTAGATGGCAGGTTTGAGCTGTGCTACAATTGTCTTCCTTTCACCAGTAAAAGAAACATCTCAAATGTGGACCGATTGGTTAAAATAATTGCACACGTTGTGCTTTCACACAAGTTCTTTCATCCTTTTAGGCAACTCAGCAGTCACAGTTTCAAGTTATATCTTAAACAATAAAGAATTCAGTTTTCCAACAAACAAATAAAAAGAGGAGTGGGCATTTGTAATTATATGCCCACACCAGGATAAATGCATTGACAGCTCTAAGTCCATCTGAGTTTGAGGAACGTGCTGAAGATTCTGTATTTCCAGGTGCTGAAACTGATTCAGATTTTAATTCCTGACTCAGTCCATCCCAATCACATAGATCTCCACTCTCTTTTGAGATCAGAAACAGCAGGGTTTTTTTTGACAATAGTTGTTACCATTTTGCTCTGTTTTCTGAGTCTTCTGCCTCACTCCTTCCTGCTCTCCTGCTTTCCATCCATCCTCCCACCTCTGTCCTCCCTTAATTAATTCTGTTCCTCTCTTCCAACAATTTTTTTTTTTTTTTTTGCATCTATGATGTTCAAGGTCCTGTGCTAGGTAGAAGCTGGAGATATGATAGTGAGCAAGATAGATACAACCGCTATACCCACAGAGCTTTTACTTTTATGAGAAGACAGACTATTAAATAAGCAATTTTAATATGCAGCTGTGTGAGTGCCTTGCTAGCAGAAGTACAGGATCCAGGAGGAAAAAACTCAGGCTGATATGTGAGAGCTGAGAGTTAACCAGGTAACGAAGGAGCTAGGAAAGGAATATCAGAAAGTTCCAGAAGGAGGGACCAGCACGAGGAGCTTCCTCTAGCTGAGAAAGAGTATAGCCCCTGGAGCACTGAGGGTGTGGAGTGGGGAAACAGGGTAGCTCTGGGCAGGGGAGGAGAAAGGAGGTGAGCAAGGAGAGAGGATGCTGGAAGGTTAGCGGGAGTCAGACCAGCGAGGGCGTTGTCAGCCATACTGAGGAATTTAGAGTGAAATCTAAGGGCACTTGTGAGCCGTTGACTTAAAGCCTTTATTAATGACACACTTAGAAAGTATAGAGGGCTACACTGCACAGTATGAGGGCTACTACTCCTCACCGTCTTTAGGAAAAGACAGCATCACTTCCCAGCCTCAGGTGGACCCAATCTCCCTCCAAACACCCTGTACCTGTTTTCTACAAACTGGGTTCTACAGACATATCCTTGGACCTAACAATTTTTTCACCATATATATAATATATTTTCATTTTTGCTTTCATTTTGTTGATAGTATAAAAAACATTCATAGAAGAATGTTCTGGACTATATGATCAAACCTCTGGTTGAGCGATCAGCACCATCCATTTCCATCTTCTCTGGAAACATTTTGCTTCTTCAGTCTCAGCAGAACACACTCGCAGAGTTTAGAGCTGGGGAATTCTTGGCGCAATATTGAGCCAAGGAAGAAAAGAAGAAGCAACTTAGAATCAGCGGCCTGGATGACGGCTGAAGTATAAATCAGTGCTGGGTAAGAACAGGGAGGTGCTGGAGATTTAAGCTAGACAGTCAGCAGTGTCACAGCAGTGAAAACGAGCTGGCTGATGTGCTCATAAAGACAGCCCGGGCTGCTCTCTGGAAAATCAGGTCCAGGCGTCGTCTTTCAGGATGTTTCTGTGGTGTCTGGTCGGATGTTAGCATTTTTCAATCAAGAGCTGGAAGCTCGGAGGAGGTGCACAGGAGATCTCTTTGACGGCTGGTTCCTCTGAAAACAATAAATAGCTTCTAGAGAGAAGGGAGGGCATCTGGGTGTCCGTTTGGCCGCAGTTGGCAATGGTTTATCCATCCACAGACAGCACAAAGGGAGGGTGGGCCGAGGAAGCAGACAGTGGGCTCCGGGCCAGTCTAGTCCTGCCTCCGGGAGGGGTGGTCTGGGGGCATTTCAAAAGAAAAAGAGAACGATGTTAGGAAGTGTTTGTAAACAGAAAAATCCCACTGTCAAGAAAGAATCTGCACAGACTTTGGTAAATACTGTCCTTCGTACTCTGGTGCTGTACTAAGGAAGAGGTCTTTATTTTTTTTCCTTCAATTTATTTTATTTTAGTTTGGTTTTTTCCTTCAATTTATTTAATTTTATTATTCTACGTTTGCCAAACATAATTTGATGTTTATGTTTGGTAAACACAAACTCTACCACTTTAACCATTTTTAAGTGTACCGTTCAGGGGCAGTGTGTACGTTCATATTGTTGTGCAGGTGTCTTTTTAATTCAAACTCACTTTCCTTCAAAGCTCGTTTCACTTCATTTTCTGAGCAGGACAAACAAAGATGATGAGGTCCCATGAAAATCTTGGCACCCTCCCTTTGCTCTCCTACTTACCTGGAGGTGCCCTTTGGGTCCAGTTTGCTGTGGGAGATTGAAAGTCTACCGCTTCAGCCAAACCCTGATATTTACCTTCAGATGGATGTCTACCCCCAGAAAACAGTGGGGTTCAAAATAAATGACTTATCCTGCCCTGAAGGTCGAGCTCCCTCTTCCCAGACTCAGTGGCACCAGCGCCAGGTGTACTAGATGTTCCGACAGTGTTCAGGTTGCAGAAAAACACGGCCTGTTCCATCCAGACATGAGTGGTGGGAGTGGGAGCAATTGTAGAACCAGACTTGTAGTTGTCAGGATAGAATGAGGTCATGCAAGTAAAGCATTGGCACACACACTAAGCCATCTCAATAAAGGTGAGTTTTTTCAATCTCATGCAAACTCTAGACGTCCATGATGCCACGGAGTGCGTACTCGTATCCAGACGCGTGGTCCTGTGATACTCCAGCTGTCCTCAGTCTACTAGTCATCAAGGTGGGGAAATGGGTTGAAGTACATTATTCAGTTTGGGGGGGAAGTGTTTTCTGATCTTATTTTAAAAGAAACCAAAACATTCAATTTCTTGAGTGTTCTGGTTAAGTCCAGGTTTGATTATCCCAGATGTGCTGCACTGCATTAAAATACAGTAAGATGATGATCGTAAAGTCAAGTTAATGCATCAAACCGAAAACACTACAGGAATACCACAAATTATATGTGATGGTAATTTTGGAGACTGTTGCAAAATGCAACATTGTTTACAGTATACCATGAAGTGATTGCATGTATTTTACGAGTGAAACCCCGCCTTAAAAAATGTGTATAGATGTGAGTGAGGTCTAGGGTTTAACACGCAAAAGTGAAAATGGAAGTTGCCGTAGCATGATAATTCTCTGCCAAGTATCTAAATGGGCAAAATGTAAATAAAACCATTTTATAAGGTATGTCAGAGGAGGAGGCAAGCAAAGAGGAATAAAGGATAAGATATGGGAAGTTTTATGTCCCCTGGTATACAGCTGTAGAGGATGGTACTTTATAAGGAAAAGAAGAAAAACAGCAAAACTAAGATGTCAGAGCTTGGCCTCTAGTCTCTGGGCTTGGCTGCCTTAACAGAGACGACCACCTACAGAGGCAGGCGTGAAGTTGCTGCCCTTGGGAATCTGCCCGGTACATCCCACGTTCCCGACCTGTTCGCTCTGTCCTGGGGCCTCAGGATCCTGCTATCTCCTCTTGTTTGGTGTTTTAGTGATCAGATCCTCTGTTCAGATTGCCTTTTGTACTGGATCCTAATTTTGCCCTTAACGCTGCCTTTCAGAGCATGTGCTACTTACTGCCGGAAGCCCGGCTCGTAACCCCACCCACCGCTTAGCACTCAGCTTCCATCCGGTGGCCCACCTGCCGCGGAGGGGAGATCACACAGCGCAAGCTCACCCTTCCCTGTAACAGCCCTGCTCTTCTTTATGAACTTGACTTAGTCACTAGGACAAGGCAGGGGTGATGGACCCTGGGTACCAACCAAAGCTGATACAGGAGAACATGCTCTCGTGCATTTAGTTTACAGAGGTGGCTCACGGAATGGCCTGTGATGTGGCATCGGCTGGTGGGCATCGTGGAGGAAGAGGTTGAGGACAGGACGTATCCGTATAAAAGCGGATGGGGTGGCTGCAAGGTGTCTCACAGCTTGAGGTTAATAGGCCGAGTTATAGTTAGCCTAACTTACACATAAAGACAGTCCACGAAGTCAGGAAGGTGTATGTGAAAAGAAAACCAGAAGTGGCCCTGACCACAAGGAGCTTATGAACTAGTGGAATAAATGACATACATACCAGATACAGTTACAGCCTGTGGTCAAGTGTGAGTGTGCGGGGACGACGGGAGGGGAGAAGGCAGCTGTCAGCATGGGCTGGACAGGCAGGTTGATTCACTGAGTGATCGGTTACCTAACTGCAGGAGCCCAGGCCTTGAAGATAAGATGAGGAGATGCAGAAAGAAGAGCCAAGGAGAAGAGCATAGACCTCCCCAAGGGCCGGTGCCACGCAGCCAGCTTGGGGACCAGCGATCTGGCCTGGACCCTGCATTTTATAAGGGATTAGGTTAGACCCCCCCAGAGGCTAGGGGCTTTCTCAAGTTTGCACAGCTTTTAGTGAAAGTAAATTAGACTTGAACTTAATTCCCAAGGCCCCTCTAGTCTCTACACCAAGAAAGCTGCCTGTTTCTTACGTTTCTGATGTTTGCTCAGAAGATATGCCATCCGAGTGGCCTCAGGATGAGTGGGCGCCTTTAATACAGTGACAAGGTGGGAGATTTGGTGCCTCACTCTCTGGGCTGTGAATCCACTGTGCCAGGTACGAATGAGGTTGGCCCACAGCCTCTGCATTCACTATTATAACTTGGCCACAATGCGCTCATTGTGGCCGAATGCCAGCCCATTAGTAACCCACAGCTTGTTTTCCTAGCAAGGGTGGTGGAGGCTTGCTCCATTGTCTCCGGTCTCTCCTCTTCCTGGGCCTATTCTTCCCTGAAGGCGTGGCCGTGAGCATTCAGCTCAGCAGAGCTGGAAGATCTTTTTTCATGTGACCTCCTGCCAAAGAAGTGCTGATGGGCTTATTCTACACAGTGAAATTAGAATTACCAGAAATGTAATAATGGAAGTTGTTCACATAAATAACCCCTATACACAGAATCATATGGGGGCCAGGTTTAAAATTTGACCTCACCAAAATTACATGACAACAATGCTTTACTTGTTATTTCTATGAGTTCTCTACATGGAGCTCACACATCTGCTAAGTTATCTTTTGCCAGCACCGCACACTTCCTCTACGTCACTCATTTGGTCAGGATTTGGTTAGGTATTTGAAATAATAGACACATGCTTCCTTTCCAATGCACAGTGGGAAGCATGGCAGATTCTTTTCCAGGACTTCCCAAGGATTCCATTCCCAGCTCTGACTACTGGCTCTGTGACCTTGGGTGAGTCACTGGATCTCTGTGAAATGAGGGATTCAACCAGATGATCTCTAAGGTCCCTTCTGGTTCCAAAATGACCCTTGGAACTTGTACTTAATCTAACATGAGTTAGATGATATGGGGGCCAAGGAGTTAGGACCCTTGGACAAGAATTCAGCCCATGTGAATTCTATTCCATTCTGCACATGGTCACCTGTAACTGCTGTCTGCATCACATCATGCCATGTAGAAGGCTGTGAGTGACACAGGCAAGCATGAGATGTGTTCCTGATTCCTGCTTAAAAAGGATCATTTCACTAGAGAAATATAATAAGTTGAAAAGGCTACATACTAAGCAGTGTGTGTGTGTGTGTGTGTGTGTACACACGCATATAGTGATAAAAGGATCAAGTGCAGAGTGAGAAGAAGCTTAGATCGGGGTGTACTAGGGCAACCCCAATAGCACCTAAAATTTGTGAGCACGTATTCTGTGCCAGCATCTTTCCAGGATCTTGTACATTTATTAACTAACTTAATTCTCATAACAACCCTGGAAGGTAAGGACGATTAATCTCCCTGCCTCAGATGAGGAAACTGAGCACAGTGAAGTTAAATAACGTGCTCATGGTCACAGAGCCAGTAAGTAGTGGAGGCAGGATCGAACCAAGGAAATCTGACTCAGTGTATGCTCTTAACCGCCATTTTACAAATACCACCAACCGTAAAAGGTCTTCCCAAGAATAGAACTTGAAAGAATAATGAGGTTTAGGTCAGATGGAAAAAGAAGAGAGCCTTTCAGAGGTAAAGAGATGGCTGGAGGGCCGGGATGGAAACGAACGGTTGTGTCTGGGTGGGTGAGGAGTTGGGCTGGATGGAGAGGAGGGTCCACGATGGAGGTGTTGGGAGAGCATAGGAGCCTTGGATTCCAGGCAAAGACGGTGGCATTCGATTCTGTGCACACTGGGAGCTGCTCGTGTTGTAAAGCTGGAGGAGATAATAAGATGGTTCTTAGGAAAGTAATCTGATGGTTTTGTAGAGTATCTGAAACATTCTTCTAGAAGGATCGATTTATAGACTCATAGAACGTAAGGAATGGAAAAGAGACGTAGAGTCGATGTTGACATCAAGATCTAGATAAAACGAACATTTCCCACTTAGAGTGTTGACAGTGTGTCTTGAGATTTTCAGTGACCTCTTCCTTTTTTTTTTTTTTAACTGATCCATGGGGTTTCTAAATTAAATGAGCACGTATTACTTTGCCATAAGAGAAGAAAAACTGTAAGAAAAGCAAAGCAAGTTAAACTGCTTAAAAAACTGCAGAATGGATGCTCTGCAAATGTATAATCAGAGATGGCTCATTGGTACTTTAAAAATCTGGAGGTGAGTTTTATGTTGTGTTGCCTTTATAGCATGTGGCTATGCACATTATTCTAGGCAGCCTGACAGGGTTTTCTGTTTGGTTAACCTCTGGTGTATCAGGCCTGGTGTGGGCTTGTGGTGTCAAAGGGATATCCACGCCTTGTTTTCTTAAGATCTGGGAAATCTCTGAAGGAGGAAGAGGAGTTTTTCCTTTGTAAAGAAGCCAGATGGGTTGGCAAGAGAGGCAAAAAGGAGAGATGCCACCAGCAGGCTGGAAGAGGTGGGGTGAGAAGAGAAAGGGAACATTCCAGTACAGCGGTCAGAGTGGGGTGGGTGTCCAGGAAAGGACCTGGAGAATGAGAGAGAGGCTGGCAGGGCTGGAGGGACATCACGAATGTGAGCTCCTGTGAAGCAGTTGAAAAATGCCTACTATAACTTCTTTTTAAATAGCACAGAGGAATCTGGCATAAGTCATTGTAATAGAAAAGACCCAAGTCACATTTCATATACATTCACATAAGCTGTTGTTGGGATAGAAGTACTGTAGTTATATTGCCAGGGTTTTGAGTAGGTCCTTGGATAGGATTCAGATATGCAGATTGATAGATAGATAGATAGATAGATGTATTTCAGATTAATTTCTGATATTGGAACTATATTCACTTTGAAGTTCCTCAGTTTACATATTTGGCTCTCTACTAGTTCCTCATACATATTTCTTTTCATCTTTTTTTTTTTTGGTCATAAACTGTGGAGCTTTGATATATTTTACCCAAGATTTGTACTCTGTTGATGTGGCTCCACTCCCAGCATATGGTGGAGCAATTATTTTCTGACGCGTTCTTAAAAGGAGCCTTTAGAGTAAACACAGGCCCTGTATACACACTTGAAACATGACAAGCAAATACTCACTAATCTTTATCTCCCTTGATGCTTGGCACCGTTCCTTGTATGTAGTAGAAGCTAATAAATAATTTACGATTCTGAAATGAATGTTATTTGAATAAGGAGGATATTTGATTACATCTTTTTTTTTGAAGCCATCTTTATTTTATTTTATTTTTTTTAACATCTTTATTGGACTATAATTGCTTTACAATGGTGTGTTAGTTTCTGCTTTATAACAAAGTGAATCAGTTATACATATACATATGTCCCCATATCTCTTCCCTCTTGCATCTCCCTCCCTCCCACCCTCCCTATCCCACCCCTCTAGGTGGTCACAAAGCACCGAGCTGATCTCCCTGTGCTATGCAGCTGCTTCCCACTAGCTATCTATTTTACGTTTGGTAGTGTATATATGTCCATGCCACTGTCTCACTTTGTCCCAGCTTCCCCTTCCCCCTCCCCGTATCCTCAAGTCCATTCTCTAGTAGGTCTGCATCTTTATTCCCGTCTTGCCCCTAGGTTCTTCTGACCATTTTTTTCTTTTCTTTTCTTTTCTTTTTTAGATTCCATATATATGTGTTAGCATACGGTATTTGTTTTTCTCTTTCTGACTTACTTCACTCTGTATGACAGTCTCTAGGTTTGATTACATCTTTTCACCTTCCTCCTTACCTTTCTGTTTTATGCAGTGAAGTCATCACAGAGTCTCCCAAGGCAGAACATCTGGGATCATATAGTTGGGTGGCCCTAGGAAAGTCATTTAAATTGACCTTCAACTACTCCTCCTGGGACTCCAACACTGACTTGGGAAAGTTACCTAACCTCAGTTTGCTCACCTACGACGATGGGTATAATAATAGCACCTAACTCTCAGGGCTGTTCTGAGGATGAAATCAGTCCAAATGTGCAAAGGGCTTAAAACAGTACTTACCACGTGTTAAGCACTACTTAGATTTTAATTATGAGTCATAGTTTCGTCATCACCATCCCATGGGATTGAGAAAGAGTAACGTGTACCTTGGGTGCTGTCAGTTATAATGGTAATAACTGGTTGTTTTGCTGCCCTTGTTTCCTTCAACAACTTGCTGAATGGCTGGCTAATTGTCCATTTAAATAGAAAATGGGGTATCATGAATAATACTGAGCTAATTTAATCAGATCTTCCAGGTTTGAGGAGTTTTTTGGGGGTGTGTGTGTGTGACAATATTTAACAAGATTTACAAGCTAGATAGAGGCACCATTTCTCAGTCAAAATTCCTTCCGTTCATTTCATTTCGGTAGGATGGAAATCCATGTCCTTTTCATTTACAAACATTCGTAACCTGAGTCTATATGACACTAGATTAGAAGCTCTACCACTTAGAGTTGGGAGACTTTGGATAAAGTACTTTGTAAGTTTCAGTGTCTTCATCATAAAAGGGGGGAAATAGTACCTCCAACCTAATGTGGTCGTGAGGCCCATCACAGTAACAACGTCTAAAATATATTGAGCTCTTACTCTGTGCCAGGCTGTGATCTAAGTCTTGAACGAACTTGAAGAGCTTAGCCTGATGCCCTCCATAAGTGTTAGGTTTTATTGTTGTTGTTACTAGAGTCTGTAGGTGTAGCCAGACTGGAAGCCATGAGCTCTAGATAAGGAGTCTGAAGGTCATGGTGGAGCTGGGATTTGAATCCTGTCAGTGTGGCTCCAAAGTCCATGATCTTATACCTCATGTGACTGCTGACCGTCACCACGGTCCTCTGGCCACCTGCCTTCCAGCCCAACCCTCTTTGTTACGAATTGAACCTGCCTTTGGTCTCCTTTCAGGGACCTCCTTCCCGGGGAACACACACCCTCTATTTGGTGCATGTTGAAACTCTCTGTCTTGAAGCTTGTCCTGTTCACCCTCCTTGGAATGCCCAGGGCACTTTGCATGAAGGAACTTGAGAGCAGGGAACTCTTCAGACATCATTGTGTCCCTGCCTCTCTCCTCCCGATACTCCCATTTCATTTGCACTAATTGACTATTCATGGAACCAATGAACTGATTATCTTGGAACCCAGGGCTCACCTCCCACGCTTGTCTTACAGAGTCTGGGGGAAGGACAGGAGCGTGGATGACCCCACCATTGTCACCTGGTCACTTCCCCAGGTGAGACGCACAGTGGGCCCTGACTTTGGCAGCCATCAGTCCCCTCCTCTGTGCCATCCCATGACATGGTCCCCTCCAGAAAAGAGCAGGCTGGGCTACATACACGAAGTTTCCAGCCTCCACCGATGGGAACGGACGCTGTGTATGTGAAGGTCAGGGTAGCCCACTGGAAGACACACATACACACAGTTCTAAATTTTGGACAAATACTCTTTGAAACCTGGACTTGTCCATTAGAGTTCACTGTGGGTCAGGTCTGGAAGTGCTGGTTTGGAATAAAAATATCTGGGGTCAGCTGATGTGCTGGAGTGTTCAGAGCTGCCTCCAATTAATGTAAATTCTGCTTAACTTTACTTTTTTGGGGGGGGCAATTTGTTGCAGCACCTCTTTTTATTTTATTTTTTTCAGAGTGATTCTCTAGTTTTTTTTTAACCTATTGAAGTATAGTTGGTTTACAATGTTGTGTTAATTTCTTCTGTATAGCAAGGTGACTCAGTTATACATATATATATATATATTCTTTTTCATATTCTTTTCCATTATGGTTTATTCCAGGATATTGAATATAGTTCCCTGTGCTATATAGTAGGACCTTGTTGTTTATCCATTCTATGTATAATAGTTTGCCTCTGCTAATCCCAAACTCCCAACCCTTCCCTCCCCTACCCAGCCCCCTCTTGGCAACCACAAGTCTGTCCTCTATGTCTGTGAGTCTGTTTTTGTTGCAGCACCTTTTTTTTTTCAAAGCTCCACTCAAACTTCACATCTTGCACTTCTTCCATCCCCAGGGATCTGTGAAGTAGTTACAGGAGGAGGGAGGGTCTACGGTTGAAGCATCTTGGGACCGGGCTCTGCAGGGCTCAGTGAATCCCCGTCTTCACCTCGTGGTGGAGACTCTACCCCCAGAGGCCTGAGGTCACATCCCAACCCCTTGGGTAGCCTGCTGCTTGGACTATGTGAGCCCATTAGTAGAAATGGACATTTTAAATCCAGGCATTTAAACTGTAATCCTGCTAAATAATTTGTTTCCTGTTTTACATTGTTTACAGAGAAGAGGGGGTGGAAAAATCCAGAAATGTTTTCCAGTGCATTTCCTTCCTTCCACCCCCAATCCTGCTAAAGATACAGCATGGTGGTAGGGGTAGCCCCAGGTGCTACATTTTTATGTGCGCAGTTTCTTTCCTGGTAGGAATGGCATCTTACAATTTCTATCACCACCGTGCTAGTACATGCTGGGCCCACAGAAGGTGCTCAATACATTTATTGATCACTTACTGATTTTGCACCCTGGGGTCTGAGCTCTATAGGGAATGTGGCCGGATGTTATGGTCCACCTGGGAAGACTTTCACCTTCTTTTTCTGTCTACCTTTTCATCTTTTATCTGCTGAAATCAAGCTCCATCCTCACAACTGAAATCACTATTTTGATTGCCAAAGACTTTCATTCTGCCAGATGAAGTGTGTGGGTATGTGGTCATGAATCTCTCTGAAAGGCATTAACCATCAATTTCTTGAATCTTTCTCCTTGATGATCCCCTTTCCTGATTCTTCTTTCATTGCTGATTCTACTTTTCCCCTCCACCTACCTCTTCTTTTCCTATGCGCCCCCTGATTTGGCTCTAGATTTTGTCCTCAGCCTTCTCTTTCTTCTCCACACTTTTCCTTGTTGAGTTCATTCATTCCTTTAGCTCCTGCTTGTACCCACTGTAGATGATTCCCCCAGATACAAATCTAGAGCTGTTTTACCTCCTCTGTGCCCAACCTGTATTTCCAATGACACCACGTGACGTCCACACTTACTTGACCCACATTTTATCACAAATTCAAACTCTCCAGTAGTGAATCTGTTATTTGGTCACCCGCATCTCCTTTCTCTTCTCAGCTATTCCATCTTAGTCAGTTAAACCTCATTCTTTCCAGCGCATGGAAATACAGATCAAGTGGTCATTCTTCATGTGTCTTTCTTCCACCTCTTATACCCAGTCTGTCGTAAATCTTCCCCAAGAAAACAAGCCTTGTATTCACTTCCATTCCACCGCCAACACCCAGCCGGGCCCCAGTGCTTGCTGTTCACCCCAGTAACGGCCTCTCCCTCCTCCTCCTCCTGCCTCCCCCATGCCTGTTCTCTCCACTCGTACCCTGGCTAAGGGGGGCCCGGCGCTTCCCACCTCCAAAACCGAGGGCGGTCCCTGCTGCCTGGTGAGTGAAATGTGTACCCCTCTCGCCGTTCTCAACCACATGCCCTGTGACTCCGACCCCCTCCCTCCATCTCCTTCTGTAATTAATGGATTAAATCCCCAAATCATCACTGAGTGCCTTCTACCCACCATGCACTGGGGACACGGCAGTGACAGGAGCAGAGCAGGTCCCTCCCAGCCCCGTGGGGCTGTGTGCTCCGGAGCCAGCAAGCTCGCTGTCTCTCAGCCCCTGCTGTCCCCCCACCTCCACCTTTCCAAGTCCAGCTTGTCCTGCCGCCGCCTCTAAGCTGCCTTCCACCTCTTCCACCTGCGGTGATGCACCCCTTCTCAGAGTTCCTCCTGCTCTTGCTCTGAGCATACTCTCTGATCTTTTCATGTATTTTAGTTTTAGCTCCCCAGCTGGATTGTAATATCCTTGAGGGCTACTGGTTTGTTTTTTATTTAAATAAATTTATTTATTTTTGGCTGCATTGGGTCTTCGTTGCTGTGCACGGGCTTTCTCTAGTTGCAGCGAGCAGGGGCTACTCTTCGTTGAAGTGCGTGGGCTTCTCACTGCGGTGGCTTCTCTTGTTGCGGAGCACGGGCTCTAGGTGCGCGGGCTTCAGTAGTTGTGGCTCGTGGGCTCAGTAGTTGTGGCTCGTGGCCTCTAGAGCACAGGCTCAGTAGTTGTGGCGCACGGGCTTAGTTGCTCCACGGCATGTGCGATCTTCCTGAACCAGGGCTCGAACCCGTGTCGCCTGCATTGGCAGGCAGATTCTTAACCACTGCACCACCAGGGAAGTCCTGGGCTACTGGTTTTTATTTGCGGTGCTAGCCATCCCCAATGTTGGGTGTGCATATTTTTCATTGTTGTAGCAGTATTCACAATAACTACTACTAACCTGCAGTTATACGTAATTAAGATATAATTAGGAAAATACAGTGAACCAGGCGTGGCATGAAGTACTTTGTATGCATTTTATCATCTAATGAATGCGTATTGGGTACATACTTAATCGAGTTAAGGAAGACAGTTTTGTTCAGCTGTTCTCCAGCTGTGGGTCTCAGGGGAGTCCCTTCTGCTTTCTGACACTCAGTTTCCTCATATGCAAAATTGGGAACTGGATTCCTGCTTTTTAAGGTTCTTTCCAGTTCCAACACTGATGTTCAATTTCATTTCAGTCCCCTTGTTTCTAGAGAAACTTTATACTGTGCACAGATTTGTTGCTTAGAGAATATGAAACAAATAGGGCACTATTCCTGCCCCCAAAGTTTTCACCATCCATTGTAATAACAGGAAGCCAGAGGTATCGGAGGGGTGAGAGGACAGAGCCAATTACATCACTGGGAGAAAGCAGGGAGATTTCTGAGTTGGTTCTAATTAGAAGCTTCCTGAAGGAGGAGAGATTTCCGTTCAGTTGAAAGGAGGCAGTGGAGGGAGTGGGAGTACAGAGCAACTCCTGGCAGAACGGGTGGGCAAAGCAGCTACTCAGCGGAGACCAGAACAGGCTGTGTTGATAGACCAACCAGCGAGCCATTCTGCTGTGTGCTAAGTTTAACGTGGCGACCGTGCTGGCGTTACTGCAACCCGTCACAGGAGGATCTCACCCACATCAGAAGAGTATGTGGGTCCCAGAGGGGATTTGAGGTGCATCCTCAGGTTGAAACCATTTATTTTGGCATCCTCACACGCCAAGGCCACGGTCGTGGGGGGGTGGGGCATCCATCCTGAGGAGGACACATCTGGGTTCCTCACATAATATAATACAATTAATTACCATGACAGTCGGCTAACACTAATGTTTAATAATAATAAATATTTGTCTCTCCTCATTTCAAAAAGGACCTGAAGGGGTTTGCAAATATATTCACATGCAACAAGATAAAAATACAAGAGATTAAAAAATGAGAAATTAAAAGTAGAAATAATAGTGTGAGGCCAGAGGAGAAGTGCCCAAAAGCTCTAAATACTTGACCAGAGGTGGGTGCATGATAGGGGCTCCGCATCTCAGCAACCAATGCACTTTTTCCTGAAAGGGAAGTTTTTATTTTTCATAATGTAGCATCTCAAAGATTCCAAGCTTGTATTCAGAGCCTTATTCTTATTGATCAAAGAGGTTTTGCATCCTGGATACTGCTATGTGCTTTCATTCCTGTTGACTGCTATTTAAATAAACTCATGAGAAACAAAAGCTGAAAGCAAGACGCCTGCCCGAGGCTTTGTGGCTGAACTTGTGAGGCTGCGTTGCAATGCACCAGTGATTTTACTTAAGGAAACCCCAGTCCTGAGGTTGAAGAGAATGTCTTCTCCTTAGAAAACGTGACTTCCTTCTAGGAAAGGCCTTTCTCTCTGCCTCCGCCATCTACCCCCGCCCCCCCCCCCCAACACATTTTTCCCCAAATACACCCTTTTATTAGTCAGGGCCATCTGAGAAAGGGCGCTCTGCCTGGAGCCGCTGGGGCTTTATCTGCGAGGATGATGGAGCAGGGAGAGATGGGCGCGAGGCCCCAGCCCCACCGCGACCCGGCTTTGCTCTTGTTGACAGTGTGAAGCAGCACGAGCGCTACGGCCAGCTGACCCTGGTCAACTCCACCGCGGCCGACACGGGTGAATTCAGCTGCTGGGGGCAGCTCTGCAACGGCTACATCTGCAGGAGGGACGAGGCCAAAACGGGCTCCACCTACATCATTTTTACAGGTAAAAGGTTGGCTGCGTTAGTGGAACTCTTCAGACCTCTGGACTTAGCCCATATTAAAGGTTCCCACTGTCTGCTGATCATCAAATAAGTACAATCAGAGCGCTCACTGTTTGCCAGGCTCTGGTCTCAATGCTTTACATCAATTATTTCATGTAAGTGTCACAAGAACCCTTCAGGGTCAGTACTAATATCATTTTTTTTTTTTTTTCCAATGGGAAGGTTGAGGTTTAGAGAGATTAAGTAAGTCCTTCAGGTCAGACTGCAAGTAAGTGGCTGAACCAGGATTTGCACCCAGAACTGTCTGGTTCCAGAGTCTGTACCGCATTGTCCAATATGGTAGCCACTAGACGTGTGTGACTTTAAATGTAAATGGGGATTAGTTAACATTAAAGCTAAAAGCTCAGTTCCTCGGTGGCACTTGCCACGCTTCAAGTGCTCCACTGGCACATGTGGCTGTAGCTGTCCTAATGGACGGTGGGGACAGAGGACCACCCATCATCACAGAAAGCTCTATTGCACAGCGTTGCTGTAGACTTTCGATCACTGTGCTCTCAGAATCTCCGATGAGCTCCTTTCTGGAAGCTCCGTAGTCATAGGGTGCCTGGCTAAAGGCCTCCTCGCGTTTGTCTTTGTGAGTGCTATGAGCTGAGGTTTGGGGCAGTGTTCCCAACGGCTGCAGCCTGTGTGGCTCCAATCCTGATGCCTGAATCCAAGTGAGGTGCCTGAAAATATGCAGACCTTCTCCCCTGCAGGGTCAGATCTGGGTTTGCCAGGTGGAACTTGCACTTGGAGAAACGGGCCCTGCAGAGTAGCTTGCCAGCCTCCTTCCTCTGCTGAGATCTCTCAATTCTAAACTTTGGAGGAAGACGTTCTCCAGCAAGGCTCAGAGGTCAGGAACAGCTTTCAGGAATCTTTCAAACGCTATGCCCTAGTGCTGCTGTTGTCCAAGGCATTTCAGGTGAAGCCAGGAGGCTTTCTTAGTGTCTGGGCAGGGGCTGCCGCAGTGACTTAGGTCTACAACTCAAATGACCTTAGGCTCTGGCCGTTAATGAATGCTTTAGCAAAATCTCATACATTCTCCCCTCCTACCCAAAGAGCTCCTGTCTGGCAAGCAGGTGAGTGCTCTGCAATCCTGGAAACCCATGCCTCTCATTTCATTTCCACGACACCATGAGGAAGTAAGTAGGAACTACTTAATTATCTGTTTTAGAAATAATAATGCTGATGCTGAGACGCAACAGGGCAAGGTGATTTGTTCCACATTCCATGACTTCAGGTGGCAGAGTAAAGAGTCAAACCCCGTTTTTCTGATCCAGGATCCAATGTTCTTACTGCCTTAACCCACTTTTAAGACAAGGTGATGGACAGATTGACAGGCACACACGAGCTAGCATAAATGGTGTTGTCAGAATTGCTGACAGTTGTTCATGGGCCATCACTTCTGAGCCTCATTCTGGAATGTGCCACCCAGAAGTGCCCATGTGCCCTTAGTATGATACGACACCGGGAAGCAGCAGTGGAAAAGTCAACTAATGAAGACTAACAGAACCTGTCGTTCTGGACAAGGACTGATACCATATTTCAAATTGCAGAATGAAAATTCTTTGCCGTGATTAGCACTGTCATGTCTTCCCCAAATAGTGGTTTTTGGAGCTGAGGTTTTGAACTGAAGACCTGCCTCGAGCAGACTATCTCACTAGGGTCATAGGTTCTCTGAGTTCTGGAGGTAGATCCTCTTTCTTAACTTATGGAAGCCCTTTTATGCATCAAAGGAAGGCTGAACAAAATCAATATTTATTTCAACCTTCAAGAAACCTGGATCAGGGATGTGACCTAAAGCGTATCGTTTTCTTATTCCTCAGCACTAGGAGTCCAGTTGGATTTTCGGTATAAGGTTTAGCGATGTGTCTTTTCAGGCATTGGGTGGGTTTGGAAAACCAAGATGGGCTGTAATGGAGGCTATTGGCTCTGGAGTCTTTCAGAACATATGCTTCCCTACCACCGGCACAGAGAAACGTCTGGCATTCATTATGTTTTTATGTTTCCCACGGTTTGATTGCAAACACTGTGAAGCTTCTTTTGACTGTGGTTAATTTGTGCAATTTTTGATTAAGCAACTGCCACATGTTATATTTAATCTGCATCCAGGAGGCTCTCAGAGGGTTTTTCCCCCCTCTCTAACTTTATATTGAAGTATAATGTATACAAAGGGAAATACACAAATCATGACTCTACAGCTCAGTGGATGATCCTCAAGGGAACTGTACACATGTAACCACTACCCAGATCAAGGAGGAGGAGATTACCAGCAGTAGGGCTTCTTCATAGTAAAAGGCATGGGCTCCAGTTTACAAATGTAGTAAAACCACATTAACAAGCACTTTACCAAATGTGGAGTTTGTTATAATTTGGATTTTAGCTTATAGCCTATTAACTAATTTTTTTGAGTGGGGGGGGCATATGTGATCTATAATTTTAAATATAAACTTGAACATACTTTTTTTTGGTAGATGGAATCTACTGATGGCAAATATTTTTTTTTATTTTAAAGGAAATTCAGTATTATTATTTTTCAAGTTACAATAGTCAAATGAATTAATAAAATATTTTATATAGTACATGCTTAATAAATGTCAAGTGATGAATAAATGAAAATTTGACAGATTTAATTTATAGATAATAATTTGTTTACTCATTCATATATTCTTCCTGCAGCCTTGCTTACTCCATTCACTTGGCAAATACATATTTTTTTCTGTTTGTTAAAGCAACTGCTGTGGTCACTTCTTTCAAAGCATGGATTATAGTACAGGAAGTAAGACCTCATTTTTGTGTTCTGAAGTTCAGATTGTTCACTTCTTTTACTGGCTTTGCTCGTTGGTTCAGATTCCTCCATAAAACCTTAAAACAAAAGTTGTTTCTGAACCTGACAATCATACATTCCTTAAACATGTTTGCTAAAAAGAGATCTTTAATACTATCTGCTCCAGATTCTCCTCTTTACAACTGGGGATGTTGAAGCACAGAGAGATGAAGTGACACATTCAAGGCCACACGGACTTATTCTGTGTGAACACAGGGCTGTTAGGTACGACGTTGATCAAGGTGCCCTTGCCTGAGCCTGAAAGTCAGTTTATCATGAAGTGGCACAAGTCACCCAGACTGATGGAAAGTCTTGCAAAAATGGAGACTCAGGAAGCCATGATTCCATGTTACAGAAGCTGGCACTTAGAGCCAAAGAACTCTTGGCCCGTGAAGACATTTTGCTACTGTGTCCAGGAATTCTGTCCCCAACCTAAAAAACAAAAAAATCATACAACTGGGGCACAAAGGCTAGTGAAGAAAGCCAAGAATAATTGTTTCGGGAATATTGTAGGAAAACATGGGAAACAATTTAATAAATGTTGAGGTGTGATTCAGGTCAAAGATTTCTCTTAGACATTTGTGTAATCTCTCACAGAATGATCCAGAAAACAAAGTATTTAATGGGCCGTGCCCAAAACAAAAAACAAAACCCCCCAAACCCAATCCAGAGTCCCTTGACTGTCCTGAGGAACGTATGGATAAACCAGTCCTCATTTCTATAAGATAAAAATGCCATCATCTAGAGCTTAAAGAACATGCAGAGTGATTTCAAAGGCAACAGGAGTGTAAGCAAATGGCTGAAGGTCCCCAGCCGAGTGGCAGCCAAGCAGAGCCCAGAGCCTGAGACCAGCGGGTTCCTCATCTGTCCCTGCTTGATTCCCTTTCCATTGACCTTGCCAGGAACGAGTCCTCTGGGCTGTGAGGACACCAGCACCCTCACTGGGCCCGTCTCAGAGAGGTTCTGCTGAGCCAGGAAATTCCTCCCAATGGGCAGATACTAAGCAAGGACTGTGGGGCTGACTTCTCTAGACACACGGCAGATTGTTCACAGGTGTTAAAACTGCTCTTAACACAAGGAAATCGGCCTCCTTCCCTGCTTCCTCAGTGGGACGATCCAATGGGCCTGATTTGGGCTTGAACTAATACCTATTTTGTTTCCTTTAAGAAGATGGGAAGTAACATCCTTCTTCCAAAAAAGGAAAAGCATTTTTAAAAATAGCCTTTTCAATTCAGAAGGACTCCATGATCCGAGTATATTGCCAATCCGCCCTCATCTTTGTGCCCTGAATATAAGAATCCCTTTAAGTGCTCTTACCTTGTTTCTCCAGAATAAATGAGCCTGTGTCTTTTCCTTTGCAGAGAAAGGAGAACTCTTTGTACCTTCTCCCAGTTACTTTGATGTCGTCTACTTGAACCCGGACAGACAGGCTGTGGTTCCTTGTCGAGTGACTGTCCTATCGGCCAAAGTCACGCTCCACAGGGAGTTCCCGGCCAAGGAGATCCAGGCCAACGGAACAGACATCGTTTACGATATGAAGAGAGGCTTTGTGTATCTGCAACCTCACTCCGACCACCAGGGGGTGGTCTACTGCAAGGCGGAGGTCGGGGGCAAGTCTCAGATCTCTGTCAAGTACCAGCTGCTCTATGCAGAAGGTAAGCCCATTCCCCTCCGGGGCCGAGATTTGAGTCACTTCCAGCTGGTCAGCATCAGGTTCTGCTCTTCCCAATTATGGAGGGAAATTAGGCACAGAATGCTGTTCTTAAAGGCTTCTCTTCAGCACCATCATTTCTAGAACGTTCTTCTTCCTTGCCCGTGACCCCAACCCAACTCCCCCCGACTCCCTTCTCTTCAAGTCCTTGTAACATTCACTCCGGTCCTGCCTCCGTGTGATTGATCATGGGGATCCCAGATCCCCATGTCACCCTCCTGTGCTCTCCAGCCTGAGCTTCGGGCACACGGTCAGCCAGCGAGCAGCTCTCCTACTACAGCACCACACGTCACCTCCCCTTCCCTGACAAGTGGTTCTCTCGGGCCTCCCTCCCCCGACTTGCAGGAGAGAAAGCACCCCCACCAGCCCTGTGAGGGAGGAGAGGAGGTAGCTCCTCTTCCTGCACTCTGGTCCCTCACTGATGACTGTTCCCCCTCTGAGGAACTCTGACATGAGCCCGGTGAGTGGTCTGCGTGTGGGGTGGAGTGGTCCTGCTCAGGGACCCTGTGACGGGGTGAGTGGCCCCAGAGCTAGCTGCTCTCTGAGATGAGAATTTAGGCTCCTTCATGCCCCTTGTTCTCAGCCGTGAGACTTATTCACAAGGCCACAATCTCCAACATTCTGCTACCAAATAACCCTCTCAGCCCTCCATTCACCACCCTCCGCTGCAGCTATCTCTCTCCTCCATCACAGCCAAACTCCCTGAAAGAGCCCTCCCGGTCCCCATCCATCCTCTTCCCTCCCACATGCTCCTCAGCTTTCTCCCCTAAGCTCCACCAAAGCAGCCTTGGCTAAAGGCCCTCCCAGGCCATTAAGTCCAGCAGACAAGTTTCTGTCCTTGTCCTTCTAGATTCTACTTCGCCTACATGAAACCCTCTCTCCCCGGTCCCATTTTTTTTTCCTGCTTTCCCCACGGCCTTCTCATTCTGCTTTGCCAGCTCTTTAATTTTTAAAAAAAAAAATTTTATTGGAGTATAGTTGATTGACAATGTTGTATTAGTTTCAGGTGTACAGCAAAGTGAATCAGTTATACATATACATATATCCACTCTTTTTAAGATTCTTTTCCCATATAGGCCATTACAGAGTACTGAGTAGAGTTCCCTGTGCTATACAGTAGATCCTTATTAGTTATCTGTTTTGTATATAGTAGTGTATATATCTCAATCCCAATCTCCCAATTTATCCCTCCCCTTGCTTTTCCCCTGGTAACCATAGGTTTGTTTTTTACATCTATGATTCTATTTCTGTTTTGTAAATAAGTTCATTTGTGCCCAGTTTTTAGATTCCACATATATAAGCGCTATCATATGATATTTGTCTTATCTGTGTCTGACTTACTTCACTCAGTATGACAATCTCTAGGTCCATCCATGTTGCTGCAAATGGCATTATTTTATTCTTTTTAATGGCTGAGTAACATTCCGTTATATATATATGTGTATCACATCTTCTTTATCCATTCTTCTGTCGATGGACACTTATGTTGCTTCCATGTCTTGGCTATTGTAAATAGTGCTGCAATGAACATCAGGGTGCGTGTATCTTTTTGAATTATGGTTTTCTCTGGATATGTGCCCAGAAGTGCGATTGCTGGGTCATACAGTAGGTCTATAGTTTTTTAAGGAACCTCCATACTGTTCTCCATAGTGGTTGTACCAATTTACATTCCCACCAACAGTGTAGGAGGGTTTCTGTTTCTCCACACCCTCTCCAGCGTTTATTGTTTGTAGACTTTTTGATGATGGCCATTCTGACTGGTGTGAGGTGATACCTCATGGTAGTTTTGATTTGCATTTCTCTGATAATTAGTGATGTTGAGCTTCTTTTTATGTGCTTTTTGGCCATCAGAATGTCTTCTTTGGAGAAATGTCTATTTAGATCTTCTGCCCATTTTTTGATTGGGTTCTTTGTTTTTTGATATTGAGCTGCATGAGCTGTTTGTATATTTTGGAGATTAATCCCTTATCGGTCAATTCATTTACAAATATTTTCTCCCATTCTGTGGGTTGTTTTTTCGTTTTGTTTATGGTTTCCTTTGCTGCGCAAAAGCTTTGAAGTTTCATTAAGTCCCATTTATTTATTTTTGTTTTTATTTTTATTACTCTAGGAGGTGAATCAGAAAAGATCTTGCTGTGATTTATGTGAGAGTGTTCTGCCTATGCTCTCCTCTAAGAGTTATATAGTATCTGGCCTTACATTTAGGTCTCTAATCCATTTTGAGTTTATTTTTGTGTATGGTGTTAGGGAGTTTTCTAATTTCATTCTTTTACATGTACCTGTCCAGTTTTCCCAGCACCACTTATTGAAGAGACTGTCTTTTCTCCATTGCATATCCTTGCCTCCTTTGTCATAGATTAGGTTACCATAGGTGCTTCGGTTTATCTCTGGACCTTCTATCCTGTTCCATTGATCTATATTTCTGTTTTTTGTGCCAGTACCATATTGTTTTGATTACTGTAGCTTTCTATAGTCTGAAGTCAGGGAGCCTGATTCCTCCAGCTCCATTTTTCTTTCTCAAGATTGCTTTGGCTATTTGGGGTCTTTTGTGTTTCCATGCAGACTGTAAAATTTTTTTGTTCTAATTCTGTGAAAAATGCCATTGGTAATTTGATAGGGATTGCACTGAATCTGTAGATTGCTTTGGGTAGTATAATCATTTTGACAATGACGTGGTATATCTCTCCATCTGTTTGTGTCATCTTTGATTTCTTTCATCAGCATCTTACAGTTTTTTGAGTACAGGTCTTTGGCCTCCTTAGGTAGGTTTATTCCTAGGTATTTTATTCTTTTTGATGTGATGGTAAATGGGATTGTTTCCTTAATTTCTCTTTCTGATCTTTTGTTGTTAGTGTATAGGAAAGCAAGAGATTTCTGTGTATTAAATTTTGTAACCTGCAACTTTACCAAATTTACTGATGAGCTCTAGTAGTTTTCTGGTAGCGTCTTTAGGATTTTCTGCATATAGTATCATGTCATCTGCAAACAGTGATAGTGTTACTTCTTCTTTTCCAATTTGTATTCCTTTTTTTTATATTTTTTTTATTTATTTATTTTTGGTTGTGTTGGGTCTCCGGTTCGTGCGAGGGCTCTCTCTAGTTGCTGCAAGCGGGGGCCACTCTTCATCGCGGTGCGGGGACCGCTCTTCATCGCGGTACGCGGGCCTTTCGCTATCGCGGCCCCTCCCGTTGCGGGGCACAGGCTCCAGACGCGCAGGCTCAGTAGTTGTGGCTCACGGGCCCAGCTGCTCCGCAGCATGTGGGATCTTCCCAGACCAGGGCTCGAACCCGCGCCCCCTGCATTAGCAGGCAGACTCCCAACCGCTGCGCCACCAGGGAAGCCCTGTATTCCTTTTATTTCTTTTTCTTTGATTGCCATGGCTAGGACTTCCAAAACTGTGCTGAATAAATGTGGCAAGAGTGGACATCCTTAACTTGTACCTGATCTTAGAGGAAATGCTTTCAGCTTTTCACTGTTGAGAATGATGTTAGCTGTGGGTTTGTCATATATGGCCTTTATTACATTGCAGTAGGTTCCCTCTATGCCCACTTTCTGGAGAGTTTATCATAAATGGGTGTTGAATTTTGTCAAAAGCTTTTTCTGCATCTGTTGAGATGATCATATCGTTTTTACTCTTCAGTTTGTTAATGTGGTGTATCATATCACATTGATTGCTTTGCATATATTGAAGAATCCTCACATCCCTGGGATAAATCCCATTTGATCATGGTGTATGATCCTCTTAATGTGTTGTTGGATTCGGTTTGCTAGTATTTTGTTGAGGATTTTTGCATCTATGTTCATCAGTGATATTGGCCTGTAATTTTCTTTTTTTGTGGTATCTTTGTCTGGTTTTGGTACCAGGGTGATGGTGGCCTCATAAAATGAGCTGAGCTGCCTCTCCCAGGTTTTAAATGTTGGGAGTTCCCCAAGGCACCTTCTTTGTCTGTCCTCATCCTCTTCCTGGGTGGTCTCAACCATAGCCATGCTCTGCTGCATATCTATTCACTAATCACTCCCAGGGGAATGTATGTGGCCCGGATCTGGGAGTGCCAGCTTCGTGTATCCAATTCTCTCCCTAACATCTGTGCTGAGATGCTTCACAGGCCCTTCCCTGAACTCTGGGCCTTCCTCCCAGGTCTGGTTCTCCAGCTTTCCTCACCCCAGTGATGGCACTGCAGTTCCAGGGTGCAGGAGCCCGAAACACTCCCGGCTCCTCCCAGTCCTTTTGACTTATTCCATCAAATCCCCCAAATTCTGCTGTTTCTCTCCATCCTACTGCAAAGAGTTCAACTATCATCATCTCTTCCTTGGGCCAATATGAATACCTTTCCATCTGGTCTTTTCTGTGCCCATGCTTTGTCCATCTTCCACACTGTAGCTGATTATAGCTCCAGTTAAAACCATTCAGTGGGTTTCTGCTTTTCCTAGAACCAAAGTCAAAACCTTCCACGTGGCCTGAAAGGTCTTCTTGCATGGCTGGCCTCTGCCCTCTCCCAGGCTTCCCCCACCTCCCCTCCGGGCCTGTCTGCTGGTGCCTCCCCTTTTTCCTTCAGATTTTAGTTCACACATTCCTTAAGGAAGCCTTTCCTGCTTCTCAGACCATCCTGAACCTCCCCAGCACTCCGGGCTTCTCCTTCAAGTTCTTCCCACAACTCAGGTTCTAAACCAACCACACAGTGACCTGCTGAGTGTCTGCCTCTCCCACTAGAATAGAGGCCCTGGGGCTCAGAGACCACGTCTGTCTGGTTCGCTGCCATAGCCTCCACTCCCAGTACGTTGCCTTGCTCAACGCTGCTATCAAACTTACTCGAGTGGACTGAGCCTAATGAAGAATTTTGTCTCTGAAATGCTGTGAAGTAGAAACATCACGCGCCCTTCCTACAAATGTCTCTCCCTTTGGTAGATTCAGACTCTCTCCTCTAATTCCTGAGGCCGCACACCTGTCCATCTTCACCCATCAGTGGCTCTCCCTCCAGGCTGCCTTCTCTCCCTTCTACTTGCTCTGCCCCCAATCCCCTTCTCCCTCTGCCTTTTTATTCCCTTCTTCTCCCTCTACCTTTTTATTCCCTTCTTCTCCCTCTACCTTTTTATTCCCTTCTTCTCCCTCTACCTTTTTATTCCCTTCTTCTCCCTCTACCTTTTTATTCCCTTCACGTGAGCTCCTGGCAGACCTTCTGGGCTCTTCTCCTCATTACAAGTGTAATGCCTGGACCTGGGGACTTCTGGATGACCACCCCGTTCTGGACCCCCAAGGTAGAGAAAGAGGAGGTGTCAGAGGAAACCAGAAGTGGTGGAGAGGGTAGGCCCGATGCTAGCTGGGGAGCTGAAGAAAGGCAGGAATGTTCCATACCTGCCCAAAGAAGAGAACACGTCTGTTGGTTTGTCTCTGCCATGCCCCATGGATTTCATCTCACGTCCCCTGTCCCCTGCTCACTTCCAGTTCCCAGTGGTCCTCCATCAACAACCATCTTGGCATCTGCGAACAAAGTGAAGGGTGGGGATGACATCAGCATCCTCTGCACGGTCCTCGGGGAGCCGGATGTGGAGGTGGAATTCAGGTGGATCTACCCAGGGCAGAAGGTAAGCATACCCCGGCCTCAGCCAGCCGCCTTACTTGTTTTGTTCCCTACCCACCCCCAACTCACTGATATGGACCATAACTTAAGACGTATGAGAGACGTGTGCAGCTATGGTAGGGCTAAGGCTCACTTGTTTTCTCCTAAGATGTTTCAGTATATTTACAAATGGCTTTTTTTTAAGCACAGGAAAAAAGTTACTGGGTTCCCTTAGGCAATTCAGTCAATGTACTCCATGTTATTTTTCTTCATGACCCTTAAGGAAGGGGACAGGGCATGAACAGGAAAGGAGGGCCTCCTTCCTTCACCCGCAACCTCAATCTTCAATCTTAATTCTGGGTCGATTGGAGGCCAGTCTAACCTCCTTCTGGAATCCTTCAGTATTCTCCCCTATAAAAGCTGGGCCCCAGGGCAAGGAGCTCTAAACAGACAACCACCAAGTTGGCATATAAACCCAGGCCTTCAAAAAGGTGCTGTGAGGCCGAGATCATTTTAAAATAGACTTCCCATAAAAACAACTCCAGCACATGTAGCCTCTGGGCCTGTTCTGCTCACAAAAATAAACAGCTTTGCTACCAACATGGAATAATCCCTTTGTTGCCAGAAGAGATTTGGCCTCCTAAAATGTACTCGGTAGCCGGTACACTTCTGGTTTAAGGGCTGTGATCGGTGGAAAATAACTCCCCCTGGAGAATGGTACTTTTCTGGTACTAGGTACTTGTTTTTAAAAAGTGTTGTTCCATTTAGAAGACATTAATAATTTTCATTAGAGGTGGGTTTTTTTTTTATGTTGCTAATTATTAGCAGAAAGGGTATTAATTTCGTAATACTATAAATATTACAATTATGTTAAACTAATCCAGAAAACACTACTTATCACCAAAGTTGGATGAAGCATCTCAAAAGTGACCATCTCACTTTCTAGAAAGACGAAGTTAAGTCACCTAGGGTATCACGTTATCCATCCTCGGTACAACTTCTCTCCCACTGTAGTCCTACGGCACATTTGACTAATCTTATGTCTCCCTCTCCCAGTCTGAACAATTAGGAGCTCGTATTCATTTACACGGTGAGTGCTTCGGGCTTCTTTTTGACTTTAAGTTCTGTGAATAAGAACCCCTGCGCGAAAGGGTGAACATGGGGAGTGTCAACAGGAGAGCAGTGGAAAGTTTTATCTGTATTCTTATGCCTAATACCAGTCCCACATTCTTGGAGTTCCAAAAGAATAAAATTTATATTAAGTAGAAACATTGATGAAAAGGGCAGAAAGAGAAAGCCAAACAGCGTAATGAAATTCAAGACTCTGCTTGGAAAAAATGCAGCCTAAACTGACTAGACAGTGTGTCAGAGCTCCCATGAGCTGCGCATACCAAATAGTCTTTTTAGAAGCATGTGTTTTGCACTTTGAAAGGGATACTCAACAGCGGAGGATGAATGGGAGCTGTTTACAGCAGCTTGTGGTTTGTGCTTCAGCCCCTGCGGGTGTCGTTCAACAGGATGAAAGGCCCGTGACGATTCAAGACACTTGGCGGCTGATCCAGAGAGGACTGGGCCACACCACGAGGATCTCCCAGAGCGTTCTGATCCTTGAAGACTTTGAGACAGTTGACGCAGGTTATTACATTTGCACCGCTCAGAATCTCCGAGGACAGACCTCAGTAGCTACCACTGTGGAGTTTTCCTGACTTGGAAGACGAAGTATAAATGAATTGATGGAAAGCCCACTTGTGTACACAACCAGCTCCAGGGTTCTTTTGACGAGTGCTTTGCCAGAGGCTGATGTCAAGCGCCAAACCCCAGGCCCTGCCTTGTGAGTCAGACCCAGACCTCCAAACTAAAAGGAAGTCACCCGGTCTAATTATAGAAGTGTTAATTCTAACAGAAAGCATGTATTCTGCCTGCTGACCTACGTATATGGGTTTCTAGTGTTTATACTAAGAAGGCCTATATGTAAACAACTTTATATAATCATTTCTATTAAACGAGCAAGTTTTTGTAAAAAACAAAAAATGGGCTAAGTGCTCGTTTTTTAAGTTGGCTTGAAGTACATCCAGAAGGATTTTTTTGGCAGCAATGTCTGAGTCAATACCTAATATTCTCTTTGATATAACAACCACAAAATATGAGAATCTAAAAATGGAGTAATATATAGTTCAACTATACATGAACTATTGTAATGATATGAAGGTATCAAAAAATATGTAAACCTTTTAACTGCTGCACTCAAAAGTACTAGTTCTAGATAAGACATTCTATAAGAACCACAGCATGTGTTTTTAAAAGTTTAACTTTTGATGTAAAATAGATGCACAGATCAAGGAAGCTTCAACTTCATTTAGGCTTTTTTTTTTTTCAAAAATATTTAGACTGTAGCTGTTCCAATTTTCTTATGTTATACAGCAGAACTTATTATTAAAACCAGTAAAAGTTTATTTCTCAAATACACATAGCTTCGAATATAGAAAAGAAAAGCTCTAAGTCTAGCTCTGTGAGCCAAATTTCAGCCCATGACCAATTTTGTGGTTGCATTGGAAATTCCTGGGAAATAGGTTAAGAGGAGACACGATGTCAATTCCTATGCTGCTATAAACTGGGTAACACCTTGGAGAGTGAAGTATGTCAGAGGATTCAGTTCTTCTATTGAATATTCCAGCATTATTTATTCGATCAAAGTAAAATACTTTCCATCACTACAAACTGAGCACAACTACAGTTGTTTACACATCCGTATTTTTATGACGTGCCAACATTTTGCATCCTAAGTGATCACATTTGGTTTGAAGATAATTTTACAGTTCCGTGTTTTGTTTCCTATCTTCTCTCCTGTTGTCTCCCATTCTCTGAAGACATTTTACATTAATTGTGTAAGGATCATTTCCCCAGACACCTAAATGGCGTGGAGCACAGCAGGGAACAGCACGAGATTTACCATGTGCAGGGAATGGATGGCAAACCCAACTTTGGCTAAGGACATTGAGAACAACTTGGAAAGGCGAGCAGAGAGATTCCAGGAGGTGGCAGTGAACCTACGTTCCCATTTATCAGAAACAAATATGGAAGGGTACACACATAATCAACGGTTGGAGGTTAAAAACTTCAGACACAATCACTAGTAAAACAAAAACAAAAAAAAACATGCATCATGAATATCAATCTGCTTTGTAGTGTATATGTAAATGTCAACTCAAAGGTCCACCTCTAGTAGCCTGAATCTGTTCTTACTATAGGGCTTATTTGTACAGCCATCAAACATCAGTAATGCTGATTAGTAAATACTGACAGCACAAGCTTGACACATGCAGGGAGACAGAGAAAAAAGCCACAGTTCTTCCTTCCACCTCCCCCAAAGTATTAGAAGTGGGGGAAGTAATAAGTGAAGTTTCGAAAAGAAATTGAAATGCAAATTGGAGAAGAATTGTACAAGCTACATTCTTCTCTCATCAGCTGGTCATTCTGCTACCTTCCCAAGGACAGAAGGATTCCTCAAAGGTACGTGGAAGTTTAGCATTATCTCCAGAGACTGTTTTGTTCCATTATCAAGGTGCTCCTATTCATCCATAAGCACTGAGTGCTATCTTTCTTAGTTCTGCTAGCCAATGACTCTCTTTCATTCTTTAATCTCTCTAGGATTTCCCAAAATTTGTACTATCGGATCCAGGCCTTGGTTTATTTGGAAAGTGGTTCAGCACCTTGAAGATGAGCTGGCTCTGGAAAAGCATATTCCTTGCCCCAGAGAAAAGTAGGAAGGAGGTAGAAGGTTTGCTTTTGTGGCTCTGGATGGGGGAGAAAGGAGAGGGGGGAATGGGGATAGTGGGAGAGAAGCAGCCAGTTGAAATCACTGAGGGATAGCTCAGATCAAGATAAAAATAAGGCAGAAAGCAATCCATTGGTACTGCCCTTTCCTTATACAGATTTCTTTTTAAGCAAAATTAGGGTTCTACATTTGCTCATAGCCTGAGAAAATGGATTGTAGTATTTTACGTCCACATGGGTAAGTTTAAAAAATCTAGCTAGTTTCAAGTGACATGGCTAAACACTGAAAGGCTGCCAACAAGTTACTCCAAAAGGATGCAAAGCATGAACAGACGCGGGCAAGTCAGAGCTCTTTCTGTCTCTCCCCCTCCCCCCACGGCAAAGGGCTGAGCGGGGTTGGTGGTAAAGAATCCTCGTTCTAGCAACTATTGCTCGCTCTTCTATGGCTTTGGCAGAGATGCATACGCTGACTATTGTTCGATTAGCACATCTCCAGACAGACTCAGCATCAGACACGTGACACTCGGCTACATCCACTTCATTCACACATCCCCAGTCAGACCAAAATGTAAATCACAGGAAGGTGTCTGTGGTGAAGAACGTTACAAAGGTTATATAAATCTTTATCATCTTAACAGGCCCCTGAGAGTTTTCCCCTTTCCGCGTAGGTGAAAAAGGCAACGAACAAGATCTTCTCGTTCCGTAAGTGCTTTGTGCAACGGCGTCCACGGAGATCCATTCCGACGGCATCGCTGGGGGAGGGGTCTCCCGGACCGAGTCGGAAGCCTTCCTCCAGAGTTCTGGGCTTGTCTGGAAGGGGCCGGTTCGGGCCATGACTTTCCAGTTCTAGGGCAGGCTGTGCGTGTCAGCAAAGGTGGCTCCAGCACCCCCACTGCCACGATTGTGGGTGGGTCAGTACTGCAGAAACGCAGTCTGTCTCCAGCTCCCAGGAAGGTCATCTGGGCGAGATGCTGGGGCTGGGGAAGGAGCCGGAGTTCCGCGGCGACTGGAAGGGGATGGCGGGCGACGTGGGGGACCTCTTGGGGCTGCACAGGTCCCCGTTGTGCAGCTTCCACAGCAGCTCCTCGTTCTCCATGGAGAGGCGCTTGTTGACTTTGGACTCCTTCTCCAGCGACTCTTGCAAGACGGCCTGCTCCGTGGAAAGTTGCCTGGAAGACAAAAAAAAAAAAAAAAAAAAAAAGCCAGAAATCCTGTGACTCTGAATTGCTTTTTTCTTTTTTTTTTAAAGGTTGAAAAAAATCTTACTATTTTAAATTTGAGAGCCCCAAATGATCTCTTTGGAATAAAAGGAGCTACTATGCGTGGGTACTGGGCTGGCAGAGAAACCCGGGAAGTGTGACCTAGAGCCGAAGAGAAAGCTGCACTTTGGGGCAATTTCATAGTAGGGTGAGTGACGCTCCCACAGCTATGCTGCATGTCTTAAGACCCTCGTACGTGTTGGTCTGTCTCCTGTTTGGTCTTGTGGTGCTCCTTCTCTGAAAGGGAAGGGAAGGGAAGGCTTGCCCGCTGAGGGCTCAGCCTTTGGTCCAGGCCACTGTGGTAAAGGCACTAAATGCTACAATCGTATTTTTCCGGATGGAAATCAGAACCTCATTAACTACCCGCTTCTGTTGCATTTCCAGGAGGGGCATGGGTGGAGTGTGGTGAGACAGTAACACTCGATGTTCGAGGAAGGGAGGAGCTCGGGGAAAATAGGACAGTTTTATTTTTACCTTGAAATTGCCATGTGCTTGTCCATCCGCGCTTTTAGTTCTTCATTCTCCTGCTGGAACCGCTTCAGTTTGTCCACCAGTGCTGTGTTGTTGTCCACCTTGGTGTCAACAAGAGGACCAACATTTACACATTATAGATTACATAAAGCCCCTTATTTCCCTAAGGTACCTACCTTCCTGACACCAGCACACACTGGAGAGACTTAATTCGGGAAAGTTGAATAGTATGTTGACTGTCTCTACACTGACGCGCAGCAAAACAGAGCATGTGGATATTACTTTTTAAAGGTCTGCCAGGCCACGTGAAAATGGACAAACCCAGGGGGTTAGTGATTTGTTCAAGTTCACATGGTTTTAGAATTCCCAAGAATTGGTGCCCTGCCTTTGGCAACCCTGGGGGCTGTGCCTCTTTCAGTTTCAAGGTGATAAACATTGGCTGCCTAGCCGCCGTTTTCTTTATCAGAGGCACTACAGCTTCTTGTGGTAAATTCTGAAAGGAAAAAAGAATCCCACATTTGATGAAAATTCAGTTTGTGGCCATGTTTAATATGACTTTAATCATGGTCTCCCGGTTACTCTTCAGCGTTTACCTCCGAGTGGCCACATAAAGCAATCCACAAAGCTCTATAGAGCCTTAAAATAAACAAGTGACACTACAGAAAGCATTCCTCTTTAGTTGAACTAAAGATACGTTTGTTTGCCTATGGCTTGCCCAGGCTAAACTTTCAAACTGATCAGTTGACAGATTGAAGGATAAAAGCCCAGAAGACGTTGAATCAGTTGATGAATTGCCAGTTACATCCCTGCTTACTTTCTAAAGGTAAGATTTTATTACTTGCTCGGAGGCAACATCACAGCTCTGTCAGAATTCATTCTAAGTCCCTGTCACTGCTGCCCGTGACTAAGCTACTGTCACTCTGGCTCTTAGTTTGCAGTCCTACTGTTCTTAACATCTTATTATCCAGAAAAAGCTTAGGCCAAGCCAATCAAGTGAAATATCCAAAAAAAAAAAATGTGACTAGCGTGTAAGAAAAAGGGGGCATTGGAATTTCCAGGAAGTATAAAGGAATTCAAGATAAAAACATGAGGTAGGAAAATCTGGAATTAAAGACTGTGGGTAGGAATTAGCCTTAAAATATTAATCTCATCCAATTCCTCATTTTACTGGAGAGGAAACTAGCCCTGGAAGTTCGCTCTTAGAGCTAATTATCAGCAGAGCTAGTTTTTACACTGAGAAAGCCTCCTCGCTTTCTAAGTGTCTTATTTTCAACAAAGGCCTGGAGCTTACAAATAAGGTAACAGTGGGTTTACCTGTCGCTGTATTAACCCCTTCTTCTGCATATACACCATGCCATGCTGACTAATCTCTTGGGCATGGCAAGGGACAGAAATACTTGTGCATCAACAAAGGTCAAGACATATGAGTAATTTTACAGCAGAGTCTGTTCTTACTGCACCTGATGGTTTGAAGAGTTTTGATGTGTGCATGGCATACGGGGCAACCAATTATTAACAGGATTATCTGAGTCACTGTTGATGGCCACATTGGCAGTCATGAGACCTGATACAACAGGATGACCTTTGGCAGGAACTGGTGTATATACTAGGTTGGGCCCATTAATAGACCATGAGTTCTTTCCTTCCTTTACAAAAACAAAACTTCCTGGTCATTCAAAGTGCCCATCTATCCACATGGGGGCTTAGCTCTTACCTCGCTTGATAGGTAATAGTCTCTAGAAGAAAACCAAACACCAAAACCCAAACAAACAAACTAATGATGAGTGACTTCCATGCCCCCCTACTGTCCAGGGCTGGTTTGGGTTTGAATTGAGGTACTTACTCAACACTGAGTCGCCCAGAATTAGGGGGAGAAGGGACAAGCAGTGCGAGGGGCCTGGCGCAGTCACAAGTGGTGCACAAAGCACAGCAGTGGCTGGGAACACCTGTGCTACCGCGGCAAACCCTGCAGGCTTGGCTAGACTCCTGGCTCTCAGCAGTCGTGTTCCAGGGCTGGACCAAGGCTCACACACGCACGCAGTCCTGGATGGGCTCGTCACACGCTAACGTCTGCTAACGTCAGTTCTGTCCTAGAGGCCGCAAACTGAACTTTATTCCTATTTTGCAGAGTGCTGGCTACTCGTACAACCGGATTAATTTTATAAGAGGGCAATTCTTTTATCACAGTCTAATTCACACGAAGCAAGATGAAGAATTTAGATCGCAGGATTCAATTGCTCTGACGGAATTAATTTATGTACTCAACAGTTTTGAGCAAAAGAAACCCACCCAGAGGTGGTGGTATATTAAAGGACAGCTTTTACATTATTTAAAAATTCTTCTTACGCAGGTGGATATTCCCAGACCACTGAAACGGGAGACACTTGCCTGTTGTCATTTTTCCAAACACTGAATGCTACCTTACACGTTCCTTGAAAAGAATGTTCTAGAAGGTAGCAATGAATAAGCCTTAAGCTGACATGGAAAAGAAAGTTTAACCTCTTCTACCTCTCCTATGTTTCCCATCTTTAAATAGCAATTAAGACAATTCCACAGGTCTAGTTCAGAGGCCGGTTCCTGTGCCTCAGGTATTACCCCGTTTAAGGTTCTGAATGAAATGTACCAGTTTCTCCATTTTCATTAACTTGATGTCCTGTTGGTGCAGCTTCTCATTCTTGATCTCTAAAACAGCTTTCAGGCTTTCTAACTCTTGCTCCAGATACATGATCTGAGGGTTTTTCTGGAAAACACACAGCAGAATATGGCTGTGACTGATCATTTAACACAATCACATGGTTCAAACTCTTAATATAAAGACATTTGATTAGATTTAGAAATTAAACAAGTAGCAAGAGACATCAACCTTCTTACAGCAGTTTCAAAGAAAGGTGAAAAGAACGGTTAAGATATTTTTAACTTCAAAGTCTTTGGTCTTAAGAATGAAATAAAACATTTCACATTTGAAAACAAACATTTCACTGACTTATCAGTAACTTAATATGGAAAAAACATTGGTAGCACCAAATATTTTATTGGAAGTAAGATAAAAAGCACAGCTTACAATACAAAACAGAACTCTGGCTAGTACGCAATTCCAAGTCTTGGACAGGTGTCGGGGGAGAAAGGGAACAATAGTTCTCTCTATCCAAAGTCAGTAACTCATGAGGAATGAACGGGCAGTGCGTTTACTGGGCTCTCTGGAAAACAAGAGGAATGGCAATCACGCGCTGAGTCTTTTGGACGTTCGCTACGATGGGACAAGGCTGGCCCGGCCATACTTCTAGAGCAGGATTAACACCCCATCATTTTGTGACACCCGAACACCTCCATGGCACAGAGCCCGTGCACTACGAAAAGTCTATGCAAGATAAACACTATGTAAGGGGAGATCATCCTCTGAGAGCACGAGACCAGGGTGGATTCCCCAACTCCTTGCTTTAATTACTGAAATTCAAGTGAACCTTCCAAAATGCATGACACAAGCTAAAGGCACAAAATCTATTGCTCTGGGGTTCAGCCAGGGAATTTCTCAGACAAGAGTCAGTGGTGGTGATCATCAAAACTATCCTCCCGGACAGTGGTTAACGCTCTGGAGCAACCCTCAGGGAGAATCAGGGAAGGTGCCCTTGGGGATCACTTAAACCCCTCACTTCGCAGAAGGAGACAGAATTCCACAGCTCAAGCGACCTACCTGCTCAGGGCCCGAAAGTGCTGGGGTGGCGACCAACCCCCGATCCTCAACTCCAGGGCTCTTCCAAAAACTTTCTACATTTCATATACTGTGATCCTTTTACATATGATTTTTTTAAACCATAAAGAGAGCAAATCCCATCTTGCTGATTTTTAAAGTCAGAGCGCATGCAGCCTCCCTCCCACTGCACCTTTTCCTACTTCTCTGCCCACCTGGCCCTTTCTCCCTCACTCTCATACACGCTCTTTTCCCACAACCTGGGCAGGCTTAGGTGGGGTAAGGCATGAGACAGTCCTGCTTTCCTCAACCTGTTTCCCTTCTGAACTTTTTCAGGGGCTTCTGCAGGATCAGGAAGCTCTTTAAAAGCTTTCCCTGAACCAAGATTTACACCTTGCATGTGAAGTCTATAGATTTCTTTTGCAATCGAATTTTTCTAAGAGTCTTCCAGAATAAATAGCTTTGAAATTTCATTGAATAGGACCTCATCCAATTGCATTCAAATGTCTAGAGGGTCTCTCAATGACATATCAGCAAAAGAGCTCACTGAGGGACGCAGGTACTTCGAGAGTTGCGACAGGTCTTAAATGGCACAAAAGCTCTGCTTCTGCAGCCCCAGACACAAATACATGGAATGAAAAGACAGAAGCAGCCCCCATCCCCCCGCCAAAAAAAGTTGGGGGGATGCAGAGGAGTAAGGATACAAGTTGCAAGAGAAAGTTGAGTTTACCAGAGAAATTTGTCGTTTTCCAAAGTGAGGACTGGACTTCCCTGGTGGCACAGTGGTTAAGAATCCACCTTCCAATGCAGGGGACACGGGTTCGAGCCCTGGTCCGGGAAGATCCCACATGCCGTGGAGCAACTAAGCCCGTGCACCACAACTACTGAAGCCCACAACTACTGAAGCCTGCGCGCCTAGAGCCCGTGCTCCACAACGAGAAGGCCGCGCACAACGAAGAGTAGCCCCCGCTCGCCGCAGCTAGAGAAAGCCCATGCACGGCAACGAAGACCCAACGCAGCCAAAAATAAACAAGGTTTTTAAAAAGTGAGGATTATTCATACAATGAAATATTGTTCAGCCATAAAAAGGAATGAAATGTCTGTACCTGCTACAATATGCACGAAACTTGAGAGCATAAGCTGAGGGAAAGAAGCTGACACAAAAAGCCGCATATAGCACAATTTCATGTCAATGAAATCTCTAGAACAGGTACATGGATAGAAACAGAAAGGAGACTGGTGATCCTGTAGGGTTAGGGAGTTTGGGGGGGGAAATGGGGAATGACCGCTAAAGGGTGCAGGGTGTTTTTTGGGGGGGGGAGGTGATAAAAGTGTTCTGTAATTAGATCCTGGTGACCAAGGTATAACCTGTGACCTGCTGAATTGTATATTTTACAAGGGTGAATATCGTGGTATGTAAATTATATCTCAATATAGCAAGTTAATTAAAAAATGAAGTCTTTACATAAAACCTTGACCCTAATTGATAGTTTTCCTGTCTTTCTGTAGGTATTAGCTTAGATCACTTGCAATATATTGGATTTCAGCTGTTATGTCAGTTTTTAGAGTTAAAAAAAAAGACACCAGTAGCAGCCACTTTATATGGTTTAAAAATCATACTGCAAGATATGAAAAAGATTCCAAACCCATACTATTTCTCTAGCTGCTGAACACTTAACTGACTCTAAAAGACAGCTAAGCAGAAGAAAAATTCATTAGTGATGGGGGAGCATACACAACTTACTAAATTTGCTTTCTCTCTTGATATTCTTTTTTGTTCTTCTGATTTCAACTTTTCATTTAAAGTGTCATTTTCACTCTTCAAACCATTGATTTGTTTCTAAAACACAAACAGTGAAATGTGGAACATAAGTAAACAAGCAGGCACCAGAAACATTGCAAATGTGCACAGAAACGTACCAAAACCACACAAGCCTCGAGAATGATGATGGCGGGGTGGGCAGGAGGGGTGGTGGTGATTGAGATTTACCTACCTCTAGTGAGTCCTGCTTCTCGTAAAGCAAATCCTCAAGTGACTTCTTTTCCATTTCATGGCTTTTCTTGATCTCTGGAAGTGATATTTTTTTGAGTCAATAACATCCAACAAGATCACTGTATTCTACAGTCATTAAAGCACATGGATTCAACAGTTGATTATGAGGCACTGAGCCTACGTTACTTTATATTTGTATGGTACTTTTGTACAAATTAAACTACTTGTTCTCAAATTAGCCCATGAGGTGAGTAGGGCAGATAATTCCCATTTTATGAATGAGAACATAGAGGCCCAGAGAGGCCAGAAGACCTCAGGGAACAAAGAGCACGCCTGGGGGGAATGGGGATGGAGGCGGTCAGACACTGGCCTTCAGACTCCTGGGCAGGAGGCCCTGTGCTCTGTTCCAGTTGCCCTTCACGAACCATCAGAAGTCTCAAATTAAACCCATCTCCAGCAGGAAGGAAGAAAAACAACGTTTACCCAACATCTACCCTGGGCCAGTCACTTTTACATGTTCCCATCTCTGACCTCACACAACAAGTCTGTTTTTCTGATGAGAAGGCCCTTGACAAAGTTCACAGGGTCAGTTCTCACCACATGTCCATATGTTTCTCTGTAGATGCAATGGGTTCGGTGTAACAACTTCAGCTACATGGGCACTTATCTTCTGTAAAAAATGGCTTCTTATTCTTTTATTTCAACCCTTCCAATCATGATGAAAGAATAAAACACATCTTTTTATTCAACAAATGTCATCTACATTTCACAGCAGTGCTGGTATGCAGAAGTGCCTGGCATGGATCCTTCACCATGGTCAGGATATAAACTGACACTCAACTTCCCAGGATCGGGAAGTGGTCAAGCACAACTATTACCAAAAGGGCCTTAAAGTTCCTTAAAAGTTCATTCTATTTCCTAAAAGGGGCACTTCCCTGGTGGCACAATGGTTAAGAATCTGCCTGCCAATGCAGGGGACACGGGTTCAAGCCCTGGTCCGGGAAGATCCCACATGCCACGGAGCAACTGAGCCCGTGCACCACAACTACTGAGCCTGTGCTCTAGAGCCCGTGAGCCACAACTACTGAGCCCACGTGCCACAACTACTGAAGCCCGTGTACCTAGAGCCCGTGCTCCGCAACAAGAGAAGCCACCGCAATGAGAAGCCCGCGCACTGCAATGAAGAGTAGCCCCCGCTCACCGCAACTAGAGAAAGCCTGCGTGCAGCAACGAAGACCCAACACAGCCAAAAAATACATTAAAAAAAAAACAAAACAAAACTATATTTCCTAAAAGGCTGGCATTTGTAACAAACTATTATTTGCATCCTTAGGGGAAAGGGGATCTCCTCACAATGAACAATGCAAAAAGAAACCAAAAAACACTCCAAACTGAATACCACAGGGTATTCTCTAGAGGGGAAAGTTATGAATCATTTCCGTTTTAAAACATATCACGCTGTTCCACTAGCTCTTATTCTATTTCAATAGAAAAAAGCATTCTTGCCTGAAAGGGAGGTTTCATAGGCCTTCTTTAGCAAGTCTATTTTCTCTGAGTGGCTTGCTTCAATTTCCAACTTTGAGGTTTCATGGGCAGCACTTAAGTTGTCAAACTATAAGAAAAAAACCAAAACAAGACAATAGTTTACCAGTAAAAAGTCCTAAGGTGAATAATAAGCAGCAGCATGAGGAAATCTGACACCTGAGCTTGCATTCAAGTCGAAGGCCTACCAGACACATGTAAAGAACAACCCATTGGGGTTTGCCAGCCCCCATGCCCCACTCCACCCTGCCTCAGGAACACGACACGCAGCTCTCCAGGTTCATGGATGGAAAGGGCTGAGTCCACCATACGGAACGAGGATACGTTCCACGGTGACAGGACCATACAAGCTCTACGCCTGTCATGCTGGCCTCTATATTCTCGGTCCCTAGCACATGCCTGGCATATAGTCGGCACTGTGTAAATATCAGCTAAATGAAAAACTGATTTTTAAATGGGAACAAGGAAATTAAAGAGAGGTTTAGGATATACTATTAAGTGAAAAATACGAGTTATTAAACAAGAGCCATTTTCAAAAAGAAGAAGAAATGCAAGCCAATATTTTAGCAGCACCAGAATGTTTGCAAAGGGATTATTTCTAGGTAGTAGGATAAAGGGATGTTTTATTTTATTTTTTAAAATATATCCGAAAAGAAACAAAAACGCTAATTTGAAAAGATACATGCACCCCAATGTTCATAGCATTATTTATAATTGTCAGCATATGGAAGCAACCTAAATGTCCATCAACAGATGAATGGATAAAGAAAATGTGATACACTATATATATATGGACCACTACTCAGCCATAAGAAAGAATGACATTTTCCATTTGCAGCAAAATGGATAGACTTGGAGAGCCATTATGCTAAGTGAAATAAGACAGAGAAAGACAAATACTGTATGATATCACTTATACGTGGAATTTAAAAAATACAACAAACCAGTGAACATAACAAAAAAGAAGCAGACTCACAGATATAGAGAACAAACTAGTGGTTACCAGTGTGGAGAGGGAAAGGGGAGGGGCAAGATAGGGGCAGAGGAGTAAGAGGTACAAACTATTAGGTATAAAACAAGCTACAAGGATATTGTACAACATGGGGAGCACAGCCAATATTTTATAATAACTATAAATAAAGTTATAATCTTTAAAAATTGTGAATCACTATATCGTACACCTGTAACATATAATCTTGTACAGCTATACTTCAATTAAAAAATTTTTTTAAAGGGTTTTAAATTTTATCTTTTTTTCTTCTGATCTTTTGCTCAACGTATGTACATTGCTTTGATCATAAAAAATTTAATTTAAACTTTTCATTTATTTAAATTTTAAAGAAGTTCATCAAGGGATGTCCAACAAAGAGAAGGTCATCAAAGGAAGGCCATCATCAGACAACAGTTAGAATTCAAATTAATAGCCATGGCCAAGCACATGCTCAGGTTCTGAAAGCACAGACCTGCTCCTGTAACTGAGTTTTGTACTTCTCTGCTTCTTCGATGTAGATATTCTGAAGCTTTTCACACTCCCCGGTGTAAAATTCTTTAAGCCGATTCTCCAGCTCTGTTATATCAGTCTGGTGCTGCTGGTTTAGCTTCTGGACAAATCCTTCATAAGCTATTTGCAACTCATTCCTGGCTTTTTCTAACTTCTCACAGGTGGTTGAAGCAGTGACTGAAAAGAGATGGAAAAAGAAAAGGGAAAATGACACTTAACCTGCTAAATGTCCTAAATTCATAACATTCACACACAGATGTGATGACTCTGGAAGCATAAACACAGGGCTCTCAGAGTACTCGATTCTCTTAGGACCAGATTTTCAAACATAATAGTATAGAAGTGAACGATAAAAGGGAATGAGAGGAAATGGTCTCTGGCAGCAAAAAGCCAATTGTCTATCACGCAGTAAGAGAAGTCCTTGAGCAGAGCCAGGTTCCCAAGTGAAGAGCACCCTTTCACATGGTGACCAATCAGTGCAGGGGCTGTAACGAGAGGAAGCTCTGATTGGCCGAGGCATCTCTAAGGCGGGCCAGCCACTAGAGGAGGCAGCTGAGATGTAGAAGGAACAGGTAAGACCAGAGAGAAGCAATAAATAGACTTTAAGCTTGTACGCAGTTGAAGCGAATTTAGACTCGTTACTTCAAAAATACAGTAATAAAAACAAAATACTAGAATATACTGAACACAAATCACCAGAACATAAAAACTTTAGGAAAAGTACATTGAGAAGCTACAATATAATGTAAATATATTGAAAGGTTAACATTTTTAAAAGGCAAAGTAATTTGATGAACATAAAATCAGAGCATCCTAACTCTTCAGTACCACTACCAAAAACAGAAGTACTAACAATACCTTGCAGAACTTGCACATAAACACATACCCACACACACTATAATAAATCCTGAAAGAAATGGGACAAAATATATGCAAATGAAGCAACCGACAAGGGATTAATCTCCAAAATATACAAACAGCTCATGCAGCTCAATATCAAAAGTACCCAAATAACCCAATCAAAAAATGGGCGGAAGGGGACTTCCCTGGTGGCGCAGTGGTTAAGAATCCACCTGCCAATGCAGGGGACACGGGTTTGAGCCCTGGTCCGGGAAGATCCCACATGCTTTGGAGCAACTAAGCCTGTGAGCCACAACTACTGAGCTTGCGCTCTAGAGCCCGTAAGCCACAACTACTGAGCAACTACTGAAGCCCATGCGCCTACAGCCCAGTCTCTGCCACAAGAGAAGCCACTGCAATGAGAAGCACGCGCAGAGCAACAAAGAGTAGCCCCCGCTCACCACAACTAAAGAAAGCCCACACGCAGCAACGAAGACCCAAGGCAGCCAAAAATAAAATAAATAATTAAAAAAAAAAAAACTAAATATAGAACTACCATATGACCCAGTAACCCCACTCCTGGGCATATACCTGGAGAAAACCACCATTCAAAAAGATACATGCACCCCAATGTTCATTGCAGCACTATTTACGATAGCCAAGACATGGAAGCAACCTAAGTGTCCATCAACAGAGGAATGGATAAAGAAGATGTGGTACATATATACAATGGAATATTACTCAGCAATAAGAAAGAATGACATAATGCCATCTGCAGCAACATGGATGGACCTAGAGATTGTCATACTGAGTGAAGTAAGTCAGACACAGAAAGATAAATATCATATGATATCGCTTATATGTGGAATGTTAAAAAGAAAATGGGTACAAATGAACTTACAAAACAGAAGTAGAGTCACAGATGTAGAAAACAAATCTATGGTTATCGGGATGGTGGGGGAAGGATAAATTGGGAGATTGGGACTGACATATACACACTACTATACGTAAAATAGATAACTAATAAGAACCTGCTGTATAGCACAGGGGACTCTACTCAATACTCTGGAATGGCCTACATGGGAAAACAATCTAAAAAAGAGTGGATATATGTATATATATAACTGATTCACTCTGCTGTACACCGGAAACTAACACAACATTGTAAATCAACTATATGCCAATAAAAATTTTTTAAAAATCCCGAAAGAGCTCTATCATTTCTTGGGAAGCCTGACTTTGGACTTTTGCAGCCTTCCTGTACTGGTGTTAGATATGGGGGAAAGGAGTGCTACTCTGTCTGTAAGGAGGATGCATGTTCTCAACACCCCAGAGTGCCCATGGATTCATGCAAAATGGGTACTGGTAAGTCTGTTTATTATAAAGTAATCCTTATGTCTCGTTTGGTAAGGAATATTTATTTCTGGAGTAGTGGAAGGAAAAAGATTGTTTTAGGGAGGAGAAGAGGATAGTTTAGATCAATGATTATTCTGACCTAAGTAGTGGGAAATTGGCTGGCTCCTGGGATGAATTTCGGGCAATGACGTAGACTTGTTTTCTTGGGAATATGCCACATGGCCGTAGAAATACCAGCCCACACTTGTCCCATATCAGTATTCCTTCAGAAGTAAAATAAGTCATATTGAAATAATGACAAGCATAGTGTCTGCTAAAGAGAACCCTTAAAATTCAAATAAACCCACAAATGTTTACTGAACTAACAGTAAAGGCAAAAACAAAGCAAGAACTACTACCCTGATATCGAGGGTAAGAACTGTATTCCACGATGAACAATGGGGAGGCGGCACAGTGCACCTTGGGAACTAGAACATTCCCAAGGCAGAAAAGTTGGGGAGAAGACTCAACAAGGCAGATGTAGGCGAGATTATAGAGATCATCAACATCACCGACAGCTCAGGCCTTTGGGACTCTGTTTGGGAAGTTATTTTTTTCTTTAAAAGAATTTATTAAAAGATGATGGCCAGGCCGATTGCTACGGAATACCCTCCTCATATCACTACTTATTTATCAAAGGAGGAAACAGTGATTCACGAAGGCAAATGTTAGCCAAAGAAGTAAACGTATTCGCTTCCACTGCCTTTCCAAAATAATACAAATAAAATTATAGGGCCACAAGCCTCCTTGTGTGAATTCCATGTTACAGCTCTATATGAAAGAAGGCAGTAGAAAACTATTTGCGAGCAGTCAATAGAGGAATCAAAATAGCTTTTCTAGTCAGAGAAATCTTGATTTCACACGGGTTTCTGACTTAATTCCCTCAGGATTTCAGATAACAGCAAAGTAAAAAACAAAACAAACAAAAAATTCTAGCTCATCTGAATGCTCATATCTGAGATAAAATGTCTAAGTGAACCAAAAACTAGAAGAGCTTCCGTGTGGAAGTTAGCAGTATGCTACACCTGCCGGATTTCAACACATCTTCTTGTAATCAAAGACTGTCAGTCTGAACGTGTAACTGTATAACTTTAAAATCAAAAAGGATAGATGGAAATCCTCTCACATTGGCGGCCGGACAAGGTGTTTCCTTTTTTTTTTTTTTTTTAAAGAAGCTTAAATAGTGTTTGATTTTGTTGGCCACTGTGCGGAGGTAAAGGGAGGACAGGAGGGAAGGAAGGGTACAGGGAAAAAAAAATGGGTCGGACGGGGGAGCGGTGGTTACTGCTGTTAGGACAACAGTCCCAGGGCAGGCCCGGCCCCAGGTGGTGACATCAGCCTGCAGCTGTGCAGGAACAGCTGGGCTGAAGTGATCCCTCACACAAATGGCTCTACGTTGAGTTAACGGGCCTGGGCTCCTGGGGAAGCACTTATCTGGCATAAAGACTCATGAAATACTTTTCTAAGGGACACACATGTCAACGCTGTATCAAGGGTTCTCAGTACCCCTGTTGGCTGGACACACTCGTGGGGAGAATCAGGGACGCCAGCCCGGGGCTGCAGTCCTGGACTTTTCCTTGTACTTATTTCAATTTAGGAGCGATTTCTATGCCACCTGGGCTCTTACTCCTGTTCTCAGTTTTGTCTCTTCCTTGCTTATTCTCCAGAATTCCACTCAGTCTCAGTCAATTAATCAAACACCCAAGACAGCCAAAATCAAACACGAATCTTTCAGAATTCGGACTAAGCAAGGAGTTTTCGCACAGTGTTAGGCGATACTGTTTTCATGAAGTTAGGGCACAGATGCAAAATCCACAGAGTACAAAGTAGTCCTTTTGTCCTTGCTGTTTTAATCATTCTATTAGGCAATTTTTAAAAGCATGTCTGTGATAAAGGACACCAAAGAGACCACTGCCTGCAGAAAAATTGATGGATTATCATTTTTGTGCCCATATTGGTAAAATGCAGAAGCCCTCTCCAGCAATCTATTAATTAAAAAGAGAAACAGAGTTTTCAGAGTTAAGAAGCAAAAGAAAGAAACCAACTCATTTACAAGATCAGCCCTAAAACATAAGGCCACATTACAAGCTGGAAGTTGACATTTCAACCTGAGATGAACCAGGCCTTAGAAGAATTCGAGGCCAAGGACAGAACAGGAAAAACAGAGGGACACTCCCCTGACAATTTAAAACATGGATAACTAAGCAAGGGAAAAATATTTCAGAAGTGGTGAAATGCTTGAAGTTTTTCCTTTTCGATTATTTGGATGACATCTACAGAAGGCCCAATGCCAGAATCAAATGTAACCTTGAGAAGAGAACTGGCTTCGTCCTGGGTCCTTCAGCAGTTTTCCCCAGAAGTGAAGTACAGCCATTACCTAATTGGTCCTGGTGGCCTTTCCTAAGAGAAAGAGGTCAGATTTTTATTATTTCCATCTCATGGAGACCAATTTCCCTTTGGTGACTGATAAGTGTACTGTTTACAATGAAAAACATTACACAACCATGGCCCTAAATTGTTAGTATTCTTTTGAAACGATACACGGCTTTCTTAATTTTTATATCTGAGTAGCAGGTTTCATCATGAGACAACTGGAAATACTTTAATTCTCAGGAACATAAATAAATGTCTTAACAGAATAGAGCTAAATACTTAGGTTCAAATCTCAGCCACACCACTTACCTGCTATGTGATTTGAGCAAATGACTTAAGCTTTCTAAGCCTGAACTTCCTTATTTTTAAAATGGTGCTAATATTAGTGCCTTCCCTGCAGGATTAAATAGAATATATGTGAAGCGCTTGGCCGGTGCCTGACCAGAGTTAAGTATGCAACAAATGTTACTGTTATTATTGCTAGCTTTGCCAAAGTCCACCTTCAAATGTGTCTGAAGAGTCCTAAAAGTCATGCTTGGGGGAGAGGGGTGTCCATGACACAACGTGACAGTTACAAAGATGCACTGCTCGTCTAGTATTCAAAGAAGGTAAACACACACACACACACACACACACACACACACACACACACACACACAGAGGATAGGGTACACATCCACCCCAAAGCTTCACTTTCTAATACTACTGTTCTTGACATTATATGCAATAGAATTTCCCCAACTTTTAGGTAATTTTATCTAAATTGGACATAAAATATGAAAAGAGAAAAAAGAAAAAGAAAACTAGGGAGGTAAGGTCACTCAGAGGATCATGCAAAGTTTCACGATGCCACACAAGAGTTCGTGACCGAAAGAAGAGACAAACAGGAAAGCAAGATGACTTCATTCTCCAGCTGTGCACCCACCCTCTCCCTAGACGCTTCCAGCAGGCCTGCTGTGGGTGCCAGCTCTTCCTTGAGCAGGGTTCCCTTCTCCGCACCACCCAGGAGGGCAATGAGGTGTCTGGTCCAGCCTCTCCTGCCTCCTCTGGGTCTCTCTCAGTCTCTCTCTCTGGCCACCTCACCTGCTTTTATTTCTGGGCACCTCTCCACTCCTTCCTTTAACAGCACACACTTCTCAGGGCAGACATGCTTTTTAAAAAAACAACTTATAATTGTGGAATAATTTTAGATTGATAGAAAAGGTACAAAGAGACAGTACCAAGAGCTCCCATATACCCTTCACCTAGGTTCCCCGGATGTTACCATGTTATGTAAAGCCAGGACATTTGTCAATACGAAGGTTTTAACGTTGAAGCAATACTATTAACTCTACTACAGACTTTATTCCAATTTCACCAGTTTTTCTACTAATGCCCCCCCTTTTTTAAGAATAAACTTTTTTAGAATAATTTTAGATTTTCATAAAACTCGTAAGGATAGAATAGTTCCTGGATACCTCTCTCCCAGTTTCCCCTAACTTTAACTTTAACTTTCTTTCTGTTCTAGGCTCCAACCCAAGATAGCGACCTGCATTGACTCATCACATTTCCTTCGTCTTCTCTAATCTGTGAATGTGTCTTTCCTTGCTTTTCATCATCTTGACAATTTTGAAGTCAGGCATTTTACAGAATGTCCCTCAACTGGGGTTTGTCTGACATTTTCTCTGCCTACTCCCCTGACCCAGAAATTCCACTATTAAGAATATATGTGTGGGACATACTCCCACACATATAAAATGAGGGACATACGAAGCTATTCACTAGAGCATTTTTTGTAAGAGCAAAACATTACAAACAGCCGAATGTCCACCATGAAGAAACTGGTTAAATTAATTATGGTATATCTATATAATGGAATAGTTTCCAAAAAATAATTTTACAGCTGTTTAAAAAAATATTGAGGAAGTTCTTTGTGTATTGATCTTTAAGAAATGCTAAGCAGAAAACAAGGTGCAGAACAGCATGTATAATACTCTGCCACCTGTGTATAAAAAGGAAGGGGAAACAAATATCTATCTTACGTTACTTCTCTTGTACCCCAGCCCCAGAACCATAAATGGGGACATAACCTTCTATCATAGTAGCACTATTATTTCATAGTATTATTCTCTGAAGGGAAATCTGCTGGTGACACACTTCCAGGGCAAGAGACCATGTTGGTTACTCTCTTAAACTGGGGTCTAATCTGCTTCAAATTGGAGATAATATACCTGAACAAAGTAACCAAGAAGCCCTTTTTAAAAAGTAAAATGCTGCTTTGTGGAGAGGCTGGTGCCCAAAGAACAACAGAAGGGCAGGGACCTAGACTATCAACAACAAGCATTTCCAACTTCTGCAGATCAGTTTCCTGATACACCAGGTAGGACTAAATACCACCTGCTCTGCTAACCTTACAGTTTGGTGAGGATAAAGTGAAAGAGTGCTCTATTATGTAGAGTGAGTCTTCACAGACTGTCTGTGGAATGATCATCTACTCAGAAAAGCCCCAGGTTTTGCTCCCCAAAGGTATTGCTTTTTCACAAGACCAAGAAATTTGGCAGACATGCGAGAGAGACAAAGGTCTCTTTCTGAATTTCGAAATTAGCTACAAATAGCTTTCAGATTGCTCTTGGGCATTATATGAATTGACAAGAACTGATTTCAAAAGCCTTCCACCACTAATCACAACTTACTAGGAATTTACTTTCACAAACCTCCAGCACCGTCAAATCCATTCTCCCATAAATAATACCACCTTCCCTTTAAAACTCAGTTCATACTTTACAAAGTGCTCTCATATTTATTATTCCATGTAATAGAATATAGTCATGTCTTGAGTTAATGACATAGGTATTATCTTAAATCTCACTTTACTAGACTACAGAGGGAACGGACGTGGCAGAACTGGGTCTAGAACTCAATCCGCTCAGCCCTTTTCAGTGCAGGTTCTATAGCACAGAACACGGAACCGGATCCGAGTGGCTGTTTTCTCAACTTGAGATGCATTAAGAGAGAAGTTCATGCATTCATACAATGGACGCCTCAGAATAATAGGGCTTAATTCTCTTGTGCAAGCTAGAGAGACTGCAAAGTAAGGCAGGTAAAAGAATGACCTTTTTTCTCCCTACACTGATTAGTCCTGATGAAATCTTATTCACATGCAGGATGACGGTCTGGTCCAGTCACAGATCTTAGTACAAAGGTGCCAGCTGGGCCTCCACAGAGCCCCGGGTTCTCCCTGCCAATAAAAGTCTGCAAAGGCTTTGCTGTTTTTCAGCTTAGTCACTGGCCAACAACATGCTGCAAAACAGATGCTCTCACAGTCACAACAGCAAACGTTTCATGGACCAATCAAAACACTTAGGCTGGAAAGTGGATCTGAGTCAAAAGCCTGGCTGAATAACCGGCATAAATGTTCTAAGCTTCAGGCCTGAGGAAAGCAAGTTAAGACTTTAAGGAAATCACATTTCAATCAAAAGAATAAATTTAACATTAATGAACAGGTGAGTCTGATACTATTCTGTGTCTCCTCCCTGATGATTCATTTTTAGGGGGCAAGGTTCAAAAGGGCAGGTCAAAGTTACTGGTAGGCAGGGACCTCCCTGGTGGTGCAGTGGTTAAGACTCCACGCTCCCAATGCAGGGGGCCCCAGTTTGACCCGTCCAGGAACTAGATCCCACACGCATGCCGCAAGAGTTTGCATGCCACAAGAGTTTACATGCCACAACTAAGGAGCCGGCAAGCTGCAACTAAGGAGCCGGTGAGCCACAACTAAGGAGCCCTAGAGCTGCAACTAAGACCTGATGCAACCAAATTAATTAATTAATTTAAAAAAACCCACCTGGGATTTATAAAAAACAAAACAAACAACAAAAAAAACCCCCAAAGTTACTGGTATGCCTATGATTCGGAAGCCTATGTACAAGAATGGACTCAGTTCAGTTAGAGCTATTTGGTATTATTCTCTTACTCTGCTCACTTAAGTCTTACATGTATTTTTTACATTAAATGAACAACATTCTGGACAGCTAGTGTGCTGCCGAAGTGTGGCCCAGGCAGCACCTGCGTCCGAGTCACCTGGATGATCATTATGAGTGGACTCCTCCATCCCAAGCCACCCGAGTCAGAACCGGGGATCTGCAGCTTTAATCTGGCCTATATTATTACACAGTGAAGTCTGAGAACCACCGTTCTAGACAAATTACATTAAATCAGGAAAAACCGAACATATCAAAACTGGACACGGACAAGTGAGGAAAAAGACCAGGACAAGGAAGAAGACTCAACAGGCTTTCAGAACAGACACGCTTGGTAATATTGTGCATCTGTACAGGTGAAAGAACCCAACCTTTCACTTACAGAGACAGCCAGCCAAAGTCTAAATTTAGGACAGACAGGCAAGGATAGAAAAAGAACAAGCCAAGTTTAAGACGGAATCAACTCCATCTTCAATCAACTCAGTGAGAGGAAGAATTGTTTTGGCATACGGTTGGTTTTCATTACATATTAATAGATTTTTCATTAAAGCCCACTTCAAAAATCACTTCTGGAATTCTGCAACTCAAAAGTGGCTTAACTGTAAAGAGTTTTAAAATTACTCTAAATATACAACCTTGTTAAACCACAACTGTACACAAAACTAGTGAAAGAATTAACACATTCCATAAAGGTGTGAAGGGAGGTTAGTTCACCGACACAGTCAAGTGTTGATTAGACAATGTGTACGCTGCTTTAGGCAGAGCCAAGTCACTTTTTCCGAGTACATAATAACAAGATATTTTAATCTAATAATACTTCTTGAACTCTTGACTTGAATAAAAAGATCCCAAAAGTAGTTATCAATGCAAACTAGTGTTTATATCAAATGATTCCCCCATCTTCCCAACAGTTTCACCATGGTTTCTTTTTTTTTTTTTTTTTGTAATTAACAGGAGTTTGGTGGTCTGGCCATCCTAGGTTTTTATCCAGGTGCTTTGCTTTTCTAGCCTATTGACCTTAAGAAAGTTACATAACTTTTAAGCCTCAATTCTTCCCTCCCTCCCTCCCTCCCTTCCTATACAATGCAAACCAGTAGACTTAGAGATGAACACTGATGTTAGGAAAGAGTAGGCACCCAATAAATGTTGCTGCCATACCCATCATTTTTACATACAGAGGGCAAAATCGACTAGTCTTTTGAATCATTATTATGGGAATTCCAGGAATTTTTAGTGAATAAAGGGTTAAAATCTCATTTGTATCATGACATAGGAACAATCAGGACAAATGTATAAAAAGATGTGAGTTAGCTATTAATTCTGATGGCTAGAAAATAATTGTGAAATACAAACTACCTTTTTCTTCATTAATTTAGATGAAAAAATGTTATTCCAATGATTAAGATTAATAAAAATACAGTAGGAACCCTAAAAGATCATAATTATGGCTCTCCATTACACCAACATGACCCTAAGAAAGAATCAGAATGACACATTTATTCCATATCTCAGAGGTCAAATGTTTGCTGTGGATTATGTAGAACATTAAATTGAACTGTCATTTATTCTGAGGGCTGACATTTTCAAAATGACCTGATTAACTGCGATTGTCAGGCACAATGTAAAATGTCTTCAAGAGAATTATAGCTCATCTTACTTTATTACTTATTCTTAACAGTTTATAGGAAAATATCTGTGTACAGAAACCATCAAGTAGAAGCATATTATAAGGATAAAACCAGCTTTCCCTAGCTACCATCCTCAGCAGTAAAATCATTCATTCATTCTCTGAAGTACTAAGCATCAGAAGTACTAACTGCCAGGCCCAAGGTACTAGCTGGTAGAGCTACAAAGATGAAGGACATACTGGCCTTGCCCTTGAAGTGCTCACAGCTCTGCACTGTGAAAAGAGGTCTATAAACAAATACCTATAAGAGCAAGGTACTTGAAGGGTATAGTAGAAGGTACAGTTCACTTGTCTGAAGGATTTGGGTGAAACTGAATTGAAGACAAGGTATTTTAGCTAGGACTTTAAAAATAAGTAATGAGAAGAAGGAGTTTGAGAGGCAAAAATAGAAAGATAGTGGGAAGAGGAGACAGCCTTTCAAACAGAGAGGAGGCACAAACGAGGCATGAATGGGCCTTTGCCTGGGACCTTGGGAGGGAAAAGGAGGTGTGCAGAGAGGGGAACGAGGGTCAGACACCATGAAGCTACACCGGAAGGTTACAGACACATCATACACGGTGCCTTTAGTATGCTTGGACTTCTTCCCAAAGCCAAAATGGAGTCACTTATGTTTGTTAAAGATGTCCAGTAGAGGACACACATGAGATTTATTACATGTATAGTCCTGGTAGCACTTGGAGAAGAGAGAAGCAGGCCTGGAGGCAAGGTGACCTGTTGGGTGGCCACTGGGATATACTGCAGGTGAGAAATTACAGGACTTAAATTAGGACAGTAGCAGCCAGAATGCTGAAGAGAGATGGATCTGGGAGACATTCAGAACACAGACTGGTATCATGTGGAGGATGGAGGAAGAGGGTTATGACCTTAGTTGGCAGCCTGGGTGGGAAGTGAATAATAATCCAGTGCAGAAGGTGATGAACAGACTTTGAGGAATAGGTCTGAATGAGGAGACACTGCAGAGTATTCCGGAAGCAAGGGGCTGGGGAGTCAGGAAGGTCTCATTACACTGGACTGGCTCATCCAGAGGCAGCTCTTCACTGGGAAAACAGTATTTACAGCTTGGGAAGGAGGGGACTAGAAAAATAAATCTGTGAGTCATCACCCTATAGGTTGTAGTTGAAACCATGGGAATGGGTAAGGAAAACAGCCGATGATGAAAGCCTTACGATGACATTATTTAAGGGGTAAGTGAAATTATGCTACATCCACTCAAAAGGCATTACCATGATCATTAAACACGAGCGTATGAAGACCATGAGGCAAAATGGGAAAGTGCTTGACACAAGTTTAAAAATCAGAGTATCTACAATAAAATGGAAGGATCTCAAAAACATTATGCGTGAAAGAAGCCAGACACAAAGAGAATTTATTGTGTGTTTCCATTTACATGAAACTCTATTGTAGAATGGACAAAACTAACCTCGAGTGATAAAAATAAGGTCAGTGTTTGCTTCTCGGGGAAGAGGGTCTACTGGAAACGTAACCTAAAGGTGTAGGTTACATGAGTGTGTGTGTTTGTCAAACTGATGGAACAATAAGCATGCCGCTGAATGTAAATTATACCATAATAATAATAATAAAAGAGTGCAAAGTGGTATATATTCATATAAACAAAGGAATATGCCAAAATACGGAGCTATGGGCTATTTACCCCTCACTCCACAATTTTCGTTAATTTTCACACATTGTTCTTCAATAAAAAGAAACTTTAGGGAATTCCCTGGCGGTCCAGTGGTTAGGACCCCATGCTTTCACGGCCAGGGGCCCAGGTTCGATTCCTGGTGGGGGAACTAAGATCCCACAAGCCACGTGGCACAGCCAAAAAAAAGAAAAGAAACTTTAAAACCTAAAATGCCCATAAATATTTATCAATTACCCGTGAAAATGGAAAGCATATATATTTTTTTTCAGAGGAAGCAGGAATGGATCTCTGCAATTAAAGAGTTTACTGTCTGGGGACTTCTCTGGTGGTGCCGTGGTTAAGAATCCGCCTGCCAATGCAGGGGACATGGGCTCGAGTCCTGGTCCGGGAAGATCCCACATGCCGCGGAGCAACTAAGCCCGTGCACCACAACTACTGAGCCTGCGCTCTAGAGCCTGCATGCCACAGCTACTGAAGCCTGTGTGCCTAGAGCCCGTGTTCTGCAACGAGAGAAGCCACTGAGATGAGAAGCCCACGCACCGCAACGAAGAGTAGCCCCCGCTTGCCGCAATTAGCGAAAGCCCGTGCACAGCAACAAAGACCCCCCACCAAAAAAAAAAGAGTTTACTGTCTGAAGACAATAGGAAAACACAAGATATAGTATATACACAAATGCAAAATATCAAGGGCTCTCTGGAGCAAAGGGAGCCTCATGCTTTGGTTCTGAGGAGACTGAGAGGGGGTTTTTAAAGAGTTTTGTGCAGAAGCAAATGGTACGTTGTTCCACAAAGCAGGCGTGGCTCAGATGCAGATACACACAGGCTGTGCCGGAGGTAATAAGCTGGGTTAAGCTGGGAGCAGAGGGCACCTGTCAGGAAACAAGTGAGACCACAGTGGGCAGGTCAGTCAGGGGAGGAGATCACCGGAGGCAGTGAGGTCTGACGATCAGAAGTGCAGACTTTACTTGGGTTTCAGTGCCCCTGAGCTTATGAGTTGTCCTTTATTCTTTGCAGTTCTTAGCAGTTTGGGAACCTTGCCTCAATTTTCATAGAGGAGGTAAAGAAAAACTACTCAGTGGGAAAGCGACACCAACGATGTCCCATTATGTCAGAGGGGAAAGGTGGGTACTTTGATGGCATTGATGGTGGCGGCTCTCTTTTCTTGAGTTGCCTGTGATGGACCAATCACTATGCCAGTCACTTCACAGGTACTACCATCTTATTCAAACTCCAAAACAATCCAGCAAAATGCATATTAACTTCCTATCACCGGTGAGGAAACTGTGCTCAAAGAAGTCAGGTAACTGCTAACCAGGAGTGGAAGGGCAAAAACCCAGACGGTGGACTCCGCACCCCAAGCGCTTCTAACATATCAGGAAGGGATCCATCACGTCTCACCTTTCCATTTGTACGTGAAGAGCAAAAATAACCTGTCCTAAGGCATTTCTAATAATATTTAGTCGAATTACTATTCCTTTCTGCAGCAGAGTCTCTGCCCTCGCAAAATAGCAAATGCAGTTACTACACAGCTGTCGACTGCATGCATCTTAACAACTACTATTTAATAGCAGTTAATACTTGGTGGTAGACGCTTTGCAACAAGTTACCTCATGTAATCCTCGTGGCCACCCTTGAGGCAGACACTGCCGCCATTTTACAAAGAATGAAGTTGGGACAGAAGGCGTGTGCTCTGTTACCCCTGCCCGAGGTCACCCAGCTACCAAAGATCTGAACCTGGATAGTATGACCACACGGTCTAACCGCTTTGTACCACTGCCTCACATTTTAAAACTGAGCTGTAAACTTTGCGGTGTGAACTTATTTCTATTGCAGCTCACGTACAATCAATCAAACCGGCAGCTCTGAGAACATTCTTCCTGGACTGTTCCATCAGAAGAAGGCTTCTCTCCCTTCCCCTCATGGAACCAAAAACCTTCCCCCAAATGCTCTACGCTGTTACGTGAACAATTCGATCTGATTCACCAGCAGTAATGCCACACTTCCTGAGAGTGTAGCCTTGGGTGACCGGATGATATGGCCGGGCCAACCACTGCATCCTGACACTCCGAGAGCAGCAGTGAAGCCACACTGGGGCACCGGCTCCTTATCACAGATGGGAAGGTGAGAGTGGGTGCAAACGGCTACAGCTATTTCCTGTCGGGCTAAGTAACCAACGGGGGGTGCTGAGTCCCTGGGTCCCGTTGAGATCACTGAATCGCGCTATCCACGGAAAGGTGGACAGAGGACTCCCCCATTCAAACTGACTGAATGAGCAAAGTGTTCCCTTGGCGTGTCTGCCTCGTCCTGGGGCGGGGCTGAAACGTGAACCCCCGGGGAGGCTCCTCTCCACCTCTACCGGCTTAGAGCGAACCCTGAAACACACAAAGGAGACCTCTCTCCCGATCTGCTAACCCTATATCCATTACATTGCTTAAGGCGCAGACAAAAGCGAGTTAAGTTGGTCATCCGGGTAACCAAAAGGACACCAGTCACGTTCAGTAACCTGGCAGAGAGCCTTAAACGTCCCTGGGAGCAAGGCTGTTTCTTATCTGTGGTTTCCTTGAACTGTTTTCCTAGAACTCTCAAGTCTTTGGGGTCCTGAAGTTCCATCTGTCTTACAATTACTCTTCCCAAAAGAGTCCTTCCTAAGATCAGGAGAAAATGATGTCCAGGGTGAGGTATTAGGGCGAGTCAGGAGTCTGGCATTGCCCTGCATCGGGGGGTGAAAAGAGAAGAGGAATACAGAAGGAAGTCTTCACCCCACGTTCATGGCTACTTGATTTTTGCCCTGGCATGGCAGGGGAGGGGGACTTAAGAGGGTTCAAGTCCAGCAAATTATATTGACAGTATTTAAACTCTGGTGTTGTCCAAAGAAATATGAGCAGTTTGTCCTGGAACTAGACAAACATAATTTTCAACTCTGGCCGTTGCCTTTGCATTATTTATACACGTACCTACACACGCTTTCAGCACACACAGAAAACCGCAAAGGGCAAGGAAGGCAGCCTTGCAATGAACTGCTCCAGACCTGGCTGAAGCTACAGCAGGAAGCTGACTGTCTAGGGCCGTGAAGCCTACACCGCATGGGGCTCCCAAGGCAGTCAGCTGACTCCAACACGCCAGGCTGAGGTAGGAAAGGCAGCGTTGTCTCTGCTGCACGAACCCAGGGCTCTTCCAGGAAAGACAAGAAGTAGAAGAGAGTTCGGCCTGGAAACAGCAGCCCTGGGGGGTGAGTGCCACAGACAGGAGAGACACCTGGCTTCCTGTGGAGCTGGGCCCTTACTCACTGCCAGACCAGCTGGAAGATTAGCACAGAGTGTGCCTTCTAATGCCATACCCACTACTCACAGACCCCCCCCCCAAGGAAGTGTAATATAATCACTGCCACTGGAGAGGGAATTTTCTCACCACTCTTTCATATGAAAGATGGTTCCGGAAAGAAAAAAACCTGACGGGATTATCTAACAGGAATCCACACAATTACAAAAACCATTCCGTCCTTCTCTTCGGGAAAAGAAATGTTTTGGTCATCAGAAACTCTGCTAGGCTTAGTCAGATCAGTGCCCAGAACTCTGTGAACTTGAGGTCAAACTGCCAAGATTCAACAGAAACGTCGAGAGTCAGTGTTTGCGCAGATACTGGAGTGAGTGGCTAACACTGCCAGCATGCAGCTCCGGACACCACGCAGAGAGGAAACCAACGTTGACAATTTTCCCCTCCACCACCGGAAAAACCTGCAAGAAGGGGAAAAAAAAAAAAAAAAAAAAAAAAAAAAAAAGCTCTTACCTAGCTCTCCCCGGAGGTTAACAAGCTCTTGAGATAGGGTTTTGTGTTGTTTCAGGGCTTCCTCCCGCTGTGGAAAACACACATCAAGTTACTAATGTTTTCAAGAGGGTCCCTTTCAGTAAAGCACACATTTGTTATCACCAGGAAAATGAGACTCAGAATCGAGAAGCCAAGATATGAATCATTTAGGCTAACAGTTCGTGTTGTTAAAAAACACAGATGTCCCTTAGTTGTTAAGGAAATTCACATTTCAAAAATCTGTATTTTCTCAGGTCCTCGTGAAACATTCATTTGAGGCACTGAATGGCCCGTTTAAAAATATTTACTTTTGAGCCATGCTTCACTACTGATCCCAGAACCTTTCAGCTAAGGCATACTTAAGACGTAATGCATTCTCCTCCTCCAAGGGCAATAAAGGCCTAATCAGTCTAAGATAAACGATTAATGTTCTAAACACATGCACTTATATGAACTTTGTCCTATATTTGCAAATAGAAAAGTTTCCTTAGGAGGCTAATCCTTCTAAAAGGAAGACGCGAAAGTCTCTTACAAAGCCACGGCGAAAAAAATAATCCTTTAAAAACAAAATGAAATTAATTTTACTCAGCTACACGTTATTTTCTAAGGATGAAAATATGTTGGAGCAGCTATCATTCTAAGGAGAGGTTAGAGAAATGAATCAAAGACAATCAGGCAGCTGCTTCAGCATCAAAAAAGCAATTATCAATCTTGTCAAGAACCATTTCCAAGTTACCCGCAACTCATCCGCAAGCACACAGACACACATGCTTGTACAAACACAGCAATTAGATACAGTTTCTTACGAGGCAGTTTCCCTCCCACCAGCGGGTAAGGAAGGAAAAGGCAGAATTCAAAGCTCTCTGGAAATGCCCTCCCTGGGATCGCCCCGGGCAGAGCTCCCACCGCAGCTGGGTCGCAGCGCTGCGGACGGCAGATCACGAGACCGGCCTTTGCAGGCGAGAGTTGCTTGTCATTCAGTTCCCCCTCACGCCAGACCACCTCCGCCTTCGCCCCTGGCGTTCTTCCAGAAAAGCACTAGAAACAAATGCTAATTACCCTCGTTGCTGCACATGGAGAATAGAGGCACACTTTGCTGCCGGAGCAGCCCATTTTCCAGCTTCTGTCTCCAAGTCCCCCCTCCCGCCCCCGCGCAGGTGGCCACGCCAGCCACCAGTCCGGTCGGTCTACACTCAAAGCTCCACCAGGAGGAGCGCCATTGGTCCTCGGTTGGCCTCACTTCGCGTCCCGCAGGTTAGCGTGTGCCTGGGACGCCTCCCTCCTCACAGGAGCTGAGGCTGCAGCTTCTGCCTTTGGCACAGGCTGCCTGCGACTGCTTAAAGCCACAGCCCTTCATTTATGAAAAACGAGAGCCAGCGCTTAGACTGATCGATTGCCACTTTACTTTCAAATATCAGCTGGTACAGGGGAAAGAAAAACCGGCCGCCTCCGCGTGGATAATGGAGTTATTTTTAGACTTGTGAACCTTTTTATTCCCTTCTCTAATTAGGGGTCATCAGATGAGCATACTTGCTAATAGAAAAAGGAAATTTATTCTCCCAAACCTGTGTGCTAAGTGAGTTATGAACGAGGTGAGGAACGGTGAAAAGTGTGTGTTGTGACGTAGAATTTAACATGACATTATAAAATGAATGATGTTTTCCGGAAAAATTCATTTGAATGCTTACAGCGTGGTTCCCTGGCATTTTAAGAAGTGTGACCTGCTGAACTGAGAGTTGGAGATCACATATATGTTATGGTTTTTGCCTTCTACTTTGTAATAGTCTCTCACGAAAGAGCTAGGGAAGTTAACGATACACGAGCACTGTCCTGGACATTTAACGGTGACTGGAATTTAAGGAACACTTCCTCAATGAGTACATTTTGGCCCTAATGATATTCTAAATGCTTGATTTTTAAAACGCAGTATTAGGTTGTTCTGAAATCACAAATCAGTAAGTCCAGTTTTTTTCAGTGAATAAGCAATGAGTTTTCTAATGTAGAAATTAAAGTTTGAGGAAAACCAACCCGGATAAAATTGGGAAAAAAAGCGAATAAAAAAATATATATACTCTATACTTCTCTTAATCTCAAATTTAAGCCTCTGTGATCTAGTTCAAGTTAAGTATCAGCAAGTTTTGTCACTCGAGTGACAAGAGACACAGAAGACTGTTTTGCTAGATACACGCAAGCAGTCCTGTACCAGTCCTGTATTCAGTGACCTTGCTTAAAATTCACTCTTTTCTAAGAGCTAAATCCTTAATAGAAGGAAAAGCTGGCAAGGAGTTAAATCACTTTTCAAATTTACAGAAATCCTTAAATATGAAAAATTAAGTTGGTGTAAAGTTTCCAGGAGTGATTCTGTGAACTTTTACATCCTATCACAAGTATCTACAAGGCAGTCTTTTTGCTTATTAAAGGGACTTGGCGGACAAGCAATTTCAGTACAGTTGAAATCCAAGGTTGGTTGAATCCCTGATGTGGAACCTGGGATGTGGGCGTGGAGGACCAACTGTACTCCGTCACTTTATATGAGGGCCTTGAGCAGCCACAGATTCTGGTACCTGCTGTTGGGGCGGGGGGCGTCCTGGAATCAGTCCCCACAGGTACCAAGGGCCGACTGTATGCATGGGGACACTGCCCCCAGCTCCACTGCACTCAGCCTTCCTCAGTGCCCAGAAGCCATCGATGTCTTCCAACCTCTGTCAATCCTAGTGGCAGCAATAGGAAAACCATGGGATCGTTTTGGACTCTGCCTTGTCTAATGGGTTGTGCCACAGTCGATCAGTTCTCCCCTCCTAACGTGTCTTGAATCCACTGCGCTTTTTCTATTAGTGATGCCTCCACCCTAGTCCTCATCCTTGCCAACCCCATTCCTGAACTATGGAAAGCCTCCCTCCACACTATCTTGCAGAGGATTGGTAGATTTTTATCCCATATTCTGTGTATAAATAAACGCCCTCATCCTCGCCAACCCCATTCCTGAACTATGGAAAGCCTCCCTCCACACTATCTTGCAGAGGATTGGTAGATTTTTATCCCATATTCTGGGTACAAATAAATGCCCTTGCTCAACAAGAGTCTTCCATTGAGTGCATAGAAAATGAACTTCCATGAACCTCAATCACCAGCTCCTGTTTAGACACCCGACTCCTCTTCTGTCCAAGTCATGCTTGCCATACACGTCCCACCTCCACAAGCTGGACTACTTGGTCTTCTGTACCTGACCCATTCTGTAAGCCTTCAGGGACTACTAACTGTCAATCAGAGATACTACTCCCTTCCCCCACACACCTAGAGAGGACATTTATCCTTCGGAATTGGTTGGCAAGTTATTACTCAGTACCAACTTACCAAGTACCATTCCAGATGCTGGGGAAAATATGGAAAAAATTTAAGACACGGTTCCTGCTTCAAGAAGCTTGGGACCTAGGTAGGACTAAGACATCCAGGCCCAATAACTCAAGGCAGATGACCTCATCTGAGGGGAAGCAGTACAGGATAATGGAAAAACCAAGGGCTTTAAATATGATCCTATGTGAAATGCCGACCACAGCGCCCATATCATAATAGGCACATACTCAGTGTTACTTTCTACCTGACTCTCCTGGCAGCTTGCCCTTTAAGACATTTACCCTTTCTCTGTAGATGACAAAATGCATTTTGTCACTTAGATACTGTCTGTTTCTTTTTATTTAGCTGCTCCTGTATCAGTGTTTCTGTCTTAGATGATAAACTCTTTATGGTCCAGATAACAAGTTTATTTAATTTTCTTTGTATTGTAACATGCAGAGTTCCACACAATGCGAAGAAAAAAAAAAAAAAGAGGGAGGTGGGAATCTGGTTGGGAAAAATGCTTTTATACTCATACATTAAATATATGAAGTGCTCCAAGAAAAAAATGGACTCACCATAATTTAATTAGGAGTCCCTGGGACACAGGCACTTAGTCTCTGGCTGTCATCCCATCGGTGAGCCTCAATTTGCTAGCTTGGGAGAGTGTCAGAAGCACAGGGGATTTTGCAGGAAAGAGCCACGTCGGATGGCTCAGATGTATGCTCTCTCTGACCTCCTCCATCTCCACTACCACACGATGAATCGTGTCCACTTTTTTTTGGTCTGAGACATTTTTATTTATAGACTGCTAGTGTCATTCAAAATTCACCTTTGTTTAGATGCTACTTTAGGTTAGATTCCACTATCAAAAACAGAATTGGAGGCACACTGAATAACTGGTCAGAGGCTGGGGTGGGGTACGCAGAAACTTTCACGAAGAAACTGGGATCACTACCATCAACACCGTCTGGCACTCGGTCTGCCCGCACAGAACACTGTACAGCTATGCAGGGATAAACCAAGAATCAGAACTAAAAGTAACAACAGCGTGTCCTCTGAGAAAGAGAAAGTGTGGTATTGGTTTCCAGATTCACGAGACATGCATTAGAACTTCTGCTCTGTAATGAATGATGTCTACCACTAAGGTGGCAAAGTTGTAGTTATTAAATAGACTTGCAACAAAAGGATAAGTGACAGTTCCAGGATTCCCTATAATCAACAATTTTTATCTATAATTTAATGCTCTGAAACGGTTTAGGAAAAATTAGCAATAACGAGATATATATGTATATATAGATCAGTATAGATCTACAATCTATATCTACCTATCTACATACCTATATATCAATCACTTCTATAATGGGTATGAGAGAACCAAAGGGTTAAGTAAAAATTTTGAAAAAATTGCTTAACTTTTCCCTTGGTTATATCTTTCCTTTCCAACTGTTTTGTAACAGTGCCCTGTACACATCAGACAATCAGTAAATATTTGCTGATTGATTATAAAGAGCTAGAAAAGAGCAAAGAACATTTACATAAAGACTTTATATGTTCATCTTACATCTGGGATTCCGTCCTCTTTATTGATCCATTTGTTCATTCAGATACACACTGCGTGTCTATTATGTACAAGGCACTGCCATAGCAGCTGGGGTGGTTTCCTTAGAAAGCACCAGAAACAGATCCAGCTCTCAGTGAGCTGACTGTCTTAAAAAGTAAAAACAACTTTGAAATGGTTACCTATCAGGTAGAGAGTGACAGAGAAATATAGGTGCTCCTAGAATCCAGAGAGTAGATAAAACAGAGAGCTAGAAGGACCAGGAAAGTTTTCGTAAAAGCGGGCATTTTTGAGCTGATCTAAATTGGGTGTAAGATGAAACTCACATGCAATACAAAAATCCATGAAACTCACTAAGAGTCTGCCCTGCCAGTGGACTGAAGCATCTCTCAGTGTGCCCGACCCAGTGAACTATTTTCTCTAGTGTTGGACCTAATCTTTCTCCAACTGATCACCTGATAAAATGTTTGGTTTGTGTTTAGGGGCCAAGTTGTATGGAAGGAAAGTATCTTTAAACACTAGGACCACATGGAGCGTGGAAGGGTCATGCCACACGGGGTACCGAGGGACTGAGAATACAGCTGAAGCAAGACTCCTATTGTCCACCTCACATCCACTCCTGGGCCTTTGCTCACTGACAGGCATGGAAGGCAGGACGGCCTCATCTATTTAATTTGCATTTTTAACTTTGGTGGTTTGTATAATGAATCCAAGTAAATTAAATCCAGGTAGTAATGTGATGCTAATATAAGAAAGATCTGAACACGTAGGTATTAGGGAGAAGGGTGGTAGCCCAATAATGGTATTTGAGCAAAAGATGAAAAAGTACAGGAAGTTTATAGGGGATTCTGAGTTCATAGTGTCCTAGACCTGGGTTCAAGTCCTGGTCCTCCTCTTATCAGCTATCATGATGATAGTCAAGTACTTAACAGCTCTATGCCTCAATTTTCTTATTTGTGAACTCCAAATTGCGTTTTGGAGAGGATTTTATTAAGTAAGAACGTCTGGTACTTAGTAAATATTCAACAAATGTTAAACCCCTCTTGCTTCTCCTTTACCTTCCTGATTATACAGCTGGAGCATACCGGCAGTGAGGGGAAGGTTAAAAGGGGCAGTTGGTGCCAGATTACAGAGAGTCTTATATTCCAAGTTACACACCAGAGTCATCCAAGAGAAATATAATGTGAGCCATGTATGTAATTTTAATTTCCAAGTAGCCACATTTTTTAAAGATTAAATTAATTTGACAATATATTTTATTTAACCCAGTATGTCCAAATTATCATTTCAACATACAGTCAATAGAAAAGTTATTAATGAGATATTTCACATCCTCTTTTCATACCGTCTTCGAAATCTGTGTGTATTCTACACTTACCACATATCTCAGTTCAGCCTAGCTACACTTCAAATGCTCAATAGCTTCAGAAGGCTAGTGGCTACCATACTGGGCAAATCGGCTGTAGACAATGGAGAACCACTGAAGGTGATCAGTAGAGTGGAATGCTTTGGGATGCAGTGATTGGGATGGATTACAGAGGAGAGAGTGCAAGCCTCAAGACTGGTTAAGAAGTTATTAACATAATCCAGGAGACAGTTATCCAGGGCTTGAACAAGTTTGGCATCAGTAGAGATGGAAAAGAGGAGATGAAGGAAGGGGAGAAACACTATGGGATGAGAACTCACCAGACTTGATTGCTTTCATGTGGGAGATAAAGGAGAGAAAAGAGTTGAACATGGGGTTGTTAGGCTAGATATAGTAAAATAAATAATTGGTTTATCACTAAATAGACAAACTAATTGTTCCCTACATCTGACGTTATGTAGTTTCCAATTTAGCTTACTTGGTTACATAAACCAACTCTCAAAATTCCTTTCTTATATAATAAAGAAAAACAAAAATACTGTATGCTACTGTAATTTAAAAACTAGGTAAATGTCTGCATCGCCCCCTCAAAAAAGTTCATTCGAACAAAGCTGTAAAATGGTCACCAAATACTGATTTAAACTGGCTACTAGCTTAGCAGCTCGTCAAAGGCACAGACCAAGTCTCATTCACCTGCATCTCCCTTTGCCCCAGACGGGCAACCACATTAGAGCAGCCTCTGTAAGAAATGAGTATAGGTTTGTTGGATTGAACTGAACTACAGAACAAGCAGATAGAACAGTATTCTTCTTGAGATGTCAGGTATCCTCATCTTTAAAACAGTGATTTAAAAATATCTAGAGAGCTCAAGCTACATTCTCAACCCAGTATTTCCCCTTAAATAATTATACTTTTTGTTGCTATGCCAGTAGCATACGTTCATAGAAACTTGGTTTTCTCAATGAATTTTAACTAATTCCTGAATTAACGTCCTTGTAGAATATCAGGGAAGAGTAAGTAAGCAAAGAAAATCTGTTTCATGTTTGTTGTACTACAAACTATTTTAGGAATGGATGGAAATTCTGAAGACTCCTTAGACCACTCCTGCGAGTTATCTCAAAAGTGTTCTTTGACCCATAAATATAATCAACCTCATTTTTCAAAGCATTAAGTTCAGTGTGATATGGAAAACTACACATAGATAAAAAAATTAAGTGAAAAAAAAATTAATGCTGTGAAATAAAATTCATATTTTATGGCAAGAAAAATTTAAACATAAAAAAATTTTCTCTGCCCTTTGGCCTCCTCTCTCCCTTCTACTGCGCATTGTGTATCTGCATTATACATTGACCAGACCTTCCCCATCAGGAGAAATACCTACTCAACCATAAAGAACAACATTCTCCTAGCACCAAGCCAACTCCTTAAAGATAACATTCCCTCTAGATCTTGTAAGGGGTCACATGACCAACCACTTTGTACTTGCAGATCTGGATTGTGTAAACTGTTAATAATGTGTCGCCCCCGTCCCAAAAAACTTATACATAACTGTGCCTTGACTTCTAAGGGGTGGAGCAATTCTCAGAGCTTTCTGAGATGCTGTTCCCAGGTTAAAATCCTCAATTTGGCTCAAATAAAATTTTGCATTTCTTTCTTAGATCGACTGATTAATTTTGTTTAATTGGCAATGCTAATATAGTCTAGAGGTATATAGAAGTTTAACAGGCAATTACGTTTTCACTGTCGTTGGTCTAACAGACCCCAGAGGAGAAAGAGAAGTACTAAGAAACGTTTCAATCCCAGATTTCTAGAGAGTGACTCAGGTATCAAGTGAGTTGACAAAAGCATAATTGGGTGAATTAGATGTGATCTTACCAATCATTAACTTAAAGATATTCACAAGACAGGAGCACGAGCATTGCCCATCCCCCCGCCTGCCCCTACCTTAAGTGAGAAGGCTGTTTAGAGGGTACACATCCTTACCTCAGACAGTAGGTGCTGAATCACAACTGTTAATGCTTCAAACTTGGTATTACCACGGGAAAGAAGCTGCTTGAGCTGCAGGATAAATCCACTTTGGTTTTCACATTTTGTTTTATACTGAGCCAACTCAAGTGTTTTTTCTGAGGAGAGCACATCTGGAGATGTCTGGGTCTGGATACATAAACTTCTGGGACTCTTCTGTCTGCCCTTTTCAACTGCAAAAGGAATGAATATAGGTAGGGAAATATGTGACTTTTTTTTATAACTACCACCATCTGGCTTCACAAACAACTAGAGAAGCCACAGAAATGCACTTAAGTTATGTTTACATAAGGAAAGCATATGGATGAGAACAGGGATTAATCAAATATCAAGATTTCTGGAACTCAGAAACACAGATGACGGCTTTAATTCTGACATAAGTTATATATGGGGCAGAGAACTAGGGGGCATGAAACAAACAGATTTACCAATCCAGAAACATGAAAATTGCGTGCAAAATAACATTGATTTCATAGTTTCTAATTTTCCAGGTAAATTGGTACAGAAATCTGTCTGTGACAAGAACCCTGACTGTCCATTCTGATCACACGGGCTGAAAAAAAACACACGAATGATTGGACTTTAAATGCCTTTCCCCCTTCTTATACGTTTCGTACCAACTTCCCGTCCTCTCCCTGCTGATGGCCTGGTCCTTACAAAGATTTACACTCTAAATGAATCACTTCCTAATTCCTGATAAATCACCACATATACATTGAAAATCTACTCCTATTTAACCCCTGATCTTTAAATTCATTGCTAAGAGTATTATACTCTTTAAAAAATTTTTATTTTATATTAGACTAGAGTTGATTTACAATGTTGTGTCCGTTTCAGGTATACAGCAAAGTGATTCAGTAAGAGTATTATACTCTTGACTACACTCTGCCATTTTCTATCAAATACAAGCTTTGTTGTTTCTTTTCCCCCTTCAAGCGGTAATATGGCTTAAAAATTTTTTATTTTAAAGCACACGCTAATACTCCAAATCCATTTAAGATGCCATGCTAAGTGATTTCTCACTTTCTGTCATGGTGCCCTGGGAATTACTCTACTCTATTTTACATGAAAAAAACTGTTCCATTTTGGAACCATTCCAAATGTCTCAGTCACTTTAAATGTCAAACAGAATTGGAAAAACAGGAAACAAGCTGCTTAGCTTCTTAAAATAAGTAGGCTGAATAACCAAGACAAATCTAAATCTAGGGGAAAAAAAGACAAGAAACTAAAAAAATAAATGTTTCCTTATTCTCAAAGTCATTCCCTATGGCATCCACATTCTATGGTGACAAACAAACTTAAGACAATTTTATAAACAGTAATTATTTTCTCTAAATTTTTAGAGGGAAGGAAACAGCAATTTCTTGAAGGAGAATGAAACCTCAGTATTCATGTTCCAAGAAGCAATGGCAAAATACACTCAATATATTCTTTAAGTTAAAAAAACAAACAAACAAAAACAAAAAAAAACAGGAAAAGGGCTCTCATTTTCTATGGTAGCTTTCCATGGTTAAACAACTCAATATTTGTATTAATATTTGATAATTCTCAGTTCTAAAATGACTAAAATATTTATTGTGTTTTAAAAATACTTAAAGAGAAGGGAAAGTATGCATTAGTCTTTGTTAGTAATCGTTATTCACTGCTTAGCCATAATTGCCACTTCCAAAGCAGACAGAGACAGTAACCAATTTCACAGTCATAACATTAAAGTTCTGAAAGGAGAACTTTATAGAGTCACATATCGATGAAAAATAATCTAAATATTTTACAATTTATCCAAATATCTGAGATTAGTATTCCTCTATGTCATTTTCTAAAATTTAAAATGTTCCCAAGGACTTCCCTGGCAGTCCAGTGGTCAAGACTCTGTGCTTCGGGCTTCCCTGGTGGCACAGTGGTTAAGAATCCGCCTGCCAATGCAGGGCATATGGGTTCAAGCCCTGGTCCGGGAAGATCCCACATGCCACGGAGCAACTAAGCCCGTGTGCCACAGCTACTGAGCCTGTGCTCTAGAGCCCATGTGCCACAACTACTGAGCCCATGAGCCGCAACTACTGAAGCCCGTGCGCCTAGAGCCTGTGCTCCGTAACAAGAGAAGCCACCGCAATGAGAAGCCCGCGTACTGCAACAAAGAGTAGCCCCCGCTCGCCGCAACTAGAGAAAGCCTGCACGCAGCAACGAAGATCCAACACAGCCAAAAATAAATAAATAAATAAATAAAATAAATTATTTTAAAAAAAAAAGACTCTGCGCTTCCACTGCAGAGGGCGCAGGTTCGATCTCTGATCAGGGAATTAAGATCCCACATGCCACACAGCGTGGCCAAAAAATAAAAATAAATAAACAAACAAATAAATAACAAGTAAACAAATAAAATGTTCCCAGGAATTATATTTGTCATATAACATATAATAATTATACTGTTTTACTGTTTATAGTGTTTTCTCATTTTCCCTCTCTGTGGTCCTCCCAGTAACCCTCCATAAGGAAGGTGAAGTTCAAGGATGTGAAGGGCCTAGCCCGGGGCATAGACAGCTTCTACAGGACAGACTCCAAGTCAGAACCTAGGCTTCTGTTCCCACCCATTCTGGAAAGTGGAGATGGGGTGGGGATGTAATATATTATATAATTAAAAATAAACATTTATGCAATAATCTTAACAAAATGTTACTTTAATTCATCCAAGCCCATTATCTGCTAACTATTCATTTCAATAAACCTACTTATGGATAAATACCTACCTTTTATATAGTGTTTTATATGATTTTATACAAACAGAAGAGCAACACACGTCTTCTAACTCTTTGACCATCTAGAATTTACTGCAGCATATGTAGATACAGGTTCACTTTCCTGACCGATATCACCGCTGTATGTCCTACCAATACTTATTGAAATATGTATTCATTTATTATTCATTGCTCTGAAGTTACCATTTCTTGAATCCTTAACAACTTTCCATTCTCTTCCTAGAATTTCTATGTTAATCAGTTTTATTATTTACCACAATATCAGTTTTTAAACTGTTAGGTTATAATTATTTACAAAATCTGAGAAATGAATCTTTTATATTAACATTTTTGGAGAAAACATTCTTTAAGTTTCTTGCCTAGTCTCTCAGATGAATTTTAGTATTAACTAGTCATGTTCTAATAAGTTATTTCTAAGGAAATATATTAAATCAAATGTAAATTAACTTATTAAGCATTGTTTTTTACACTTACATTCAGAATATAGGTACTCTTTTTGTAACATCAAAATTTTTTTTCCTTCAAATTATCTCTTATGCCAAAGTCAGGCAGCAGCTAAGTATTTATGTTTGGTTCCTTTATAAACTAAAATTTTTTCACTGGATTATCAAGCCTTTTTGAACTTACAAGTCTACGGAAATTATTTGCTTAGTAATATTGTTTGGCTAAACTCCTTGATTATATGTATATAATATACCTTCCTTTATCTGTTTTTCTTATTGAATGGTTAATTCCACCTCTAACGTTATTTTAAAGATAAGTCTCTCTATCTTTCCTTGGTTTAAAAGAGATTAACTCTAGTGTTTCTCCGTGGACATAAAGTCGATTTTAAAATAATATATTTACATAATGTTAAGAATCTGTCAATACTTTTTGAAAAAGTGTATAAAAAATTGTAAAAAATAAGCGTTGAGGGCTTCCCTGGTGGCGCAGTGGTTGAGAATCTGCCTGCCAATGCAGGGGACACGGGTTTGAGCCCTGGTCTGGGAAGATCCCACATGCCGCGGAGCAACTGGGCCCGTGAGCCACAACTACTGAGCCTGCGCGTCTGGAGCCTGTGCTCCGCAACAAGAGAGGCCGCGATAGTGAGAGGCCCGCGCACCGCGATGAAGAGTGGCCCCCGCTTGCCACAACTAGAGAAAGCCCTCGCACAGAAACGAAGACCCAACACAGCCAAAAATAAATAAATAAATAAATAAAATAAAAAAAAAATAAGCGTTGAATTAGTCCTCTGAAACCATTATGATGGTTTTTATTTTACTTCAATAAATTTAGTTAAAGGCTCTTCTTATGCAATTGTGGCTTCAAATTCCCGAGACAAACTTTTTTTTTTTACCATCTGAAATGTAATTTGACATGTTTTTATTGCAGTATAACTGACATATAACATTATATTAGTTTCAGGTGTGCAACACGATTCACTATTTGTATATACTGCAAAATGAACACAATAAGTCTAGTTAACATCTGTCACCATACATAGTTACAAAATTTTATTCTTGTGATGAGAACAAGATATACTCTCTTAGCTACTTTGAAATATGCAATACAGAATTATCAACTTTAGTCACCATGCTGTACATTACATCCCCATGACTTATTTATTTTATAACTAGGAGTTTGTACCTTTTGACCCCCTTCCCCCATTTCATGCCTTGTCCCCCAGGCCCAACCAACACTTAGTTTTTTCAAATCTGTCAGTGTAACAGTGTAAGCTACTCCCCAGTTTGCTGCTGAGAATTCAGATGGCTTAGATCCACAAGTGAGTTAGTATCTATACATTTCCTTTATTACATTTTGGTTGCATTAGCTTTTGGTAACAAAATGGCATTTGTGCTTATAAAAGTCCTATTCTCCACATTTTGTAACTGTTAACTGTGTCAAGGCATATCTACTTTTTGAAAGTTTAGAAAATTCTCTAGGACCTAATACTATATTAGGAACGCTGCTAAGATCACTCGAGAATGAACTTAAGCAGTTTTTTGCTAAGGTACACCCTGGAAAACATCAACTGTCCAAGTTTGATTGCATTCCAATCATGCATGTCTCCTGGTTCTTAGCTGCTTTCTCATTTGTGCTTTGACTGGTTAGTTTCACCATCATTTGCAGTTAAGTGTTAGGGTGTGAACTCCATCTAACTAGAGAAGTAGGGGAGAAAAAGCTATTGCTTCAGGAAAAGTCAAGCTGTCAAGAAGACTCAAGACGGTACCACCTTCTTTTTCTCTCAGGCTTTCTTAATAGCTGGAGAACTGGAATCTCACACATCAATATCAGTTCCTAAGTGTCCAGCCATGGAAACCCCAAACACCACACCTAGAACTCAAACACCGCTCTGCCTCAGGAAGTAATAGAATAGAAATCATCTGAAATCATCATGTACATCACGATGCAGTTTTCAATGCTACCCACGGAGAATCTCATTCAAACATTTAAAACAATTCTGATGTCTGTCTGTCTGCATAGTGTCATATACCCAAATTGATGTTTAAGAACATAAAATTTGGTGATAAGCCTTCTCTAACACACCCTCACACAAACTGTTGGACTCACAGCTGGTAAGCAAGAATTTATTCTATCATGAATCCTACATAGGAGTAAAATAACACCTATAGAAGGGGTTTCACTGCAAACCTGTTTGCAAAGAAAAGATAAAAAAAAACCCCAAATGTCCATAAGTAGAAGTCTGGTTAAATAAATGTATGGTACATTTATATAGTGAAATGTCACAGCTGTAACAGAACTAGGAAGCTCTCTGTGGTAAATAAAAAACATAGTGAAGAACAATGTAGATGATGTGCCCCATTGTGTCAAGATGATGGGAATATAAACACATTTGTTTTGCTTATAAATTCATAACAAAACTTCAAAACAAAAAATTCATAACAAAACATAACAAAACTAACAAAACATAACAAAACTAACATACTAACAACGTTTACCTTTTCAGAGAAGGAAATAAGAACCAGATAGACATAAGGTGTTCTAATGCATTTTTAAATATTTTTTAACCACAGGGTAAATACATTACCTATTCAAAATTAGAACGTAACATTTTTTAAAGATGGTTAAAATGAATTGTGAGCTTCAATCTTTAACACTTAACCATCAAGCAAACATAAGTTAATCCATGTTTCTTCCATGGGGAATCTGGATAGAAATCTAAATAACGCAGCTTCTGTTGAATGTATGAATTCTTAAAATAGATTTAGACATCTTCAAATTTCAACCTAAGAGCAAATAAGCAAACAGCCTGCACTCTACCTAGAGCTGGAAAAGCACACTGTGACCTCAATCTTCCGCTCCACATACCGGGCTCCCTGAGGACAAAACTGGACCACATGGTAGCTGATGACCACATGGTAGCTGATGACCCAGTCTGAGCATCTTTCCCTTCCTCCTCACTCCTGGCCCAGCGGAAGAACAGAGATGATGCAAAAATCTCCAGTGACGTTCAAAGCCCTAATGCTCATAAACAGAGTACCTCATAATGCCAAAAAAGCAAGTTTCCCTTAAATTCTACAAAATTCATTACTTGTAGGAAATTAGCTTAATATGAACCAAACTTTGCCCTTGTGTTCCATTTATTAACATGTGACTGTTTTGATAATGCAGCTGTATTTAAAACTATAAAATATTTTGTTTATTATACCTATTAACAGGCTGTCTAATTTCAAAGAATCAACTTACTCAGAAATCTTAAAATTAAATGTTAACTTCTACATAGATTCGGACGCGTGTTGACAAGATACTTACCACTGCCATGTCTGGTCTGACATTCCTGAGGTTCATTCCAATGAAACTGAAACCTCCATCAGGAAAGTAAAAGTCCTGAATCCAAGACATTTGCTCACTTGAAAAATAGCTGGATAGCACTGTTTACTGTCTTTGTTCTTTCTACTCAGAAACCTCAATTTAATAAAATTTAAAACTAGACTAATGAAGTTATTTATCATCTTCTTAAAGAAAATAGTTGGGGAAAGAAGAATAAGCCCATGTTTCAGGCTCAAGTCACTCAGGCATACAGATCCCCACCTCAAGGCTAAACACAATTTTTGTGGGAGAGACTTAACAATTCAGACAGGGACTAACCTATTAGCTGCTGATGACACATCCATCCTAAGGCAAAACAAGCCACTTTAATATTCGGAAATCCGCTGGCTTTCCGAATATTAAAATCAAGTTAAGAGACAAGACTTACTAGGAGAGCTTGCCTTAACTTGAATGAAACACAAAACTATACATAGCATTCAGTAACTAATGTTTGCCTAGTGTTTTATGTACCTATTGACTTATTATTCATTCACTCGCCAAATATTTATCAAAATCTACCACGTGGCTTTGCTGTGGGGCAGGTGGACCAGACTCGTGTCTTGGGGGCGGTGGAGACACGTAGAAGAAGGTGGTGTTCTACAAGGATGCATGAAGACACCTTGTTTCTACGGTATTAATCTCTTCCTGTTCGACTCTCACATATTCACCTATCTGTGAAGGTGACAGTCATTGGCTCTTATATGCTTTCTACTACATACTGCATTGAAAACTAATGCTTGTGGGTTAATAAAATGTAAGTAATGAGCTAATGGGCTCTACCAGCAGCCTGGACAGACAACTGATTCCCGTCTTTCTGCCTTAATCTGAACCTACACATCTAAAGCCCTTCCTAGGGACACCTATCTTTACACAAGTTCTTTCCGTCAGTGTTTCCTCAGGATTTGATGGGTATTTATGGGTGCTTACCCTGGGATATTCCATGACAAGAAAGCCTTAAACATGAACTACCAGGAAATATGTGTTCTGATAAGAGGGAGTATCCAGTAATGAAACGATCACCCACATGACCACTGTACACTCAGTAAACGTCTGTTGGCTGTGCTTCTAACACATTGGTTCTTGTTCTCAAGGAACTTTTTTTATGCAGCAGAGACCGAAACAGGCCATCACCAATGGCCATATGATTTGATAATTGGGTAACAGAATTATGTACACAGTGTGGTGAGAGTACAGGTGGAGAAACACCTAGATCTGGGGCTGTCAAGAAAGGGTTCTAGAGACAGAGTTTGGATGGACATTTGCATGTTTGGCAGACAGATAAACAGAAAAGGCCAGAAAACACCAAGGCATAGAGGTATGGGAGGCCCCGGAGGCCCTGGTGTTCAGCGCTGACAGCAAAGCTCTCCTGAAATTAAAGTAAGATGACGTGGCTGGAAGCATAAACAGGGGCAAGACGTGCGTGCTGCACAAGGTTTTCTCTCTCTCGTAGGAGATACAGAATGGTGCCAAGCAGGGGTCTGGAGACACAGCGAAAGAAGATCTGAACTGGTGAGCAGAGTGGTCAAGAGGGAGGCCCAGGGCGGGGAACTGGTGGTCGGGGCAGTGAGAACAGGCAGGAGATGATGAATGTTTATGAGGCAGAACAGGAAGACTTCTGCACCAGTTGGATCAAGACTTATCAAGGATAAGTCGCCGTTTCCAGCTTGGAGATAGCACAAAGAAAGGCAGATGAGCACGTGAGAATGAGAGAGAGGGCAGAGAGAGGCGGCGTGTGGCGCGGGACCCGCGGGGAAGCGTACTGACATTCTCTAACACTCTGCTCCTTATTCTCCAAAGAGACTCTATTCTATCCTCACCTGCTCCATCATGCTCTCCAAACTGAATCGTCTGCAGGGGCATTTTCCTGGGGAGCAAATCAGCTCTTTATTTCCCATTGTCCTGAATGCAGCCCCTAACACAAGCCTATTAACACACTTTCCCAGCTTGATCAATTGAACTGCACACCCACAGAAATCTAGACAATCTTACCAAGATCTTTTTTTTGAATTATTATTCAGTGTTGTATGAAAGGAGAAAGCACTCCCCTTGACAAGGATGGAAGAGGCCCTCAGGCCTGACAACAGGCACACAGTTAAGGCACTGAGAACTACTTCATGGCATCTAACCATCATTTTAAACAAACAAACGAACATGTTCGTGTTATCAATTATTAGCTTAAATTTATATAAACCTTTTCAGGGTTCCTTTCATTATGTGTTTGCTCTAGAAAAGTTAATAGTCATAATTAGGAGCCACATATAATATTTTTCTTTTTCTGGGTAAGTATGGCATTTGCTGACTATGGAACATTTCAAGCTCAGCAAAGCACAGTGTTTAGACTTTTAACATTACCCAAGCTAATTCTTTTGGAGGTGGCTGGGGAGGGCTACTTTAGGACACCTATTAAAATTTTACAGTATTGTATTTTTGGAAGTGCTGCAATGATTTGTATTATATATAAAGTGGTTTTACTTTCTTAATTTCAAAAGCAGATTACAGAATAGAAGGCATATTCATATTAAATATACCTATTTCAGATAACTATTGCTTAGACAATTTTTCCTGCAAAACAATCCAAAATTGACCGTAGACATTTTCCATGTGGCTGGCAGGGAATAAAGCAGATCACTTATGTTCTTAAAATGGACTACTAACTGTAAAGAAAAGTTAATAGAAATTCATTACATTCAGAAATACTTTTAAGAAGGTATCACATCTGCCAATTTGTTGGCTTTCTAAATAATCTAAAAGTCCACCTTAATGTGCTAAAAGTTTACGGATTTGTGGGACTTCCCTGGTGGCGCAATGGTTAAGAATCTGCCTGCCAATGCACGGGACATGGGTTCGAGCCCTGGTCCAGGAAGATGCCACATGCTGTGGTCCACAACTAAGCCCGTGCACCACAACTACTGAGCCTGCACTCTAGAGCCCAAGAGTCACAACTACTGAGTCCGCACGCCACAACTACTGAAGCCCTCGCGCCTAGAGCCCATGCTCCGCAACAAGAGAAGCCACCACAAAGAGAAGCCCGCGTACTGCAACAAAGAGTAGCCCCCGCTCACCACAACTAGAGAAAGCCCACGTGCAGCAGTGAAGACCTAACGCAGCCAAAGATAAATAAATAAATTAAAAAAAAAAAAAAAGGATTAGAGCAAAAAAAAAAAAAAAAAAAGTTTATGGATTTGTTTCCGGACTAAAAGAACATACTATAAAAATGTGCAAGTAATGCAATTTCATGCCTGTATCATTAAAAATTCTGCAGATGTCAAATGAAAATATTTTTATTTTAATCATCTAACAAGCAAAACTTTCATTATTTTAGTAGAGAAAAAAGATCTGAATTTTTATTTCAACTTAAAATAGGAAAAAGTAGCTTTTGTTATACTTGTTCACACTGTATATGAACAAATTGGATAGGTCTTTTCTCAGAGCATAAGGAAAGGGATAAAATATATACCCACCAGGGCTTCCCTGGTGGCGCAGTGGTTAAGAATCCGCCTGCCAATGCAGGGGACACGGGTTCGAGCCCTGGTCCGGGAAGATCCCACATGCCATGGAGCAACTAAGCCCGTGTGCCACAACTACTGAGCCTGTACTCTAGAGCCCGTGAGCCACAACTACTGAAGCCCGCACGACTAGAGCCCATGCTCCGCAACAAGAGAAGCCCCCGATCGCCACAACAAGAGAAAGCCCGCGTGCAGCAACGAAGACCCAACACAGCCAAAAATTTAAAAAAAAAAAAAAAAAAAAGTATATATATATATATATACACACCCACCAAGTTCACGGATGTGACTGAGGTGCTGTTTCACAAGACAGCAGCCCTGGAACTGGCTTTTTCCCCTTTGTTATTAAGCAAGTTACCTAAAATAGTAAATGCTAGCCTTCATGTGGACTTTCATGTTTTTGTTTTTGCCTTAACGCTCATTTTGAATTAACCAATTTAATAGGTACCTAAAAAGATGCTTGGCATCACAAAGCCAAGCAGTGTTTTTGATTTCAGTGATGATGACATACACCAAGACGTCCCTTTTAATTTACCACGTGGACGAACACAGTACCAAGAATAACATTCTGTCACCACTAGGAACCAATTCCAAAACAAAAACAAAAAGTCTACAAGGCCCTTCTTGCAGTATCTACTTCAAGCACATGTACCATTTTAGAATTTTCAAAGCTGTTTCTTCTGGACTTTTCCACCATGGACTAGCCAGCTCAGGGGATGTCACCATTGTGCCAGCGAGGCCAGGCCCTGTGGGTCAGTGCTCCACAGCCACAGGTGGTGTCCCTAACCATCGCAGCCATGTGCAATCACATGCTCTTTGTCAAGCAGGGCCCCCAGCAAAGCAGCATGGCTGAAACAAGGCATGTGAAGACAAAAGCCCTGGGGGAGGGGGGAGTCCCCAAAATGCACCAAAGCGGGTCAAAAATGTCCTTATTGCAAATTTAAGACAATAGACTATCTTTAATAGACAGTAGAAACAAAAATTAGAATAGCCAATTAAAACATTCAACATTAGGAATATCCATAACACAAACAATAAATAGAGAATGTCATTCTCAAAACATTAACCAGTTAAGGAAAAGCAATTTGAGTGAGAGATGCCTAAAACTCAGGCCACCAGGGAACAATAGGAAAAAGCCTAGTCTCTCACCCCAAAGGCGGCTCTATTAGTCTTAATTTTCCCCAGAGCTATATAATTGATGCTTTTTATAAAGGACCCTCATGTACTAAAATAATCCAAAGTATCACCTAAGCCAAATACAGAAAAGTGATGTTCAATTTTACATACATTTAAAACCACACCTGTTGTCTTTTTACCTAAGATAACAGTAATATGCTATACTATTAATAAAATACTATTTTTAGCTCTAAAACATGCTTTAGCGCTAATAAAAAGTATCGTAATCTATATTATTTCATGTATATGGTGATTCTCTACTATCCAAAACTCAGTTAACCTGAATATTTCAGTGGTTCTAATTAAATAAGCATTTACTATATATGTTTTATTTGCCTTATTCCTCCATTTTCTCCTCATGAAAAACACTGCTATACTTCCCATCCTGAATCCAACTCCAGGCTATAATGTATGGTTTATTTTCCATGTTTGTGTGAAAATAGATACTACATTAAAACACAATTTAGCACAGTAAGACTAGCTATGTGAAACTTGTGAGATTAAGATACACTAACTTTCTCTTTCAACATCTAACTTTTAAAGACTTATCAAAAATATTATCCATTATGAGTGAAAATTCATTTAACACATAACTGTTCTCTTAAATAGACTGCTATAACTATGAAAGGGCACATTTTAATGTCATAGCAAAGCTGAAGCTGCAAGACTGCCATAGCCACATGAGCTCAGTATCAACATTTTTAGCATAATGCCATTCACAACACCAGTTCTTAGTAAACGTTTATCAATGTGGCAAGAGGCCAGAGAAACTTTCAAGACTGCTTTCAAGGAAGCTAAAAAGAAGAAATGTGGATTCACAGTGAGATAACAAAGGGGTGGTGGAAGGCCACATCTCTCATCTGTTGTTCTTGAATTTGGTCCTTTTGCATTCTACAAATGACTGAATATTTTTAAACTTTTTACCAAAAAATTCTAATATATAGAGTTTTTTATGAAAGCTTTCTAAAATGCTTTCACTGGCTTCTATATTTTGCAATGTGAGAAACACAAGAGAAATTAAGGTTTATTTAGCATCACATTAATGCACGACTAGGATCCCCACCATAAATGCACTGCTAATATTCATCTCTTGTTAACACATTTTAAATATATAAAAACCACATAAGGTTGAGAACATTCTTTCTCAGTATAAGCATTATTTTGTAACTAAAAATTAATTCAAGAGATCCAAATCAAATATTAACCACTATGTCCAAACAACAAAATGACTTGAAAGTGTTTAATTGACACATTTACAAAATAGGTAATCATTACCAAAAAACATTCATATCAGGCTTCCCTGGTGGCGCAGTGGTTGAGAATCTGCCTGCCAATGCAGGGGACACGGGTTCGAGCCCTGGTCTGGGAAGATCCCACATGCCACAGAGCAACTAGGCCCGTGAGCCACAACTACTGAGCCTGCACGTCTGGAGCCTGTGCTCCCAACAAGAGAGGCCGCGATAGTGAGAGGCCCGCGCACCGCGATGAAGAGTGGCCCCCGCTCGCCGCAACTAGAGAAAGCCCTCGCACAGAGACGAAGACCCAACACAGCCAAAAAAAAAAAAATTCATATCATAAAAGAGAAGAAACAATGAGGTCTGTTGCAAGATTCAACTTGTTAACTGATGTACTTCCCTTATTTATAAGCTGCCAGTATTAACTTTTGAGAAATAACCGTTTTGCCTTCTCTGTGGCAGCCTCTATAATAGGCTTCTAATCCCTCTTATACCTGCATGGACTACAGTGATTGGAGAAGTCAAACACTCAATTTCCCAGCTTCCCTTGAAGGTAGAAACAGCCATGTGACTGAGATTTAGCCAATGAGATGTAAGCACCACCCCTTCCCTGGGTCTTGTTTTTCCTGCCTGCAGCAGGCATTGTGAGATCATGAGGGAACAGTCACGAGGAAAAGGCCAAGAAAATAGTACAGGTGTTGATCCTGACATTACTGAGCCTCTGAACGTCAGAGCTGCTGCTTTCTAAGAGAGACAAATAAGCTCCTCCTTAGTTAAACTGTCTGAAACTGCAGCTAAAAGCAGTTCTACTTGACAGTCTGAAAAATGAATACCAAACATAAGCACGTAACTTGATGACTTTCATTCTAATTAAACAAACTTATTTGCATTCTGCCTCGCTCTTACCAAATATCTGGGCAAAATGGTTCTCTTTAGCGCAGCTTCAAGTAAATGAAAATATTTTGTTCTATTAATAATACTTCTCCTGCCTTTCCTCAAAATACATGTACATACACCCCTCTCCTTTGCTAGAGTAATTGCTTTTAATCTCACTAGCCCAGCAAAAAGAATTCTCTCTTAGTGCAGTGAACTGCCTTCACTTGAATCAATGAGAATATTAACCCTGAGGTTCAAAATGGCACTTTTCATAATAATTAATACAAGTATCTCATCTCCAGCTTCATAGAAAACCTGAATTCCAATAAACCTGGAGGCAAGGAATAGTTCTACGTGGAAGATTCTTTTCCCTCCGCTGACTCATAAAATTGAAACGAATAGGTTCCAAAATATGAGGCAGAATTCTGAACTAGACTGAACTGAAAGCTTTGGTAAGTCAGTGAGATCACTTCTGGACTTCTTAGAAGATGTAGCACTCTTCTGATGCTGAGATCTTTATTCATGCCTGACATCCTGCTACGTTACCCAAAACCCTGACAAAGTCACTCTCTTTCCTCGCCCCTATTTACAGAGGAAGTTACATCCTGGACGGGACAACACCCTTTGTCAATATACTACAGTGCACAGTGTCCTGTGCAAGGGCTGGTCAAAGGGCCTGTTCTGTCTAGCTCCATATAACCACCATCCTATTGCTGGCACCTCTCTCTCCACATTCTATGCTCAGACATATTAAAATTCTTTTGTTTCCTTAAAGGAGCCAAACTCTCCCTCACCTCCAGGCTTTCGCATGCTGTTTTCTCTGCCTGGAACGCTTTTTGTTTCTTGGCTACTTCCTCCTATCCCGGGGTCCCAGCTTAAATGGCGCTTCTGGAGGACCTGGATAAAGCCAGCCTCACCTGCTGGGCGCTGCCTGTGTACCTAGTCCGTGCCCTACCACGACTGCCTCATGTTCTCTGCTTGTCTCCCTGGTAAACTGTGGGCTGCGGAGTTCCCTGGTGGTCGTGGGTTAGGATTAGGCACTGTCACTGCTGTGGCCCAGGTTCAATCCCTGGTTGGGGAACTAAGACCCCACCAGCCATGTGGTACGGCCAAAATTTAAAAACTGTGGGCTGTGTGAAGGCAGGAGGCCATGTGTGACTCAGTCCTGGCTACATTTTCAGCATCTAGCACTGCATCTGCCACACAGTACATGTCTAATACATATCTGTTTATGAAACGAATGACTTAATCCTGCAATGTGAAAGACAGTTTGGAAGCAAGGGAAAGACTGGTTGGTGGCCAAGACCAAAAATATAAAATCCTTCAAAAAGTCCCGAAGTATTAGATTGGGTGATATGAAACTGTCAATATTTGACCATTTTCTACCTCTAAGAAGAGCATTTTCAAATTCTTCAATCTAAAAATAAAGCCTGAACTACAGTAGGCAGAGGGTAAAAACAATAGTGATTTCAAAGGATAGAGTCTTAGATTCTTGCAACCAATGAATTGTGGATAAATGAGGAAGAACAATGATTCAAAGGGTACTGAGGTGTGAGGACAGAATAGGGGGCAAACAGTGGTGTTGTGAAGAGAAAGAAATCAGAGGAGTATTCACTGAGTTTGGGAAATAAGAAGAGAATTAGTTTAGATAAGAAGAATTTTCAGTAACACATCCAGGATTTTTAAATCTGTAGCCAGAAAATTCACAGAATTTGAGGTTGAAGAGACCTCGGAAATCATCTCATCTGATTCCTTTATTTTGTAGCCTTGTTTGGTTATGCGATCAAGGTCGATGACTTGGTTACTAGCAGAACCAAGGCTACAACCCCGGGCTCTTGGTATTCAGCCCGACTCCACTGCGCCTGCAGCCACCAACACCACTTCTTTTGTTAAGAACACAAACACAAGCTACTGCTCACAGCCCATGTGGATAAGAAGAAATGCGATGACTTCAATATCTATTTTATTGGAAGATTCCTCAGACCCTCAAGTTATGTAATATGGATAAGCTCACAAAAGATTCTTACTGGGGTAAGTAGAATTATATTCTTCACATAATTTTAAAATGCTTCCCACACACAAAACTCTTTTTTTCCATCACTGCTATTCACTAGATCTAACAAAATTACAGCAAAATTCACAGCTGGAAAAATCTAAAAAAAAACCAAAAATTCTTAACAGCGGTCCCAGGTCTTAGTTCCATCCCTGCCACTGACTGTGTGCCCCTGGGCAAGTTAATTCACTTCTCTGGGCCTCCGACTTCCTGGTGTAAAATCAGGTAAACTGGAGCACCTCTAAGTACACTCTAGCTCTAAAAATTATAACTGCAATCAAATGAATGTTTCAAAATATTTTTATGTAAATTTAGAAAATAAAGTGTACCCCCAATATCACGATTAGTTAGTCAAACTCTGGTAATAAAAGCCTTGTGCCTTTTGCTTAAGTTGCCTTGGAAAGCTATCTGCTTCACAAAAATGGTACAAACAACCTAAAATGTTCACTAATGGAAGACTGGTTAAATACAACGGGATGTTACAAGACTATTGAAAAGAATGTGGTAGATAAGTGTGTTAACCTGAAAATCGAAGATATATTAATGTTTAAAAGTAAGCTATAGAAGAGTATATATGGTAAGCTTCCATTTCTGTAAAATAAAAAGGGATATAGAAAAACCTGCATAGGCTTATATATGACTAGAAAATTACCGGAAGGATAAACAAGCACCCATGAGAGTGGAAGGGTGCTTCCTCTGTGGAAGGGTGCAGGGCCTGGGTAAGAAAGAGGCTCACTTGGAATTGTACAACCTTCTGTACTGTTTGATTCTCTTTTTAACTTGGAGTGTGGATTGATTTTTTTTCTTAAGTTAAAATTAAAAGCCATGACAAAATGCTGGGCAACTCTGCATGAATATTTTAAAGTGCCGTGGGTCAAGAACCACCAGAGGCGTCTCTATTATTCCATTTAAACAAAACTTATATGTCTTGCAAGATTTTTAAAATTCTTGTTAATGGAAAACAAATATATGAATATAAAATCTAACTGAATGTGTTACTGGTTTTGATTAAAACATAGAAATATAATTTTTAAAGTCAAAAAAAGTTAAAAGCCATTTGGAGCTATTTTAGATTACACAAATTATTGCAAATATAGGGCACCCTTTTATTTTTATTTTTCACCTTTTTATTTTTTAAGGTTGAAAAAGTGACAGTGGCATTTAGGCTGGGAGAGACAGAGCCACTGTTTCCCTCCTGACTTACTCCATTTACCTTCAGCTGTCAGCTCAGATCGAGAGGGAAAGGCTGGCAGACTCCCAGTGACAGGTCAAGGGGAGTTATGAAACATGAAGAAGAGTTATCCCACAGAGCAGGGAGATGCCCCTGGGAAAACTAAAAGCAGTCAGCTGGAAAAAATCACCGGGGACAGAGATGGAAAACAAGACCCAGAAGGGCTGGCATTCACAGGAAACAATAAATCATCTCTTTACATACCCAAGATCCTAGCACAGATACCACTAACCAGCCCGAATTCAATATAATAGCACTCCAGTTTTTATAGCATAAAATCAACTTAATTTACCACAGTTGCAATTATATCTAAACAAGAGGTAGCAACAGTAGGCAAATGAATCCTCTAAAAGTGGGCACACAGGTTTGCATGTGCCTAAAATATACCCTACATTTATTTCCATCTCAGGCACAGAAGATAAAAAGCAGATACAAGCATTAAGATCAGAGGCAGTCTTTTGTGACTGCAAACGTTTCCACCGTGAAGCTTGGAAAACTTAATTTGTGGTTCATTTCCTACCTCTCCACAGCCATTACGATGTTTTATTTCAGAAATGTTTAGAACGTGGAAATCTTTTAGCATACCAAACCAGCCTTGCCCAATCTCAGTGAGGAACTACGTAATGAAAACCTACAGAAACCCTCTCATTTCATCTCCTTCTTTAAAGGAAAGAGAACTGTTTGTCTTAATTTACCTGTGTCCTATTTCCAAAATCATGTGAAGTAAAATGTAACTGAACAGGTGTTGATTTTTCCAGATTCGGCTGGTGTCAGAGCAAAGAGCTGGGAGCCCCCAGGCAACAGTTCTGCTTTCAACAAACCGAGCACACAGCAGCTTGCAGACAGTAAAAGTACTGTACACGTGTTGAAGCATAAGAGAAAACCGCTTATTCTTCCAAATTATGCCTCGTTCTCTCATTAGAGCTTTCTTTCGCCAGTTATCTATCCCCTTAGAAAATTTCTGATAAACACCTGCAGGTTAATCAAGATGCCCCCCGCGTAACGGTAAAGAGAGATCTGGGCGAGACAAACCTGCGTGGAAAATGACAGTGCTTCTCCTAAACCCTGAAGGGAGTCGAAGATTTCGCAGCAATCCTTTGGCAGTGAGTCGAACGTGAATGGTGGACAAAGAGAACTTGGGAGACAGCAACATGTCTTCAGAGCAGGTGGGAAGATTTCACAGAAGAACCAGCTCCGTGGATTCTCACATACTGTCTTTTTAAACTCAGCACCCTTCTTCGAGGCCAAGAAATACAGCGAGAGGAAACATGCCTACACGCCAGACGTCACTCCACCGTACACGCACAAAAGAAAAACCCCAGAGCTATCCAAGTGCTTCTGGCTTCCGTTTCTACTCCCAGATGTTGCCAAAACAATGCTCTTCCTCTGAATAAAATCTCCTCCTAGCAGACCCAGCAGTCAGCAGCCTCCGAATGACATCACACCAAACGTGCTTATGGGGTTGTTGTGGTTTTCATCAGAGATGGTGAAGGGGAGGAGAAAGTGGGTGGTCTTAGGCGCTTTATATAACAACCAATAATGTCACAGGTTCTGTAATGACTTGGAGGATCCTTAAGGCGAAATAACTACTTCGAGGAGTGCCTAATATTTATTTAGTAATTAGAAAAAATTAAGACTTCATTAATCTGTGTTCTGATTTTTTAAATTGTAATTATATTCACGCTACTAGTGTGAATATGCCCAGTAGCACTGGGCATTTTTTTCAGATATTTTACATGTAAACCTATATATAAACCTGATACCCTGGACAAAAAAATTTTTAGTGGCTTCAAGCAATAAATGTTCTCAATTACAATTTTAAATAAAATTCTTACTATAACACCTGGAACTAACGTAGTGTTGTAGGTCAATTATACTTCAAAAAAATGTTTTTACTATAATATACTAATGACAGATTGATAAAAGGTTAAAGTTCAACTCTTAACACTCATATTCTGAGGACTTCACTAATAGCCAGCAATAAAGGGTTAATGCAATTTCTCTACCAGATGTAATATAATAGTTCCAGAGGAATAAAAATTAGTATTCTAAGGATTCCACTTATTGCTTGACTAATTGCATTTATAGAAAATCAGGTGACCTCTCAAGATAGTAATGTTTTGAGACTAGGAACATCAGGAAGGTGTGATTTTTGTTTATCAGTAAGAACTGAGATCTGGTAAATGTTTGAGTAGAGTCCTTTGTAAAAGCACATTAAAATATGGTGGCAAAAAAACCAAAAGAGGTTGAAAAGATAAAGGCATGGACATAAGAAAACTGCACCTGCAAAATGATCACTTAAGTAAAGCTAATATTATTAAACCAGGAAGAGTCCAACTCTTTTAATTTTAAAAAGCACAAGAAAACAATGTGTGAAAAATGATCGATGTGTGTTTCCAAGACTCAGTAACAGAAATGAATGTAGTTAACTGTTAACCATAAATAACTATTAAATGCTATGAGAATGTGCAGGAAACAGTTACTCTTCAAGAAATTCTGTAGAGCATTTAGGGTGTGAAGAGGGAAGGAGACAGGCAGGAAAGGAAATTTTGAGTAATTCCTTCTCCCTTTTCACTCACCCCACAGCCTGCCACTTTAGAGGTTGTTGAGAGACCAACCCAGTAACCTGCCAGGGGTTAGCTGTGGGAAAATTACAACCTGTTCCTACACAGACAAGGTGTTTTGTAAATATTGCACCCATGGCCACGCAAGCACAAATAATCAAGGAATTGAAGTCTAGAAAAGCTACATTTAGGTGGTGCCTTTTCACTCTGTCACAATTTGTTATTATTAAACAGCAACCTTTTTTCTGGATTCCGCAAATTAATTTGCCATAAACCACCTCTCCTCCCCGCACGCACCAAGAAAAGAAAAAAAGCTTGTAAAAACTAAGATAAACACAACACTGTAAAACAACTACACCCCCATAAAAAGTTTTAAAAAACTAAGATAAAAATCAGCATTAAAATTATAAATAGAAGACTAAACACTGATATTATTAAAGATAGAACACCACCCCCTGTAGGATGTTTTCTGTTTTGTTAAGTTTTTTTGTTTGTTTAGTTTTGTTAGTTAAGTAACAGTAAACTCTAACGTATTCTGGTTAAAGGGGAAATCCTTTAGCCTAGACTACCCAAAAGAAGAAATTAGCAACATGCCACCAATTCTTCATACTCATTAGAAAGTCTACTTGAACTACCCTAAGCTACACCACACAGAGTAACAGTAATGTCGCTAACGATCTCTGTAAACAGCACAGCAAGGCTCCCTGCTTCTCCCTGTGAGTGACCCTGCGTGGCCCTGTGTGGCTGTGGCCTGCAGTGTCTCCCATCCTCTGGGGAACTCTTCCTTCAAAGGCAAAAAAAGAAAAAAAAAACAAAACAAAAAACAGCACAGCAAGGAACTACAAGAATAAAGACAAGCAGTGCCAGTCAGAAGGAAAAGTCAAAAGTCAGAGGAGTAGTTCTTATTTGTACAGCAAAGTGTACACACACACACGCGCGCGCGCGCACACACACACACACACGGAAAAAGATGTCTGAGATGAAAGACTAAGAACAGCTCAAGCTGGGTTTCCATTCTTTCCCAAACACAGTCTGCCCCCTGGTGGCAGTTGAGCACAAGTGCACCAAAGCAAAAGGGGCCTTAACAGCCAACTCATACAATATACGACATACCAAGCACACTCCTGAACACTTTATATGTATGCACTCTTTTAAATAATCGAATAAGCAATTATTGTATAGTTCCAATTACTTTTATAATATATATACTTCAGGGGCTTGGGGAAGCACAGATTTTAAAACTGGCTCAAAACGTTTCCTTGATTACTTATTTGATCAGCTGTTACCACTTGTGCGCACACTGTAGTTTCTTTAGTTATACTAAATACAGAAGTACCCAAATTTAAGAAAGTGTTCATCTTTGTTATTATACAAAGTCTTAATTTGAATTAAGAGAACATAAGGATCACCAAGGACAGTAAGGAAAAATTTAAGGAACTTTTGGTACCTAAGAGAAAAATGTAATTACAGTTATTAAATATTAGGAATAAGATGCATTTTTATGAAGTACAGCAAAGCCTGTGTTAGGATGTCAAGTGGGAAAATAAAACCATGATTTAAATTTGTATGTGTATTAGGATGTCAACTTTAAACAAAAAGAATAACAAATACTGGAGCAAATATACCAAAATATCAGCAATACTCTGGGAGTTGGGGTAGGCATATATTTAATTCCCTTGCTTTATGTTTCTGTATCTTCCCAATTTTTTTTAAACAGAGATCACAGAGTCAGAAAAATAAAGTTTTTAAAAAGTTTAAGTGACAGAATACCTTTCTTTTTTTTTTTTTTTTTTTTTTTTTTTTTTTTATAAATTTATTTATTTATTTATTTATTTATTTATATTTGGCTGTGTTGGGTCTTCGTTTCTGTGCGAGGGCTTTCTCCAGTTGCGGAGAGCGGGGGCCTCTCTTCATCGCGGTGCGCGGGCCTCTCACTGTCGCGGCCTCTCCCGTTGCGGAGCACAAGCTCCAGACGCGCAAGCTCAGTAGTTGTGGCTCACGGGCTTAGTTGCTCCGCGGCATGTGGGATCCTCCCAGACCAGGGCTCGAACCCGTGTCCCCTGCATTGGCAGGCAGATTCCCAACCACTGCGCCACCAGGGAAGCCCCAGAATACCTTTCTTAAAAGCACATGATATGGACTGAGTTTCTATTAATGATACAAACAAAAACGATGAATAAATAATTGTATAAGGTCTTTGGTAAGGCTTAAAAAACTGAAGAAGGTATGTTATGGATGATATAAGTGTTTGGCAGGTCAATGTGTTATAATATCACAGTAGGTTCAAACAAGAATCACAGATCCCATTGCAGTCTGTGTAGAAATGTGTGCATTTCATTAGTGACTGGACTTTAGAAAACAATGATGTTATGATTCTAGCATATGCTGTGCAGGGTTGCTTAGATGCTAGGAAATACATCCAACTAGGACAGATTTATTTGTTGTTGTTAATGATCTTCAAGAATCTGGAGATTAATATTTAAACCAGGGATTCAAGCATCTCTATCCAACCAATCTTCCCCAGAACTCCAACATGGAGTATCAGTCTTAACGTTTACCTCCTTCCTCTGCCTAACACAACACTAATTGCCACATTTTCTTCATTTTTATGCATCATAATTTTTAAGTTCAAATCTCTATTCCAATGGTAGAAACTTCAACTCAAGAGTCCAATTTTTCCATAATGTCCTCTTCCTTAGTAGGGAAAAGAATGTCTAAGATATATTGTGAATAACTGTCCAAAAATTCACATAAAACAATTAGAAAAAATTTCAACCTCCACCCACCCTTAAGATTATAAGTTTTTCAAGATAAGTGGCACTGCCTTTTATTTCTTTGGTCTCCCAAAATAAGAGCAGTAATGTTTTATCCATGTACAATGTTTGTTTTTAAAAACTAAGAAAAAAAACATGTTCAATGTATAATTTTTAAAAAAATAAAGGTTAAATTAGGGGCTTCCTTGGTGGCACAGTGGTTAAGAATCCGCCTGCCAATGCAGGGGACACGGGTTTGATCCCTGGCCTGGAAGATCCCACATGTCGTGGAGCAACTAAGCCCGTGCGCCACAACTACTGAGCCTGTGCTCTAGAGCCCGCAAGCCACAACTACTGAGCCCGTGTGCCACAACTACTGAAACCCGCGTGCCTAGAGCCTGTGCTCTGCAACAAGAGAAGCCACCACAATGAGAAGCCCGTGCACCACAACGAAGAGTAGCCCCCGCTCGCCGCAACTAGAGAAAGCCCACGCACAGCAACGAAGACCAAACACAGCCAAAAATAAAAACAATTTTAAAAATTATTAAAAAAAAAAGTTAAATTACCTGTACATCATAGTGCTCTGTAACCAGTTTTCTTAAACTTAAAAATTTCACATTTATCTTTCCATGGCATTAAATAATCCTCTATGTTGTTATTTTAATGGCTTCAAAAATGTCATTAAAATGTCGGTGAACATAAACAACTCCTGTTGTTTAAACCATTCATACTGTTTCCAATTTTCCCCCTTCTAAACATTTCTGAAAAGCAATAAATAAGTCAATCAACTATCTTCCTAGAATCAATTCTGATAAATGGAATTCCAGGGTAGAAGGCTTTCATTACATGTCACCGAAGTGTCTCTGTCCAGAAAGGCTGTAGTAATTTATACCCCTTCAGTGGCATGTATGAGGCACCTGGTCCTCACGCATTCACCAATAGTGGGTATTACTCTTAAAAACAGACAAGAACTGACAGCACATTATTTTAACTGACGTTCGTAAACTTTTTTCATGTGTCTTAGTCCCTCATATTTCTTTTTTTGTGTCTAATTTTTTCTTTTCCCACCTTTTAATGAAGTATAGTTGATTTGCAATGTCATGTTAGTTTCAAGTGTACAAAATATGATTTCATATTTTATAAAGTCCATTTAAAATTATTATAAAATATTGGCTATACTCCCTGTGCTGTACATTACATCCTTGTATCTCATCTTATACCTGATAGTTTGTACCTCTTAATCCCCTTTTACGATATTGTCCCGCTTCCCTATCCTCTCCCCACTGGTAACCACTAGTTTGTTATCTGTGAGCCTGTTTCTGTTGTGTTATATTCATTCATTCTATCTTTTAGATTCCACAGTATTTGTCTTTTTTTTATTCAATACAAGCATAACCTCGTTTTATTACACTTCATAGATATTGTATTTTTACAAATTGAAGGTTTGTGGCAACCTTGCATTGAGCAAGACTATTGGCACCATTTTTCCAACAGCATTTGGTCACTTCATGTGTCTATGTCACATTTTGGTAATTCTTGCAATATTTCAAACGTTTTCATTATTATTATATTTGTTATGGTGATTGGTGATCTTTGATGTTACTACTGTAATTGTTTTTGTTTTAAAATAAATTTATTTATTTTATTTATTTATTTTTGGCTGTGTTGGGTCTTCGTTGCTATGCGCGGGCTTTCTCTAGTTGCGGTGAGCGGGGGCTACTATTTGTTGCGGTGCGCGGGCTTCTCATTGTGGTGGCTTCTGTTGCAGAGCACGGGCTCTAGGCGTGTGAGCTCAGTAGTTGTGGCTCATGGGCTTACTTGCTCCGTGGCATGTGGGATCGTCCCGGACCAGGGCTCGAACCCGTGTCCCCTGCATTGGCAGGCGGATTCTCCACCACTGCGCCACCAGGGAAGCCCTGTAATTGTTTTTTGTTTTGTATTTTTAAATTAAGATATGTACCTTTTTTAGACATAATGCTATTATTGCGCAGTTAATAGACTACACTATAGTGGAAACATAACTTTTATATGTACTGGGAAACCAAAAAGTCATGTGACTCGCTTTACTGTGGTGGTCTGGAGCTGAACCCACAGTATCTCTGACGTATGCCTGTATTTGTCTCTATTGTGAAATGATCACCATAACGAGTCTAGTTATAGTTAACACTCATCACCATGCTTAGAATGTTTTTGACAAACGGGAGGTCTAAAATTTTGTTGTCATAATTAGTAACCCTTTCTTTCATTGTGACATTCGTGGAAAGGCCTTTTCTATACAAGTCTATATATACTCTTAGTGGTCTTATCATTCTAATTTTTGTTTAAAACTTCAGTCTGGAATATATTTGCATGTAGTATATGAAGTAGGACTCTAGCTCCTGATAAAAAGATAGTCCTTGTTCCAACAAGATTTACTAAACAATCCATACTTTTCCCTGATTTGAACACTAAATTTAACACATGCCAAAACAGCATTTGCTTTTTAAGTGTGAGAGGAAAGTTATAATCATAAACCAACACAGAAAGATAGCCTCACCCCTACTCTCCCCGGAGAAAGCGCTGGTCACACCAGTATTACCTCTTCAGAGCAGGTGTGCAACTCTCAACCATCTCCCAACACCTGGAAGAGGGGGTACAGAAAGCAACCCTATCCTCCTGTGCTGGATTTAGTGCTGGGGAAGGAAGGAGCAGTGCATTTCCTACTTTCCAGGGCAGACACCACAGCACCTGAGACTGATGATCTTGTGTAAAAAAAATCAAGGGGCATGATAAATACAACTCTGGTGCTCTGGTATTCCTAAGAGCTTTCATGTGTGGTAGAACCATGGCAATAATAGTAATGGTATAGTGTGGCATCTTCCTTATAAACAGTAAGCCAAGTTTTATTTAGAGCCAATGTTGGCTAGACTCTTACAGCACCATAATCTTTAAATAAATTACAACAGCTAGACCCCATGAGGATGGTTCTTGACTTTCACTGGTTTTTCCTGCTTGAAAGATTTAAAATAATTCAGCCTCCTGGAAAAGAGCGCCAGAAGTAAAGCCACTAGAAGCATAAGAACAATGAAAAGGATTATCCTCATCACTGCCCCCAGTAGCAGAAGCAGCTATCATTGGAGAGCTTTTTATATAACAACTCTGTGACGTCAAAATTACTTCTATACTGGGATTTTTTCCCAAAATATTCTCACGTTTCCAAATGAGAAATCTGAGGCTTTGGTGAGGCTTAGCAACTAGCCCAAGGTCAGGACACAAGTGGAATGCGGCAATCCCAAGATTTCAACCAATAGTCAATGCCTGAAAAGTTCATTCTCCTTCTGTTCCTCTTCATTGTCTTACGAGATAATGGAACTGTCTTTGCAATTACTGATTAAAGGTTAAAACTAAAACAATGATACAGAATTTTCAACTATTAAACTAGTCAAATTAAAAAAAATAATAATACCCAACGTCGACCAGAGTATGGTGATGCCAGCACTCTTTTATGTTGTCAGTCATTGTATAAATGGATATGAAGCTTTGGGAAAGCAATTTGGTTGAATGAAGTGGCTATAAATATGCATATGTTTTGATTCGTTTATACTACTTTTAAGAATCTATCACAAAAAAACTTCCCTAAACTTTGAAGGTGATAACTGTAAAGATGTTCATCAGAGAATCATTTGTGAATGTGATACAGAAGCACCCCAAATATTAGAGGAGTAGTTAAATGCTGCTGCATATGCTAAATGCAATAGTCATTAAAGAGTGATTACTTATGTTAAGTGACAACAGGATATAAAGTTATCTGAATTTTATTTAAAATCACAAATTAAAAAAAACTAAAGGGTGATTTCTAAACCTCTACATGCTAAACTTTTTAGAACTTAGCAAATCACTAAAAAGTGATTATTGTACTCTAATGAAAACATATGAAGTTGGTCAACTTTAATCTCCATCAGTTTGTTACTTAAAAAAAAAAAAAACCTATCTGAAAGCCACAAAATTTAATGCTCAGAGGAACATGTTTGTATGTGGAGGCAACGTCTTCTGTACCATCTAAAAGATGACCATTGCAAGCAGAATATAAAGAAAGCCAAGGTGCTTTGCAGTCATGGGCTATCAGAGCGGGGAGAAACCTTAGTGATCAATCATTTCAATTACACAGAAAAGAAAGCTAATATTAAGAGGTTACATGACCCACCCAAAGTCACTGGCTGTTTGGACACCACTTCTTAGCAACCAAGCTGTTCCTCCAAAGGGCAACACACTGTGACTTTTCCTCAGTGGGCTCATCATAATACTAGGTTAGTCTTAAGTAATGATAACTCACCATCAACTAGAAGTTTATGATTTTTGGAAAATACATGTTCATACCACGTAATCTAGATTAAATCACTATGCTGACCCCCTTAAAATACATCTTTTTCCACTGCAATTATTAGAGCATTGATTACTCAGGGTGAATTGAAGGAAGGCATTCTCAAACTCTGTCATATGTCCCATTTCTACTCCATGGTTAGAGGCTTTGCCAAGCAAAACCACAGTGTGATTCATACTGTTCATTTCTTTTCTCAATCAGTTGCTAATTTGCCATTTTGGTAACCTTACCTATCAAGGGTCACTGATATGTTGAGGGTCAGTGATGGGCTTTGGAAACAAGATATCACGTCAGTCCCACAAGGTGCCAAAGGAAAATACCTAATGCTAATAGTTTTTCTGTGCGTAGAAAGAAGATATATATTGGAGATTATTTGTACTATGCCTGTGAAAACAAATATCCTTCACAATATTTCATATAATCATACACTTGAGACATGAATTAAGACTGCCTTTCCAAGTTTCATAAAACAGGCATATTAGACTTATTTAACCAGCCCCTTTACTGTGACCAATATCAATGGCAGCTTCCAAAGCACAGAAATGTCACAGACAAATACTTCCCCCCAAAACTGCAAAACTTGTATTTTGAAAACTACAAAAAAATTGTTGCAAGAAATTAAAGGAGACCTAACTAAAAGGAAGCCATCCTATACTCATGAATCAAAATATTTCATATTGTAAAGATGGCAATACTCCAGAAATTCATCTACAGATTCAATGCAATCTCTATCAAACTCCTAGCTGACTTTTTTATGGAAATTGACAAGTTGACCCTAAAGTTCACATGAAAATTCAAGGGACTCAGAATAGCCAAAACAATCTTGAAAAAGAAGAACAAATTAGAGGACTCACACTTCCTGATTTCAGAACTTATTACACCACAGTAATCAAAACAATGTGGCATTGACACATAGATCCATGAAAAGAGAGTCCAGAAACACAGCCTCACATTTACAGCCAACTGTTTTTAACAAAGGTGACAAGACATTCCAATGGATGAAAGAATAGTGTTTTCAACAAATGGTACTGGGACAGCAGGAAATCTACATGCAGAAGAATTAAGTTGGATCCCCTACTTCACATCAAATGCAAAAATTAACTCAAAAATGGATCAAAGACCCAAGTGTAAGAGCTAAAAGTATAAAACTCTTAGAAGAAAACATAGGCATAAGTCTTTATGACCTTGTATCTAAGCAATGGCTTCTCAGATATAATGCCAAATAGATACACAACATAAGAAAAAAATAGATAAACTGGATCTTATGAAAATTAAAAATATGCCTTAAAAGGTACTATCAAAAAGCGAAAAGACAGCCTACAGAATGGGAGAAAATTATTTGCAAATCATATCTGATAAGGGCCTAATATTCAGAATATATAAAGAACTCCTATAATTCAACAATAATAATACAAATAATTTTAAAATAGGCAAAGGATTTGAATAAATGTTTCCCCAAAGAAGGTATACAAATGGCCAATAAGCTTCTGAAAGGTGCTCAACATCTGATGAGCCATCAGAGAAATGCAAACTGAAAACACAATGAGATACCACTTCATACCCATTAGAATGGCCATAATAAAAAAGGCAGACAAAAGCAAGTGTTGACAAGGATGTGGAGAAACTAGACCCCTCATACATTGCTGGTGGAAATGTAAAATGGTGCAGCCACTTTGGAAGACACTCTGGAAGTTTCTCAGTTAAACACAGAATTATCATATCATCTAGCTTTCAGATAAAGGTTATCTGATTTTCTAACATATAGTCGTTTATAGCATACTAGCTATCCTTTTCTCCTAAATATTAGGATGTGCTGGAAATTTAAAATGAAAGAAAATGAAAATCTCAGTGTGCAAAATAGTTCTTTTGGCTTTTAAAATTAGTTTGGTAAACATATATGTTCAAACTCAGGCTCTCGCGAACCTTTAGAACTTAAATCGCTCTGCATGGCTGGGCCCCCTCTAGCTTTAAGAGCCTATAATAGGTCACACTTCCCTGCCTTATTAAGCTAAGGAAACCAAACATGTCTTGGGAGCCTCAAGGATATTAATTATTCCATATCTAAGGTTACCCACCCCATTTTCTTTAATTACTATCTATATACAGGGGGTCACAAATTTATACTTCCTGCCCAGGCTTCCCTCACTAGATCATAGCCTTTAACCAGGCCTCTCATAGGAACAAGTAACCCTCCTTCCTAAAACTTATTGCAATTGTGATTTTATATTTGTTTGTGCAGTCCTTTGACTTTCCTGTAAGCTTTCTGAGACAAGGTCCTTGCTCGTTTTGGGCAAACCTTTATATCCTTAGCAGCCAACACTGTCACGATGCACGATAATCTGTAGTCAGTGTGTTATAATAATACCCTTCTCCCCTTTCATTTGCTGTTCTAATCCTCAGTGGACTTAGAAGCTGTACAACTGTCCTATAACCGCATATTAAAGAAGAGAATTCAAGTAGTGGATGGGGACCTAATCAGCTATAGAGAAAATATAGAAACTTCTATATTTTAATGAATCTTCTATGGCTTCTCAAGAGACAGAGTTTTTTGATTTCCAGTTGATGTTCAAAGGTTCAGTGAGTGAGGCTGCAGGCTGTCTTAAGAGATGGATGTGACTTTGTTCAATAGAAGTATAAAAAAGAAAAGAAAAGAAAAATGTTAAATGGCTGAACTATTAAAGGTGTTAAAACCCGATCTTGAGATTATTTAGCAATTAAAGACTATCCAATTTTTAAATAGCCTATTTCTTGTAAAAAAAAAAGAAGTATATTCTCTACATCTCCACATTTTAACTATTAAATATGCTCCACATTTGAAAAAACATCATTATTTAAAAAACAAATTATCTGTGATTAATAAAACGTCCTTCTGCATCAGATGGCTTGGCAATTGTGCCCACCAAGTTTTAACCCTATGCTGATCAAGGTCATAAGCAGTTATGTTTATACCACAAACCTGAAATTATATTTATAAGCACACTAGTGAAAAAATCACTGCAAATACACTTGAATACTTGTAATGATAATATAACTTTACAAAAAGATTCTTTTTCTCCATCCATATTTAAGGTGTCACTTACCCGCATTCAAAGCTGTGTATAGACCTTTTCTTGAAGGACCTAAAATAGAAATATTTATGTTTTATAGAAAATATCATACAAAAATAAACCATTTAAAAACTAAGGTTTTTTTTTTTCCCAAAAACAATCCATTAACACCTAAATTTTAGGTTCCAGATGGGAAATTCCACAGAGATTTAATCAACTTTATTGAGTTTATACTTAGAATATCTAAGGATAAAATATGCCAAATAACATCAAAATAGTAGTTTAAGGGTGATATTATTCATTGTCAAAATTAAATATGCTAGGACAAACTACAGTATTTTTTCAGCTCAAGAACTGCTGAAATTCAAATTTTAACAGTACTAAATTTATACATGCATTACACACTTTATGCTATTCCACTGCTGACAGAGCAAAAAGGCCCAGACTACAAAACATAGCTACTAGGGTGTGATTTCTAAAATTGCCAAGTATTAAATCCAGTTCTCTTGCTATTCAGCTATGAAGGAAAACATACTTAAGCTTTTCCTCCAAACTGATACAATATAAAATACAACCAGGGGAATTCTTTCACAATGTATATGTGTATTAAATCAAATATAATTTTAATTGTCAATTATATATCAATAAAGCTGAAAAATAAATTCAACCAGGAGTGGTAACAGGTACAGAGCTACAAAGATAAGTCACTAGAAGACTATGAGCACGTCTTCCTGACGTGACAGAGTCATTTCTAGGGCAAGTCACCTGCAGATTATTTAGTTAGAACAGCTGCCACATTCTGTGGAATTTTACAGAGATGACAATCTCTTAAAATATGTGGCTGTTATAAATGGACAGCATTGATTCCCAGTCGAGTAAAACCTCTGTGATACAAAAGCTTACAAATTCAATGGCAAGACATTTTAGAATACTGGGGTTCTCTGTTCTGCAAACGTATCAGAGAAATCATGCCGTTCTAACTCTCTGAAAGTTATCTTAGTATCAAAGTTTGACATTTCTTTCCAGTTACTGGTGTATGTGTATCATCATCAATAAAAACCATAGATTCATATACTGATGTCATCCCACCAAGGGGTAATTTGATGCATCAGAAATTTGTTTAAAACCCTGGAAGATGAGAACCTGCTGGTACCCAGAAGAATCTTTTTGCCAATATCTATGCCTATTCTCTCTTGAATTCAGTAGAAAAGAAAGTGTTGATAAACATTCACTAGGTAATTAACCTCAAGTTACCACGTGATCCTTTACATACATATGTAACACACACACACACAAATGTTGAGAAGGACACAGAGCAACAGACATACACTGCTTTGAGAGACTAACATATTTCTGGAAAGTTATTTAGTAATACGATAACAATTTCACAAAGATTCACACAGTTTAACCCAGTGGTTCCTCTTTTAGGAATACCCCACGGAAGTAACTAGAACCTGAAGCAATGAACAGTATTCACATTCGAAGATGTTCATCTCAGTATCACGTGCCATAGTGAAAGTCAGAAATTGTCCAGGAACCAGGGAATTGGAAAACAGGAGACTATTTCATAGCCATTTAAAATGAAGACACTCTCATGATATACTATTAAATTAATAAAAAGCAAGACACAAGAGAACGTACATATTATGCCCTGAGTTTTCTTGAAACAAAAACAAAGCTATTATATATGCAGAGGGAAAGAAAAGGAGGAAAGGCAACAGTTATTCATGGTTGATGGGATGAAGGAGGACGCTGTACGTTTCTGCGCTTTTTAAACCCTCTAATATAAATATGCATCACATATTACAGCTCAAGCTTCTCATTCACAATTATTCTTTCAGTTAAGCAATCTTTCAATTCACTAAGCAACAACTGCTAATGTGCTTCAGCTCCACTGTGATAAAGCTGCATGAAAACATTCCATATGAAGTATATACCACATATGTTGTAAACTTGAAAGTTAACCTTCATAGCTGTAGCAATCACGAAGTGAGCGATACAGAGAAGAAGAGATAAAGAACATGGGGGTGGGGCGCAGGGGGACATGGTTGGACCCAAAGTGTGAAGTAAACCATGCATTTCTATCTCATTATTCTAGATCACCACCTTCGCATAATTTAACTCCAGAAGTTTCATTTATTTTCACCTTATACCTTTGCTCTATCTGCTGATTTATATGTATCAAGTTTTAGCTATAGGACCTACAGACTCTCAGAACAAGAATAGCTCCATCCGTGTAAAAATGTATTATGTCTTTATTCACCAGACTTTTTGTAAATAAATATTCAATATACCATGAACCTAAATGCCAAAATTTAACCTCCTATAAGCCAAGGACTTAAAAAGCCTTGCCCTCCTCTTCTCTCCACAGTGAGGTCCATACCTTTTGGAGGAGTTTTTAGTAAGTGCGCATGAGCTCGGGGTACCAAAGGCTTCAAATATAAGGATCCTGAGGAACCATTCTGAAATGCTGGTTTTGGAGGTTTTTCCTCATATTTGATGACAGCGTTATTACCAGCTGGAATAAAACAGAAAAGTACATTTTATTTTACAGATAAACACAGTATGAGTCTTCCACGACCTATCTTTCCTCTTTGAATCAACAAGTGCTCACTAAGCACCTACCATGTGCCAGTCGTTACTGTATGTTGGGAATACAAAGATGGATAATCGGTAGTTCCCGTCCTCAGGGATGCAGGGTGAACGGTAACCATGGTGACCGTACATCCTGGCACAGCCCAAGTTTATGCCTCTTGTCCAGGGCAGCTTCCATCCCAGATAAAAGTTGGGAGATATTTTGGTACCCTTGCGGGTCCTGGAACCAATCCCCTGTGGGTACCAAGGGACGACTATAATGTACAAGCTCCTTGGTAGCTGAAAGATGAGATCTGGTTCTGATCCTTCTCTGCCACTGCAAGAAGCTGAAACTCCAACATCTGCCCTAGAACAAAGGCACCTAAGCCCCAAAGCTAAAATATAAAAGGGAATTCCACCTAAATAATAAAAACCATCTTTTATATTACACGTAAACCTTCCCTCTCTCACTCACACAGGAATCATCTCTGGGGGGAAAAAAAGTTTCCAGGCACTAAAAGAATTGAAGAAAGGACTTTTGGAAGTCCTTTTGGAAGAAAGGACTTTTTGAAGAAAGCACAATTGTGCTTATTAGGCTGTGGTATAATTCTGAGTCCACGACAGTTAACTAGGCAAAGGGGGCTCCCACAGAAGCAGACCTACACTATTTCCTGGGAAAAGGTCAGAGTGAAGGTGAGCAAATACTATATTTTAGGTATAATATGTCAACGGGTCCTGGAAAGGGCATCTGCTATTTTGCTAGTCTCTGATTTTGCTTCTCTTTCCTCACTGGGAATCTAAAGACAATCCTAGCATATCAAAAGACACTTTGAAATAAAGAACACAGCTTTAAAAAAATAGTGATAATTTGTAACTTGTTGATTTTCTACCAGAAGGAAAATCTGAAACCACAGAGAAACATTTAGACAAAGCCTTCAGTAGATGTCTTGCTTACTCTTGTTTCTTCTTTTGCCCAATAATGACTGAAGCCCTCGGCATCAAAAAACTCAGTATCTTTCAGTTGCATAAGACAACTATGTAGACTATATAAACCTATATATGTTTATATAGGTTCTTTGTAAACTGTGAACTTCCTCTTCACATGTATGGCTTCTCATTGGATTAAAAAAAAAAATAACCCAATTCTTCTACTGTATCCTTAAGATTTGTATGGGGCAGGGGAAAGGCAGAGGGAAAAGAAAGAGCAGAGCCTGTGTCTTGTGCTCTGAATTCAAAACGAGAATGCATTTTCACATTATATTTTTGCTAAAGGTGTATCGGGTCCATAACAAGGTCCTATGAAATAGTGTTCCCGGCTCTGGTACAGTTGAGAGGATTCTGTATTGGGAATTTAACCAGCATCACCATCACTTACTGCACTGTTTTCGGCTGAGGGTATCTACATTTTAAAATCTCCTAAGGGTCCAAAACCTTAAACGAAAGGCTTGAAAAGAAAAAAATAGTACCCGCATGTAAAGATAACAACATAGAAAGCTGTTTCAAATTTTATTAAGTGATAACAAAAAAGGAGGGTGAGGAGAGTAGCAGCAGAGATCTAATTAAAGATTAAAAAAATCAGTATTTCCTTATCATTCTAAACTTCTCCTTTTAGTTCTCCATAACTGAGTAATCTTTGAAAAAGTACACTGTCCAGAAGCTTAGCTCCTACGAGGAATTTTAACAGCACTGCTTGGCTCTTCCTAAGAGATTATCATGTTATACACAACACTGAAGAGTGTAAACACAGCACTTTGCCCTTTTCTCTCCATAACTCGGGAGGAAAAAATCCTAACAAGGATACTTTGAAAGTTTTATGGTTCTCTATTCCCATAAAAGTTAACCTTTTTATCTATCTCCCCTTGCTAACCACACAAACCACTAGTATGTTTATGTCACCATATACTTACTGGGCCAGAGGGAAATCTGGAGGTTCATTCATTCTCACTACCTGGTTTCCAGGCTTAATTTCCCCTCCACCAACCCAGATTGGATTTTTTATAATTTTTTTCTAAATAATCTTCAACACCCAATTCTAACCATCCAATTCCATTCTAATAATCAACACTTAATAATCACACATTTCTTTATTACCAACCTTGATCCCTTTCTTCACCTCACATTTCTAGAAAGGGGTGAGTTGTCAACATTATTTACAAATATTTATAAATTTGAAGACAGCTAGAAATTTTTCTCTAGGCTAAACTGTCCCAACTCCTACAGCAGTGCTTACAGATGTCACATTTAAACCTTGTAAAGACATGCTGTTATTCTCCCCTGATCTACGTCAAGTCCCCCTACAAGGGGCCACCTATTAGTTCTTCCTGTGCCAGATAACACTTCCAATATTAGGCCAAATCCACACAGAGCCTTCCCTTCTGCTGACAAGTTTCTGCCAATTTCCTATCCTTCTTTCCAATTCCCTCTTTCCCCAGAACCTGGAGACTTGGTTTCTCCCAAGTTGACAGGGAGCTAACGTAAATGATAAATACTGAAGATACTACTACTATAAAATTCAACATAACTTTTTAAAGGATGGATGGGGAATGACTTCAGAGTCTTAAAGAAATGGAACCAAAATGTCATAGAGCAGGTTTTTTAGATTTTCATGTAAAATGGTAGAGGGTTTCAATCAACATTTCAACTTATGGTAAATCAAAATCCAAGAAAGGAAGTACATGATGTTATTAGTCTCAACCATGTATTATAACAATCTGGGGACTTCCCTGGTGGCGCAGAGGTTAAGAATCTGCCTGCCAATGCAGGGGACACGGGTTCGAGCCCTGGTCCGGGAAGATCCCACGTGCCACGGAGCAACTAAGCCCATGCGCCACAACTACTGAGCCTGCGCTCTAGAGCCCGCGAGTCACAACTACTGAACCTGCGTGCCTAGAGCCCGTGCTCCGCAACAAGAGAAGCCACCGCAATGAGAAGCCCGCGCACCGCAACGAAGAGTAGCCCCCGCTCGCCACAACTAGAGAAAGTCCGTGCGCAGCAACTAAGACCCAACGCGGCCAAAAATAAATAATAAATAAATACATTTATTTTAAAAAACTTATAAATAAAATAAAATAATCTGGATTTGAGTCTTACTTTTCTTGACATATTTAAAAAATTATACTCAGCAGCAAATAAGTCACCTACATAGATTTTGAAAAACTGAATTGAGTTTAATTTACAGACCTATTATGAATCTGTATGATCCTAAATCCATGCTTTTCATTTCTAAGCTTTAAACACAAAGACCTTCAGTTTCCAGAGGACTCAGTGAAAGGATTTCTCGCTAAGGCAAAAGACACATTTCTCACGAGGCACAATATTCCTGTCTTGTTGGCTCTGTCACACTCAGAACGGAGGTGCTGTCCTGGAAACAAACTGTCTCCCTGCCGCCCTTCTCACATCAATTTGTTACACGCGAGGGTCAAAATCCATATTTCAAGGATAAAATGAGTTTGACCCAGGGTACAAACACACACACACATTTACATTTATATGTGACATATATACACATATATATATATACACATATGCACACGCTCATATAAACACACACACACACTCTCTCTCTGATCATCTATTATACACACTTCCCCCTTCATTCTTCCCCGCTTTACTAATGGTGGAGACAAAGTGTCCTGAGCAGCACACAGTTTTATGACCAACACTCCCACATCCTTGGGTTTCTAAAGGCTCTGCTCTAGGCTGACCCTAACTTGAAGGAGGTACTTTACTACGAGGCGTGGTGCCCTTCAAGTATTTCTCCTGCCCTCTACTTCAGTTCCTATGGGGCAGCCGGTCGGGGATCCTGACGATATCTAAATGTTCTCTCTTCTAGAGTTATTATACGCAAATGATAAACTCTTCAGTGGCACAAGCTCCAATATAATAAGAGAAGCACGTTAGTTTCAAGGAATGGAATGGAACCTATAATATGTGAGTTCTGGTCCTGACTGGGCCACTGCCTAGCTGTGCTGAATCACTTCACCTCTCTGTGCATGAGAGGGTTTGAACACCAAGTGTGGAAACAGACAGCGCATATGGTGTCACAGGATCCCCACTCACTGATTATGGTGCTCGGTCCCACTGAGGCCGAACACACCCTCAGAATTCTCCTAAACCCAGTAGTTCAGGAGGTACAACCACTCCGTGATGGCTGGTTTGTACAATCAATGTGTGAAATCCCACAAGCGGTTGCCCACGTCTCAGCCAGTTCTAACATACAGTTTTAAAACTGCCCCCATGCCGTTGTCATCCTCGGTCCTAGCTGCCTCGATTAAGCCAGAATAATAGATGCTCTGGAATCCTTCTTTTTCATTTCCCCATGGTCAAAGTGCGGTTCAAGTGAAATGACAGATGACTGAGTCTACAGAGAAAATGAAGAGAGATGCTCAGAGCAGCCCAAGCAGGAGAAAAGATTTTCCTGTTAGAGAAAGGCTTCTCGCTGTTCCAGACCTTTATTTGCAAACTAACACTTCACACTACACTCTAGCACCTAGCCAACACTGGTTTTTGTTTTGTTTAACAAATATGTGTATACACACACACACGGAGCCAACGTTCTGCTCATTTCCTGAACTTTCCGTGAATCAGCTTAACACTCCCCACTCTGCCAGATCATCTGCCACCTGGCTTAAAATCAAATCACTGCTTAAGTCTAAGCTTTCAAATTCCAAAAGCAAAATTACCCAACCTTGTAATAACAAGAATGTCTCATGTATATCCTAGAAAAACATTAAAAGAATGAAAACGAAATTAATACCAGTCTGGATAACAGTATTTTCTTATTAAATAGTCCATTCAGACGTGCGTAAGTACTGAGCATGTTTTGCAATATGGGGTCAGAATAGGTACCGCCTGTCTTTCACCCCCTTCCTCACTCCCTGCAGGCCTCACTAGTCAAGCACACATTTTTGCTCTGAACCTGGAAGCAGCCAGAAAACCGTTCAACACTGTTCTCCAGGTGATTCTCACCAACTGACCAGTGTTGACAGGCGACACAATACCTACTTGCCATCCTGCGATGAGGACGGGACTGAAGGTGAATAAGACTAATCCTTCTATCACCTTGATCCCTTTGACTCAACACACCCTCCTTCCAAACTGTTAGGCACCAACTTATTGTTGTGAAGAAAATAAAGGTGGTCAGAAACCTTTGCTATTGCAAGGATATTGAAGATGATCTAAGCCTCCCTGCCCGTTCATCAGGTGAGAACACTGAGGCTGAGAGAGTGTAAGATTGTCCAACGTCAGTGACTTAGTAAGACTGGCTAGGACTGAGTCCGAGTTGAACACCTTTTCTATTGTATCACACTGTTGATGCCAGGGCTGGCCGTGAAGGTGAGGGAAGAGAAAGCTCCGTTTCTTCAGTTAACCTCCGCCCGTTCTATCTCTCAGACGGTGCAAGGAGCTTTGGTGTGCATCCTTTTATTTCCCCTCACCATCTGTCTCTCAAAAATAAATATGCTTACGTTTTTGTGGCCAAGCTGGTATGAGTAGGAAGTGCTTGGACTTCCTATTTGCTAATACAGCAAAATTACAAGCTCTCCTGAGACCTTCTTCTACACTCACACAAAGGTCCTCAAACCTTCAACTCTTTTCAAGACACACACACACACACACACACACACACACACACACATATATATATATATATATAATTTTTATCCAATGATCTTAAAGACTGGACCTAGCTATCTGAGTCTGGAAGAGCTTACAACAATTAACCTCTAAAAATGAGCACATTTGATATAGAAACTACTGTGCAATGTTTCATGCTAATATTAAAAAAAATCAATACTGTAACTTTAAAATTTTCTATGCTGAAAAGAACACACACAAAGAACCTGCTGAAACCCCCAAATAAGAAAGATTTATTGTCTTATATATCTTGATTCAGTCACTTTAAAACTTGGTCATGTTATTTCTATAGCATCCCTAAGCACGGAGAACCAGATGCTAATTTTACAACAGCACTCTGCAGTCTCAAAAGTGATTACACCGACAGCATCGCGTCACAAAGAAAGGAATGGACAAAGCAAGAAAACATGCTTTAAAATCGTTCAAAGGCTTAACCCAATATGAATTTAAAACACTGATCAAAAGATTAAGTTATTTCCTAACAGGACCCATCATTATCAGAAATAGGAAAACTGCAGCTCAAAATGATTTTTTTCATGTTTTAAGGTAATCTTTAAAAAGTGCACATTTTAAATATTTTTAGATATAATATGAGTAAAATAAAATGTGATGTTTTCATTTTAATTCTAGGAAAGCATTCATCTATCCTCGTACAACGATTAGGTACACACACACAAACAACCAGTTATTTAATCAAAAATGAGACCATTAACTAGTCTTTTATAAAATAATTTCATGTGTAACGAACTTCGACAACGCTGCTGAATTATATTTAGTCCGAGTCTCAAAACACATAAAACACACAATAAATTGGTAGACAGAATCATTCACAACTTAAATATAAACATGCCCAAGAAATACAATTAACAAATGACAAGTTATAAAGATAGCAATCAAGAGATGCTAAATCAATTTATTGAATAAACTTTAAACATGCTTACAAAGAAAGAATCAAACCAGAAATCGTCGACCTACTTCTTTTCCCAGTAAACGAGGCTAACAAAGGAACTATACAAAGGCTGTAGGATCCCAGAACCAGCAGTGTCAATAAGGTAGCATCATAGTGCCTCTCTGAGCCAGTCGGTGGGGTGAGCGTAGAATTGATAAATATTTTCGAAGAAGTATCCGTTTCTGTACAACTGCGAAATCCTCCTGGTATAGTCATTTAAAAGGATCAAAGCAAGCTTAGGCAGGAAAAACTGCAGCCATGTTCACTCTCCTATCCCTCATGCTTGCTCTCAGTGAATTAGAATGGAGAAGGAAAAAAATCTGTAAGCTCCAAGGCACTACACAGAACAGATTAAACCAGCTAGCAAATCCAACTAAGAAAGAGACATTGATTTGAATGCTTCATCTGCGACAGAGACGCACAGCCCCTAGACAGGCTCTGTGGGTACACGGGAAGCCCCTTTGTTAAAAGACAAAAAGGAAGGGACAAAAGCATTTGACACCCTCCTTAGGAGTGTCAGACACGGTCCTGAATGGGGCCACCGCAACGTGGCCGTCGGCAGGGGCGCTGGGCAGCGGCTCCACGGGACGTGCCTCCTGCCAGGGCCACGAGTGCCAGCGCTACACAGCCCTCCAGCCCCCGAGAGCACCTTGGTGCTTCCGTCTCGGCAGAATGTTTTCAAAACTTCCCATTACAAACAGGGAACGCTGCAAGTGAAATGACCTTAAAAGAATACACGCGTGAATTACCTTTTCAAATCATCAAGAATCAACGGATACATGCAAACCCTTCTGATCTTATGCCACAACTTCAAATTTCAAATCATAAGCGGATAACAGTCCCGTTTAATTTCAAGTAACAAATTTCAGTGCTCCTACAGGTCCCGTATACAGCTGACTCTCAGAGGAGACCAGCTTCTGCTGCTAAGTGCCCTCTCGGAAACGTGCTCATTAATCTGGTCATTAATTCAGTGCCTTACCCTCCACAAACACATCCTCAATTCTGTCACATGCTGGCTGAGTGCCCTTGGACGAGCGACAACCTCTCTGGGCCTCAATTACCTTGCATACAGAATGAGGGTAACAGAAGTTATTTGCGAGGAAACAAAAGAAAGAATGTATGGTAACCTTACACAGTGCCCCACACCCAGAAGGTTCATAACCATGACTCCACTTTGCCCCTGCCCCCTCACCGGAAGGAAGAAACCGATCCCCCCTTAAAGCAGAGAGAACTCCCCTCCTCCCCACCACTCCCTTATATCTTGTTTTATCTGATATTCTAGTTATCCACGTAAATATCTTCTTTCTCAACTACCTTTTAGAATAGGGACCATTTCTTTGATATCTCATACCCTTCACAGCATCTACAGTGGTGCCTGTACACAGCACACACTCCAAAATTGCTCAAATTAGTTAATCCATAAATTTTGTGAAAGAAATTAAAAAGGAAATGAGCAAATAAAGACTAAGGCCAAATACATCTTTTGAACAAAAGGGATAACTCAATTCACTCATTTTATACACAGCAAACTGAATTCACACTAACTGAAAACCCCCAAAATATACTCCGTTTAAATTACTTAAAACTAGGCTTGAAGTTATAATATACTACTCTTTTTTTTTTAAATTCATTCATTCATTTAAATTTATTTAAATTTATTTATTTATTGGCTGTGTTGGGTCTTCGTTTCTGTGCGAGGGCTTTCCCCAGCTGCGGCAAGCGGGGGGCCACTCTTCATCGCGGTGTGCGGGCCTCTCACTATCGTGGCCTCTCTTGTTGCGGAGCACAGGCTCCAGACGCGCAGGCTCAGTAGTTGTGGCTCACGGGCCTAGTTGCTCCGCGGCATGTGGGATCTTCCCAGACCAGGGCTCGAACCCATGTCCCCTGCACTGGCAGGCAGATTCTCAACCACTGCGCCACCAGGGAAGCCCTATACTACTCTTAATACACTGAATCTAGCATCCAAAGTTTAAGATTAGAAAAAACACATATACAAAATATAGCCGCTTACAAAATAAATGAAACTGAAGTTATCTTTTTTTCTGACTTCCAGCTGGGTTCCAATAGCCCTTAGATTGCTTTCTTTCCTTAAACAAGCCAAAAAAACCCACCATCTTCAAATTATACACTTAAGAATCCTTCATGCAAAAAAATACCAGGTGCCTTCAACAGACAAATATTTCTGTGTTTCATAGCACATTCATCAAAAGAGAATATCGTTGAAAGAATTTGTTTTTCCTGCCAAACTTTTAGAGCAATTCCAAGCAAGATGCATATTTTCCCCTAAATCACAGAACCAAAAATTCTGATAATTTGTAGCGCATTAGATTTCTCTTACAACTACAGTTTCAACAAGCCCCAAAGTCTGACATAAGACTGACTTACAGTTATTGCTGTAAGTGCTCAGATCAGTGTGGGTACTGGCAACAGAGGAGGTGCTTCCCGTCCTCCACAGCGCAGAACTTTTCAGAGATGCTTTGGATTTAGGAAGTGGTCTAGGCAAATTCACCCAAGACGGCGGTGCAGTTTTCAAGGATGCAGGTTTTCCTTGGGGGTTAAAAAAAAAAAAAAAAAAAAGTTTCCACTGCTATTCACTCCAAAAGCTTTAAGCTTGTAAACCTGAACTCCTACATGAACAAGTGAGTCAAAACGTAAAATGAATATTCAGAATCCCACAGGAAGGGTTCCTGTAATCCTGAAGTAATTAACTCACGTCTTCTGTGACACAGAGACCAGAAGAGCCATTTGAGACAGAAGCTTTTAGCAAAGTTGAAATCAAGGAATAAACAAACTGACATGACTTCCCCCCATATCATTGATTAAAAAGTAAACACATTAGTGCATTCACACACTAGGCTACCATATAAAAAATAGGTGAAAATTAAAAAACCACCAAAACAGGAAGGAAGAAAAAGTTAATTTGAGAAAAACAATTTTAAAATGCCTAATGTCTAACAGCAGGTGCTGCTGTATTATTAGCATCTTTTTCATCCTACCTTTTCATCTTTACTCTTTATTTGCCAAACTTAAATGGTCCTCACTCAAACTCCCAACTCTTGCTTGCAGCAAAAGTGTTTCCACTTAACAGCAAAACACGTATGGACGCGTCTCCTTCCCTGGCATCTTTGAAACCACACCATTCTGACGCTCACGCCTGAACATGGGCATTTCGCACGTCCATGCCTCTGCTCCAACTTTCTTCATATCCATCTCTCCAGGAGAGTCTATTTTATCTACTTTACTCTTAACCATTGCCTTATAGGGATGAATCCCAAATTCTCATCTGCAGCTCTGTCTTCCTGAATCCCAATGCCACTCACATTTTCAATTTCTTGTTGAACATTTCCAACTCGGACAATTAGACAACCTCCTACCTACTTATGCTAACCATAATTAAATTTTCCTTTTTCCCAGCCCCAAAACATTGGAATCATCTTTCTTCCCCCATCAGAGTCTCATTTAATCTAACATTAAGTTTCTCAATGCCACCTGGATCATATAAGTGAAGAATATCAAGAGTTGAAAAGGACCTTACCTGCAAATGATAGTGTCACATATTACTAATGGCACCATAAGGGAGTAAAGTAGGTTTTCCAAAAAGTAATGCTCACTGCTTTGTCCCAGTTATTTCACTTATAAAAATCTCATCTTAATAGAGAAAAAGAGCTGAAGTGCCTTAGGCCTGGCATCTAAAGTTCTCCTGTCTGCAGCCTCACCCTGTACTGAATCTTGTACATCAGTGTGAGCCCTGCTCCAATCACCCATTTTCTCTTTTTCTCCCTGACACCAGGATGTGCTATTCCAATTCACAAGGTACATCATTTCTTTTCAAAGAGGTGTTCCTCCCCTCAATTCAAATGCTACAAATCCTTATTCACCCTCTTACACGTTGCCTGAATAACTGTATTAGACCCCAAAGTTCTTTCTTTCGATCCTTTCCAGCTCCATCATGTTGATCTGAATGTGAAAACTAAGGTCATGACCCAATCTATAATCTGTGATTCCCCATTATCTGCAGGATGACATTATTTTTAAGCCTCTTAATCAATATTTAATTTTAAAGACATAAAAGGCAGCCCTAGGGTTGGTTGATTCCTACCCAATTCTTCCCCCTTATACTTCACCATGCCCCTACCTCTCTGTGCGTACACACACACACACACACACACACACACACACACCTTCTTTTTATTTTTCCAGGATGTTTTACTCTATTCTTCTGCTCTGCCCAACCCTGTGAATGCAATGGCCTTCTTTCCCTCCAGTCCTCAAACTCTGCCCAGTGAGTACAAAGTGAGTTGATGATTCTCTTTTAAGTCCTTGCTGCATCACCCCAGGTTTACTGAATCACAGTCTCCCTTTTAACAAGATCCCCTGGTAATTTAAATACACATTAAGTCTGAGAAGTACAGTTGAGAATCCCAACCTCTTTTTGTAAAGCCTTTCCTTCCAGGACATTCCCTGCTGAGTGCCATGGACCATACCTTCTTTTATGCTTGGACCCATACTTGCTTCTGTCACGGCATCTGTTTCAATATGCCTCTCAGACTAGTCTCTACAGCCCCTGAGAACAGGAAGAGAACCTGATTCAATTCCGTCCCTGAGGACCTAGCAAAGTGTCTAGCGTGGTGTGAGGCTTAATGTTTGCTGAATGAATTAATTTTTCTTTTGAGGCCAAAAGTAGGATGGGGGAAATAAGGAGAGGTTGGAAAAGGGTATAGACTGTCAGCTCTCAGATGCATAAGGTCTGAGGATAATGTAAGACACGGTAACTAGAGGTGATACACAGCGTTATCACTGTATTGAAATTTGCTATGAGAGTAGAACTTAAATGTTCTTACATACACACGATAAATATGTGAGGTGATAACGTGTTTATTAACTAGATGGTGTAAATCCTTTCACAATGTATATGTAAATAAATCAAATATCTTACAATTGTCAATTATACCTCAATGAAACCAAAAACTATACACAGAATTATAATAACAGTAATAGAGCTATTTAAAAAATTTTAAAGGCCAAGAGTGAAGGACAAATTTTGATAATGTTTTCTCTCATCATCTACATTGAAGCATTCAACACTTAACCAATTTTTACAAGCTTATTTGTCCTTTGTTAATAGACTCTTCAGTCTATCAATTAAAGGGAGACATTTTTCTTTACATTCCTTATAATAATTAGCAAATAACCAATATTCAAGTAGCCATTTGATTTTTTAATTTATATTTGGCCACTGGTTTTACCTGCTCTTGGAGGGATAAACAGATGTTTAGAATTTAAATTTACCAAATTGCTGCTCCTTCGGCAAAAACATTCTGATGAGTCGTCATCATTGGAAACAATGAGCAAGGCTGGGCAAGGGACGGATGAAAATTTGTGTGTCAGAGCCACAAGGCAGCCAAGGCTCAGTACGTTTGGAAAATTAACTTTTTTTCAGAAAGGGATATCTCATAGCTTTGTTTCTGAAAGCATCGTAGGTTTAGAGACATTTCTCAGTGTGCCTCAGAATTACTACACACCTGTATCCTCTCTGATTCCAACACACAGCCTGGCACCGGAAGCAAGCTTACCCCAAACCCAATTATCATTCCCCTGAACTGGCCCTTCCCATTTTCACAAGTCTCACTGTCACCCCCATCCAGCCCCACCCCTTCCATCTAATGGCAATTTGTGTCCCAGCCAAAGTCTTCCCTGTTCTACCATCACTCTTGACGAGCGGTCACTGAGGACACAGAATGATGCCCACTTCACCAAAGGATTACTCCTTTGAAACGGAGAAGAATCTTAACAGTGCATTACTATTACCATCCCCACTTTACAGATGAGCAACCTACGTAAGTGGTTAAACGGCTTACTTAGGTCGCACACCTATAACCAGTGACAGAGGGCCTAGAATGCAGGCAACTTACCACCTGCCCACTGTTCCCTCTACTGTGCCGTGGACAGACATGCCAGGCTTGGGGGCCAGCCTGAACCCCTCTTGCTAGGAAGGTGCTCCTGTAGTGAATGCTAAAACTGTGGGACCACAACAAAGGTACTCAGCTGCTTCACGAACGGTCCTAATGTTTAACTTCATAGCAGAGTTGACCTAAAGTACCTGTGACTGGACTTTATATAAAGAAGCAGTAAAACATACACATCATAAGCAGTATTAAAAGTAAGACATTGCAATCCTGGGCTGAGCATCTCTGAGAAACCTAAACACAAAATTCTTCAACAATGAAATCAATACAGGACTGCTCTTACAAGTTCTGAAAAGATGACATTTACCAGTTTACTTCACACCATGTAACTTATCCCAGATGTGAATCATAACCGTTTTAAGATCTACCTGCAGAGATAGTATTGACCTTAGTGGTTTATTTTAAGCTCATGCTGTTAGCATAACCCTACATACAGACAACGCATTTGTTCTGATTCTGTAATTATAATCATCTTTTGTCTAGGGAAAAATCTGGAAAGAATAACATCTTCACTTTGCCTTATATAGTCTAACACAGAGATTCGACTGGATTTGAAGCATACCTTCATCAAACAAACAATTTACTCAGAAAACCACCTTGGAAAATCCGATTAAATGCACTGTTATTCAACAACAAAAAATCATTAAGGAATACCTTACAAAACTGAAAATCCATAAGAAAGATTAAGTCAAAAAAAAAAAAGGACAATGTTAATATTACCCTATCTCTTTAAGTTTATACTTATCTATATATTGAAAAATTCCAGAAGGATATAGCAAATTTTTTATGGGCCTCTTATAGCATAGAGCACAGTGGGACATGGGGGAAAAGAGAAGGAAAGGGACAGAAAGGGGGAATTTTCCCTTCATACTTTATACACTCCCTGTGAATTTTTTTTTTAACGATAAGCCTATTTTTATAATAAAAACTAAAAAATATTATTAAAGTCAATGTGGTCAAACATTTAATCAGATAAAAGATACTCAAGACAAAACAGATTAAAAAACTAAAAACAGATAAATTGGATCAATAATTAAAGTAAGTAGATTCTAATATTCTTATTCCTATACATCTGTAAGCATTAGGTATTCTTTAATTCTTTTAATTTTACTAAGAAGAAGAAAAAAGGAGTCAATGCCTTAAATTGATACTTTTATAGGCCATGATGAAAAGTCACTTTACTGCTGGAAAATTCTTCATGATACCATAATGGGATGTTTCCTTGGACTGGAAATTAAAGCCAAAGAATGAACTCATTTGCACCAGCTTGGTTATATTAATTGCTTTGATGTTTGGGTTCCACATAAGTGAAAAAAACCTTCTTGACCGTATTTCCACAGGTGAGCCTCTACTTAAACGTAACGAAAATATTCCGTTTTTAAAACAAATTGTGGGGCCTCCCTGGTGGCGCAGTGGTTAAGAATCCGCCTGCCAATGCAGGGGACATTGGTTCAATCCCTGGTCTGGGAAGATCCCGCATGCTGCAGAGCAACTAAGCCCGTGCACCACAACTACTGAGCCTGCGCTCTAGAGCCCGTGGGCCACAACTACTGAAACTTGCACGCCTAGAGCCCGGGCTCCGCAACAAGAGAAGCCACCGCAATAAGAAGCCCGCGCACCACAACGAAGAGTAGCCCCCGCTCGCTGCAACTAGAGAAAGCCCGCGCGCAGCAATGAAGACCCAACACAGCCAAAAATAAATAAATAAATAAATTTATTTTAAAAATAAATAAAACAAATTGTGACAAGTGATGAAAAGTGGATACTGTGCGATAATGTGGAACGGAAGAGATCGTGGGGCAAGAGAAATGTACCACCACCAATCACACCAAAGGCTGGTCTTCATCCAAAGAAGGTGATATTGTGTATACGGTGGGATTGGAAGGGAGTCCTCTATTATGAGCTCCTTCCAGAAAACCAAATGATTAATGCCAACAAGTACTGCTCCCAGTTAGGCCAACTGAAAGCAGCACTCGATGAAAAGCATCCAGAATTAGTCAACAGAAAACGCATAATCTTCCATAAGGATAATGCAAGACTGCATGTTTCTTTGATGACCAGGCAAAAACTGTTACAACTTGGGAAGTTCCAATTCATTTGCTGTATTCATCAGACATTGCATCTTCGGATTTCCATTTATTTAGGTCTTTACAAAATTCGCTTAATGGAAAAAATTTCAATTCCCTGGAAGACCATAAAAGGCGCCTGGGACAGTTCTTTGCTCAAACAGATAAGAAGTTTGGGGAAGATGGAATTATGAAGTTGCCTGAAAAATGGCAGAAGGTAGTGGAACAAAAGGGTGAATACATCGTTTAATAAAGTTCTTGGTGAAAACGAAAAATGTGTCTTTTATTTTTACTTAAAAACCGAAAAGGCACTTTTTGGCCAACCCAATATAACTCTTTAAATACAGCTATATAGAGGAAGTGACCTTTGGAGTAATTATCTATGGTAACTATGAATTATTATTATGAAATGAAAATAAAGCTACCCAAAGGGATAAAAATATCAACAATAAGTTACGGGAGAAACAAATCATACACATGTGAAACTGTGGCTGCAGATTCACTCTCAACCTGGAAGGACCAAATTCTCTTGTTAACACTAATGTAGATGTTTAAAAATTTTGCTTTAATGGTAGAGTACTGTTGTCTAAAAATTATTTAAATAGACCTGATAAGCTGCTTACAAAATAAGTACTGTGCAACAATCGACAGCTTTCTGATGGACCAGGAAAAAAAAGGAAAAAGATCCTTTGCTTTAGCAACAAAAAGTAGTTGCACACACAGACATGTACATGCACACACACTATTTCTATGGATAAATGTATCAAATAGTGCTAGTATGATGAAAAATTACAAAAATGGGGGCATAAAAGATTTGAATAAGTGGGATGTACATGTTCATTCTTCCCTGAATTAACATATTAATTGATTACTATTCCTATCTAAATCATATGTGATTATTTTTAAAGGGGAAATTGGGAGAGTTTTTTTAAAAAACAATTTAAACTAGTCAAGAATAAGTAAGAATAGTCAAAAAATTTTAGAACATAAAAATGAGGATTATAACTCAACACCAAGAGCAACAACAAAAAATGATTTAAAAATGGGCAAAGGGGCTTCCCTGGCGGTCCAGTGGTTAAGACTTTGCCTTCCAATGCAAGGGGTGCGGGTTCGATCCCTGGTCAGGAAGCTAAGATCCCACATGCCTCAGGGCCAAAAAGCCAAAACATAAAACAGAAGCAATATTGTAACAAATTCAATAAAGACTTAAAAAAAAAAAAAATGGGCAAAGGACCTGAATAGACCTTTCTCCAAAGAAGATATACAATGGCCAAGAAGCACATGACAAATTTCTCCAAATCATTAGTCATTAGGGAAATGCATATCAAAATCACAATAAGGTACCACTTCACATCTATTAGGATGGCTATTATAAAAACAAGACAGAAAATAATTAAATGTCAGCAAGAATGTGAAGAAATTAGAACCCTGTGCATTGGTGCGAGAATAGTAAAATGGTGTAGCTGCTGTGGAAAATGGTATGTTGGGTTCCTCAAAAAATTAAAAATAGAACTACCTTATGATCCAGCAATTCAACTTCCGGGTATTCACCCAAAAAAATTGAAAGCAGGATCTTCAAGAGATATCTGAATACCAGGTTCACAGCAACATTATTCATAATAGCCAAAGGGTGGAAGCAATCGAAGTGCCCATCAGTAGATGCCTAGATAAACAAAACGTGGCATATACATACCATGAAATATTTATTCAGCCTTTAAAAAAGAAGGAAATTCTGACACAGGTTACGACATAGATGGACCTAAAGACATTATGCTAAGCGAAATAAGCCGGTCACAAAAGGACAAATATTGTATGACTCCTCTTATAAAGGTTACCTACAGTAGTCAAATTCATAGAAACAGAAAAATAGAATGGTGGTTGCCAGGAGTTGAGGGAAGGGGACAATAAGGAGTCAGTGTTCAGTGGACAGTTTCAGGTGGAGAAGATGGAAAGTTCTGGATATGGGAGGGTGGCATGGGCTGTACAACAATGGGAATGGACTTCATACCACTGAACTGTACGCTTAAGTTGTTAAAAGGGTAAATTTTATGTAATATATATTTTACTACAATTTTTTAAAGTTTAAAAAGTTAGAAGGAGTTTGTGCTACTAGTTATTATAGTATATTATAAAATAGTAAAACAGTCTATTAATGGTAAAAAATTATATTGACAGATTAATAAACTGGTATATCAATCTCAGAAATACAAAAATTCAGAATAAGATAGTGGAGGTATTTCAAATCAGTGAAGACATTTATTTGTGATAAGATATTTGAATTTCTAAAAAATTAAAATGTGAGAAGCAGCATGGTGTAGCGGTTAAAAGTCAACAATCTAGAGCCAGACTGCCTAGGTTTAAACCCAGCTCCGCCAACACAGGCTGGAGGCAGCCTTCTTTTTTTTTTTTTGAAAGGATTCTATTTATTTATTTATTTATTTTTAAACATCTTTATTGGAGTATAATTGCTTTACAATGGTGTGTTAGTTTCTGCTTTATAACAAAGTGAATCATTTATACATATACATATGTCCCCATATCTCTTCCCTCTTGCATCTCCCTCCCTCCCCCCCTCCCTATTCCACCCCTCTAGGCGGTCACAAAGCACCGAGCTGATCCCCCTGTGCTATGCGGTTGCTTCCCACTAGCTATCTATTTTACGTTTGGTAGTGTATATATGTCCATGCCACTCTCTCACTTTGTCCCAGCTTACCCTTCCCCCTCCCCGTATCCTCAAGTCCATTCTCTAGTAGGTCTGTGTCTTTATTCCCGTCTTACCCCTAGGTTCTTCATGACCTTTTTTTTTTTTTGTCCTCATATGTAAGAATGGGGGTGATTATAGTGGTACTTACTTCATAGGTGCATGTGAGAGTTAAATGAGTGTATTTTTAAATGCTTAGAACAGCACCTGGCACATAGTAAGTGACATATAAATATTAGCTACTAGTTCTCATCATACACCAAGAAGATATTAAAATTGGATTAAAAAGGAAACCAAAACCATACAAATTAAGGATAATTAAATACAGATCAATCTTCTCTTTTAGTAGAGGTCTTGTGAAGCATAAAAATACAGGAAAACTTAAATGATGTATATGACTATAAAAATGGAAAAATTTTTAAATCACTGTATACAAAATAAAAAGTCATACAGTAAAACACAGGACAAAGGGCAACAGATAATATCAAATCAATAACGAAGAATCATATACCTTAACAGTATAAGTAAGCAAAAGCTCTAAACAAGAATAAATTAAAATAGTCAATACAATTTTTTTTCAGTTTAACCTTATCGTGGCTCACATCTTTCCTGGCTCCCCAACTGTCACTCCTAATCCCCATTTCCCTTGCTCACATCCTATAGAAGGGTTTAAAAAGCCAAATACTTGCGGTCCTAACCTTTCTTCAAATTAGGGGTGTGATCCGGTTTGTGCCAATAAGACTTAAAGATAAGGGTGCCAGAGGGTAAGGTGCTGAGTAAGACTTTCCCTCCCTGATAAAGGTAGGCAGGCATGTCAGGAGAAAGGTCCTTCGCTCCCAGCCTCTGTGCACAGCAGCAGGACTTAGCACTTGGAACTCTTAGCGACCATACTTTAACTGAAAAGTCACAGACAAAAGCAGGACGAGTGCTGAGGCAGGATGAGTGGAAGGACAGAAAGATGACATAATTGAACCACCAACCCAGGAACTGCCTCCCTCTAGCTTCCTGTTAAGTAAACGCACAGCCTTCTGGTTTAAAACGATCTGTGTCTTACACACATGCTCCTGTCCACAGCATTTGGTGCAGTTGACTCCTCCTCTCTCCTTAAGAGGCTTTCTTTACTTGGCCTCCAGGACACCACTCTCCACTGACTTCCCTCCTACCTTCCTGGCTGTTCCTTCTTGGTCTCCTTTGTGATTTCTCCTCCACTCTCTAGCCCTTTAAAGCTGAAGAGGACCCCAGAGGTACTTCAGAGACTCCGTGCAATTCCCCAAAGGTGCCCCCTGACCTGTCCTCTTTCTACACTTCCTCTCTGGGCAATCTCATCCAGTCTAGTGGCTTTACATACCAGCTAACTGTTGATGAATCCCAAACTGATCTCCCTAGACCAGACTTCTCCTGTGCACTCTAGACTTGTAAATCCAACTTTCTACTCTACACTTTCACGTGTGTACTTATTATTTCTCTCAACATGATGTCGGTACAACTGAGATCCCGATACCCACCTCCCAACGTCCGTGTCTCCATCATCCTTCCCCATCTCAGTTCACTGCGGCAGCATCCTGCCACGGCTCACACCGAAATGTTGAGGGTTATCTCTGATTCCTCTCTTTCACTCTCAACCCTCATTCCAACAGCAAATCCTGTTGTCTTTATTTTCAACACGTATATCTAAACCTGGCCCCCCTCTCATCCCCCCACCCAACCCTTCCACAACCCTGTGGAGCCACAGTCTCCTGCCATGATTATAGCCATGCTTCCTCTTGGATGTTTCTGCTGAGTCTATTCTCTACACAGCTGTAACAGTGATTCTGTTAAAATTAAAGTCACTTTGGTTAAGAGCCGAAGTCCTTATGATTTTCAAGACTGTATATGATCTGCCTCTCCACTATCTGTCAAACCTCATCTCCTATTTCACTTTTCCTTACTTCATTCCTTGCTACTCCAAAGAGCTGTCAGTTAAGTTCCACCTCAGGGTCTTTCCACTTGCTCCTTCCTCTGACTGGTGTGATTTTCTTCCAGATGTTCATACAGCTGGCTCCCCGCAGGCCTTTACTCAAAAGCTACCTCTCTCTCTCTCTCCCATGCCCATACACCCCAACATTTCACACCCCCCATTCTGCGTTAGTATCTTTTCTCTTTAGTACTGTACGCTGTCAAACATCCTTTATACTTTACTTACTTATGAATAGCTTGTCTCTCCCACCAGAATGTAACTTCACAGAGGGCACGTTTTGATCTTGCACTCACTCCTGTACCTCAGCACTGTGACCCTCATATCTACATTTATCCAGCAAATATTTGAGTGCCAAGCATATTCCAATTAAAATAAGATACCATTTTGCACTTTCCTACACAGTGAATATTTGGCAAGAGTGTTAGAAATGTCAACACGGGGAATATAGCCAATATTTTATAAAAACTATAAATGGAGTATAACCTTTAAAAATTGTGAATCATTATATTATACACCTGTAACTTATATAATATTGTACAGCAACTATACTTCAATTAAAAAAAGAAATTAGGGCTTCCCTGGTAGCGCAGTGGTTGAGAATCTGCCTGCCAATGCAGGGGACACGGGTTCGAGCCCTGGTCTGGGAAGATCCCACATGCCGCGGAGCAACTAGGCCCGTGAGCCACAATTACTGAGCCTGCGCGTCTGGAGCCTGTGCTCCGCAACAAGGCCGCGATAATGAGAGGCCCACGCACCGCGATGAAGAATGGCCCCCGCTTGCCGCAACTAGAGAAAGCCCTCGCACAGAAACGAAGACCCAAAACAGCCATAAAAAATAAATAAATAAATAAATAAATAAATAAATAAATAAACCCAAAGTTAAAAAAAAAAAAAAAGAAATTAAAAAAATACACATTGGCTAGGGTGTTGGGAAACACGCTTATATACTCGGAGTAGGAGCACAGACTTGCACACTATTTTTGAAGAGCAACTTGGCAACGTGTACCAGAAGTCTTAAAAATGCTCACACCCTCTGATTCCACCTAAAGGAATGTATCTCAGTAATTTACCTGACCAGCGTAAGTACTGATATACAAAGTTCTTCAGTGTAGAGTTGTTTAACATACTGAAAAACACTGGAAACAACCTAATGTTCAAAGAAGTCCGAAGAAATAAATCACAGCACATTGAGATGATGACTACAGTCCTTTTAAACCATATTTTTAAAGAATATTTAAAAATTTAAGAATCTAGGAAAATAGGCACCATACCTTTTAAAATGAAAAAGAAAATTCAATCAACTAAGGAAGTGCCTACTGACTGTTAGGTATGGGGTTTTTAAAACGGTAGGAACTGTCTGTCCCCGTTAGAAATATGTAAGCATATGTGCATGAGAATAGGCAAAAAGAAAAGGCATTGAATAGCTATAAACTGTGAAGTTAGAGACTATTGGGCATTCACGAGATTATGGATGTTCTCTCCCCCCGCTACCCCTTCCCACTTCTAAAGTGCTATACTTTTTAAATAGCCTGCTGGGAAGGGGACATTGGAAACCTGATGTGACATTCAAATTAACTGGTTAAATTCAAGATACGAGAGGGGCAGAGTAAGGTTCCCCTTGCTTGGGACAACGCCTCCCACATTCCTTTCTTGACACGGACCGACCTGGGCTCTGTCGGAACCTCTTCTCTTTGCTGACTGCCTGCACACCAATGCATCACATCCTACTTGCCCATCTGCCCTCCTCCGTGTGTCCATACATCCTGTACTGACTGTCCTCAATCTTTATATTCCATAATCTGAACCCCAACTGTGCCTTCATTTCTACTTCCTAGTGTACCAGCCAAGTCCTGAAAAACACCTCAATCCACATGTATTCTTCTTATTTTTTAATTCTGGGGTTTCAGTGTCAAAAATTAAACAGCAGAGAGCATCGATACTAAACCAAGACTGGCCCTTCTGTAATATAAAGGTGTACCTCTACTATATTACAGAATTACCTACATTATTATTCCAAGGAAGAATTTCAACAAAATTTGATATTTGTAATCTTACCCTCTTCTGAAATCCTACAGCTCTTTTTTTATAGTACTATAAGGACAGATGTGATGAGGGATGAACTTGCCATTGCCCCATCTTGGCTGGTACCTTGAGGCCACGAATCATGTCTTACTTATCCCACGATTCCTCAGGCTCTGGAGTATGGCTTGCACAGTTTACACTTTCAGTCTGCTAAGGGAACAAATTACCTTCCAAAATGCAGAATTCCAGTAGTATATATTCTACGTTTATATATTGCAAAATGTGACTTCAGTCACATTCTTGAGTTAGCTAAGGCAATATTGTATCAGTAGGGTACAAGAAACTGTACTCTGCATAACCATCACCATTTGCTTAGATTCGAGAGTAAACTCAAAAGATAAAGTCATGGCAGTACAGGTGAGTCACAAGAGAAACACAGCAAGTCTCTCTTAAGAGGGCAGTAATTTGACAGAGAAAAAAGAGCATCCCACAAAACAAGGTTCTCATGATGACTCGAATTACACAGAAGCATAGTGTTCATGGTGATACTGTCAGTACCTGTTTCTACAAGTATGTTCACAAGATGTCTGCTGCTTCAGGTGGAGATTAAACAAAAATAACTTCCTGAGTCACGGGCCTGGGAACATGTGTCCCACAACTAAGAGTGTAGTAAGTCAAAGGCTTAGGTTGCATCCTTTCCCAGGTACCACAAAGATGAGCAAGGTTCTTCACATGTTCATCGGCAAATGCACTGACTTGGTCGTGAGTGAGCTCACCAGGCACTCACACTGAAAACTCCTAATATGAACCAAGGTGCGTACCTGGGGAGCCTCCAGTAACGAGCCTCCAGTCTCATTAGAAGCCAAGGTTCATGAACAGAGCTACTTTGAACAACGAGGTCATTGAGACTCGAAACTGAACACCGTCTTCAGTTTATTTCCCTTTCTAAGGCTACAAAAATAAATCAATAAAATCTGCACAAACTCCCCTGAAAGAAATCACCCAACCTCATAAAAATGAGCCAGAAAATCTGAAAGAGGAAGCTGTCCATTCTCCACAGGTGCTAGTCTGAATCTGCACTCTTAACTCCCACTATTTAATCTCCAAATGGATTTATATCTGCACCCTCTGCACCCCCGTGTCTGTTTCAGAGACTACCTTGCCTGTGCCCTGGACACACTCGATGCCCCATCGCCTGTCTGCCACTCATCCGCGTCCTTCATCTCTTTACCAGCTCTTTTCCCACAGGCTTCCTCACCCTCCACGTGTTTTACAGTCTTAAGCCTCAAACATGCACACATGCCTTTGAGGTGCTTTCTCAAGTCTTCAGTCTCTTCAAGTTCAGCATGCCCCAAACTATCCCATCATTCTCTTTCCGACAACTTCTTCTTGCTGCTCTAGTTCCTATTTCACCCCATGGCCACCCAGACAAGAAAGTTGAGGAGACACCTGGGACTGTTCACCACCAGCGAAGCTGACCAGACCCTTGTCCTCCAAAACATTTTTAATATTTTCACTCTGCTTTTTTTCTTTTTCAAAAATATTTATTTATTTATTTGGGTGCGTCAGGTCTTAGTTACTACAGCAGGCGGGCTCCGTAGTTGCGGCTCGCCAGCTCTTGAGTCGTGGCATGCTAACTCTTAGTTGCGGCATGCGTGTGGGATCTAGTTCCCAGACCAGGGATCGAACCTGGGCCCCCCGCACTGGGAGTGCGGAGTCTTAACCACTGTGCCACCAGGGAAGTCCCTCACTCTGCTTTCTATTACCAAATACTGGTGTAACTCTTACAAGTTTGTGCCTAAACTATTAGAACTAATCTGCCTCGACCTTCCTTGGGGTTCACCCATCACTTACCCCAACACACAGCCTACTCAAGGCATGTTGACCCTGCCCTCCACCATGTTCCCCAAACACTCCAGGTCTTTCATAAGGCTACATTTGCACCCCAGGGAAAGCCAGCAACCTTCCATGCCTGGCAAACCCCTATGGGCACATTCCAAGGCCAGTTCAATGTCACCACCCTTCTCCAGTCTTCCTTTGGGCTGAGTTAGTGGTGTTCCCTTTACTGTGGACACATAGTACTTCATACAAGTTTCCATTCAAATCAAGCCAGACAACATTTTACACCTGTTGTGTAAGAGGTACACTGTGCTGAGAGCTGGAAAATATAAAAATAACTAAGACCTGGGCTCCATCCTTATGGATATCTTCCAGATATGGAAGGAAATAATTATAGCACAGTGTAATAAATGCAAAGTATCACAGAGAACAGGACAGTTCAGCTGGGGTTTGAAGAATGAAGAGGTTGCCCTCCAATGGTTTTCTGAAGCCACCCGCCTTCCACCTCACCCTCCAACTAGTGAGCTCATTAAAAGGGCCTATAAGTCACATGTATGTTCTCAGGATCTAGTAGGCTGCCCAGTACACAGCAGGCGCTCAAAGCATTTCTTGAATGGACAAATAAGACAGACCGCACAGTTTATGGGTCATTCCACATCTGGAACAGTCTTCTCAGAATTACTTGCCAAGTGAGAATTGTGTGGAATGCCTGCAAAACGATCAAGAATTCACAGTGACGATGTTAATGAGGAAGAAGAGAGAAGACGCTTGTCTCCCAGGTGCCTCTAAGACCCTCCTTGGTTGGCCTCATGCCCGGTCCCTGGCCCCCCCCACCCCCCCCGCCGCACACATACAGGGCAGCTCACTGGTCCTCAGGTTCCACCCTCCACTGCCTCACCTTGATCTTCGCACTTGCTGTTCCCTCCACCTGAGAGCCAAATACTGCCCTCCTTCACCTCCTTCATGTGTTGGCTCAAATGTCACCCTATTTAAAGATCTAACTCCCTTCCCTGCTTTGTTTTTCTCCTTAGCACTTATCTTACACACTAAACACTTTATCCACGTGTTTGATTTTCCGACCAGAATTTAAGCTCCACAAGGGCAAGAATTTGTCTCTTTTGTGCACCTCTTCATGCCCAGCACTTAGAACAGTTCCCAGCGCAAGCAGGCACTCAATAGATCCTTGTTAAATGACGAAGTGAGTGTGTCAGAACTACTGCGTGTACGCAATGGACGGAGGTCAGAAGCATAGACCCTGGGACCAGGCTGTCGGGCCTGTTCCCTGTCTCCACCAATTATTAACTTTGTAACTTTGGGCAAATTGCTTAAACTTTCAAAACCTCAAAATCCTCATTTATAGAATGGGAATAATCACAGTACGTATACTTCTTGAGTTGTGAGAATTATACATTCAGAAAGCTTAGAACAGCTTTCATTAGCATTCAAAACACCTTACTAGTATTACTTTTCTTATGGCAAGAAACACTGAGGTACATTCTTTAAAACGTGGTTTAACTATATACAAATACAGAAACATCTATAAGCAACACATTAAAGTTGGCTTTTAGAAATAGTTGTTAGATGATCATTTCTGGGTTTTAATAATTAACTTCTGCAAGCGTGAATACATTTCTCATAATTTTGCTTGCTATCTCTCAAACTCTTGCCTAGAAAGGCCAAAATGATACAAAAGTAAATGGAAATGATTTTAAAATCAATCTAACACTAAATAAACAAGAAATCAGTTTACAAAAACAACTGAGCAGGAAAGAAGAGAAACCTATAAGGGTAGGCAAGTCATTACAGGTTTGGGATGTACTCCTGGTTTGAGAGGAATTTATTTTACTAACCCACAATAAAGTGAATTAACACGAAGGTTTACCCTTTTGAAATGGTCTTCAGTTTTCTTCTAGAGAAACATCTCTTTCATGAGGCCTTTCTTCAGGCTCTGCTATGATCAGATGGGCCCCTGAACATTCTTTCCCTCCAAATCCTAAAGCGCTTAAGGGCCTTTTCCACACCCCTTACAGATCCCTTTGTGCTGTTCTTCGGTTGCTGCAGGAACATGCATTCACCCTCCCCAGGCAGTTTAAAGGAGCCCCAGGGCGGGGGGTATATTTTGTTCTATTTCCGTAATCCTACCTGGCTCAGGCTGGTCACTGGCAGGTCAATTACATGTGTGCATGAAGGAACACACACATTTATAATCTAAAACCTGGTAAGAACTGGTATTACCTCTGAAAGAGGGTGGCAGGCGCTCTCTGCAGGTGCCTGACTGGATCTCCAAGTATTTCCTAAGCAGTTATTTATTCAGCAGCATTAATCTGCAATGACCATGTAAAATCATTTACATCATGGTGAATTGATATCGAATGTTAAGCCAAGAGCCCGACAAAGAGAAATGCCACAGTTTCCGAAGTATCCATCTGAGCATAAAAATTTGAATTTTTCCAAAACTCACGGTCAGACTGAAAGTGTTTTCTTTAGACTAATAACGTGAAGGTTACGAGCATGGACTCCAGAGTCCTGTTACCTGGTCTGAATGTACTACCTCTGCCACTTTCTAGCTGCATAACCTTGACAAATTATTTAACCTCACTGTGATGGCTTCCTCTTCTATAAAATGCAGATAAGCCTCACAGAACTCTTATGAGGATTAAATGAATTTATAGGTGAAATGATAAAGACAAAGCCTGGAACTTGGTAAGCATTTAATAAGTGTGAGCTTCTATCACTGGCATTATAATTATTATTAGAAATAGTTTTCCTTGTTTATCTCATCTTATTTAATTAAGTGGTTGAAACACATACATACTCCAAAGAAACAAAGATAGTTTGGATCTGGTTTGTTACAATCACTTATAATCTGGTTTCAGATAAACTTCCAGATTTTTTTAAGTTACTTTTTTATTTCCAGTTTTAATGAGATGATTGACATACATCACTGTGTAAGTTTAAGGTGTACAGCATGATGATTTGACTTAACGTGTATTGTGAAGTGGATTACCGCAGTAAGTTTAGTTAACATCTATCACCTCATTTAGATGCAATTAGAAAACTTTTTTTTCCCTCATAATGAGATTTATTACTCTTAGGATCTACTCTCTTAACAACTTTCCCATATATTACACAGCAGAGCTAACTACAGTCATCATGCTGTACACTAGAACTGCCAGACTTTGACAAGTGAAATGGAAAAGTGCCATTGGGTTTAATTACAATTCTTTCTCATATTCATTTCAAAGCTTCAAGAAAATGGCAATTTCAACTCCAGGTCTGGTTTTCTACTTAGTTCTCTGAAAGGATTTATTGAAAACCCCAAGTTGGCTGGAACATTCCTGCTGGTTACCTTTCAGGAGACTAACTTTGTGTGAGCACAGAGGATATCCATTTGGTTTCAATTTTCTAAGACACAAACACTTCATTGTACAGTAAATGGCAATATGCGCTCAATGATCCAAAAACACATTGTTTTTGCTTCTTGATTTTCTGTTCTACTTTTAACTCTGTGACGATTAAGTTTCCTGTTCTCCACGACAAAACACCTCTCAATCTATTGTGAGTGTCCAAACAAGTTAGTTGTTATTAATATTTTAAAAACATAACACAGCATAATCAAGTTAGTCTTCCAACCATTAAAATAAAAAAACTCAAATGCAAATCCACAAAATTTCTGGTTACACTGATTTTTTTTCCATTTATATATGGAAAATCACCAGGTAAGAGATAATTTAGTTTTTAACTTGGATTGAAAACTCTGAATGCATAGCTTAGTTATTAAACTTATTTACACAAGTTAATAAAAGCTCAATAAATTTCCTGTCTTTTCATTAAGACCAAGCAGACCTAGTTTCCCCTCTATAAGGCATGGCATTATGTAGCATACAGTAAAGGGACTTCAAAACTGTGTCACTCCTTGGTGGGATCACCTACATAAAAGAATCCCATCATTTACAATACATCCTGGGTACTGGCCTAATTTCTTAAAAGTGTGCGCTTCAGGGTTTCTGGGATTCGAGCACCATGTGGTCCAGAGAATCACACTAGTAGCAGCCACTGCTCAGGAAATTAGGTGAGCTCCAAACTGCCCCTAGAAAGATAAGGACTGCAAAAGCTGATGGAGCCTGACATTCTCCAACCCTCCTACTTCACAGAAGCCCAGGGAGCGGAAACGACTAGCTCGTGCACCTCCCTGGGGCCATGGCGGTGCTAGAACGCAGAACTCCTAACAACAGGCCAGGATGCCAGCGGCCAGGGCCCTCTGGGCCGCCAAGCCACAGGTGCTGCTGACACCCAAGCAGGAAGGGGCTCCCCGTCATCTGGAAAATCCATAAGCCTTGTACGGCAGCGACAGTAAGAACCGAAGCTTTGATCTCACTTATGCCCCAACTCCCCAAACTGTGGCAACATCCAAAATAAGGATTGTTGCTTCTCCCGATGTCTTTAGCGTCTCTTCTGTTTTCCTCCCAAAGGATGAACACTTGGAGCTGACAAATTCCTTCTTCCCACTCAGCTCCTCTGGGGATAGAAATGGAAATGCGTGCAAACCCCTCTTCTGCCAGCCATACCTCTTCCTGGGTTTGCTCCTCAGGACCCTCAAGACCTTGATGCACAAGACCTGATTTATTTAGGCCTGAACCTAAGTAAATCACCCTTAAGACACGTCTGAGTGTTATAAGCTTCTCACACAACAGCTTCATAACAGGATTGGAAAATAAAACCTAAAAATACTAAGGTGTAGACAGGTAAAGAGATCCCCTGAGGATTTAGTTGGTTTTGTTAGTTTCTGCAAAATGTTCTCACATGTGTGAACACATAAGTCTTGAGGCACTTTTTTTCCCCCAGACCATCCAACAGCAGTCACTATTTTTATAAGGGAACGTACTTCTAAATCTGTCTGACATGCCTTTCGTTTGCTCAGTGTTGCGCCTGCTCAAGTGAGGGGCATTCCCTGCAGAGTGCGCTTGCTCAACTGCAATGGCCAGCAGGCTTTTTGTCTTAGTCCCTGTGAAAAGGGCTGCCTTTCCCATTTCCTGTTCTTATTTTAACACAGAGAAACGCAAACCTCTGCCAATTTAGGAAGACATTTAACAGCTACTTTGGAAGCTCTCAAATTTTATAAATCGAACATGACTTTACTACTTCTAATATACAAACCAACATAAATCAAAGTTCGTATTAGAAAAGTTTAACTTTTTAGTCACCCTCACATCCCTGAAGATTTTATAATAGACCTTTCCGTAAAATTCAAGAAAAAAACTAGTCTCCTCAAACATGATGAGGGCACATTATGAAACTAGTATATCACACCAGTATTATTAAGCAGTTAACCATCTGTAAAACATTTAAAAGTGAAATGACAGGGCTTCCCTGGTGGCGCAGTGGTTGAGAATCTGCCTGCCAATGCAGGGGACACGGGTTCGAGCCCTGGTCTGGGAAGATCCCACATGCCGCGGAGCAACTGGGCCCGTGAGCCACAACTACTGAGCCTGCGCGTCTGGAGCCTGTGCTCCGCAACAAGAGAGGCCGCGACAGTGAGAGGCCCGCGCACCGCGATGAAGAGTGGCCCCCGCTTGCCGCAACTAGAGAAAGCTCTCTCACAGAAACGAAGACCCAACACAGCCAAAAATAAATAAATAAATAAATATTTTTTAAAAAAGTGAAATGATAGACATTACATGAAATTTCTAAAAATCTTATATGTTCTGGTATAATGTTATAAGTCATAATTCTAGTTATTACTTTAAAATGTATATCTCAGAAATAACTTAAAAAAAAAAAAAGTGAAATGACTCATATATAACCAGTGCCCAATTTTGTGTGTGTGTGTGTGTGTGTGTGTGTGTGTGTGTGTGTGTGTGTGTGTGTGTGTGTATGCATGCTTCTGAATAGCTTTCACGTTGCTTTATGCACATCTCTCTCCCCCCAACAAGCCTTTACATCACTTAAGGATCAGGGCTGTGTCTTAGACTTCTTTTTCAGTCTTCCCTGTGCAAGATGTTGGTCCACAAAAGGCTAAATGCTTTAGTGACACAATGCATTAGAGTTCTATAACCAAAACCTGTCTCTCTGCTTCCTGATAGGACTAATTTTACATTCAAATAATTCATAAGCTGCTATAAAACACAACTGAGTTATTTTATGCTTACCAGAACTGGACACACGCCTTATCCTCTGCGGAGATACGGCTCGATCAGAGTTGAGATTTCTACTGTCACTATTCCGCCTCAAACAAGAAACAGAAGGCCCCACTTTGGCTTTCGGACCAGGTGTTTTCCTCAAAATGGAGCAGTTGGGCTTGGCTAGACTCCTACCTGAGATGGTTGCAGTTTTCGAAGCAGAACCCTGTGGAAAAAATAATGAAGGTTTCAGTCCAGATCATACCTTCCCCACACCACTTCCTGGTGGCGTCAGGTACGCAGAAAGGCACAATTTCTGCCTAAGCAGATATGCCAGATGGACATTTAATTCTCATTTTTACTATAAAGAAATTTAAACTCTTCATAGTTTACTCTTTGATTTGTCATGATCTGCCTTTTGTCCCCATCAGGGAAACTGTTCCCAAGGTGACTGATGCCACAAATTAAATTCAAGCTACAGCTTTCAGTCATTTTCCTAGAGGCCCTCTACATGGTCTCCAATGCCGATGATTCCATCATCGTTCTTTGGTTTCTCCCACAGAGCTCTCTCCTGGTTTCCCTTCTATCTGTCTGGTTATTCCATTTCTGGGTCCTGCTCTTCTATACCTTCAAATGCTGGTCATCACAAGGGTCCTCAACTTGGCCCTGTAAGCTTTCTCACCATATACTCTCCCCACGTGATCCTGTCCACTCTTTCCACTGCCACCTAAACACCGCTGTATCCCAAGTCCTCATGTCCAGGCCAACACTCTCTCCCAAGTTCCCCATATATTCAGTTTCTTTCTTCCTCTGCTTCACTTAGCATCCACCAGGCACCTCGACCTAACAATGTTGACAATAATATTATTGTTGTTTTTACTGATCAACATACAGCCCTTACAGAATGAAAAATAAGTTCGAAATGCACGTATCAATTCATTTAATCCTAATAACCCTACAAGGTTGATACTTTCATCATACCGCATTTCACAGCAGAAGAACGTGAAGCAGTTTCTAAAAATCAGATTAATTTTACCCATCCATCTCAAAACTCAGCTCTTCTCATATTCGCCACCATGTGCCCAGGCACCCAACTTACACAATGAAAGCTATTTCTAGGGGCTTCCTTTCTTACCTCCTAAGCCCCTCTGGATGTCATTCTCGCCCTTCTCCATCTGCCTTAGTACAGGCTGCGTCATTTCTGGGATGCCTGGAACCATATCCAATTCACCTCTCAGCCCACTGCTAAGGCGATCTCTCTAAAGTCCAAACTGGGCTAGGAGGCTTCCCTCCGTCTCCCAGATAAAGTCGACTCTTCCAAATAACGCCTTTTGGATGTGGCCGCCCTGCCACCCTCTTCAACTTGCTCCTTACTGTTCATGGTTCTGCACCCCCAGCTCCCATGATACTCACTACCCCGCGTCCCCTAAATGAGAATGTTTCTTCATCTTTGTACATGTTATTCCTTCCACCCAGAATACCCTTCCATTCATCCTTGATCTTTAAGCTTCAGCTAGTGACTAACATGCTCTCTCCCCTAGAAGCCTTCCCTTCCTTGACAACTCTCCCCATCGCCACCACCCTACTCTGCCGTGAGCAGGACAGGGAGTCTATACACACTCCCAACTGAGGACTTAACAGTCCCTTTTTGTTCACCTTCTAATACTACCCACTGTACTAGGCACTAGGTTTGGCCAGGGGCTGTGTCTTTCCGTCTCTAAATCCCAACAGTCACCGTCCTATAGAGCACAAAGTCAGCACCCAATAAAGGTTCTCATTCTACATGTAGGAAATGAGAGCCTGAGATTTGCTCAAAGAACAAAGTTCAACACCATAAGCTATAATTTGTATTCTCCCATTAAAGAAAAATTGAGCCTCACAGAGACTAAGCAACTTGCCTGAGGTCATTTTGCCAATGAATGGATGGAGCTACAATGTGAAACCACATCAAACTCCAAAATCGATGCTCCTAACCTATACGTTGCCTATTGCCCCCCAGGACCATTCTTTCTTTGCTTAATAAGTCATAAGTGCAGGACTTCCCTGGTGGCGCAGTGGTTAAGAATCCGCCTGCCAATGCGGGGACACAGGTTCGAACCCTGGTCCGGGAAGATTCCACATGCCGCGGAGCAATGAAGCCCGTGCACCACAACTACTGAGCCTGTGCTCTAGAGCCCACAAACCACAACTACTGAGCCCACATGCCACAACTACTGAGGCCCGCGTGCCTAGAGCCCGTGCTCTACAACAAGAGAAGCCACTTGAAGGAGAAGCCCGTGCACCACAACAAAGAGTAGTCCTGGCTCTCCGCAACTAGAGAAAAGACCACGTGCAGCAACGAAGACCCAATGTAGCCAAAAATAAATAAATAAATTTATTTTTTAAAAAAGTCATAAGTGGATAATTTCCCCTAGAGATACGTAAAGCCCCATGTTGATGACATACACTAGGTGTATTAAAAACTAAATTAAATAGGGCAATATCCTAAGAGAACACTGGAAAGCAACCTAAAATTGGCCAAAAAAAGCAGGCGATGGACACAAAGATCTTCTCCCTCTACCATAAAACCGGCTAACGTAATCCCCCAGAAAAACCTTTGAAAAAGTAAACCAAACTTTTAACCTACTTACAAAGTGAATCTTTAACAAATTAGATTTGTTCTGCCTTTCAGAACCAACATTCCATAGAATTTTGAAAGCCTGTGGTGTGTGGAGCCGGAAGGGCCAGGATTCAAGTCAGAGGACCTGAGTTTGAATCTCAATCTGACAACTTACCAGCTATGTGTGTGTGCTAAGTAACCACTTATGAAGCTTTAAACTGTAGCTAATGAATTTCCCATTGTTACTGGCAAGAGTAAATGACAGTGTATAAAGCACCTGAACATTTCTGAGAAAATTAAACGACATAATATACATAAAGCACCTGAGCAAAGGGTTTGGCCCAGAGCAGTCAACGAAAAAAATATCAATTTATTTCCATTTAGATAAGTCACCATTCCTTTTATCTAACGTGCTATCACCAATATATAACCTCTATAATGGGGAGCTATACTCAACCTGCATCAAATTAAAGTCAAATTCCTTCTCCAACAGAAGAAGCTTTCTGAAGTTTCAGGTAAACCCCGACCAAACAGCTGGGAGGTTGCCGGCAACCTAAGGATTCAGTGAACTCAAGGCCTAATTTGTCTCAAGACCAACAGAGCACATTGAAAATGCACATTTCTCCAGCACTGTCTCATCACAGAACGAGGCAGATTCAGAGCCTTTGGGTGCTGCTGAAATGACTAAGAAACATAGGGGTTTGCCTACAACACAACGCAAAGGCTCACTCATTCAACTCTCTACAATAAACACAAAGCCTGTGGCCAGTGACGGTTTGCTGGGCCCCTTCCCCATGATACACGGAAATGTGTTAAGAGGTGAATAGTGATATTAGAGGGAATTGCACATGAAACATTATCATGGGGAAAAATGAGTTTTTAATACTCATCAACAAGTAAAAGTGTCAGTACTGAAAATATGGAAATCCTAACTGCAAGGTTCCTAAGATGAAAAGTGCTTCTTCTCCAGTACTGGGATCCACTTCAACGCGATGATTCTATCACCTTACTTCAGCATCACACCATAAGCCTGAAAGACAGGCTTCCATTCCACACATGGGAAATAGAAAGCTAAGACTTACTCTCAATGCACATATCAGAAAAACTTCTAATTTCAAAATTACACAGCCAATTTACATGCAAGGCAAATGTTATTTAAAGAAACTTTATGCTAGGTTTTCTGGCAGTTGGAGATCAGTGCACAATAAAAGTCTCCCATAAATCAAGGAGGAATAAATGTATTCTTTTCATGTATATGTATCTATAAACACCAAACTAAGAATGTTGCTTAGAATTACCAGAGGTTGTCATTTAATTTAACAAAGTATCTAATTAAAAATCGTATAAAATGAGTTTCCTAAGTCTGACTTCAAAAGGACTTAAAAATAAAAATCTGAGTTTTGAAATAATGGACAGTCTCAGTAGCTTAGACATCGTTGCGGTGGACCATTCTTCCTAAAAAGATTTACTATAAACGCCAAAGCATCTCTAAACTGAACTAGCTCAAGAATATCTTCCTGAAAGGACCTAACAATTCCCTATGCACCCTCAAAACACTTAAAACAGCCCTTTAACACTTCACCAAACTACACGTTGCATTCCTCTCAGACATGAGCCCTCCACACAGATGACTTCCATCTGCCTTCCCACCCTGGCACCGGCCTCCACTCCTGGCCCAGAGGACAGACGCCCAGGAAAAGCCTATGTGGGGCTAGAGATGCATGCACGCCCCCACTGCCGAAACAGCACTGGGGATGAACACACAAAGCCCAGAGTAGCCTCCCAAATGCTTCCAACGCTCAGAAAGCTAGTTTCTTCATGCTAGAGTCAAAGCTATATCCATGCTGGAAAAAAAAAAAAAATCTTTGAACTGCATGTGAATTCTTGTTTAAATGGAACCCCTAAATATCTGCCAGGTACCGTTTAAAACATACTGCCTTTTCACTATACATGAATAACATGGGTTTTATTTTAGTACCAGGAATCAATACATTAGGACTGCAAGAGACCTCAGACATCTACTAGCCCAATCCTTTCACCTCTGCGTCTCAAAAGGTTACTTGCCCAGAGTCACCTTAGCTAATCAGAGGCAGAATCCAGAATCCTCTTGTTCACAGGACAGGGCTCCTCTACCTGGAGCAGCTTCCTCAACAGGAGACCAGGAATTATTTTTACGTTGATAGTGTTTACCAGCACTGCCTAGCCATTTCTCACATGTGGCCCAATACATTTGTTAAATTCATAAACAAAATGTTTATTTTTTCATAAATATAAAATATAATCAGATATTTAACTTCAAATAACTAATTACACTAAAATATTAAAGTAACCTGTTCTTTCAGCTTACCATTAAAAGGAATGTTGATACTCAATACAAAATACTGGACTTGAGAGGTTTGTTTTTTTTTCCCCAATATGCAGGTAACCAATTAACACTCTAAAATGTACTGACTGACAAGACAAAGAATTACTGAATAACACAGCAATACCTGAAAGCAAATCTGCACACCTAGTTCAGCAATATTATTGACTATCGGTGGATAAGCAATTGCTAATACATCTCTCCGTTTCCACCACCATTTCCTGAAGCAGGCAAAAATTTCACTTACCAAAAACAAAGAACCATAGTCAAAGGTCTCATTCATAATTTCCTTTTTTAGCTCTTGTTTTGCCATCAGTGTTCCATTTTCTTTTTCACCCTTGTTTTCAGGGCTAATCCTATCGATGTTGGAAGTATAGGACATTTGCAAACATTCTGTGCTTTCCACTTTAATAGGGAGTTCACCTTTGATCTTCTGAAAAACTGCAGCCACGGACCCAGTCTCACACGCTGAATTGGAAGAACTTGCTTTGTCAACATCTTCCTGATTCGATTTCATGGCAGATGTTGTTCTTAGAACTTTGTGTGAAGCATTTTTAGAGTGAGTTGTAACATGCACAGCCTGGCTCGTAATGAGTTTATTAAATTGCTGCTTATGTGTCTTGTTAATTAGGATTTCTGCTTTTGTGTCTGCATTCAAGTCAGATGTTGGTGTTTTTCTCAAAGCTGTCAACGGTCTTGAGGAAGACACGGATGAGGGTGATGAGGCCCCAGTTAACTGAGGTCGGGGTGCAGCCTTTGATAGAGCAGGGTCCTTGGACTGTAGCACTGGTCTGGATACAACTTTTGCTTTGACATTCTTGAAGTTTGGTCTTGGGTAATTTATAATTTCAGTTTTTCTAACTTTGCTGCCTAGGGGGCTATTCGTTTTGGTGGTTGATTTTCCTAGATTAGGTTTAGACGTGTTCATCGGTGCCCCCTTCAAGTTTGGTAAACGTCTAAGCTCTCGATTACTCTTCTGCACTTTACTCCATTTCTCCGTCCCTTCAATAGGTGAGATAGAAAAGGTTGCGTTTGTGGGTTCTAGGACTGGCGTGGACATGCAAACTATGTTATTTGTACTAATGACCATATCATCTGCATCCCAAGTCAGTTCAAATGATGAAGCCACCTTTTGTCCTGGCGGGCTATTCGGTATCAATTCTACAGTATGATTTCGGGTTCCCAAATCCTTTTCATTAGAGGCAACTGGTGTGTCTTTAGCCACAGTGACTTGATGTTCTGGGTCCAGCACTTGGGTTTTGCTTTTATCAAAAGCTGGCACCAGTAAAGGGCATTCATCATCTATAAGACAATTGGACACTGTTTCTCTTACATTTTGGCCCACTTCCTTTTGCCCATATGAGCTCTGTGAATGTCTCTCACTATTTGGTTCATCTTTAGACGAACAAAAGAACTCTTGTAATACAGACCCATTGGGAACGTCCATACCATGAGAAACTGGTGTTAGAGCTTGTATCTCCTTTTCTCCGCCTAATCTTTGCTGTGCCCCATCTGGGTACTCACTGGTGACCTTTCCCGAAGAACAGTGACAGTGATTTGCAGTATCTGGAAGAACAACATCAGTTTGCATCACCATGTCAGAAAACGCTGTGTAAGTTGTGTCTTGGGCCTGTGATGCTGTAGCTTGAGGGTTTTCGAAGCTGTCTCTATCATAACTCATTTCTCTCACATATATCTTATCAGAATGGGAAGATGGAGGAATGGAACAGGATGAAGATGTATTTCTACTTCTCACGCTGGTTGGCTGCAGGCTTGCAGCGGTAGGCAAAGACTGACTCTTTCTGGTGGTGTCATGTGTTATGAAGGTACAGTTACAATTATCCACTTTCATGTCAAATGTCTGGTTTAGCGCCAAGGCAGTAGGGTTTTCTGTACAGTTCAAATCATCATCATTAGGATTCCACACAAAAGGTAGAGATGTCGCAACGCTCTGGTCCTGAAATGATTCTAGGGAATGACAACTGCTATGCAAATCTTTGGGTTCCTCTGTATTTACAACATGTGCAAATGACAGACATGTGGAATCCTTGTGCATATCTAACATCTCCTTACTAACAAAATCACTTGAAGACTTTTGGTGTTCAAGTACTTCAACACACTGAGGGTTTAAAGAAATATTTTCACCAATGACCACAGCAGAGTTGGTTTCATAATCAACCACCATGTCATCTGGGTTGGCAGAATTCCAACTCACATTATTGGTTGAAGAGTTTTGGGTACATGGTGATTTTTGGTTGTATGCGTATGTGTTTCCATTTTTATCACTGATAAATAAGGACTGCAGTTCCTCTTCTGTCTTGTCATCTGAATTATCATCATTCATCCTGAAATATTAACTTTAAACCTCTGCCATTTTATTTCTTCTTTAAAACCTTTCAAATGAGAGGGAAGGAAAATTTGTCCATCTCCTAAGTTTTTCAGCACAGTTGAAAGTTTCTTAGTCTAAGATGTCTTGAACTTGAAATGATTTGTTGTTCCCTGGAAGAAATAAAATGTTTCACTCAAGTAAATATTAGAAAATTAACAAGTCATCACTTGATTAATTTCAATTGCTTTCTTTTTACATTTAAAGAACCTACAACTATGGACAGGGGTGACTAAGATATTAGCTAAAGAATCACCCTCTTTTCAAACATACTTTTTCATTTGAGGAAATGGGCAGAATGGGCTGCTAAAACTGCCCCCTCCCATCTGAGATGCCTCTGCCCTTACTCACCATAATAGAGAAGGAAGCCAAATCTGACAATAGCCTTTCCTTCTTTTTGGTTGACAGAGTGACTTTTGGTCCTAATTTGCCTAGGACGGTCCCAATTTATGCCTGTTGTCCCAACATAATTAGAAATAATGCCCTTTTTATTTTCAGAAGAGTCCCCTATTGTTTCCATGAAGAATGACTTCCAGACAGATTAAGCAGGCACAGCACATAAGCTAAAGATCAATGAAGATTTAGGGCACTAGCGTTTCTCTTTCCCGTTTTCATTGCCTTTCTCAAACCCACTCCATTTCAAAGTTGAAAAAAAGAAAAGCTGTTGCTTCTTCATAGTTAAAGTGGTATTCTATTGAAAGTACCTAAAAATGTTGAACACAGTTCCTGTACGACACAACAATTCTCCTCTTAGGTATCTACTAAAACGAAAGGAATACATCCAAAAACTTGTACACAAATGTACATGGTTCAGTCTCCCTACGGGTCACCAAGAAAAAAAAAAGTGTACATGATGTGTAATAGAAGCATTATTCATAACAGCTCAAAAGTGGAAGCAACCCAAATGTCCATTAACTGGTAAACAGATAACAAAATGTTGTGTACCCATACAACGGAATATATTTTTCAGCAAGAGAAACAAATGGAGTATTGATGCATGCTACAACATGGATACAATGTTATGACTTAAAATATAAATAAAAGAATATTATGAGCAAAAGTAAAAAAATATATAAGTAAAAGAAGCCACTCACAAAAGACTACATATTATGGGATACTATTTACATGAAATGTCCAGAATAGGCAAATCTATAGAAAGTAGATGAGTGGTTCTCTAGGGCTGAGAAGGGGTGCGAGGGAAGGGAGTGAGGAGTGGCTGCTGATTGGAATGTGTTTATTTTGAGGGTAATAAAAATGCTCTAAGGGTTATGATTATAGTGATGGTTGCACAGAGCTATAAATATACTAAAATTATTGAATTGTACACTTTTAAAAAATCATTAAAAACAACCCATGAAAGCTTTCAAATCCAAGGATTTTTGCAAAAAACTAAAATTTTATTATGCTTTTGATTATACTGAAGTGCTTAAGAAAGGCCCAAATATTCAAGCTAGGACTGCAAATACCTCATATAGATATACATTCGCTTGAACTGACTTTCTAATCTTGGTATTTAATGTCAACCAGGTATCATGGTTCTGTTCTGAAGAAATAAAATATCCATGAGGAAAAAAATGACATTCTGTAACCTAGAAATTTGTAAGTTAAGAGTAGATCTCATTTTTCTATTTTGCAATCTTTTCTCTGTATTCAAACATACTTCAGTGACCTAAATACAATGAGGAGAATAGGAACGATGGAAGAACTCAAAGGATCAGTATCTTTGCTAACGGTGCTCTGGACTTCCAGCCATGCATCCTGAAACCAGCTTGTACCAGGGGCAAGAAGAAAGGCTGCAATGTTTATGTCAACAGCACGCAGGCACACGCATACAAGAGATTCTGATCCCAAAATAAGTGCTATAGGATTTATATGCTGGTAGAAAATTTAAATTAGTCTCTTTTTCCCCACCATAGCTCTTTAGGTAATAAAGAAATCACTGAAATAACAGATTTTGGCTAGCACCTTAATAAAAGTTTTTATGAAACACAAATTATATTTTTAATTCTCGGGTATAAAACAGGTTAGAGCTAAATGTTTAAATCAGGAAGTCCATTTATTCATTTTTTAGAGTTACGTGGGGGGGGGTATAATTTCACAGAGCACGAGATATGCTACACCTTTATGTTTCCATAAGTCCAATACTCATTTACGAGATTCTGGTATAAGCAGACAGGAGCACTGCAAACAGGCGCATTTAACATAAATCGTAGAAGTTGTTTGCCTGTATAAAGAGAGTCATTAAATTCAATTGATGGCGCTTTACTTCCTGAGCTCCCTCTTTCAAAGTATACAAAATATGATTTTAAAAAAACTGAAAAAAAGTAAAGAAAATTGTTTGTATGTCAAAGCATCTCAAGTTATTTTTTAAATAAATGTATAATAGGATAATTTATACCACCAGTTCCATGTCCTTCTATGTTTAGGTTGTTTCTAGATTTATTATTAAATATTATTTATTTATAAACAGCACTGCACTAAATATCTTTGCAATCTTTGACTACCTCTGATTGTTGCCTTTGGAAAAACTTCCTGGAAATAAAAGCATTACTGAGTCAAATGATGATTTTTGAAGGCTCTTAATATAGTCTGTCAAATCATTAATAGAATAAAAAGGCAGGATTATTAACAATGTATGTATTAATAAACGTATATAACCTGAGTTTTCTTTTAAAGCTTGTGCATTTTGTTCAGCATTGTCTCCCAAGAACTTTCCCAAGCTACTGTAATACAAAAACATTTCTAACAACTGTGAAATTCCACTAAAGTTAAGGTTAAATGTTTTAGATTTATAAGTCAGTAGATTGGGACTTCCCTGGTGGTCCAGTTAAGAATCCGCCTTCCAATGCAGGGGATGCGGGTTCGACCCCTGGTCCGGGAACTAAGATCCCACATGCCACGGGGCAAACTAAGCCCGCACACCACAACTAAAGAGCCCGTGTGCTGCAACTAAGGCCCGATGCAGCCAAATAAATAAAAATAAATATTAAAAAAAAAATTAAAAATAATTCAGTAGATTACAAAGAGTGATAGGAAAGTAAAGAAACCATCAGTCTTCACATGACTGCTTAGCACACTTGGATTTATAATTTTTTTTAATTCACACATCCAAGAAAAAAAAATCCCAAACTCGATGAGCAAAGCTATCAAAAAAAATAATAATAATACCACAGGGAGTTCCCTAGCAGTCCAGTGGTTAGGACTTGGAGCTTTCACTGCCGGGCCCCAGGGTTCAATCCCTGGTCCGGGTCCTAAGATCCTGCAAGCCACGCAGCTCGGCCAAAAAAAAAAAAAAAAAAAAAAAAAAAACCCACACAAAAAAATGTATTCTGAAGAAATACTTTAGGAGAATTTTGGTATGAAATAAATTTACTGAAGTCTTTTCTACTTTTGTAGATAAGAGTAAAGAATTAGAGGTACAGAGATTTGGATACCAAATTCTGAAGTTAAGCTTATCAGTTCCAGGATTAGTTGGAAGATCAACCTCAACATTCACTAAGGAAAAAAAAATAGCTTCAAGTCTCCATCTCATTACTACAGACATAAAGCCATGGGCAGGAAAGGGATGACCAGCCTTCCCTCAGGAATTCTGTCAAAAAAATTAAAATTGGGCTTCCCTGGTGGCGCAGTGGTTGAGAATCTGCCTGCCAATGCAGGGGACACGGGTTCGAGCCCTGGTCTGGGAAGATCCCACATGCCGCGGAGCAACTAGGCCCGTGAGCCACAACTACTGAGCCTGCGCGTCTGGAGCCTGTGCTCCGCAACAAGAGAGGCCACGATAGTGAGAGGCCCGCGCACAGCGATGAAGAGTGGACCCCGCTTGCCGCAACTAGAGAAAGCCCTAGCACAGGAACAAAGACCCAACATAGCAATCAATCAATCAATCAATCAATCTTAAAAAAAAAAAAAAAAAAAAAAAAAGAAATTACAGAGTTGAGTCAAGGCTCTCAAAAACTCTGACAGGGTTATAAAAAAAAAGAAAAAAAAAAAATTAAAATTTAGCCTTGCTGTCTTACGGCCAATCTCACTCCTTTCCTGATATAAGAATAGTACCTAAATTTCTACCACATGCTGGACTCATATTCTTTGACTTAATCTCACCTGACCCATGACGCAATGTCTTTATATTTCTACGATTACAATGTAATTTGTAAAGCCTTCAAAGTTACTATCTTGGGAACGTTTTTTACTAAAGCAAAATCAAAGATGTTGGACTTCCCTGGTGGTCCGGTGGTTAAGAATCCACCTGCCAATGCAGGGGACACGGGTTTGAGCCCTGGTCCGGGAAGATCCCACATGCCGCGGAGCAACTAGCCCGTGTGCCACAACTACTGAAGCCCACGCGCCTAGAGCCTGTGCTCGGCAACAAGAGAAGCCACCGCAATGAGAAGCCCGCGCACCGCACGAAGAGTAGCACCCGCTCACCGCAACTAGACAAAGCCAGCACACAGCAATGAAGACCCAACACAGCCAAAAATAAATAAATAAATAATAAAAATAAATTATTAAAAAAAAAAATCAAAGATGTTTAAAGAAGAGAAAAAGAGAGAAGGTTGGACTAAATCATTCTCACCCAAAGGGTTAATTTCTTAAGTTGTCGTTCAGTAGCATCATCTATCAGAACAAAGTAGAATGATTAAATTTCCTTTTTAAGAGAGCCATTTGGGAAAATAAAGAGATCTTTTTCAGAGAACAATTTGTACAAGAGAGAAAAATATCCCTACTTATTAAGATTTGGGAATATGAGAGGGTAGCTCCTCTTGAATAAAAAGATTAGCAGAATATGTATTTCAATAATGATTTCTAAGGTTAAAAATGGATAGATATGTACTAAAAGAAATGGTCAATGAAAAGCACTACTAGTGCAAGATTTGAGCTATTTCAACACCTTTGGGAAAAAATAAGGTTAGTTTCTAAATCTTAGCTTAAGAAGAATGGTTGTTCCCACAGATAAAAATCCATTATCATATAATTGAATTCATTAACATTGTCATTAATACTGAAAGACATTTTAGAGATCCAATTCAAATTTCCTCATTTTACAAATGAGGAAACCACTTCTAAGAAATAAACTCCATGGCTGGACCAAATTAGTTGCTAATGGCAGCTTACTGTTAGATTATACAATAGTTATGTGCCTTATTTGTCAACTGAACTATAAACCCAGTAGAGGCTTACACATCAGTAGGTATTTTCTACATCTTCCTATTACATGTAATGTCTAACCCAATAATTTGAACTTAACACAGCTAAACTTGCTATCCCATATGATAATTATGAAATAAAAGAATTTGTTTCCACAAGTCACATTTCTCTGAAGCCATAAACAACTTTAATTTTACTCCTTATTTATGTCAATATATGGCATACCAGTTGTTTAATAATACAATCATGACTTACAGCTTTAAATCACAGAATCATGTCAGTCGTCTTAAGTTTTTAAGAACTCACTAACCACAACTGTAGTTCAGCTCTCGAGGCTTTAAAACCCAAAATATTACCTAATCTTCAATGTACTGTAAAACAAAAAGACACATGCACAATACCTAAACTACAAATTTTATTCTAAAGTCAAAAACAAAGCAGTTGAACAAAAAGTCACCTGCATGTGTTACTAATAAATTCATAAAGCTCTACCTCCTGTTAAAACCATTCAAGGTGGCTAATAATTTTACCCCTAAGCCTCATCATATTACTTTTTTCACAATTCAGGGTTAAAGCCCTAAATTAGCTCCTGCAACCTACCTTTTGACAAACTCAACTTCCTCAAGCACTGAGCTTAGTAAAGTACATCTTACACCTAGGAACAAAGTACTGGTACAAGCATACCTAGTCGTTGGTTTCCTAAGAGCATAACGATTTCCAGTGAAGCCATTTAAGTAGGGGGAAATCTAGAGTCGGTTTAATGAATTTATAAGTGAAGGCTACGGACGTTCCACAACAAAGTTGAACTTTAAATAATTTACAAAACAAGTACAAATCAACTGGCTGCTTCTGAAAAAATGCAGATTGAGTCAGTAGGTCATGGGTGGGGCCTGAGATTCTGCATTTCTATCCAGCTCCCTGGTGATGGTGAAGCTTTTGGCCCATGGACCATCCCTGGAGTAGCAAGGATGTAGCAGGGAGCTCTGGGAAAAGATCGCCCACCTGGCCAACCAGATCAACAGAATAACTGTACTGTCAGAGCTAGTTACCCTCACATCCAACTTTATAATATGTTCTCTAACTGGAAACGGACGTCCCTTACTTTTGAAGCCTTAATTTATGCTTTTGCACTTTCCTCTCAGATAGCTAATACTCCCTCTATGGAAAATAACTGAAAAATTTTTATAGTCGTGGAAAATGTTGCTTCTAAATCCTACTTGAGTTTATTCCTTCCATGTGGAGGGAGTTCAGTGAGTGTAACATTCCTGCCCTTTTTCTGTCCTTTTACTCACTTCATCCAGAAGCAAGAAAGTGACTTAACTGGATTCTGTAAATTCAGGAAGAACTAGCTGGGCAAGAACTAGGATGAGGTGAGGGCACCATCTGCCGTGGACACTAAATATAAGACAGTCTCAGTAACCGTCCCCCCGGAGCCTGAGGCAAGGGAAAAGTCAGTAACACTGACACTGTCTTTCCTTTAAATTTTTGAGATTTTATTCATCGTGGATTTTTTAACATGAATTCTGATTTTTAAAAATAGTGATCGAGATAAACAACATTTAAAGCACTAAGGTTTTGCTGGCCTCACTCTCTTCACCCTAGCCCCAGCCCCGCTGCCCACAGAGAACACAAGCTCTCTTCTGTTCCCCACCCCTACCAGGAACAGGCCCCGCCCCTACAGTGGAAAGGGGGCAGTGAGGGTGGGAGGCCTGCCCTGTCATCTGCGCCTAGTGACCCGGGGGAAGTGTCTCTCAAACGCAGTTCTGTCTCTCAAACTCACTTTCATCTGTAACTAATCTATAATCACAGATGAAATTCTATAATTATAGTCTGTAATTATAATTCGTCTATAATCATCTATCCACCTTACTGTGTTTCTTATTCCTCAAATGGTTCATAACCAGAGAGAGGAGGAAGGCAAGGATAATATCCAAGAATCAACAGCCAACCCTGACCACGTGTTGGACACACTCTGGAACAAAGTCCAGGAGGCCGGGCCCCTGAGAGCCAGACATTTACCTTCAGTTGCTGAATGGCGGGGGGGGGGGGGGGGGGGCACCACAGAATCCCCCAGGAAGGGCTACCGTTGCTGCGGCAACCCAAGGAAGCTCACGGGGCTTTGGGCTGCGGCTCTGTGCCAACCCCTGCAGGAGGCCGTGCGTACTGTAACCCCCAGCTCAGCCGCTCTGAAGAGCAGTCGCGGAAACAAGGTATTATCTATTGGGCCCTCTCAAAACCGCAAATGTGTTACACTAGGCAACAAACCATGAGAAACAAACGAGGGGTACAGTGTGCAGGAACAAAACACACGTGGGGTAACTGTGGCTTCTACCGCGGCCAAGGTGGACGTGCTTAGGTTCAAGGCATCGGCCAGAGGTTCTAGCGCACTGGCGGCTCGCCGCCTGTATCCCGGGATCCAGCTCCCTTTTTCAGCTGGGACGTTGGTTTTAAAATAACACAGACGGGGCGAGAGGCTTTAAGCCTGAGACCATACATTCTCTTGACCTGAGTGAGAAACTCCAGCTCACAGCAGCGCTGTCCTTGGGTGGGTGACTGTCTCCACGGAAGGGCGCTGCCCAGGTCCGCAACCTGAGGAAAACAAGGCCCGGGACGCACATCTGACACAAAGCCGCCTGAGCCCCGGCACCAGGGCAGGCTGTTAGCAGGCCGCCCCCCTGTGCAAGGCACACAGCTGCACCTTGAACCACCCCTGGCAGGCGTGTGTGGAAAGCAGAGGCTTCGGAGGGCACAGCCCGGCAGCTTGGGTGAGGCTCAACCACAACCGCAGGGAAGAGAGTCGCGACAGGCCCTGTCAGACACCGGTGGTCTACGGAATACATTCACGGCGTTAGAATGGCAAAGCAGAAGGTTCCTGTGCGTTCCTGTGTTCCTAGAATGTTTCCAGCTTTCAACTATTAACAACAGATCTGGTCGGTAATGCTAGACAAATTATCCCGAATGCCACTCTGTATTCAAAGACCAGGGGGGGAAGTGGATGGGGTTAGCTGGAATCCACGTGGCTCTTCCACAGTCTCAAGTCACACACCCCCCCCAAACAAAGTGCTTCCAATGAGCACTAGATTGGATAATTAAATACTAGGGGTAAGTCTTCCCTAAGACTCAGGCTTCTTAGATTTAAGTAAATCCAGAGAAAGAGACAGTAGAAATAGCTCTATGGCACAAACGTGAGAATGACTGCTTAGAAGAGAGGGAAAGGTGTGTCCTAGACGGGGCTCTCCTGGTGCAGCACGATGACCTTCGGAAACACCAAAAACTGTTTTAGAAACAATTGCTCAGATACAACACGCCCTGCATGACTATTTCAGGGTTAGGGGATTGGGCTGTTTTCAAAATGCGGTAGTTTGGGAAGAGCGGGGGGGAAAAAAGGGAACAAGATAGTTCTGTGCCCGCCGGTGTGTTCTTCACACACGGGCTGCTGAACTAGCACAATTTTGCAGTAATGGCACCTCTTCCCGTGAAGCGGCCCAGACTGTGGCCGCCGAGAGAACATGAACTCCGCCTAGGTTTCAAGATCACTCTAGCCTGACAGGACCAGACTAAGATACCAGTAAGGATGCTTATTGAAATTTAACTCTGGCCTTTTAACTCGAAGTCTGCAGAAAGTCAGCTCCAGAAGGGCAGGATTTTTTTCCCCCCTCTGGTCTGGTTTATTTCCCAAAATATCCCCAACACTTGGAAGAGTACACAGAGTGGTTTTTTTAATAAACAGTTGTTGAATTAATGAATGTATGAAAGGGCCAAGAGAATTTGATTTTGGACTGTAACTTCTTTAACATATTTGGGTTTTAACTTGCAAGGTTAGGCAGTCCTACAATTCTCCCCTGGGAACATGACAGTGGTAGAGGTTTATATTCATATTTAGGCACCACTATGTTACTGGCAACTTAATTTTGCCATTGGATCTCACTGTACTTTGTGGGACAACATGGCTGTATATCATCTGAGATCACAATGAGGAAAGTAAAATTAAGCCCTGGGCACAGAGTGGCCAGAGTTAATATAATTAACGTACCCGTCAGAGCCTTCAAACTGTCACCTGCCCAGAGGTGCTAGAAAAATACCCAAAGGGGGCTTCCCCGGTGGCGCAGTGGTGAAGAATCAGCCTGCTAATGCACGGGACACGGGTTCGAGCCCTGGTCCGGGAAGATCCCACATGCTGCAGAGCAACTAAGCTCGTGCGCCACAACTACTGAGCCTGCGTGCCACAACTACTGAAGCCCGCATGCCTAGAGCCTGTGCTCCGCAACAAGAAGAGCCACCGCAATGAGAAGCCCGCGCACCACAATGAAGAGTAGCCCCCACTCGCCGCAACTAGAGAAAGCCCGTGCGCAGCAATGAAGACCCAACGCAGCCAAAAATAAATAAATAAAAATAAATAAATCTATTTAAAAAAGAAAAGTACCCAAAGGGACAGTGCTTTCACCGGGGAGCAGTCCCCTGAAGGTATGAGCGAGGCACTGGTTAACCACGGGCTAACTTCTAAGTTCAATGTGTTACGAGAACCAGAAGCAGGGATGCCAGGGGTGAAGCTGTTCGCCGTCCCCGATGTCTCCTTTCATGTGGGAGCTCAATTAGCCTATCCTTCTTGGCTTCAATCTGACCCTTTACTTTCATCCTGCCCCGAGGAAGTACAGTACTGTATCTGTCTCGGGAAATGGGGAAGAGCAGACAGGGCAGGCTTGGCTGACCTCTGCCCACTGTCTTCTGAGAGTGAGTCGGCCTGTGGGGAGCACACTTCAGGAGCAGCCCGGCCATGACCAGGAGAACCGAATTCTGGGGCGGGCTGTGAGGAGCCCCCTTTGTCTCCCACGCTGGAACTCAGCCTCCCAGTAGCCTTTAGCAGGGATGATGTGATAGCTCAAAGGCCAGTTATCTTACTCTGTCATACTTCTCCATTGGTCCAAAACCCAGATCAAGAACAGGGGTGTTACTTATTGGACACTTCAGTAAATATTACATAGTTTTATTTTTCTTTAATTCCTAGCTTAAATCTGACTTCTGAAAGTCCACTTTTTAGAACTGTGGTAAAATATGCATAAGATTTATCATTCTTAATTGTACAGTTATCTGGCATTAAGTAGACTCACAGGACTGTGCGACCATCACCACCATCCCGCTCCAGCATTTTTTCATCTTTCCCACCCGAAATTCTGTATCCATTAAACACTAACTCCCCATTCTCCTCTCCCACCCCTGGCAACCACGATTCTACTCTCTGTCACTATGAATTTGGCTACTCTAGGGACCTCATATAAGAAGAATCATACAGTATTTGTCTGTTTGTGTCCGGCTTATTTCACTTAGCACAATGTCTTCAAGAGTCATCCCTGTTACAGCATGTGTCAAAATTCCCTTCCTTTTTAAGGCTGAATAATATTCCGTTGTACTTATAGGCCACATTTTATTTATCCAGGCATCCACTGATGGGACACTTGGGTTGCTTCCACCCTTTGGCTACTGTGGACAATGTTGCTATGAACATGGTGTACAGATATCTCTTCTTTGAGACCCTGCTTGCAGTTCTATTGGGTACCTACGAAGTGGAATTGCTGCATCATATGGTAACCCTATGTTTCATTGTTTTGAGGAATTATAAAATCGTTTTCCACAACATCTGTACCATTTCGCATTCTCATCAGCAATGCACAGACTTCTGATTTATATCTTCAATGCTTGTTACTTGTATTCATTTTTTTTTTTAATATACAATAGCCATCCTATTGGGTGTGAAGTGATATCGTGGCTTTGAATTGCACTGCATTTGCCTAATGACTCGTAATTTTGAGCACCTTTTCACGTGCATATTGGTCATTTGTATATCTTCTTTAGAGAAATGTCTATTCAAGTCCTTTGTCCATTTTTTAATTGGTATTTTTGATATTGCTGTTGTTGAGTTAGTCCACTTTTTAAAATCACATGATTTAGGAGAATATTTTCTACTTCTCTGGGAAGCATGACTGACTTAGTATGCTGGAGCGGGTCCATTTTTAAACTCCTGTTACAGGATGAACTGTGTGTCTCAAAAAGATATGTTGAAGTCCTCATGCCCAGTACTTATGAATGGGCTTTATTCGGAAATAGGGTCTTCACAAATGTAATCAAGTTAAGGTTAAAGTCATTAGGGTGGGCCTTAATTCAACATGACTAGTGTCCTTATAACAGAAGGAACACGCAGAGAAAGAGAGAAACGCCATGTAAAGACACAGGGAGACCCAGGGAGACCCAGGGAGAAGACAGCCATGTGAGTGGCCGTGTGAAAATAAAGGCAGAGACTGCAGTCATGCTGAATGGACAAGCAGGGCTACCCAGAGCTAGGAAGAGGCAAGGAAGCGTCCTCCCGCAAAAGCTTCAGAGCAAGCACAGCCCTGCTGACACCTTGAATTCGGATTTCTAGCGTTCAGAACCATGAGAATAAATGTCTGTTGTTTTAAGCCAACCAGTTTGTGTCGCTTTGTTACAGACTAGTACGACTCCCTTCTAGAAAATCAGTGCGTCATTCAAGTCCTTTTACAGATTGGTTGTTTGGAATTCAGAACATAGTTTCCATTATTAAGAAAACACACATACACATAAACAATGATTAGGTTCCCAGGCAGCCTATCGATGACACTGTTACCCATACTGGAGCATGAGTATTGCCCAATAGTTCTGCTGTTTCCCCCAGAATTATGGGAAATGCAGCCAGCAGTGCACATGGGGCCCTAAATACGAGCAACACATCTCCTTTGCCACAGCCACAGGATATAGGTATAGAGAAGAACGATACCTTCTCTCTTCTCTTTAATGGGCAGTGGAGACTCTAAGGACTCTTCACCCATCCAAAGGAAGTGAATTCGTGCTCTCTGTTGCCCAGATGGTGTCAGGGCCTCTATCCTTGCTGTCCTCCCCCACAGCTGCACCCCAGGTGCACAGGCAGTGACAAGAAAGATGAGATTCCCTCCAGATGTTTCTCTCCCTACTTGTAAAGGCAGCAAAAGTTTAAACAGTCCTTCATTTCAAGGATGAGTAGCAGTGAAGAAAAAAAAATTATTTGAGGTAAAGATCTTGGTTTTAATCCAAAAGTATCTTTACCTTGAGGTGAAGCCTACCCAGGTAGCAACTAACAGTTCAAAGGCTTAGCACTATTAGAAACAATGGAAAGAGGAAATTCCCTGGCGGTCCAGTGGTTAGGACTCTGCACTTCCACCTCAGGGGGTGCGGGTTCAACCCCCGGTCGGGGACTAAGATCCCGTAAGCAGTGCAGGATGGCCAAAAAAAGTGGAAAGAGATTTACCTCTTTATTATAAATATGATGGTAGCTCGAAAACTTCAACACTACAGGGGTAAAGACCATGCAGCATAAGGACCTGCTCTATACCCCTCAGGACGGGGTCAGTTTTGCTACAAAAATAAACAACCCAGAATGTCAGTCAATGGTTTAACACAAATGTCCAGGGTGTTGGAAGGGAGCTCTGCTCACATCCACCGTCAGCCAGGAATCCAGGTTGACTGAGGCTTCATCTCAGGAAAAACTTCCACAACCACCGGACACTGGGAAAGGACCACAGCAAAGTGGCCTCTCACTCTTAAAGCTCCTGCCTTCCCTTCCGCTCACATTTCACCAAAGCAGACCACAGGACAACCCTCAACCTCAGGAAAGCTGGGAAGCACAACCTCACCATTTGCCCAGGAGTGGGAGAAATGGAAACACTTGTGCAAAGCATTAAGGTAGGACCTTCACTAAAATCAGCCATGAGTTCCTCTACCCAAATTATTCCATTTCAGCCAAGATCAGTGATTCACAGCTCTTAGGGAAGACAAAGGAAGAAAAGATGAGAAATAAGCGAGGGCCTCTGTCTGTCACCAATATCCGATGGTTCTCAAAACATAAAGTGGTTTTAATAACCAGCAACTGGCAGAGATGGACTGGTCACGAAACCCATTTCCTTTTTCTTTCTGGCACACAGTCAGACGGTATTTCCCTACCTCTCTTGCAGGGAAATGCCATGTATTCTAGTCAACAGAATGTGAGCAGACACTACATGGACCACTTCTAAGCCTGGATGGTAAAACTCCTGTGTGATCCTTCACGTTCTCTTCTATCCATGGCTTGTGCAGATGAGCAAAGGAAGCCACATGCTGAAAAGTGTTAAAGATGGTGGGACCACAAGATGGAAGAAGCCTGCATCCCTGAATCACTGCTGGGAGGATTACTGCCCACCCAATCAAATACCCATCCTGGACTTCGAGTGAGCAAGAATTAAATTAGAATTATATTTGAACCTGACTGTTTTTAAGGTTTTATTTGGGAGAGGGGGGTGGGTAGCAAATTACGTTCTTAAATAATACCGTAACTACTTGGAAAGAGGGGAGTAATCATGAAGAACTGTATCATTTTAGTCATCTTTTGTCAAAACAAAAAATGTTATAATCAGCACTTGCTGAATATGAAAAAAACATATGATCGACAAATTGCTGGGGACACAAATAGGGTAGCTGATTCCATTTGCCCTGTCTTCTCACCCACTGATAATGTTCAGACATCCAAGCTAATAGCATCTAACAATGGCCAGGAAAAAAGGTAATTTCTGTGTACTTGCATTTGATGGAAGAAAATTATACCCATCAAAAAATAGTTTACAATAATGCACGTCCCTGTTCTGTTTTCTTTCTTAAATCCTACTGCGTTTGCTTCTTCCAAGAAGTCTTCAGACGTTAATCTAGTACAAGGGTTGGCAAACTATTTTTGTCAAGGGCCAGTGTGTTGGCCATTACAGTCCATACACTCTCTGGTGCATTTATTCAACTCAGTTGCTGTAGAACAAAAGCAGCCACAGACAATATATAAGTGAATAAGCGTGGCCACACCCCAATAAAAAAACTCACAAAAACAGGGAGAGGTCAGATTTGGCCTTCAGGCTGCATTGTGCTGACCCTGAACTAGTCCATTCTCAAATGCTCAGCACTAGCTGTCATTTGCCGTCTACCGTCATTTTAAAAATCTATTTCTTTTGATTTCATTTTTATTTCTTGACTCAGCAAGGTTACCTATTACAAGGACAGTATAGTCTCAACTCTCTGGGTACAATCAGTTAATATTTATCTTGATAAAAAACATTCACAAAATCAGGCACCACAGGGCTCCTAAATTACCTAATGACAAACATAAGAAAATATCACCAAAAAGTGCCTCCTGGTTTTCACAAATCTTATCAATTTTCATATAAATTATCACATGATAAAGTTATCCTATAGTATAAATTAAGAGATCTTCATGCTAGCATTAGTTTACCTTTGTGAAAAAAATTTAAAATCTAATTAATTGTGACTTTAGAGACATTTTAAGACTAGTTGAGGGACTTCCCTGGTGGCGCAGTGGTTAAGAGTCTGCCTGCCAATGCAGGCGACAGGGGTTTGAGCCCTGGTCCGGGAAGATCCCACATGCTGTGGAGCAACTGAGCCTGTGAGCCACAACTACTGAGCCTGCGCTCTAGAGCCCGCGAGCCACAACTACAGAGCCTGAGCGCCACAACTACTGAAGCCCACATGCCTAGAGCCCATGCCCTGCAACAAGAGAAGCCACCACAATGAGAAGCCTGTGCACCGCAACGAAGAGTAGCCCCCGCTCGCAGCAACTAGAGAAAGTCCGCGTGCAGCAATGAAGACCCGACGCAGCCAAAAAATACATAAACAAATAAATTAATTAAAAAAAAAAAAAGACTAGTTGATATTGGGTGCCCATTTAGTGAATTTTTGTCAACAAGTTCAACTTTGACATAGCTGTCAAGACAATAAATCTGAAAGCACATTCTATTAGCCAAAACAAATCCTATCAGTGTCAATGCAATTTTAAGGACAAGATCAGAAATCTGGTAATTCAATGTCCACAGAGTACCACCACCATCCTTGATTAGACTCTGAAGAAATGGGAAAGTGCATCAATCCTGCCCATCCCAAAGGCCACGTACTAGTCCCATCCCTCCACTGGGTCTCTTCCTGCTGCTCCAGCCTTTCCTGGGCTCCTGTGTCTATAACTACTAGTTACAGTAGGTGCTTACCCGCTATTCAGCCTGCCCTTCTTCCCTGCCAGCAGAACCCTCAGCTTGTACTGACGTCCACCTTGCCCCATATAACTTAGGAAAAGATGCCATCCCAGCTCAGGGGCAAATTCTGACAGGTCTAAGCCAGTCATAGAGGCCCTGATTTTCCATGAAATCTAAGAACATCCATAGGTGACCTGGGTCCTTAGGATTTATTGTGTTTGCATGGTAACTAGACTTACCGTGGTGATCATTTTGAAATGTACAGGAAAACTGAATCACTATGTTGTGTAACAGGAACTAACACAGTCATAGAAGAAAATGAGAACAACAACAAAAATTCACTATTATGTGACACTTTAATCACAAACCTCAATATCTGAAGGCAGAACTGACTTACTAGAGCACAGAGAAGTGAAACAAGGTTTCAGAGAACATACCGCAGGGTGGAGGGCAGGACAGGCTGCAGAAGCCCAGAGTGACCCAGGAATTAGACACACAAACAACAGAAGGGAGCGGGGGGCGGCGGGGGGGGCTCGTAATTCACTATAAGGATCCACTAAACACCTTCCCCCAGGTACCTACCTGAACCCTATACATTTAGACAACTATCCCGACTCTGGAAACAGCCATATAATCTTAGAAGAAACTGGTGACACACTCCAAATTTAGAGCTAGCAGACCCAGAAGAAGCTGCGGGTGAGGCATGCGGGTGCAAACAGTGAAATTCTTCCAGTTGAGTGGTGGGACTGCCAGCCCACTTCCTGGGCTCAGCTCCATAAGAAGCTTATAATCACCAGGCTTAGAGGCCCCATGCAAACGATGATAGGATCTTTCTTTGTAGAAACAAAGTCCAGAGACAAGACCTACAGAAACTGACACTAGAGGTCTCACATTATCATGCCGCCCACTGGGGGTAAACCCTACCCCCAACACAGAGTTTCCTTAGATTTTTAGATGCTCAACCTTAAAAAGGAAGCCAAGCATCAACCCAATATTTGAGGACATTCTCTGATATAAAAGAAAAACAAATAAGAAAAAAAAAAATTCTCAGAGGAAATTGAGGCAATGAGGGCAAGAGAAGAAAAGTTAGAAAATCAGTAATTAATAGCCTGAAATATATATCATATTCATGCAAAAAATGTGATATTTAAAAAAATATAAGCAGGATATAAGAATGCTCAGAAATTAATGTGAAAGCCATAATTAAAATTTTTAGAAGAAAAAGTTTAAGAAACTAGCTCAGAAATTTAAGCAAAAGACACGCACAAAAGTGAAAAAGGATTTTTTTTTAAAAAAATTAAGGATTCATCCAGGCGATTCAGTATTCAACTCATAGTGTTATCAGAAAGGGAAAAGAAAAAATTTTGTAATAAAATATAATCAAAGAAATAATACAAGTTCTTCCTACAGCTGACAGACTAAAGCCTCGAGACTGAAGAGGTGCGTTGTTTGTTCTACACAGTAAATGAACAAGATTTGACCACTGTTATGTCAATGACAGTTTAGAAAAGCTAGATTATAGTGACGAATAGCAGCCAATATACAACTGTTACACACAAAGAGCTGTTCTAAGCGATTTACATGACTTCTTGTACAATCCACAAACAAGCATTCAGAGGCATAAAGTACGATTATCCTCATTTCACACATGAAGAAACTGAGGCACAGAGAGTTAAAAAACTTGCTGTGGTCATGTAGTTAGAAGGTAGCAACGCTAAGCAGTCTGGTGTCGTGCCCACCTTTTCACTCCTACGCGAAGAAAAGGACTTACAAAAGACCAGGTATCAGAATGACAGACTTTACTATATTAAAACTGAGAGCTAGAAGACAAGTGAAGCGATATCTTCAAATTTCTGAGAGAAATTTTCAAACTGGAATTCCAATCCTGCCAAACCACGAATCAAACATGAGTGTGGATAAAGGGGTTCTTAGGCACAGAAAGCATCACACTTACCTCTCCTACATGCTTTCTTGGGAATCTATGAACACTGCCAATGTGAGGAAAGAAACCAAGGAGGATTATTATCTAGGAAACAGAGAATCCAATAGGAGAAAAGAGAAAGGAATCCCCAGAAATGCCTGGGTGACAGCTGTGTCCTACACCTGGATGGCAGCAGGAAGTCAGAGGTCCAACAAGGATGTCTCCAGGAAAACACACAGAGCTAATCAATACTGGGAAGTTTTAACCAATTGAAAAACTGAACTGAGAGAAATCTGAGAGTGCTTTTGAAGGATGTGAGCTGTTTCTGCCAGATATTAAAAAAAAAAAAAAGTAAACAGAAAAAAATAGTTGTACAAGAAAGAAACATCATCATAACACACCACTTGGATCACAGAGATATTATTCATAGTCATATTTTGATTTAAAAGATGGAAGTAAATAAAAGGAAGAGGGAAGAAACATGATTGCCTCTGAGAAAAGAGTGGGCTGTTCTTTCATATAATCCTTTTAGCACTACTTATCTTCTTAAACTCTGAACATATGATAAAAATTAAGGAATTATGTAAAAGGATTACTTTGAACCTTTTCTATTTATCTTGTTTTCTCCTTCCATTAAGAAGCCTCTTATCAAATGAGGCTGTTGTCTTAGTTCCTTTTAAAACCCTCAACAGCTTAGCTCTTCTGAGGCTGAGCCCTGGGAGAAGCCAGTAAGACTACAGACAGGCTTCACGAAGAAACACAAACTTGAGCTGCAAGGGGCCTTTTCCTGAACCTAAAACTAGTGACTTATTCAGCTGCTGCTCTATCCTGGTAGTGACCCTGCCCACTTTAAACCAGTATTCATGCTTCAACATTTTCCTGCTGACACTAGCCACTGTGAAGGATACCTATGGACCAAGGTCAAATGTCAAATTCTGCTCTAATTACATGTCAAAGCTAAGAGGCTGTCTTGTAAAACACATGCTTGTATCAGAAACATTAAAATGTGAAAACGTGTGTCTTACAAATGATGAAATACCATAATTTATTAAAGCAAAGCTCAACACTTCAAAGTCACTGACTCTCAGGGTTAGAAGAGACCTCAAAAGTGATCTATGGAATCTCAACACTAATCTGGCATTTAAATCGTCGCAGACTGTAATCAACCAAATCCCTGCCCCTCCAGAGAAAGTACAATGGTTCTTGGCAGTTCCTACCTCCCCCCGTCTAAACACTCCCTGTCCAAAGCCATAAAGTATATGATAGTATTTGGAATTCAAAACTCTAGCCACAGGAGACAGAAAACCTCAGATAAGTGGCAAAAGACAAGTTTATTTCTGTCTCGGGCAGAAGTCTGGGTTGTTCAGGATTAAGGGATCCAGCTCTCAGGGACCTGGGCTCCACCTTTCTCGTTCCTTTGCTGTGCACGACCTCAAACTATGGCCCAAAATGGCATTATCTGTGTTTCCTAGAACAGGGTAGAAGGGTCAAGAGGCAACAAAGAGGGAAGCGACCTCCATATAACATAACGCACCACACTGATGCCTGATCACACAGCCACACCTGCCTACAAGGCAGGCTGGGACATGGACACCAATACAGGCTACCCACACCTGACTAAAAATCCTATAAACAGAGAAGAGGGGAGAAGTAGAGAGTTAGGGACAAAGAGCCGTCTCTGCCGCACTTAACCACAGACCCAATGCTCCACTACACAGAGTACTGCTTTCACTAACAAGAGAACAGGTCTGTACTTAGACCTCCATGTGTTCTAGAAGCCAGGAGGCCTTAAACTCAGGTCCTTTCTGAAAGTACCTTGCTAGGCTCAGGGGAGAAGATCTTGGAGAGAGATGGTCCCTTCACCGTTATGACATAGATGTGATAGTTCTGACAACTATGGCGGTGGGCTCGGAGACCTTAAGGAAAGTTTGTGGATCACTTTGAAGTATTCTGATATAACTGAAAATTTTAGTTTCTTTTCATAAAGATGGTCTATCAAGCTAACTTTCGGTCTGGTTTTGCTTTTCAATGAATCAAACCCCTTGCATGGTCCACTTCTTAATTGTGATTCATGGCAGTTGTGCTTTTGGATCTTGGACTAAAATCTGTATTCAATCAAAAGTTGTAGACTACTAAAATCACAAAATGAATACAATTAGGGTTACTATTTGAAATATGCATTTCCTGTCTACCATGTGCTGGCACAGTTAGATTCCAGGGCTGCTATAGACTGGATTAGGGGAACCTGTGTAGGATATGAGACGTAACAATGAGATAAGTGCCTTCCTAGAGAAAAGATCAATGTACAACAGAAGTAATGAACAGACCACAGTGGAGAGATTCGTTTGCCTAGCAAAGTCAGGAGAAAATATCAAGTAGAAATGGAAAGACAGGCAATGCAGCCAGAAGGAATCCCACTGGCTCTAAAGTGTGAAGGGTTTGGAATGACTAGAAAGAGTAAGAAGCTCAAAGTGGCCACGGACGGGGTAAAGGGCAGCCCCCGGGGACGCTCAGAGTTTGGACTCTATTCTGGGAACAGTGCAAGTCTGCCAAAGCTGTTAAGAGAATACTAACATACTGGTTTGGCTGGAGTGTGGAAGATGCCCCAGCGAGGAAAGACAGACAGCAGGAAATTATCAGGATGGATCTGAACTAACACAGCGGTGTCAAGATGGAAAGGAGATGAAAAGCCAGATGAGGCTTTAAAAAGTACATCTCTCTGTTTTCTGCACCGAGCAACAGAGAGCTTGGCACACAATAAGTGCCCAACATGTGACTCTAGAAATAAACGTTATTTTAAAAGGCTACTTCATTTATATTCATATTTTAAGATGGAAGCTACAGCAAATAGTATAGAAAAGCTGCACAAATAATCACGTACTGTGTAGCTATGAAAAAAGATCTAAGCTTCTAGTATAAATTATAAGAGTTTTATAATATTCTTTCTCTTTTTTCTTTAAATAAACTAATATATGAGTTTAGGATGCTTATTCTGGGTGCAATAAGTGTTAAAAGGCTTTTTAACCATTCCAAGCAACAAATAAAGGAGAGATTCAAAGAATGAATAAAAGATCTAAGTTAAAATGAATAATATTAAGCATAGAGCCATACTGTTTAATCACCCAAGGAAAAGTAATTCACTTCTTTCTTTAAAAACACCCCAACTTTAGAGTTTTTAAGTGAAAATACTACTCAACAATAAATGCTATCAGAGAAACTTTGTTTATGCCATGATAAAACAATTAAAAAGATCTCAACAAAAATATATCACCTCTATTCCCCACTCATGCCCAAAACCACATGAAGTTTGCATTTAAAATACTTTTAAGACCCTGTATTTCACTGATTAGGATATGTTTATAGGAATAATCTAGTATTCCCAAGTGTCCTAAAAGAAGACCCCTCAAATAACCCGTTAAAGACTATCAGCAGGTGACAGCAGTGGTGGACAGATGACATCCCAAAGTACACAAAACTGACGTAAAACACACCAGAAACATAAAAGAAGCATCGTAAGGAAAAAAACCATTTTTACACTAATAAATAAAGACTAAACAATTAACTGATATTCTGTTTGAGCCTCGTGGTTAAATAATTTTAAACCTATGGTCGCATTTTAATGAGAATTGACATTTGAAAACTGACTTATTCTATACTTATTATTATAACAGTACAGTCAGCCCTCCATATCTGTGGGTTCTAAATCCATGGAGTCAATCAACAGCAGATAAAAAATATTGGAAAAAATTCCAGAAAGTTCCAAAAAAGCAAAACTTGAATGTGCTGCACACCAGCAACTTTTTACATAGAATTAATATTCTATTTACAACTGTTTACAAAGCATTTACATTGTATTAGGTATTATACATAATCTAGAGATGATCTGAAGTATATGGGAGCATGTGCATAGGTTATATGCAAACACTACACCATTTTATATAAGGGACTTGAGCATCCATGGATTTTGATATCTGCAGGGTCCCGAAACCAATCCCTCATAGATATGGAGGGACCATGGCATAGTTAGTCTTCTTTAGAAAAAAATCACACTTGCAATTAAAAGCCTTTCGGGGGGCAGAGAGAGTGAAGCCCTGGCTGATTAGAATAAGGACACCACCACTGAGGAAGAAGATGCTAGAAGATGTGACACAAAAGCCCATTAACAACCTCCTGAGCTTCAAGAATTCAGATCCCTGGACTTTATTCCAAAAATATACATTTATCCCAAGACCTTCTGGCTTAAGAATTTCCTAAAACCTCAAAACCAGCATGTGGAAGACCCCACACGCTCACAAACTCTTAAAACCTCATTCCTGAAAGCTTAGTCAGTAATTCCACTAAGTAAAATGTTTTAATGTTTTCCTTTTACAAATAACTATGTTTCAGGACATCCTATATTCTTTAAACATATCATAAAACAGCATAAATAGGGGAGATTAACCAAGATGGCGGAGTAGAAGGACGTGCTGTCACTCCCTCTTGCGAGAGCACCAGAATCACAACTGACTGCTGGACCATCATTGACAGGAAGACCCTGGACTTCACCAAGGAGGATACCCCACGTCCAAGGACAGAGGAGAAGCCACAGTGAGACGGTAGGAGGGGCGCAAGCAGAGTAAAATCAAACCCCGTAACTGCTGGGTGGGTGACTCACAGACTGGCGAACACTTATACCACAGAAGTCCACCCACTGGAGTAAAGGTTCTGAGCCCCACGTCAGGCTTCCCAACCTGGGGGTCAGGCAACGGGAGGAGGAATTCCTAGAGAATCAGACTTTGAAGCCTAGTGGGAATTGGATTGCAGGACTTTGACGGGACTGGGGGAAACAGAGACCCCACTCTTGGAGGGCACACACAAAGTAATGTGTGCATCAGGACCCAGGGGAAGGAGCAGTGAGCCTGGGGGAGACTGAACCAGACCTACCTGCTGGTGTTGGGGGGTCTCCTGCAGAGGCGAGTGGTGGCTCTGTTTCACCGTGGGGATAAGGACACTGGCAGCAGAGGTTCTGGGAAGTTCTCCTTGGCGTGAGCCCTCCCAGAGTCTGCCATTAACCCCACCAAAGAGCACGGGTAGGCTCCAGTGTTGGGTTGCCTCAGGCAAAACAGCCAACAGGGAGGGAACCCAGCCCCACCCATCAACAGTCAAGTGGATTAAGGTTTTACTGAGCTCTGACCGCCACAGCAACAGGGAGGGAACCCAGCCCCACCCATCAACAGTCAAGTGGATTAAGGTTTTACTGAGCTCTGACCGCCACAGCAACAGTCAGCTCTACCCACCACCAGAGCCTCCCATCAAGCCTCTTAGATAGCCTCAACCACCAGAGGGCAGACAACAGAAGCAAGAAAAACTATAATCCTGCAGCCTGTGGACCAAAAACCACAGTTACAGAAAGATAGAGAAGATGAAAAGGCAGAGGGCTATGTACCAGATGAAGGAACAAGAAAAAACCCCAGAAAAACAACTAAATGAAGTGGAGATAGGCAACCTTCCAGAAAAAGAATTCAGAATAATGATAGTGAAGATGATCCAGGACCTTGGAATAAGAATGGAGGCAAAGATTGAGAAGATGCAAGAAATGATTAACAAAGACCTAGAAGAATTAAAGAACAAACAAACAGAGATGACCAATACAATAACTGAAATGAAAACTACACTAGAAGGAATCAATAGCAGAATAACTGAGGCAGAAGAACGGATAAGTGACCTGGAAGACAGAATGATGGAATTCACTGCTGCGGAACAGACTAAAGAAAAAAGAATGAAAAGAAATGAAGACAGCCTAAGAGACCTCTGGGATAACATTAAACGCAACAACATTCGCATTATAGGGGTCCCAGAAGGAGAAGAGAGAGAGAAAGGACCAGAGAAAATATTTGAAGAGATTATAGTCGAAAACTTCCCTAACATGGGAAAGGAAATAGCCACCCAAGTCCAGGAAGCGCAGAGAGTCCCATACAGGATAAACCCAAGGAGAAACACGCCGAGACACATAGTAATCAAAGTGGCAAAAATTAAAGACAAAGAAAAATTATTGAAAGCAGCAAGGGAAAAACGACAAATAACATACAAGGGAACTCCCATAAGGTTAACAGCTGATTTCTCAGCAGAAACTCTGCAAGCCAGAAGGGAGTGGCATGATATACTTAAAGTGATGAAAGGGAAGAACCTACAACCAAGATTACTCTACCCGGCAAGGATCTCATTTAGATTTGATGGAGAAATCAAAAGCTTTACAGACAAGCAAAAGCTAAGAGAATTCAGCACCACCAAACCAGCTCTACAACAAATGCTAAAGGAACTTCTCTAAGTGCGAAACACAAGAGAAGAAAAGGACCTACAAAAACAAACACAAAACAATTAAGAAAATGGTCATAGGAACATACATATCGATAATTACCTTAAACGTGAATGGATTAAATGCCCCAACCAAAAGACATAGACTGGCTGAATGGATACAAAAACAAGACCCATATATATGCTGTCTACAAGAGACCCACTTTAGACCTAGGGACACATACAGACTGAAAGTGATGGGATGGAAAAAGATATTCCATGCAAATGGAAATCAAAAGAAAGCTGGAGTAGCTATACTCATATCAGATAAAATAGACTTTAAATTAAAGAATGTTACAAGAGACAAGGAAGGACACTACATAATGATCCAGGGATCAATCCAAGAAGAAGATATAACAATTATAAATATATATGCACCCAACATAGGAGCACCTCAATACATAAGGCGACTGCTAACAGCTATAAAAGAGGAAATCGACAGTAACACAATAATAGTGGGGGACTTTAACACCTCACTTACACCAATGGACAGATCATCCAAAATGAAAATAAATAAGGAAACAGAAGCTTTAAATGACACAATAGACCAGATAGATTTAATTGATATATATCGGACATTCCATCCAAAAACAGCAGATTACACGTTCTTCTCAAGTGCGCACGGAACATTCTCCAAGATAGATCACATCTTGGGTCACAAATCAAGCCTCAGTAAATTTAAGAAAATTGAAATCATATCAAGCATCTTTTCTGACCACAACGCTATGAGATTAGAAATGAATTACAGGGAAAAAAACGTAAAAAGGACAAACACATGGAGGCTAAACAATACGTTACTAAATAACCAAGAGATCACTGAAGAAATCAAAGAGGAAATCAAAAAATACCTAGAGACAAATGACAATGAAAACACGACGACCCAAAACCTATGGGATGCAGCAAAAGCAGTTCTAAGAGGGAAGTTTATAGCTATACAAGCCTACCTAAAGAAACAAGAAAAAGCTCAAGTAAACAATCTAACCTTACACTTAAAGAAACTAGAGAAAGAAGAACAAACAAAACCCAAAGTTAGCAGAAGGAAAGAAATCATAAAGATCAGAGCAGAAATAAATGAAATAGAAACAAAGAAAACAATAGCAAAGATCAATAAAACTAAAAGTTGGTTCTTTGAGAAGATAAACAAAATTGATAAACCATTAGCCAGATTCATCAAGAAAAAGAGGGAGAGGACTCAAATCAATAAAATCAGAAATGAAAAAGGAGAAGTTACAACAGACACTGCAGAAATACAAAGCATCCTAAGAGACTACTACAAGCAACTTTATGCCAATAAAATGGACAACCTGGAAGAAATGGACAAATTCTTAGAAAGGTATAACCTTCCAAGACTGAACCAGGAAGAAATAGAAAATATGAACAGACCAATCACAAGTAATGAAATTGAAACTGTGATTAAAAATCTTCCAACAAACAAAAGTCCAGGACCAGATGGCTTCACAGGTGAATTCTATCAAACATTTAGAGAAGAGCTAACACCCATCCTTCTCAAACTCTTCCAAAAAATTGCAGAGGAAGGAACACTCCCAAACTCATTCTATGAGGCCACCATCACCCTGATACCAAAACCAGACAAAGACACTACAAAAAAAGAAAATTACAGACCAATATCACTGATGAATATAGATGCAAAAATCCTCAACAAAATACTAGCCAACAGAATCCAACAACACATTAAAAGGATCATACACCACGATCAAGTGGGATTTATCCCAGGGATGCAAGGATTCTTCAATATACGCAAATCAATCAATGTGATACACCATATTAACAAATTGAAGAATAAAAACCATATGATCATCTCAATAGATGCAGAAAAAGCTTTTGACAAAATTCAACACCCATTTCTGATAAAAACTCTCCAGAAAGTGGGCATAGAGGGAACCTACCTCAACATAATAAAGGCCATATATGACAAACCCACAGCAAACATCATTCTCAATGGTGAAAAACTGAAAGCATTTCCTCTAAGATCAGGAACGAGACAAGGATGTCCACTCTCACCACTATTATTCAACATAGTTTTGGAAGTCCTAGCCACGGCAATCAGAGAAGAAAAAGAAATAAAAGGAATACAAATTGGAAAAGAAGAAATAAAACTGTCACTGTTTGCGGATGACATGATACTATACATAGAGAATCCTAAAACTGCCACCAGAAAACTGCTAGAGCTAATTAATGAATATGGTAAAGTTGCAGGATACAAAATTAATGCACAGAAATCTCTTGCATTCCTATACACTAATGATGAAAAATCTGAAAGAGAAATTATGGAAACACTCCCATTTACCATTGCAACAAAAAGAATAAAATACCTAGGAATAAACCTACCTAGGGAGACAAAAGACCTGTATGCAGAAAACTATAAGACACTGATGAAAGAAATTAAAGATGATACCAACAGATGGAGCGATATACCATGTTCTTGGATTGGAAGAATCAACATTGTGAAAATGAGTATACTACCCAAAGCAATCTACAGATTCAATGCAATCCCTATCAAATTACCAATGGCATTTTTTACGGAGCTAGAACAAATCATCTTAAAATTTGTATGGAGACACAAAAGACCCCGAATAGGCAAAGCAGTCTTGAGGCAAAAAAATGGAGCTGGAGGAATCAGACTCCCTGACTTCAGACTATACTACAAAGCTACAGTAATCAAGACAATATGGTACTGGCACAAAAACAGAAACATAGATCAATGGAACAAGATAGAAAGCCCAGAGATTAACCCACGCACCTATGGTCAACTAATCTATGACAAAGGAGGCAAAGATATACAATGGAGAAAAGACAGTCTCTTCAATAAGTGGTGCTGGGAAAACTGGACAGCTACATGTAAAAGAATGAAATTAGAATACTCCCTAACACCATACACAAAAATAAACTCAAAATGGATTAGAGACCTAAATATAAGACTGGACACTATAAAACTCTTAGAGGAAAACATAGGAAGAACACTCTTTGACATAAATCACAGCAAGATCTTTTTTGATCCACCTCCTAGAGTAATGGAAATAAAAACAAAAATAAACAAGTGGGACCTAATGAAACTTCAAAGCTTTTGCACAGCAAAGGAAACCATAAACAAGACGAAAAGACAACCCTCAGAATGGGAGAAAATATTTGCAAATGAATCAACGGACAAAGGATTAATCTCCAAAATATATAAACAGCTCATTCAGCTCAATATCAAAGAAACAAACACCCCAATCCAAAAATGGGCAGAAGACCTAAATAGACATTTCTCCAAAGAAGACATACAGACGGCCACGAAGCACATGAAAAGATGCTCAACATCACTAATTATTAGAGAAATGCAAATCAAAACTACAATGAGGTATCACCTCACTCCTGTTAGAATGGGCATCATCAGAAAATCTACAAACAACAAATGCTGGAGAGGGTGTGGTGAAAAGGGAACCCTCTTGCACTGTTGGTGGGAATGTAAATTGATACAGCCACTATGGAGAACAATATGGAGGTTCCTTAAAAAACTAAAAATAGAATTACCATATGACCCAGCAATCCCACTACTGGGCATATACCCAGAGAAAACCGTAATTCAAAAAGACACATGCACCCGAATGTTCATTGCAGCACTATTTACAATAGCCAGGTCATGGAAGCAACCTAAATGCCCATCAACAGACAAATGGATAAAGAAGATGTGGTACATATATACAATGGAATATTACTCAGCCATAAAAAGGAACGAAATTGAGTCATTTGTTGAGACGTGGATGGATCTAGAGACTGTCATACAGAGTGAAGTAAGTCAGAAAGAGAAAAACAAATATCGTATATTAATGCATGTATGCGGAACCTAGAAAAATGGTACAGATGAGCCAGTTTGCAGGGCAGAAGTTGAGACACAGATGTAGAGAATGGACATATGGACACCAAGGGGGGAAAACTGCGGTGGGGTGGGGATGGTGGTGTGCTGAATTGGGCGATTGGGATTGACATGTATACACTGATGTGTATAAAACTGATGCCTAATAAGAACCTGCAGTATAAAAAAACAAACAAAACAACTAATACTAAACTTTCATTGGGTTATTTGTATGGAAACATGTTAATATAAATGTTTCAGACATTACATGAAATTTCTAAAAATCTTATATTTGTATTTGTATGGAAATATGTATGGAAATATGTTAATATAAATGTTTCAGACATTACATGAAATTTCTAAAAATCATATTTGTATTTGTATGGAAATATGTATGGAAATATGTTAATATAAATGTTTCAGACATTACATGAAATTTCTAAAAATCTTATATTTGTACTTGTATGGAAATATGTATGGAAATATGTTAATATAAATGTTTCAGACATTACATGAAATTTCTAAAAATCTTATATGTTCTGGTATAATGTTATAAGTAATAATCCTATTTATTACTTTAAAATGTATATCTCAGAAATAACTAATTTTCTTGTCAACTGCATTATTATGAACTGTCATCAAATCTTTAACCATGGTCATTTTTAAGTCTTTTGTCATTTACAGACAGTTCTGGGTGTACTCTGATGATTTTGCAAATATGTTCCTATAAAAGGGTTTCATCTTCAAGAAATACATGGAAAAGACTCTGACAAGTACAGGTTTCTGGTAACGGACTGTACTGCTGAACTGAATGAATAAGCATTTTCAGAACTCTAATGAAAAACTGATGAACTCATAAAAGTGCTAACAAAAGATCAAGATGAAAAAAAAAAAATTAATTACATGGGACTGAGTGAACTGATGAGGATGAGTATAATTTTTGTGACTTTCTGTCTGAATTTAAAAAAAAAAAAAAAAAATTCCACAAGGACTCAGAGGCAAAGAATATACAAATCAATTTTCACTGCAAAGTAAAGGAGCTGTTACAGTGGAGGATTACTGGACTGAATGTCAATACTATGACATAGTATGAGTGTGTTTCATGTTTGGTAATTGCAATCATTGTTGCTTTTGTTGTGGTCATCCATGTACAATGCTTGGTGTCAGTCGATTTATCTCTTGTAAAAATAAAATACAGTGTGTGTGTGTGTGTGAAAAAAAAAAAATAATAAAATAAATGAAGAAGGGGAAATAAAAAAAAAAAAAAAAAAAAAAAACAGCATAAATAACAAAGCTGTGCTCCCACAATTCTCCTATCTTGTCGCTAAGATAGTGTGAAAGTCAAATTGCCAGGTTAAACATGCTCAGAGCATTTTAAATCATAAATATTCCAGTAGTTCTAGCTTTCTTCCACCCCTTCCTTCCTCCCTCCCTCCCACCCTTCTTTGTTTACACACACGGGCTCAGAGCTATAACCAGAATCACAATGCAAAGTTGACTAAATAACCAAGGATCTAGGCACTTCAGATTATAATGTATATATGGAATCATTTCCTACCATACTCTATGCTATTGTAGGTGTAGAAAACCCATAAAATGACCATGTGTGACAATATAGAAAATTTACAATATATAATATTATATACATTATATTAAAAAAACTGACTAGGCAACACGTGAAATTTTTACTTAACAACTTAAAAGCAAAACACAGCACCACACTGATCTCTTTTCCTCTCTAAAAAGTAGTCAGAGTATATTCACATTTGTTCATAATAATCTTTCCATTTTCACACATTCTAGAATTTATCCTGAAGTAAGGGTATTTTAATACAATAAATCTCACAAATATAAGGAGATGAAAACGTGTATACGACTTAAAAAGCAGCTTTTTTTTAAAAGTACCACTTCTAAAACATAATTAACTCTAGCATTTTTGCTTAACTTAATGCCCCAAATCAATTATGTCAAGGTAACTTACCTACATTTCTCAGAAATCAAAATTTACAGCTATCAATATAAGCAAGTGATGTCTTATTCAAGTTACTTGTCAAAAACAAACAAACAAAAACATACTTGGTTGTGCCTTAGGGACTGTCTTCTTCATACAGCAATGCAGAAACTACAACCAGACTAAAAGAAATCCAAACACCAGACCGTACAATGAATCCTCTCAAGAGACCGTGGTTATTCAAAGACCAGCTCGGCCTTGCAGCAATAATACGGCTAAGTGTAATGACTTTATTTTTTTCCAAAGTAAAGAATTTCCCTTGGACTCTCTGCCAACAAAACATCAAGGATCTTTCTAAGTCTTACAGACGGAAAACTTGTGTGTTTCTTGGTTATACTGTACATCACTAACAGTAAGACTCAAAAACAAAACAAAAACGAAATGTTCTGTAAAGTAAGCAACTTCCTGGTCTATCCAGACCATCTCTGAAAACAGGAGTTACTTTCACTTGTCAGATTAAATCAGCGTTCACCGTTGCTGGGTGACTGCTTCTGGATTAAAGAAACCAAAATATTCCAGTGACTTGGATAAAAAAAATTTTGAAGTAAAGATGGTAAGTATCTATACCACAATAGGAAAACTAAGATTTAAAGTATAATCTTTATTAATCTATCTACAATTTTACTTCTCATTTCCTACACTAATAAATTCTTAGGCCTTTCATATCCTTTAAACTTAAGAAAGTGAATATTCAGAAATTCTCAACTTAGTAACATTTGTGTAAGAGAAAGTTCTAGAAAGATAAGTACCATACCATTACAATAGTTCATTACCATCCCCTTAGGTTGGGGCAGGGGGTGTAGAAGAGATCTCCACATTATACATTTGCGTTATACATTTCTTTTATTATTTAAATATTTATAATTACTTTTGGAATCTTATTTAAATACCAACATATTCAATATTAAAGACATATTTATGCTCCAGTGGAATAAAACACATTCTTTACAGACTGTATTTTTTTTAATTAATTAATTTATTTATTTATTTTTAGCTGTGTTAGGTCTTCGTTGCTGTGCGTGGTCTTTCTCTAGTTGCAGCGAGCGGGCTTCTCATTGCAGTGGCTTCTCTTGTTGCGAAGCACGGGCTCTAGGCTCGTGGGCTTCAATAGTTGTGGCACGTGGGCTCAGTAGTGTGGCCTGCGGGCTCAGAGCAGACTCAGTAGTTGTGGCACACGGGCTTAGCTGTTCCATGGCATGTGGGGTCTTCCCAGACCAGGGATCAAATCCGTGTCCCCTGCATCGGCAGGCGGATTCTTAACCTCTGCGTCACCAGGGAAGCCCCAGACTACTTCTTTGATCAACATTTTTTTCATAGAAACTTAAATTAAAAGATTTGGAGGTCATTTATTCAGAACCTTGGGCCAGCATATCTGCTCTTTGCAACATGAATAACTAGTGTCATTAAAGCTGTTATAGATCTTCCTTGACTTATGATGGAGTTACGTCCTAATAGACCCATCACAAATTGAAAACAGCATAAGCTGAAAATGCACTTAATACACCCAACCTACCAAACATCATAGTTTACCTAGCCTACCTTAAACTGCTCAGAACACTTCCGTTAGCCTGCAGTTGAGCAAAATCATCTAACACAAAACCTAGCTTATAATAAAGTGATATCTCATGTAAATGGCCGAATACTGTACTGAAAGTGAAAAACAGAATGGTTGCCTGGGTACAGAAAGGCTGCGAGTGTTCCAGTTGTTTCCCCTCGTGATCACGTGGCTGATGGGAGCTGCGGCTGCCGCTGCCCAGCGTCATGAGAGAGGAGTGCATCCCGGGGAAAAGTTCCAAATTCAAGATACGGTTTCTACTGAAAGCGTAACACTTTATTGCACCATCAAGTCGAACCACTGTAAGTCAAGGAACATCTGTACCTTACAAAACAGTCAATGTAGTCCCTAAATAAATGTCTTTCAAATTCCAACAACAGACCGTCCAATTCAGACAACTGAAACACTTTCCAAGAAGTCTGTCGCAGGCAGTCTACACATGAAGCCAAACACTACAACAGATGAACTTCTCTTGAAATAAAACAGTACTCTTATTAACAAAGATAATTTTACTATTCTCCTGTAAACAGGGCCCATTCACGGAAGAGGGGCTGACTAACACTAATGATTGGCTCAAGTATCCGAGTTCACTGAATCCAATCTACTTATTCTATATGTAAGAAGACTGTGGTCTAGAGAGAATAAGTTATGGCTTCTAGTGGTGTCTCTATTGCATGACTTTAAGGGTCACCATTCACTCCATATTCTGTGAAAAAGAAACCCTAGGGGTACCAGTTACATTAATGATGATGGTAATGGAGCCACAAGAATCATGCAAGGAGGCAGCCCTGACGACTTCCAAGTTCATACAACTATTTAGAGACAAAATCAAGATTAGATATTCTTGGGACTTCCCTGGTGGCACAATGGTGAAGACTCCACACTCCCAATGCAGGGGGCTGGGTTCGATCCCTGGTCAGGGAACTAGATCCCACATGCCTGCTGCAACTAAGAGTTCGCATGCCACAACTAAGGAGCCGGTGAGCCACAACTAAGGAGCCCTCCTGCTGCAACTAAGACCTGGTGCAACCAAATAAATAAGTAAATATTTTTAAAAAAAGATTAGATACTCTTATCTCTAGACCCTTTGGCTCACCACCATCCTGCCTCATAAAAGTATGGGCAGGGGGGTGGAGGGGTGGGAGGAAAATTTAATGGTGCATTTAGGATAAAACCCTATCCCCAATTTTTATCTTCTTTAACACTATGCATTTAACCACCTTAGGGGAAATAGCATGAGTACCACAAACTAATCCTGCATTAAGAACATCAAACACACTTCAAAGAAAAAAAAAGCCTGCGGAAACTAGACACCAGCCTAAAGAATAAAACAATTTTTTAAAAATATTAAAGAGGGTCTACACCAGTGTAACATATTAAATAAATAGTCTGTGTCCTAAAGCTACAGGTGAAAGCAAGAGTAAATATTTCACTTGTATTATCCAAACCTGAATCCCTATCATTCTCAGTCTCCCACTGACTACAGAGAGGAGATGAATAGAGAGTCTTAATTACGACTGTCATGCACATCTGCTAAAACAAAATTATCTGGTCCTGCTTCCTAGTACAAGAGGCCAGCTTCATCTGTACTGATGTCATACCAAGGAAGTACTTTTGGCTACAACTGTTGATGCCAATTAAGATAAGAAAACCAGTACATTTAGTACTGTTCTCAAAACAGATTAAGTTTTTCTACAAAGAGAAACTAGGCCAAAAACTAAACACCATATGTTCAACCTTTTTTGTAATCCAGTATCACTCAATGATAAAGAAGATCTAGGCCCTAAGTAAAAACATTTCAGATCATTATTTACTGAATAACCAGAGTAGTTCTTCCAATTTCTGAAACTACACAACTACCTGTGATGCATCACAAAGAAACAGAGGGATAAGAGGTAGGGAGAAATGAAATGGACACAAGTCTATGAAAAAGTAGTGGCTTAGGAACTTCGTGAAGATTATATAAAAGACTATTTAATCCATATAAGAGAATCAATCAAAAAGAGATTAAACCTCCCAAGATATGTTCCTAAGAAAGAGAAAACTACCTACTAGAAACTAAATCATCCTGTCAGTTTCAAAGCATGTGCAACAAACATGCGCACATAATTTTCCCACCTTTCCACTACTTGATTTGAAAAATTTACTTAGGCTGAGAACTAGTTCTTTTTATTTTCTGAGACGCCAGTAAGGCTCCAAGAGGAATAAAGGTATACAGTTATAGGGGAACAAAATTTGCCACCCCAAAATATCTCTTCGGCATGCAGATTATTTCAAGCTGAAAACAATCAAAGCCCAAAAGACTCAGGAAGAAACTTGGACCTTCCCCCTGACCGACTGTCTAAAGAATGTAGATAGAGGACCTCTTCCAGGAAGGGAGCGTCACCATAGATAACCTAGTATGAACCAGGTGTGTAGACAGGGAGGAACCTAGGAAAGTCTGCTTGTAAAATTCCTCTCTGTGTCCCACTGTCTCTGCAGGGCCCAGCAAACATTTATTTACCAAACATTCACTTTTCCAACTTCATGTCAATTGCCTTCCTCCCCTTTGAGGTCCCAAACCATTACTCCCAACATCCTTTTTTGTCTTTAGCTGAAGATGGTGTTTAAGGTGAGGATTTCAGCTATTTTGGTGAGTTACTCAGTTTTCCTGGGTCCCTCCCATTCATACATGTTAAACTTCTGCATGATTTTCTGCTGTTAATCTGTCTCATGTCAATTTAATTCTTAGAACAGCCAGAAGAATGTAGAAGGGTAGAAGAAAATTTATTCCTCCTTGCAAATTATACAGAAAGACTAGAAATCAGAACCCAAGGGAAAAAATAATGGCTTAAACATCACTGGAAATTAATGTCTCTGAGTCAAACTTTCAAAACATTTTGTGATGCCTCAGACCACTAAACTCAAGTGTGGCAGTGGAGAAGAGTCTGCAAGAGCCATGCCAGCACACGGTCAGTAGAGACAGAGATACTCTGGAGTTGCTGGAAGCCATTCAGAAAGTCCAGGGTGGCCTCTGTGCACAAAGGAGACTTAGGATAAGATGCTGCACTTTGATGTAGTATCAAAATCCAGCAGGTGGGACTTCCCTGGTGGCGCGGTGGTTAAGAATCTGCCTGCCAATACAGGGGACACGGGTTTGAGCCCTGGTCCGGGAAGATCCCACATGCTGCGGAACAACTAAGCCCGTGAGCCACAACTACTGAGCCCGTGTGCCACAACTACTGAAGCCCGCACACCTAAAGCCTGTGCTCTGCAGCAAGAGAAGCCACCTCAATAAGAAGCCCATGCACCGCAACGAAGAGTAGCCCCCGCTCACGGCAACTAGAGAAAGCCCACACACAGCAACGAGGACCCAACACAGCCAAAAATAAATTAATTAATTAATTAAGGAGCAGAAAATTTAATTCAAAGTGTAATGCCATGTAAGCAAAGGACTTGGAAGAGGCATTTCTCCAAAGAAGATATGCAAATGACCAATGAAAAGATGCTTAACATGATTAGTCTTTGGGGAAACACAAATCAAAACCATGAGATATCACATCATACCCACTGGCATGGCCATTATCAAAATGTTGGCAAGGATGTGAAGAAATTAGAACCCCCTTGCACTGCTTGGGGGTATGTAAAATGCTGCAACGGTTGTGGAAAACACTTTGGTGGTTCTTCAAAAAGTTAAACACAGAATTATCTTGCGTTCCACCCTTAGGCATATACTCAAAAGGACCAAAAGCAGGGACTTGAACAGAGATTTGTACACCCTTGTTCACATCAGTATTATTCATAGTAACCAAAAGGTGGAAGCAACCCAAGGATCCATCAATAGGTAAATGGGTAAACTAAACGTGGTAGATAAATACAGTGGAATATTATTAGGCTGTAAAAAGAAATGAAAGTTTAATAGTGCTACAAATAGATGGACCTTGAAAACATGCTATATGAAAAAAACAGACAGAAAAGGACAAATATGTATGATTCCTCTTACATGAGGCACACAGAATAGGCAAATTCATTGAGACAGAAGGTAGAACAGAGGTTACCAGGGGCTGGTGAAAAAATTGAATGGGAAATTATTCCTTAATGACTTCAAAGTTTCTGTTTGGGATGATGAATTCTGGAACCTAGAGAGTGATGATGGTTACACAATATTGTGAATGTACTTCGTGCCACCGAATCGTATACTTAAGAACGGTTAAAATGGTAAATTGTTATGTATATTTTACCACAATAATTAAAAACAAAAAAAAAGACAAGACCACAAACTAGAAGAACTAGAACTAACGGCTTAATTTCACTGCTATCTCAACCTTCCCAATCTACAAAATAGGAGAAAAATACTATACCGCGTATCTTAGAACGCTGGGCTGCCTCATGAATATCTGAGATCTCAAACGTTCAATCCACAATGCAAAGGGTCTACACTACAGCACCATATGGACCACTGTGGCACCACACAGCTACCAGGTAGAAGCTCTTCTGAGCTAGACAGTAACATAGAAAGAATCCGTTTGTACAATCCATTTGAACAGACACCCGTAAGTGTGCAAGTTTTGTTGTTAAAATCTTCATTTAAATTCTCACTCTATCAACATAAGAGTCATAAAAGAGATACATGATTTCGGAGAAGAGTAAAATTATGATAGCAACCAGGGCACGTTTGCTGACAAAGATCTTTAGACGAGGTTATCTGAGATTAGGAGGCACTTGGATGAGCATCTGGACCCGCGGCCAATACACGGGGCTGGTCGCTGGGGGGCTTGTGTGGGGACCCCAGGAGAAGCAGCGCGGTCAGCCTAGGGGACTCCAGCCAGGGCCTCAAGCTCAAAGTGAGCACAAGACACGCACCCCAGCACCGATCACACAGCTTAGGAACAAGCTTCTGGGCAGGCATCTCAGAGTTCAAGCGAGGTGCTTAGCTTCTTACCGAGCCTCCAAACCATTCAGCACCACTGTCTTTTGTGGGGTTTTTTTGTTTTGGTTTTGTTTTGCCAGCCCCATGAAGCTTGTGGGATCTTAGTTCCCTGACCAGGGATGGAACCCGGGCCCATGGCAGTGAAAGCGTGGATTCTTAACCACTGGACCACCAGGGAATTCCCAGCACCACTGTTGATATCATTTCTAGACCGAGGCTGACACAACTACCGTTACATGGAACAGTCCCATTCAAGGCCCACTTAATAAGAAACTCCTTTTCCAGGGTTTAAACAAATCTCAACTTGATTGCACGGTTCAGAGAATAAGCGCTTCCAATAAATTACTCGTATTTTACAGATGTCTCAGGCACAATGCTTACATAAAGTAAGCATTCAATAAAGGTTGACTGTAAATCAGATTTTGTTAGCTATCCATTACACATCTCTTACAGGTAACGGATCAAAACTAAGAAGTGGTAAACAACTATTTTTAATATCTAAACACAAACACAAAACAGTAGATACACACAATAACCCCCGACTAACCCCCTCCTCTTTTAAGACCTAATTGTTATTGCTCTTTTGGAAAGCAACTTCAACAGTCATAAAAATGACTTGTATGTAATTTTATGTGAAATGGGAAACTTTGAGGGTGGGCTCAGGTCACAACAACCCCCCTTCTCTGCCAACAGCCCCTTTACTCCCGAGGTGGCTCCACTAGATGAACTAGCCCTGGTGTACACACCTACATCAAATGAGGTCAGATTCTCTCTTCGGAACAAGAACTTGGATTTGAAAGAAACAGTCAGGCAGACTGTGTCCGTGGAATTCCCTAGAACTGAAAATCCTATCAATCCAAGCCCTGTAGAGGTAACCCCCTTCTTCCACGTGCCCAGAAGTGGAGGAAGCAAGCGTCTCCAGAAAAAGGCAGCTACCAATGTCCCAAGAGAAGCAGAAGTGAAAACAATGAGGTGAAATGACTGACCTGACTTGGTTCCTAACAACTTCCTTGACACTTGGGTTCTGAGCAATTTTCCATACCCTTATAACGCCTATCTGGTTTTTGCCCCAGTTCGCTTGGATTGATTTCTATCACTTCTAAATTAAGAGTCTTAAGTAAACTGTGGCCAAGAATTTGTCACAGGAGAGACTTGAGGCTTTTTGGCGTATTTTCTACAACTGGCTTAGAAAACAATCTAAATGTGACTAACAAGGGACTGATTAGAAAATTACAGTAGAGTAACAATGAAATACAACCATATAAAACTATGCATACAAAACAACTAGGAAAAATGTTTGTGTTTTATGATTACAATCATGAAAAATATATAGTAAAAGAACACGAGAAAATGAATACATTAGATGTGAAAGGGGATACAGGGCTATGGGCTATTGATGCTGGTTTAATATCCTGTCTGTGTTGTTAATTAAAACCAGGAAGAAAAATCTAATAATTTCCCAAAACTAGAAGTAAACACAAATGTCCATCATTAGTGGATGAATAAAAAATTTGCAATACATCCATGTAATGAAATAGCACTCAGCAATAAAAAGGTAAACCACTGATTCAAACAATAGAAAGGGGACTTCCCTGGTGGCGCAGTGGTTAAGAATCCACCTGCCAACGCAGGGGACATGGGTTCGAGCCCTGGTCCGGGAAGATCCCACATGCAATGGGGCAACTAAGCCCATGCACCACAACTACTGAGCATGCGCTCTAGAGCCTGCAAGCCACAACTACTGAAGCAACAAGAGAAGCCACTGCAATGAGAAGCCCGTGCACCACAACGAAGGCCAGCCCCGGCTCGCCGCAAATAGAGAAAGCCCGAGCACAGCAACGAAGACCCAACGCAGCCAAAAATAAATTAATCAATTAATTTAAAAAATAACAAATAATAGAAAGGTATCTCAAACACATATGCTAAATGGAAAGACGCCAGACCCAAAAGGTATATAAATCCATTTATATACTATCTGGAAGGCAAAACCATGAGGACAGGACTGAGGTCAGTGTTTGCCTGAGAGTAAGGGGAAAGCACTGAAAGGGGTATAAGGAAACTTTGGGGGATAATGGAAATTTCTATTTTTTGTTAACTGTGGTTGGTGGTTATACAACTCTATGTTTATCCCAATTCAATGAACTATCCACTAAAAAAGGCAAAGTATGCTGTATATAAACTATACCTCAGTAAGTCTAACTTTAAAATGAAGAAGACACTGAGCTTGGAAACCAAAGCTATGGAGGCACCTCTAAGAGATCTGTTTTCTAAACGACATTCACTCATCCAATTTGTCGGGTGCCTGCTGTACACCAAACATGCTATTAGGTGTTACTATAGGGTGAACAAAGTAGACCAAAAAATAAATAACACAACTGTTTAAACAGGAATTGTAGTCAATGGAGAAAGGCAGGGGCATTCTGGTTGCTATTACAGGAGTGGGGGGGTGTCTCTGAGCAAGTCACATGTGCAGCTGGGACCTGAAAACTATTATAAGTAGCAGGTAAGGAGGCGAAGAACAGAAAGGTTTTAAATGTAGTGTTTTATCAGCAGTCAACAGCAACTCAACTGTTTAAATATATCAAGTGTGGTTATATTTTAATGTGATGTGGAATGGGGTCTCTGAAGTAAGAGCCCAGACAAACCAAGGGCTTAAAACAGCACTAGGGCAGTGGCCAGATATAAAGAAGTGGTTTTGGACCTCAGGGGCCCTCAAAGAGCATTACGGTTCCTCCATCCACTGTCAATATTTCAAAAATTATTAACAGAATGTATACATTTCTCTGAAATGAGGTTGCCTAAGGGTAACTAAATCTCACATTCTGGTGTTTTAAAGAAATCTGTTGTACTTGTTTTTACCTTTGGCTGAATTCTACCATACTTTCCTCAAGCTTATCAAAGATTCTAAATGACAGTTACACACACACACACACACTTACCAAAAGGTGAACAAAAGTGTTCTCTGTCTGGTAAACAAAACTCTTCACCCACCCTACAGGGTTCAAGTCCAAGACACCTCCTTCACATGGCTTCAGAGGCACTACTCTATCTTTATCCTCTGAAACTCACAGGCTGCTTCTTGGCAAACGCCTCTGCTGGATTTTTCTCTGACCAACCTTCCAATGTTGGGAGTAAGGCGGGGCTCAGCCGCTCTTCCTAACGCGTGGTTTTATTACAAATACATTCTGTTGGAATAACAACTCCCACGAGCATATCTCTAGCCCTGATCTTTCCCTAAAGCTCCAGATTTTAATGCCCAACTGTCCAGTCAACACCTACATTTGCTTGTCTAATAGGTATCTCACACTTCCTGCATCTAAAAGAGAACTCTGGGCTTCTTGCCCCCCCCAGCTTCCTTCTTGCCCCAGTGTTCCTTATTCTCCCTGAAAGAGAATACCTATACCACCAGGTACCCAAGTTGATCATGCCGAAAACCCAGTTGTCAGCCTTCATTCCTCTCTTTCCCTCTTACCCCAATAGCCACTCCTAAATAGGGGCTATCTTCAAAATACATCCCAAACGCAGCCATTTCTCACCTTCACCATTACCCCAGGTCCAAGCCACTACTGTCTCTCTCCTGAAGAACTAACTGAGCAAATCATTAGCCTCCTGTCTCCTTACAATATATTCTTCACACAGCGACCAGAATGATCCTTCTGAATTTGTGAGCTCACGCAAATCCCCTCCCAAAGCCCTCTATGGTCTCTCATCACACTTTTGAGGAAAAAAAGACCCACTGATCTGGAACACCAATGAGCAACAGATTAGCCTTTGTGCTAAAGGTGACAAGAAATATCTTCAAAGGCAAGGGAGTCCTCGCTGCGGCCCCCAAACCAGATGATATTCCTTAAACTTAACAGTCAACTCTAAGATACAGTGGAAGAATCCTTGAAAATAAACGACCATCCATTCCTAAATCAATAGGTATGTGTTCAAACAAAATACTCTCCACCTCTTCGCCACTCAGACCTCCACAATTACCTGAAGGCTGGGAGGGAAAAGGGTGTTTTTGGCCTTCTGACCACTGATTAAGTTTCTAAAGTGATCTGGTTTCACCTTAAATAACAAAAAAAAAAGTCTCTAAAATAAATATGAAGTTTTGAATATGTTATACCCAAACAAAAACAGCCACCTTTCTGAAAAGATTCTTTTGTGTCTCACTTTGAGACTGAAGTTTCTTCAAGCCCACGTCATAAAACGTGCACCATATGTATCCAAAAGAGTTATGAGTAAGTGTGCTGAATAATCCTCCCAGAAAATTCAATTTAAAATGTATAGGTCTTTGTTTAAATGGCCTGTTGTCTGCAAGTTTTCAAACAATGCTTCGCTTTGTGTTCCCAGGCAGTATAGGAAACAAGGCACGTTACTGTTTCCACTCCTCAAACATACTGTGACTAACATTAAATACAAAATATTTTCTTGCAAATTAGAAACATCTAGAAATACATCTCACCAAGCCCAGCCTCATACAAAGAATAACCTCCAATATTTACTTTTATTTTTTCTGGGGTTTTTAAAAAGTCAATCACTAAAACTGTTACCTCCCCTGACACAAGCCAGGAGGAAAACACTCCTCTCCCCTACACTTTTCACACTTGTCTTCAGACACACAGCCTCCCCCCTTGACTGCCTCCTTTCCGGGTCATCTTCTGGCAGCAGGAAGGCAGCAGTGGCTCTGTGCCATCAGGCCCTCCTCCTAAACTGTGACTATTTTTAGGCCAGCAGCCCCTCTCTGATTCTGAACTTGGCCCTAGATCATCATGTCCTTAGAGAGAAACTCTTCAGAAGCCGAGCAAGTCTCAGTAGGATTAGCTACACTCCTCTGCTAACACAGCAAGAATCTCTTAAGGGCTGCAAAGGCGAATGTCCTCCAAGGATAGCAGGGTCATGACCTTTATAGCCCAACCCCCCCCACACACACACACACACACTGCCCTCAGTTGGCCTGACCAAGGCTGTGCTCTCATTCCAAACATGCAACCCGTAGTGCCCATGATTTCATCAGGGTTAAAAAAAAAAAAAAAAAAAAAAAAAAAGGCTGAAAGATTTCCTACTCGTGTGAGAATTTTAACCCATGTGCCAGGAAATTTTAAACAACTCAGTGATGAGTTTTTTTTCCCTGAAGTATCATGTCCAGCAGCAACCTTGAGATTTCAGATTTGTGTAACAGCCTTGGGAAGAGGTAGGTATTGATAAAATTATTCAAAGAAAATTTTAGTCACCTTCCAAAAAAAGCATAGCACACCAAGACGGCATAGTAAGTTAAATATCCCCTTGCGCTGTTTATAAAAATAACCATAGGGACTTCCCTGGTGGTGCAGTGGTTAAGAATCCGCCTGCCAATGCAGGGGACACGGGTCCGAGCCCTGGTCCGGGAGGATTCCACATGCTGCAGAGCAACTAAGCCCGTGCGCCACAACTACTGACCCCGCGCGCCACAACTACTGAGCCCGCATGCCTAGAGCCCGTGTTCCGCAACAAGAGAAGCCACCGCAATGAGAAGCCCGCACGCCTCAACGAAGAGTAGCCCCCACTCATCACAACTAAAGAAAGCTGGCACGTAGCAACGAAGACACAACGCAGCTAAAAATAAAAATGAATGAATGAATGAATGAATAAATTTATAAAAAGAAAAAAAAAAAAACCATATACTGTAACTTCTGCAATTGGAACAGGCCTACCAGAAACACTAAATATATCTGATGTTAAAAGTCTGCACCATCTATTGCTACACCTCTATAAAAGACAGCTATAGTAACATGAATGTCAAGTTAAATGTTTGCTTTTTCCATCTCACTGCTAAAATGAAGCATAAGAACCTCAAATTAGGTTTGAATGTTTTAACAACTGAAATTTCAAGGGAGAACATACAAAAAAAGTAGGGAAAAATACATTTATGTATTTCACCTTGTACCTCTCCTTCAAGGACATCATGCCATATCAAAATTTATCTCTTTCATTCATCCCCAACTTGGATGTTACAAAGAATTGTACATGTTTTCTGAACCCGCAAGTTTACAGTGTCAAATATTTGCTCTCCAGACTTCTACTGACAACATTAAATGGAGACCTCATGAAAACGTTAAGAACAACACATAGGCTCTAGTATTTGAGAAGAAGACAGGTAGGCTTGACCCAGAGCTGCAGATCCAAGGACTAAAGAAGTTTCACTCACTGGTCCTGGCTGTGGCATTTAGCATTTTACTGGGGGTCTCCGGCCCTGAAGGTGAGTATCCCTCTGTCAGGTATCCTCCCCTCCATGTACTCCGGAGTTCCAGGACAGCTACATATAGAAATGTGCCAGGAGAACAAAGGAATACAACATGGACCTCGGGAAGTGAGAAACCCAGCCACGTCTCCTCCTTTACCCTCATAAGCAGGACAAAAGGTCATTGCTCCAAAACTGGCTACTTTTTGCATTTCTCAAATAGGGGTGTAGGAAGAATGAGCCTATGGGATCTTAGACTCTGTCCTCCAGAGACTTGGAGGCATGGACAGTGAAATTAAAAAAAAAAAAAAAGACTTTGAATATGCAGATTGTTGTGCTATAGAAGAACTTGGAAATTCACAAGCTGGACTCTGTTTACCTTTATATTTCTTTTTTATTTTTTTTTAATTAATTAATTTATTTATTTATGGCTGTGTTGGGTCTTCGTTTCTGTGTGAGGGCTTTCTCTAGTTGTGGCAAGCAGGGGCCACTCTTCATCGCGGTGCACGGGCCTCTCACTATCACGGCCTCTCTTGTTGCGGAGCACAGGCTCCAGACGCGCAGGCTCAGTAATCGTGGCTCACGGGCCCAGTAGCTCCGCGGCATGTGGGATCTTCCCAGACCAGGGCTCGAACCCGTGTCCCCTGCATTGGCAGGCAGACTCTCAACCACTGCGCCACCAGGGAAGCCCTAGCTTTATATTTCTAAAGTGAACGTGTTTAATGCCAAGTTTTTAGCTCCGTGAAAATGGTCCAAATCTGGCTCCCAATCGAATGACAGCCTGACTGTGACAGCCTTTAAAATCATTGGTACATGAAAGTCAATTGAGACAGAAACCTCTAAATAATTACTCTCAGCAATAAATTCTCAGCAGAAATAATTCAATAATAAGACTCCAGCCTCAACGCCAACCTGCAGCCCAGTTGTGGTCAACTAATTCCAAACTGACTGAGGCCAGGACCACTGCTTCCCTTTACACAGACCTGTGGCCCTGATGGCAAAGGCAGGCCGGCTTGGAGTTTAAAAGCAGAGATGGACGCAATGAAGATTTGTACTTAAAAACAAGAGAGGACTGTTTCACAAAATAATTTGTGAAATTCAATAGCCTAGTTTTTTTTTTTTTAAGTGAAGAATTCCAGTATCCACTCATGCCTTTCTCCGCATGGCTGTAACCCCTGTACAAAATATTTTAATATTTTAATATATTTTATATATAAAATAACACCATTCTTTTAGGATACTAACTTCCTAGCTTAGCTGTTATAAGCAAGAGGGCAGTGTGGTTTAACTTAATCCACATTTACAGTTGAGAATAACTCTGTTCCCCACCAACATATAAATGTAAGATGTTTTAGTTAGCCATCTAAACCTTACCAATTTCCTTAGAACTATTCTCCTAATTCTAGAGACTTTCAAGGCATGAAATAATCCTTATGTGATTTTTATTATATTCAAAGCTTCCAATTAGCTACAAAAAACAAAAAACAAAAAACCCATACAAGAGCACTAGAACAGTCCCAAGAAGCTAAGTGAGGGTCAGTTACTTCACACACCACCCTGCCTGTTTCCTCATCCCTGCTATAAAGTGCCCTTTTACTAAAAGAGCTGTCATTCATTCAACAAAATTCATTACTCACCTACCATGTGCCAGCAGCTCTGCTAGGGACACAATGGTGAAGACAGTCTCTGTTTTCAAAGAGCCTGTAGTTCAGTTAGGACAAGAAAGTACAAATAAATAATTACGAAAACTGCAAAAGTAGAAGCGACAGGGACCTCCCTAGTGGCGCAATGGTTAAGACTCGCGCTCCCAATGCGGGGGGCTCAGGTTCGATCCCTGGTCAGAGAACTAGATCCCACATGCATGCCGCAACTAAAGAGTTGTGTACCACAACTAAGGAGCCCACGTGCCGCAACTAAGGAGCCCGCGTGCCGCAACTAAGGAGCCCTCAAGCCACAATTAAAACCCGGCGCAACCCAAAAAATCAATTAATTAAATAAATATTAAAAAAAAAAAAGTAGAAGTGGCACAGCCTAAGGGAACCCAGGGGATGGACTCCACTGTTGCAGGTCTGGAGGGCGTGATTAAACACGGCTCCCTGGAGAAGATGACGCTCGGGCTGAAGACGAGCAACAGCCCAATGAGTGCTTCTCAGCCTTTCGGATTTTATGGACAAGTAAAATTTCCCCTCCAAAAATCTAGAGAGACAACCTGGGGAAACCAGCTTTTAATTTTGTCACTAAAGATACTTCAGACAAAATAACTTTTTACTACTACCAACACATTATAAAAGGGCATTTTAACACAGAAATGAAGGCAGTACATAATTGCAGAGTAAAGAACATTCTTTCAGTTTAGATTATATAAGTTAGCTTGATGAAAATCTTAGTACATTGCGTTTTTTTTCCACTTCAGTATATCACGGTAGACATTTTGTCACCAAGCACACCTGGTTCATAAACTCTCGCAAGGAACCTCTGAGTCAGGTGAAAAGGGCAGTGAGGAAGAGGAGGGCGGGCAGGGTAGCGAGGATGCCGGCTGGGCTACAGGGAGACTCTCCAGGAAGGTCGAAGAGGGGGGCCAGAAAGACCCACACAAAAGGAAGTGCTGAGACGGCCAATGGGTCAGAAAGGCCCTGGACCCCTCACGGAAGGGTCAGCGTATGCTCTACCCCTCCACTGGAAGCCAAGACAGAGGCCAAGAAGCCAGCACACAAAAAAGCCCCATGGGGGCTTCCCTAGTGGCGCAGTGGTTGGGAATCCGCCTGCTGATGCAGGGGATATGGGTTCGAGCCCTGGTCCAGGAGGATCCCACGTGCCGCGGATCAGCTGGGTCCGTGCACCACAGCTGCTGAGCCTGCGCTCTAGAGCCCGTGAGCCACAACTATTGAGCCTGCAAGCCACAACTACTGAGCCCACGAGCCTCAACTACTGGGGCCCTTGCGCCTGGAGCCCGTGCTCCGCAACAAGAGAAGCCACCGCAGTGAGAAGCCCGCGCACCGCAATGAAGAGTAGCCTGCGCTCGCCACAGCTGGAGAAAGGCCACGCGCAGCAACAAAGACCCAACGCAGCCATAAATAAATAAATAAATTTATTTAAAAAAGAAAAAAAATTAAAAAGCCCCACGGGATACACATGGACAGAGGCTTCTAAAGACCAACCCTGAGGAGCTGCCTCTGCAGAGGCCAAGAGCTTGAAAGGCAGCACCTGGACCAGACAACCCTCAGCCGTTGCTGTGATGTTATGACGCTATGACGCTCCTCCAGGACTGAGAACGATCCCAGGAGTGGGTGTACTGGGCGGGGGGGGGGGGGGGAACAATCCTTAAGAGAACAGCCTTGAAGAGGATGTTTGCACGGACCAAATTTAAGTCCTGAAGTTAAGGGCTATGTTTAATCACTGGCATTTAAACACATGATGGGAATGGCTCATCTTCAGGAATACGGAAGCACGCACCAGAGAATCTGTTCAGGCCAGAACACACCCTGCAGTTCTTTGGATTACTTAGGGATTCACCTACCTCAAACCAACGCATACTGTTTTGTACCAAGGGTATACTTTTCAGAAAGAAAATCAAAATAGAATTCTCTTTAAAGACACTTTCCAAATAAAATGACAAGTACTGTGGAGTGAGGCTGACCTAATAGCTGAAAAACTGTCTGAGGCTTTTGAATGGCAGAAAGACCTGAGACAGAAAACGCTGTGTAAACACAGTATTCACGGCACCGAGAAACCGACAAGTGGGAACTGCCTCTCCCTGACACACTGTCAAGTCCTACTTGTCTGCCCACAGTCAGCCAGCGTGTGAGGCCAGGACGGGGGAGCAAGCAGCTACCTCCTCCACGGGTAACGACAACGACAGGGGCATGTAGCACTTGAAAGTCCTCAAAGTGTTCTCACAGTCACCCTCTCAGCTGACAGCCCAGTAGGACAGACAGGTCCCATGACAGTCACCTCCTTCCCATCCCTCCACCCCTTCTGGATGCTAAACCTGATGTTTCCAGACAGTTAGTACCTTGCCCAAGAGACACAGTTAATAAATAGCAATGGATACTAAACTCAGTTCAGATGTGTACTCTTGATCTCTTTCCGAACTCGCCTTTTCACAGAAATAAAATCAACTAACATTTGGTAGCTCTATACAGCTACAGACCCATAGCTGCCTAGACACGGAGGGCAGGCATCACCCACGGAGAGTTCCCACATTTACTTGGTAACTGGGTTACCCACCTTGATCAAGCCAAAAATAATCTTGGCCTCATTTTCCTCATCTGTAAAAACTGATATGACAGTAACATTCCATCCCATAGGATTAAGAGTTACATGAAAGTTTTGGAAACTTTCTAACTCACACACAATTGTTATTTGCTACTCTTATAATGGCAACAACCTTGTAAAGCAAGCGTTATTATAATCCTCACTTTACTGATGACCGAAGCTTAGCAACTTGTTCGCATGGTTGAAAGCACTTTCTGGGAGTGATGGACATGTTCTATACCTCGATTACTGTGTTGGTTCCACACGTGCATATTTGTCAAAACTCATAATTGTGCACTTAAGCTAAGCATATTTCAGGTTACTTAATTTTACTTCAATTAAAAATTTTTTTTTCCACAGATCACATGGCTAATAAACAGCACTATGTATTCCAGAACACATCCATTAATTCAGGTTGGAACATAAAGATGTTTTTCCTGGTTCTTGTTCTACAATCCACTTTCCAACTAATCCTTGCTACTCAACTGAAAACCTGAATGCTGACTACGCCCACTACCATTTTTGTCTGATCTCATGGACATCAAACCTGCTCTACTTATGCAGCTACATGTAAAAAAAAAAAAAAAAAAAATGAAATTAGAACATTCTTTAACACCATACACAAAAATGAACTCAAAATGGATTAAAGACCTAAATGTAAGACTGGACACTATAAAACTTAGAGGAAAACACAGGCAGAACACTCTCTGACATAAATTGCAGCAAGATCTTTTTTGATCCACTTCCTAGAGTAATGGAAATAAAAACAAAAATAAGCAAATGGGGCCTAATTAAACTCAAAAGCTTTTGCACAGCAAAGGAAACCATAAACAAAATGAAAAGACAACCCACAGAACGGAAGAAAATATTTGCAAACGATGAGACCGACAAGGGATTAGTCTCCAAATCTACAAACATCTCATGCAGCTCAATATCAAAAAAGCAAACAACCCAATCAAAAAATGGGCAGAAGACCTAAAGAGACATTTCTCCAAAGAAGACATACAGATGGCCAAGAGGCACATGAAAAGATGCTCAACATCACTAATTATTAGAGAAATGCAAATCAAAACTATAATGAGATATTACCTCACACCAGTCAGAATGGCCGTCATCAAAAAATCTACGAATGTTGGAGAGGGTGTGGAGAAAAGGGAACCCTCCTACACTGTTGGTGGGAATGTAAACTGATACAGCCACTATGGAGAACAGTATGGAGGTTCCTTAAAAATCTAAAAATAGAGCTACCATATGATCCAGCAATCCCACTCTTGGCATATATCCAGAGAAAGAGAAAAACATGGTTTGAAAGGATACATGCACCCTAATGTTCACTGCAGCACTGTTTACAATAGCCAAGACATGGAAGCAACCTAAATGTCCACTGACAGATGAATGGATAAAGAAGATATGGTATACAACGGAATACTACTCAGCCATTAAAAAGAATTAAATAATGTCATTTGCAGCAACATGGATGGACCTGGAGATCATCATACTAAGTGAAGTAAGTCGGACAGAGAAAGACAAATATCATATGATATCACTCATATGTGGAATCTAAAAAAAAAAAAAATGATACAAATGACTTTACAAAACAGAAGCAGATTCAGACTTAGAGAATGAACTTATGGTTACCAGGGGGGAAAGGTGGAGGGAGGGATAGACTGGGAGTTTGGGATTGACATGTACTCACTGCTATATTTAAAATAAAATGCCTTTCCGTGGGGCTGCGGGGGGAGATGTTTTTCCTGGTTCTTGTTCTATAATCTATATTCCAACTAACCCTTCCTACCCAACTGAAACCTTGAAGGCTGACTACGCCCACTACCATCTTTGATCTTATGGACATCAAACCTGCTCTACTTATGGAGATTTTTACATTTTACTGTAACATATTCACCTTGACCCTCCTAGAGGAGTAAGTCTCTGGCCATGACCCTATAGGGCACTATAGCTTCAGACCTAAACAGTCACCTTGAACAGCGGGTCAGCAGGACCATGTACCAGGTGCTTATAACCCAAACCAACAGACCCCCAAGAATCTAAAATATTCTCTCTCAGTCTAAGTCAGCATTTCGTTAACATTTTTTGGGTCAACTAAATATAAAGCACTCTTCTAAGTATTCCTGATAAGGGAGGTGAACAAAATTAAATTCTTACTTTTGTGGATATTACATCACGGTGTAGATAATTTTCAGAATCCCATCAAAAAGTAAGCCTTTTCATGAAAATCAGTAAAAAGAATGAGTTAAAACAGTAAGCCAAAGTTTCAGGATAGTACTGAGCCAACACAGAAGGGACTGTCTCTATGAAAGTAAAATAACTAAAACCTAACCACCATTTACACATAGTGTCTATCAAAGGCCACTGTCAAGCTTTGTACAACTGGGCTAAAGAAACGATTTGATGTAAAAACTGTGCATCCTTTTCATTTCTGAATTATGTACAGCTACTTAAAGAAATTACCCAAAAAATAGCCCAGGCTGTTTGAAGGAAATAAGCATAGACCAGGTGCGCAGGGTAGAGTTCAAAGCTAAAATAAAATCTTTTCCTGAAAGTGTTAAATGATCATGAACAGGGACATGTTTAGACTCTTTCAGACACTTGCCATATCCTTTCAAAGTCCACTTGGCGAAAAGGAAATAATTTTCCATTTGAATCACTCCAAGACCAATTGAAAAATGTCACTGTGTGTGTGTGTGTGTCATTTGTGTGGGTGCAGTTACACAAGTCAGCACCTCACATTTTATCTAGCAAACTTCATTAAACATCGACTTCCTGTAGCCTTTACTTGAGAATGATTATCTGTGTTGGGCTTTCCACTAGCAAATATGAGTGCCTAAACAGAAGGTCAATGTATGTACACATGTAACTCACAGGGGCAGCCCAAGGAAGAGCCAACCTCCCTGAAGGGGCCTCCTTTCCAAGTCCTAACAGCAGACATTCCTTAGAAGTCACTTTGGTAATAAGAACTGTTGACCTTTAGGGCGAGAAACCATGGTTAATACCCAAGGCGTAACTGTGGTTTTATGGGACATTCTCTTCCCAGTTCTGATTGACAACAGGCCTCACCTCCTAGTTAAATTTCTACCTGGGGTTAACTCCATCTGCCCAAGAATTACCTGCCTCTATGTAGCTTAAAATAAGGAAATAGGATTCAAAACTTCCATAGGAAAAAAAAAATGTTTCAGAAAAACAAATATTAGTCGCTATTCAACATGCATGACCTTGCATTACTATCTGTAAAATGGGTATACTTTACAATGTATTGTTCTATAATCAAATGATTCAGATGATCGTTCAAAGGAATCTAATTAGGTTCTTTTTGAAAAAGCAGTCTGAAAACTATAAATTCTTATAGAAATGTAAGATACTGTTGTAATGATCTGTAACTGTCAGTTTTCCGTTTCTGCTACTAATCATAATGGCTTACAAGATTTAACATTCTGTTTTATGTTCTGTGGCTAGAAAATGGAAAAACAACAAACCATAATTCTAAGCTATGTCATCTGAAATTTTACATTTCCAAACTACCATGTGCCTTTGATCCCACTGCAGCAGCAATGTGAAGAAAATCCTAGCAACAGTAATTTATTACTTCTTATGGCATTAGAAGTAGTCAAGTAACAGTATCCTATTTGGAGTGGGGAATGGACCAGGAGGGAAGATCTGGGTCCTAGTCCTGGTTCCATAACTTACTCATCATAATACAAAACATTTATCCAAAGAGTTCTGCTTCTCAGTTTCCCCATGTATAAAACAGAACTCTCACAACCTGCCCTGTTTACCTCATAGGGTTGATGTGATAATTGAATGAAAACGTCCTTAATGTCGTACTTACAAGTTACTTTCCAAAAACATATGGTGCTGTTTTATTTCACTTTGTCCAAAAGATGAAAATTCAGCATTACCTCAATAATTATATATATTAATGGTAACATTTTAAAACCAAAACTCTCAAATACGAATGTTGCTGGACTAAGTTACAGGTTAAAAATTAGAACAGAGGATGGCAGTACTTTAAAATCCACAAGCGCTTTACTGATTCAAAGTGATGATTCAATTCTGAGTGCTTTTAGAATGTGCTGACAGCAAACTGGCAACATAATTTACAGACTTAAGCAAAGATGAAAGTATCTACTTTAATTTAAAAAAAAAATACAGCTCAAATATAAAAAAAATCAGCAACTCCACTAAACACAAACTTCCAAGAAAACCAAGAGGTAACAAAGGTGGAGTTGAAGAATAAATAATGAATAATCTCAACTGGTACTGGTATAAACCAATTCTTTTTAAGGAAGAGGGAAAGTTATAAGGCTCCTGTTTCTGGAATTTAATTCCCTACAGACAGCACCAGAGGATCCAAGCAACACCCCGAAAATTGCGTGGAGAAAATTAATGAAACTTCCTATCCATGAATCAGAAGAGGTTTAAAACAAGAAACAAAGGGAAATTATTAGCATTTATACCTTTCATATATTGGACAGTGTGGTAGAATAACTCCAGGAGACAGGTATTATCCCCACTGTCCTGAGGAGGCAACTGGGCGCAAAGGCATTGAATTAACTTATCCAAAGCCTCGAAGCTAACATTGAAGAGCTCAGACACGAATCCTATTTGGTCTAACTTCAAAGTCTGTGCGCTCTCTAGTACATCCTTGTGCCAAATGTTCTGGATACCAGTAACATTTTTTCCAGTTCTATAACATAGTATGCCCCCAAGGTTTCATAATGGACATCAGGGTGAGCAAAATCTAGCTCAAGGTTGAAATACCTCTATTTGTTTTATTATTCCAATTTTAATAAAAACAAGAGCAAGCAGAGACAAAAAAACAATAACCAGCCCTGGAGGCTTCCACATATACCATATAAGTAGAAAACAATTTTCATTTGATTATGTACCTATACGGTTATAAATTTTAAATGTTCAGCGTAACAAGATGTAACCAACATTTTCTAACATAATAGTCACAACTAAGAGAAAAAACAGTCACATCTGCAATATAAAATCATTTAAAGTTTTTTTTATAAAAAGAGAAATGCAGGATTTTTCCTATCTCCATTCCCTTTTCATTGACTGGACCCATTCTTCTTATACTGGCATTAAAATGAATTAGTAACTCACTCTGCATAGTTGTCATTTAATATTTCCATAAAGCAACACCAGAAATTTTTAAGCGTTAAACACAAAATTCAATACTTGAGAGTACTACATCAAATTCAATAACCAGCAATTCTAGTGAATCATCAAAAAGTTCTACAGAAACGCAAAACTACTCTGAAACAAATCTTATTAAAGGTATTAAGAGAAACAATCCCAGACTGAAAATTCATCTAAATCCCTCTTTAAAATGTAAATACGTATTTCCCCAGACAAGAAACAGCCCAAGTCTCTATTCACGAGAAACTGTCAACTTGTGACTGTCTGCCTAAATGGAGAATGGAATAAAATGATCACAAGTGGAATTAATTCTGTACAAGTATTTGCACATGGGTATGCCAGATGTTCTGAGAATGGCACTTCATAATAAAACAGAATTATAACTCCGAAGGAATAGGAGCCTCATGCCTTCCAGCTCTATGGGACCCTAACTCCTAACGGTACAGTCTTCCAGAGGGACATGAAGTGACAGGCCGAGCTGCTTGCTGAGTACATCACAGTGGATGGAGGGGAGGGAGCACCAGGAGACGACAAGGAGGGAAGTCGAGAAAAGCAGGGAGGAAATTAATATCTCAGGCTTAAAAGACCTCTAGTAGCTGTGACTAACTGAAGAAAGAATTTCAAACTTCCATGCCATCAGAGCTCAGAGCTCTAGATGATTTATTCCAGGCTACATCTGGTACAAATAATTATTCAAAGTACAATCTTACCCAGCATCATCAGGTTTAGACCCTATCCTCAAGAAGCTCATAAGAAGTAATAAAAAGATCTGGGAAAAAGTCACTAAAAAGCTTATCCAGAGAAAGTAAGTGAAACCACAGACCGTAGTGCTAAGTATCTTTTGGTGAGAAGGAAAAGAATAAGAGTGATTAAGGATCAGGAGTCTTTAGATAACCAAAAATGTCAAAAAACTTTATGTCTACCTATATTTGGTCAATGTAGTAAGCAGAATTTCCAATGTATGACACAATGATAACGACTCAAGAGAATATGTCTAGTAACCTGGACACACTTACTAACTGTCCAAAACTGCCCTTTTCCCAATGGTGGAGGCTTTTCTGGCTGACTCCTCTAAGAACTGGAGCAGTTTTTCCTTTTCTTTCCCCATATCTACCCTGCACAGTCTTTGGCCTGTAGAATGTGTTCAATACATGGTTTGAGGCGGATGAAAATCAAACTTAAGATTCCAACAGCAAGGATTGTTACTCATGCCTTTTATTCATCACTTAACATAAAAACATAATCCTAACTGTACACTATGTATAAGTGGCCTGGTTCTACATATAGTGTCTAGATTGAAGACCCAACAAAACAAGCGCATTTTTCTTGGTAAATAAAAAAATTTACCCTTTGTAACCCATTTCTCCCATCTTTCTTACTCTCTCACCACCAAGACATCTGAAATCCTCATCTGAATTATAGACTATTAGGTTAGGTTAGTAGAAGTGTGCAAACATGGTTCAACTCTATAATCTGCCTAGGAATAAGATGACTAGAGTGTAGCAGTTTACTGCACAAGAAAAAAGACTTTTTATAGCAGAGGGAGATTTAACTGGTAGCTATTCTGGTAAATACAACCCAATCAACTTGACACAGAGGTTGGGAAAAGGGGGTGAGTCCATGTTAGGATGTCATATCTTAGACTGCTTATATCTATACTGGCTTCTATTTTTGTTCCATGAAGCTAGCCAAGGGAACTATGTTTTTAAAAGATGCAGTTTCAACTTGAAATCATTAATTGTTACAAACCATCAAGACAATCTACAAGATAAATATAAAAGGGAATTTCTCATTTGTCACTGAACACTGCTGAACACATTATATGACCTGCTTATCTAAAATAAGATGAAGAAATATTGACTTTTCCTTCAGAATTGTGGTGTACGTAAATAATGCCCAAGTTAAATATTACCCAAGTTTCCAATGCAGAAAAAGCATAGAAGATGAGTTAACAACCAACAGTCAAACGTGAACATTGCCATAAACATTAGTTAAGCTATATGTTTATTCACACAAGAATATATTTTTTCACCTCTCCTTCCTACTCTTTTGATAAGTGTGACTCTCTCCCAGAGGGGTTCCATCCTCAGTGCCAACTGAGGACACAAAATGTCCTGAAATGTTTTGGTTAACTGCAGAAGATCAGGGTAATTATGAAACTAAACACTGATTTTCTCTTCTTTGCATTGAACTTAAATATAAATTGACAAGGCACGAATTAAAAGAATGATAAGGTAATTTAAGGGCTTTAAAACCCTCTCTCCATGGCACCTTACCTAGAAGATCGATTTGTTCCCAGCTGTTTTCTTCCTAGTCTCGGCTCTTCCTCTTGCTGTGTGCACACAGTAGGGGGCTGGCCAGGCCTGCCCTTCAGCTCAGCACAGCTCTTACTGAAACATGAAATCAGTACAATTTCAAACGAAATGACAATACTTGGAAGAAATTTCCTCACGACCACTCTGCCCTTTCCAGCTAGCTTGAGAAACTTATGACCCACTCTTCATCTTCCTTCACTGCTCAAGAAGAATCTATTCAACCCTACTAAAGAAGTAAACGTTTCCTTAAAAGAAACCTTAACTGCCTTTAAAACTATCTATAGTTTTACAACTTCAAAATGAAATAAAAGTTTTAGGTTAGACTATAGGTAGGATGTGTGGTTTTTCTTTTACTCATGTAAGTAATGTGTACACAAAAACATTTATTAATTTAGATCTGGGCCTACTCGCAAGACCTAAATACAGTTTATCTTTAAGTAAATACATTTTTACTTCTCTTCAGTATGGGACTTAAACACAAGGCTAAGGAAAACCTACTAGCTTTAATGAACAAACAAGGCTGTTTGGGAATCAGATTTGTATGCAAGTATGTACTTCTAAAATGCTTGAAAGCTATTTACCTAAGTAAAATACCACTAGGTTCAACCTTGTTTACACTCTAAATTTGTGGAGCAAACCATTTTTTCCTTGATTGTGTAAAAGTTAGACATCAGGGCAATCACAAATTGCAAATTTACTTATGGTATATGAAAATGAAGTATTATTGTATCTATCTACACAGTAAAGATTAGTCCCAAATCTGTCATCCCCAAAATGGAAACGTCTTTTTCATCTGGAGCCAAGTGAACAAGAGAAAGTCATGCATTAATATCATGAATAACCACCCACATAGAAGAGTAATAACTGCTGGTTTCAAAGAACACTGAAGTCATTTTAAAAAGGAAACTACCAGGCACTTCCCTAGCAGTCCAGTGATCTCCCGCTTCCACTGCAGGGGGCACGGATTTGATCCCTGGTCCGGGAACTAAGATCTCGAATGCTGCATGGTGCGGCCAAAAAAAAGGAAACTACCATTAGGGCAATCTTTTATAAAACTTGTTTAGAAGTAAATTGTTAGAAGTTGGCAAACTCAGTTCCTAGTTATATTGGACTGTCCCAAGCCAAGTTTGGAGAACCCTGATCAAAGCAGGCTTTTCTGAACCACATTTCAGGCTGGCTAATGTCATACCAAACCATTTAATCCTTCTTTTCCTGCAGGGTAGGATCACTCATTCTTGGTCACTCTTTATCTGATCACTCATTCTTGGTCACTCTTTATCTCCTGCGGCGGCCACAAGCCACTGCTGCCCAAGTACCTGCCAGCTAAGTGGTGATGGTCACTTCCTCCTAGGTTCACCTACCTCCAGAGAGTCTGGGCCCATTTCTAAGTACCTCCAAACACACACCACATACCAACCACACCCTCACAGCTCATATATGGGCCTATGGCTTATTGTTAGGCTAGAAAAGATGGGGAGTGAAAGGCAGGAACTCAGGCTCCTATGGAGAGCACTCTTAGTGAGGTCTTTAAACATCCTCAGGGTATATTTAAGCTTCCATCGTATGGAAAGATAACCCAAGTTTGAGAAATCTGGAAGGCTTTTTTTTTTCCCCCTCTTCAAATCAATAGTTTATGAGTAGTGTTAAAAATTAATTTGGAAAACATTTTAAATTACATATATATCTTATCAAACATCAAGAAAAGACTCATACTGGTTCCTTAAAAAACTAAAAATAGAATTACCATATGATCCAGCAATCCCACTACTGGGCACATACCCTGAGAAAACCATAATTCAAAAAGAGACATCTACCACAATGTTCATTGCAGCACTATTTACAATAGCCAGATCATGGAAGCAACCTAAATGCCCATCGACACATGAATGGATAAAGAAGATGTGGCACATATATACAATGGAATATTACTCAACCACAAAAAGGAACGTAATTGGGTCATCTGTAGAGACATGGATGGATCTAGAGACTATCATACAGAGTGACGTAAGTCAGAAAGAGAAAAACAAATATCGTATATTAACGCATATATGTGGAACCTAGAAAAATGGTACAGATGAACCGGTTTGCAGGGCAGAAATAGAGACCCAGATGTAGAGAACAAACGTATGGACACCAAGAGGGGAAAGTAGGCGGGGGGGGTGTGATGAACTGAGAGATTGGGATTGACATATATACACTAATATGTATAAAATGGATAACTAATAAGAACCTGCTGTATACAAAAATAAATAAAATAAAATTCAAAAATTAAAAAAAAAAAAAAAAAAAAGAACTACCATACGGGGCTTCCCTGGTGGCACAGTGGTTAAGAATCCGCCTGCCAATGCAGGGGACACGGGTTCGAGCCCTGGTCCGGGAGGATTCCACATGCTGCAGAGCAACTAAGCCCGTGCGCCACAACTACTGAGTCTGCGCTCTAGAGCCCGCGAGCCACAACTACTGAGGCCCGTGCGCCTGGAGCCCTGCTCCGCAACAAGAGAAGCCACCACAACAAGAAGCCTGCACACTGCAAACAAGAGTGGCCCCCGCTCGCCGCAACTAGAGAAAGCCTGTGCACAACAACAAAGACCCAACGCAGCCAAAAATAAATAAATAAAATAAATAAATTTATTAAAAAAAAAAAAAAAGAAGAACTACCATACGACCCAGCAATCCCTCTACTGGGCATATACCCTGAGAAAACCATAATTCAAAAAGAGTCATGTACCACAATGCTCATTGCAGCTCTATTTACAATAGCCAGGACATGGAAGCAACCTAAGTGTCTATCAACAGATGAGTGGATAAAGATGTGGCACATATATACAATGGAATATTACTCAGCCATAAAAGGAAACGAAATTGAGTTATTTGTAGTGAGGTGGATGGACCTAGAGTCTGTCATACAGAATGAAATAAGTCAGAAAGAGAAAAACAAATATCATATGCTAACACAAATATATGGAATCTAAAAAAAAAAAAAGGTTCTGAAGAACCTAGGGGCAGGACAGGAATAAAGATGCAGATGTAGAGAATGGACTTGAGGACACGGGGAGTGGGAAGGGTAAGCTGGGATGAAGTGAGAGAGTGGCATGGACATATATACACTATCAAATGTAAAATAGATAGCTAGTGGGAACCAGCCGCATAGCACAGGGAGATCAGCTCGGTGCTTTGTGGCCACCTAGAGGGGTGGGATAGGGAGGGTGGGAGGGAGACGCAAGAGGGAGGAGATATGGGGATATATGTATATGTATAGCTGATTCACTTTGTTATAAAGCAGAAACTAACACACCCTCGTAAAGCAATTATACTCCAATAAAGATGTTTAAAAAAAAATAGAGATGAGGATGGGTAAGGAAAAGAAAACGAAAGGTGTAGGAGTAACTCTGGTCACTTAAGAGTATGGTTATCCTGTGTATAAATACAGATAGTGAGTTTTTTGGTATCACTGGTTTGAATCAGCTGTAGACTGTTTTCTTCTTTTTCTTGAATGTCTATGTTGTGGTTGTTCAAAGGGGGGGACATGTGAAATAAACAGTCATAATTCACAAAAAAAAAAAAAGAAAAGAAAAAAAAAAGACTCATATCAACAATTCAGTATGGGGCTTCCCTACTAGAGCAGTGGCTACTGCTAGAAAAATGGTACAGATGAACTGGTTTGCAGGGCAGAAGTTGAGACACAGATGTAGAGAACAAACGTACGGACACCAAGGGGGGAAAACCGCGGTGGGGTGGGGGGTGGTGTGCTGAATTGGGCGATTGGGATTGACATGTATACACTGATGTGTATAAAACTGATGACTAATAAGAACCTGCAGTATAAAAAACAAACAAAAAAAACCAACTAATACTAAACTTTCTTTGGGTTATTTGTATGGAAATATGTTAATATAAATGTTTCAGACATTACATGAAATTTCTAAAAATCTTATATGTTCTGGTATAATAAGTCATAATTCTAGTTATTACTTTAAAATGTATATCTCAGAAATAACTAAATTTCCTTGTCAATTGCATTATTATGAACTTTCATCAAAACTTTAACCCTGGTCATTTTTAAGTCTTTTGTCATTTACAGACAGTTCTGGGTGTACTCTGATGCTTTTGCAAAAATGTTCCTATAAAAGGGTTTCATCTTCAAGGAATTCATGGAAAAGACTCTGACAAGTACAGGTTTCTGGTAACTGACTATACTGCTGAACTGAATAAGCATTTTCAGAGCTCTAATGGAAATCTGATGAATTCATAAAAGTGCTAACAAAAGATCAAGATGAAAAAAAAATTAATTACATGGGACTGAGTGAACTGATGAGGATGATTATAATTTTTGTGACTTTCTGTTTGAATTTAAAAAAAAATCCCACAAGGACTCAGAGGCAAAAAATATACAAATCAATTTTCACTGCAAAGTAAAGGAGCTGTTACAGTGGAGGATTACTGGACTGAATTATGACATAGTAAGAGTATGTTTCGTGTTTGGTAATTGCAATCATTGTTGCTTTTGTTGTGGTCATCCATTTACAATGCTTGGTGTCAGTTAATTTATCTCTTGTAAAAATAAAATACAGTGTGTGTGTGTGTGTGTGTGTGTGAAAAAAAAAAAAAAGAATCCGCCTGCCAATGCAGGGGACACGGGTTTGAGCCCTGGTCCAGGAAGATCCCTCATGCCGTGGAGCAACTAAGCCCATGTGCCACAACTACTGAGCCTGCGCTCTAGAGCCTGTGAGCCACAACTACTGAGCCTGCGTGCTGCAACTACTGAAGCCCACACGCCCAGAGCCCATGCTGCCCCAAGAGAAGCCCCCGCAATGAGAAGCCCACGCACCTCAACGAAGAGCAGCCCTGGCTCGCCGCAACGAGAGAAAGCCCGCACGCAGCAACGAAGACCCAACACAGCCAAAAAATAAAAAATAAAATAAATTCTTTAAAAAGTGTTAACATTAAAAAAAAACAATTCAGTATGAAACTACAATAATGAATATAAAAAGAAGAATTGTGACAAGATAATACTTTAAATGAACTATTGACGATAAATGGATTGTGAGCCCAGTTTACATAATCACAGAACAGATCTGAAAGGCTCATTCCCTGGGATTTAAAACTTTCTTCTCAGATTTCAAAGAATGCTGTTCCTAATGTTACATACCATGCACAACTATCTCTCATCAACAGAGCAATCTGTTTTGCAACAGTCTCTACTCCAAGACATGGAGATTCTCCTAATGGATTTGAAAAAAATGTAATTCAGAATTCTGGAGAATTCTTTTAAAAGTTATCTTGTGCCACGGTCATACATCATTCTTGGGCTATGATTCAGAAGAGTTAAAATTTTTGTTTTTGAGAAAGTCAACAGATTTGGCTACATTAAAGTACAGAACTTCTATAAGTCAAAACTACTATAAACATGAGCTAAGTGTTTGTCTTTATAAGACAAAGACAAAATTGGGGTGGGGGGGAATACCTGCATGACGAAAGGCAAAAGTTTACTATCAAAGGCTCTTATGAATTACTAGAAAAATACTAGTATCTCCAGGAGAAAAATTGGGCACTACATTCAATTAAAAGGGAATAAAAATGGAAAATAACTAGAGATTTTTTATATTCAACATCATTTGGAATCAAAGAAATGAAATTTAAATAGTGAGATAGCACTGTTCACCTATAAGGCTGGCAATAATTATTTTTCCTTTGCAGGATGAGTCTCCGTATTAACAAAAATACAGTAACACAAGTACTCTCATAGAGTGGGAACTGGTGGGAACAAACTTTGGTAAAACATTTTTTTTTAGAAAGCAGTGGTCACTCTGTATCGATAGATCTTTGAGCCATCAGCTGTATTCCACAGGACTCCATCCTAAGGAAATATAGGAGATATATAAAGTTTTATAAAGGATATTTGTTGCATCAGTATATATTTAATAATAGTAATTGGAAATAAATGAAAAGTTCAGCTATAAGGAAATGGTTAAATAAATTGTTACATCTATACAGTGTAGTATTATGTAGCCACTAATATTATGTAGAACTGTAATGACATGGGCAGTTTCTCATGATATGTTAAGCAGAAAAGAAAACATCATGCAACAGTATTAACTACAGTTATACAGTTTTATATAAACTATATATTGTAATAAGTAAATCTGCTATAGGTTAGCAAGTATAAAAAAAATACTGTGGGACTTCCCTGGTGGCGCAGTGGTTAAGAATGCACCTGCCAATGCAGGGGATACGGGTTCGAGCCCTGGTCCAGGAAGATCCCACATGCCGCGGAGCAACTAAGCCTGTGCTCCACAACTACTGAGCCTGCACTCTAGAGCCTAACTTTCCTTAGGGAATTTTGTACTTGAGGGGAGGAAAAAAAAAATCAATAAAAGCACTTTATACATTGTAAAGCACTATACAAACAGGACATCACTGGTTCAGTTTAAATTGCCCATCATTTCCTGCCCTAATTATCCCTGAAAAATAGGTTTGCCTACAGAACTGCAATTCCAACTATGCAATTCCTTTCAGGGTTAACCACACACTGTTATCTGAGTGAATCTAAACTCCCTAAGGAGGTCATAGGTTCCCAGGAAGGAGCTACTCTCATTTTTTAAAATTCCCCTGCCTCCTAGATGGTCGGCCTCCTTCCCTCCATGCCTAACACGCTCACCCTCCAGCCCAAGGGCTCAAGGTTTCATGTGAAGACGATTGAATTCCTATCACCTGGCAAAACACAAATGCTTTCATCTCCCCTGTTTCGCCTAAGACCTTATTCAAACAAAGAAAACAAAACACACTGGATTTCTTTTCTTAGTACACTGACTACTTGAAACAAACAGTAGTTAATGGGGCATGTAAAACTTTTGCAGGCTAAATGAAGAATTAATCTCTCCATTCTTACTCCAAAATAAATTAGTCCAAGTCAGAATCAATAAATAACTTAGCAGAAAAGAGTTTATGTCTGAAAAAAAAAAAAGGACAAAGATTTATTTAAGGTAGGTAAACACCTAAGTCCACTAATTACTGTAGTCAATCAGGTGATCTTAGTTAAGAGTGGATTTTTCTAAAGAGCTAGAAAAGCACATGTGAACCGCAGGAAGTAATAAGACACAGGCGAGAGGACCTTGGGAATTACAGCAACCTCATTAATGCCATCTTTTCAGCCCTGGTTGCTTACGCTGAGAATGGGCCCAAGCGAACCGCCCAGCAGGAAGGCTGAGTGCCAGGCCCAGGGGGGTCCGGACGGGCCCAGGCGGGTCAAGTGTCCGGTAGGCGGCTTCCGGCTGCGGGCTTGTCAGTCTGCGTAACTAACTCTAAAGTAAATGCCTTCGGTCACTTTCAAGGTGACAGCTACGTGATCCGCATCCGTCCCTTCCGCACGAGCTGCGCTGCCCGCCCCCACCCCCCACCCCGTGAGACCAGCCCTCCGCAGCCTCCCCACCTTTCCCCCAACTTTGGCACCCGAGGTCCCAGAATACCCGCCCCCTCCCTCGGAGCCAGTCCGGCACCCTGTGACGGTCGCGTTCCGGGGGTCCGCTCTGCACCCTCGCCCGCGATCCCCCCTGCGCACCGGCTGGGCAGCGGCAATCGACGCAACTCCGCACTTACCCGCAGCGCCTCGAGCCAACCCCGAGCCCCCCGGGGAGCCGGGAGACCAGCACTCCGAGCCCGGGCGCCCTTTGGACCCTCGGCGGAGTCGCGCCAGGCCCACCCGGGAGGCCCGGGTGCCACCAGTGCCCAGCGGGCAGCGCCTGCACCTGGGGACACACGGCTTGTCGCCAACTCCCGCCCCCGCCCGCCGCTGCAACTGCCAGGCGGGAACCCGGAGTCCGGGGCGCCCCAACCTCCCAGCCTCTCCGGCCGCGGGGGGTGCAGCCAGGGCGGGGAGCTCGGGAAACTTGTAAATAGCAAAACGCGGCCCCCTCTGCCCCCTCGCCCGCCGCTGCCTCGCAGCTGGAGACAAAGGCCAGGCGGCAGCCAAGGGCGCTGCGCCCCAAGAAACTTGAAAGACGCGCGGGGCTGTACCTCGAGACACCGGCCCTGGAGGCTCCCGCCGCGCTCCGCTCCGCTCGGCTCGGCTCCGCTCCGCAGGTAGGCGGGCCTGGCCCGCCCGCCAGCTCCCTCCCTCCTCTCGCGCTCCCGGGTCCCAATCCCGGAGCCGCGCGCGCTCCCGGCCTAAGTGCCGACCCGCCCCACGCCTGCGGCGTCTGTTCCGGGCCGCGATGCACCTGTTGCCACGCGCGACGCGGCGCCCCGGGCTGCTGCCTGCGCACCTGGTAGAAGCGCAGGTCGGAGACCACACAGGCCCGAGACCTCACAGGTCCGAAACCACGCAGGTCCCCGCGGGCGACCGGGGCTCAGCCGTGCCCGGAGCTGGGGCCCCAAACCTGGCCTGCTGCCGAGTGGATCTTGCCTCCTACTCCCCCTCTTGCCACCTGTGTTTTCCGTGCGAGCTCCCGCGCTTCCCGCTAGCCGTGGGGCAGGGCCGCGAGGGCGGGACGGGGTGGGGATAGGGAGTGGGAAGGTGGCAGAATTATCTGGGCGGAGGTTTGCAAGGAACCAGCAGAGATTGTCTCTTCAGAGTGTCCGACTCCCGCTGTGTCTTATCTTCGCGCTTCTAAGAGGTTTACCGGCAAACACCTATTAAAGTTTAAAGCCATGAGCTCCAGCTGTTAGATCTTCGAATAAAAAGTGGAAAGGAGACTAACACACCAGGGGCAGAAACGAGGCCCGACCCACTTTTCTCTAAACACAAATTACGTCCTTTTTGCTAAACTGAACAAATTTCAACCATAGCTGTCTATTAGGCCCATAGAATATTTTCATCTATCGGCATATTTTTAATACAAAGCTTTTCCAAAGGGGCTAGTCCACCTACGAGGGATGTGACATTATTGAACCATTAAATGTCGGGCAACTTAAGTCGAAATTTTTTTGAGATGTTTAATTACCTGGTTGGGATTTGCCAAAAGATTTTTAAGAGAAGTAAGTTTTTCTCTGAGAATTAAGCTGAGGATACTGTAATTGACCAAGTTTTCTATACTATCACTATCAGATCAACTAACAGATGTATTGCCATTTACTGTTATAAAGCCTTTTCATGCGCACAGTGTTCCATTAGTTCTTCAGCAAGATCCAGTGGTATATAGGTCAGATTATTACCTCCATTTTTCAAGTGAGGAAATGGAAGCTCAGAAAGGTGAAGCGATTTGCTCAAGGTCACACAGCTAGTGAGGGGCAAGCACAAACCCAGCTAACCTAACTCCTGATCTTTTTATTCCATTACATGTTGACAGTCCTTTGTGATTATTTTTAAAGAGGTACAGCATTAAACACCGTTGAACGGTTCTCCCTTATGCAAAAGCACCAAAAAACAAACCAAAATAAAACAAAGCACTAACATTGTTTCTGCAAGTCACCAGGCAAATATGCTAATTAGCAACATGCCTCCTCCCTAAGCAGAATACTCCAGTGTTAAACGTACCATTTAATCTTTATAACCCTCATGTGACCCAGGTGACTTGGTCCAACCCCCCACAAGTTCTATTGTGTGGCTTAGTTATATCTATAAATATAGAACCTGTTTTACTTCATTTTTCCATGGTATAGATTGAAGGGAAAAACCAAAAACAAAACAAAACTTTCTCCTAAGTATTTAGAATCAGCCTTTGGGGCCATTGGGGAATCTGAAACTTAGCTTCTAATTGCATCCACATAAAAACAGAAGTTACCTTCTAGGGACATCATCTGGGACTCTGTCAAGGCAAATATGCTTGAAATGGGGCCTGCTGACTTTTTTTTCCATCTTGGTTCTGGGCATGTTGCCATGTTCTTGATCTCTGAACTCTAATGTTGACCTGCTACAGACTCCAGGAACAATACTAAGGGTGATAATAACCCCGCATAACTTTGTGGTCCTTTGTCCTAAAAAAAAAAAAAAAAAAAAAAGTTAGCATTTTTTTTCTCCATTAGAAAACTGCAAATTAAAACTATACTGAGAAACCATTTTTTCACTGCTCAGATTGACAAAGATTAGAAAGCTTGATAACCACTGTGTGTTGGCAGAAGTGTGGAGAAACAAGCAGTCACAATGCAGATTATGAATGTAAATTAGAATGATCTCCATCAAGGGCAATTCACAATACCTCACAAAGTTATAAAGGCACATATCCTTTGAGCCAGTAAGTCTACCTATAAGAATTTATCTTACAACACACGTGAGAAATGGCAGGTAAGCTTGTCCATTTCAGCATTTTTAATAACAAAAGACTTTTTAAAAAGTTCATTCATTAATAAAAGACTGGTAAATTATGATATAGCCAGAAAATGACATCCTATGAAGGCTTAAAAAAAAAAAGAATGAGAAAGCTCTTTGAACTTTCATGAAATGATCTCCAAGATACATTATGTGCACAAATTTTTAAATGCAAAACAATTATGTAATAGTATGTTATTTTCTATTAAAAAGGGGAAATTGTATACAGTTGTTTGTTTGTAGAAGCATAATATGTCTCTGAAAAGATATACCAGAAACTGATAAGATTGGTTGCTTCTTGGGAAGGGAGCTAGACAACTGGAAGGCAGGGTTTGAAGATAAACTGAACTAGATATAATTTTGTAGTTTTTGAATTTTGAACCATGTAAATAATAGTACCCATTCTAAAACTTAAAATTTTTCACCACCTCAAGTTTTGCTGTCAGGAATGGCTCATATTCCCTCCCTACTAATTTCACTTATAGATAAAATAAATGATCAAATTTTTCATGCATTAATGGGGGAAAAAACCAAAATGCTCAATAGATGCTTTCAAACTATTTGTTCTCTAGTTTATCTAAAAAGGAAAACTTTAGTACACAAAATTCTAACATGCTGTGATTATAGTGAAAATGATGAGTTAGCAAATACCTTAGAATTTTATTAACATTGACGTCTCCCTGGGGTAGAGCTTCCAGCTAATTTTCCCAAAGTCACATTCAATCAGAAATGGAAAAAGGATTCCAGCCTTAATTCCCAAGAGGGAAACTCTAGTACCATTGATTTGAGTAGGGAGGAAGTAATTCCATGGGAATTCCATGGAGTCATTTATTTTATTCCCAAACTTGATCTCTTTAAAAATTTGGTATTAATTTATATTTACTTATACCACCACTGCATTGAACAAGGGATTTGAACAACTCACAAAGACAGGCATAGTAAAATTTTTAAATAAATATTTATAAGTATAAAATAGAATCCAAGGAAAAGCACACAGGTAAGAGTAAACGTGCCACTGCACACAGGTAAGAGTAAACGTGCCACTGAGTAACAAATTAAACCAGTGAGCTTCTTGGTAGCCAAGTGCCCCAGCCAGTTACATAATCACCATTTTTCAAAAGGGACTGATAGTTCCTCAGTGGAAGCAAAGCTTTTCCTAGCACTGAATCCAAAGAAAAATTTTTCTCCCTCATGTTTCCAATCAAGACTACTGAATGGAAAACAACAATATATTGTTGATAATACTGTAAGGAACTTTATATGGTTATTTTTTTATAGTGACTTTGAATAAAACCCAAAGTATAATAAAACTCAACTTAAAGGTATTTACCCAATCAGGGACCAGGCCAATGTCAATCAAACCTTATAACAGCCTAGTGCGATCAAGGATTGACTGTAAATAGATGTGCATGGATAGCAGTTCCTTCATATATGCTTGAGAAAATCAAATATGCTCATGGTCAAATTCTAACATCTCCACACATCCCTCATCTCAGAGATAGACATAGTTGCTTTATACAACATTCCAGAAATTTTCTAGTTGGCCACTTGATAAAGAATTATTAGAAGTGATAGAGACCCAGAATGCTGGAATTCTGTGATATTGTAGATGACTTTTTTCCTCTTTTTGTTAAGAGAAAAATGTACATTACAAATTGCCACATGACTTTTGTTACTTGTATCCCAAGATGATGACACATGCATGGTCAAATATGTACACTGACCAGCTGTAGCAGTGATTGCACAACAAGAAAACAGCATCAGAGCAGTGAATGGTCTTGATTTATTTATAAATAATTCTTGGGTTCCTAATTATCCATTTTTCTTCTTAATGGACTTGGAGATTCACGTGGACTCTTCTCTCAATGTTCCAGAAGGGTGACTCTCAGAGTAGGGATGTTCTTGGGTAGAAGTCTGCAGATTAACAAGTTAAGTATCTCAAGAAAGAAAAGAGTTTCTTGTTAAGTCCAGAGCAGTAGCAATAACAAGGAAATATAGCTTTCTCTTATCAAAATGATGTGAGAACATCCGAGAAATTTTCCATCCTCCCATAACATGGAAGGCATCTTCAACAGTCCTTTTATTCCATTTATAGACTCTGCAGAAGGAATCATTCTTATAGCATGATGCTAAAATTATTTTAGCTCACACACAAACAAGTTGTTCTGTAATTCTGCTTTTGACCACTTCATGTTAGGAAGAAATTAAAAAATATATAGCACCATCAGTTTGTTATGAAACCACTTTGAAAATGTTTACTTTGACTGCTTAAAATGTCATGACTAAAGAAACTACTGTTCTTCATAATCCGCTCTTGACAATCATAACTGTGTCACACTTGGACTTGGTTAGCCTTTGCTCTGATCTGACAGAGTCTTCCCTTAAAAAGTGGATGTATTTTCAATTTCAAAGTATTTACTGCTTCATGACAAATATAATAACAAGTGTGTAGCCCTGAAGTCTCATGTCTTTGAGACTATCACAGTCTACTTGGACTTTTTGAATTTGCTTTTAATTTATGCCTCTGGCCTTATGCTCTTGGCCAAATGCAAACCCTTAGAGAGCTGGGGGCAGCCTTCCAACTCACCGCCCTTTCCCTTGGGCCTTTCTAATTGATCAGTGATCACCTAAAAAGAGTGCAAAGGGTGCAAACCATGGAGCTTAACGGGTTCAGTGTTGCTTCATTGTGACCGATACCCTGTGTCCAGGCCTCATGTACTGATTGAGTTTTGGTTCAATTCTTTCGCACCTTTTGGTCTTGATTCAGGGTTGGTGATCTATACTTGACGCTGAGACCTCCCTCCTTGCAAATGACATGCAGTCAGGTGGGCCTAGTGCTCTAAGTGCCAACAAATGTTTGAAAATCATAATGACGTAGGAAGAGCCCTGTACTAAATGAACAACGGACATTAGCCCTCATGCTGTTACATAAGCGTTCCTCAAAATATAATCGCCTTTCTAAGCATAGGCTGACAATTCAGGAAAGAGCCACTGGAAATATTGTCATCATTATTTTATCCATACAGTGAGTAGCACTAGCATTATGTGGGCCTAAGTCGCCTAGCCCTGCACCAACGTTGTCAAGTCAGCCCCTGGTGAGTTACCAGGAAGTAAGACAATCTTAACTTTGGGTTTCTAGAACATTGAGAAGTCAGGTTGATAATCCAGGGTGGTAATTTAACACCACCAAAGATTTATCTATTTTGGATAAGTATACTTCTGATCTCTTTTTGAGTACCTACAAAATTATGGTTAATTTCTCCTAATTTACAATCCAATTATCATATATATATGTATATATATATATACACACACATATATATATGTGTTTGTTATTTGTTGTTTATCCCAGGGGAAAAAAAAATTTATTGTCTGCAAATTTTAAATAGGAGAATAAATCTACTACAAACAACAAAAAATACCACTGGGACTTTCGTGGCTGTTCAGTGATTAAGACTCTGTGCTTCCACTGCAGGGAACACTGGTTCAATCCCTGGTCAGGGAACTGAGCTCCCACACGCCATGCGGCATGGACAAAAAATAAAAATAAAAAATAAAAATACCACTATCCCTCCAAAACCGAGGACAAAACTGGACTTAGTTTTGATACCTAGATATGTTTTAATTGATTTAAACCTGTTGAGATCTGTGTCTCTTCTATAAAATTAGTTCCTTAGATCTCATGGGGTTGTTGTGAGGACAAAATATAGGATATTATTATTCATGTACTTATGATTATTGTGTGAGCTCATGTTTGGAATTGCTGATATCACTCGTTTCCCTTCCCATTGGCCTGTGAACTTGAGTCTAAGGAAAGACTTACCTTCCCCAACACCATTCCTTGTTTAAATGATGTTTATTTTATACCGAGTATGCATGCCTAACATTTATTTATTTATAAATTATATATAGCATTAGAGTACTGATATATACGCAATAAACTACACACAAAAGTAGAAAAGGATAAGATTTAAAAATAGACAAGATAGATCCCAGTCTGAAAAGATGTCCTTACATATACAATAAAGAAATCAAAATGTTTTCTTTCAAAAAAAAAAAAAAATAGATAGCTAGATAAAAGTTCTCGTGTTTTCTTTCCATACGCCACCAAGTACCCTCTGGTGCCAAGAAACAATCCCATTCCTCTTAATGGTCTTTAGTGTGGAGGAATTTTCCATTGCTGACAAGTTAAAAGGCAAAACTAAGTGCCACTTTTAGTGTAAATACCCAGAGCTGCCTCTTTTAACAGTTTGGCATTCTAGGTAAACTCCAACAGGTTTCCATTAAATTGAATGTACCTGGAAGAAACCTTTAAATACGAATTTAACTAGTTCAAAGCTTGTGTCCAGAAAGATACGGGTGAATTTGTTTAACCTTCTCCAATGTATTTTTTCCAGCAAAAGCAATTTGATTTTCAGCAAACACTGACTGGGTGTCTTACAAATTTAACTCAATTCTTCGATAGCATCAGATCCCACAGCTTAAGGGTTCAGTCTCAACAAGACTTGCCCACTTCAGATGCCAGACTCAAGTCCAGGTTGTTACCTGTGCTTCTGACCAGCTGCCTATAAACTGGAGGTTCCCATGACTCCCTCCTTGGGTTTGATGAATTTGCTAGAGAGGTTCACAGAACTCAGAAAAACACTGACTTACATTTATCAGTTTATTATAAAGGATATTGTAAAGAACAGGAAGAATAGCCAGATGAAGAGGTACATAGAGTGAGGTCCAGAAGGATCCAGAGCACAGGAATTTCTGCCCCCGTGGAAGTGGGATGCACCACCCTCCCAGGACCTGGATGCATTCACCAACCTTATGAATGACGGAAGGTATTCCTATCTGAGAAATTCCAAGAGTTTTAAGGAGCTTTGTGCCAGGATCCAGATCAAAGACCTAATCCAATTCTTATTATACCACAGTCTAATTGTAAAATATAACAGACGCAGAAAACCACATGAAACAAATTCATGACAATACATTTTATAAAATACACATCATTTAAACCACTACCTCAGTCAAGAAATAAATGGAGGGGGACGGGGAGGCGGAATTGGATGAAGGTAATTAAAAGGTACAAATTTCCAGTTATAAGATAAATAAATACTAGGGATGTAATGTCCAACATGATAAATATAATTAACACTGCTGTACGTTATATATGAATGTTAAGAGAGTGAATCCTGAGTTCTCATCACAAGGAAAAATAATTTTTTCTTTTATTTTGTATCTAAATGGGATGATGGATGTTCACTAACTTATTGTGATAATCATTTCATAATATATGTAAGTCAAATCATTATGTGTAAATACATCTTCAACTTACACAGTGCTGTATGTAATTATATCTCAATAAAACTGGAAGGAAAAAAATATTAGGTTTTAGATTGTTGCCAAAAAAAACAAAAAAGGAAAGAAATAGAATGTTGCCAAGCACCCATCCTAATCATGACCCCTCCTTCAGCCCTAATGGTAAACACATTTTGATTTTTATGGTAATCACTTCCTTGCTTTTCTTTGTAATTTTATCATCTATTTTTCTATTCTGAAACAGTAAAGTTTAGTTTTGCCTGTTCTTTTAAATATTTATTTTAATCTGCATGTTCTCTTTCTCTCTCTCTCCCTCCCGCTCCCCCATTCTCTTTGCAATATGTTTGCTGAAGAAATGGGATCATTTGACTTGTACAATTCCCCACCGTCTGTATTTTGCTGATGCACCCCTGTTCCTTTGTTCTATCTCCAGGTGGTTGGGCCTACAGGCTTCATCAGATTCAGGTTTGATCATGGTTTAGGGAAGAATACCTCATTGATGGTATTGTGTTCTTTCACCAGGAGGCGTAAAATGACTGGTTGACTCACTTTTTGTGATGTTAGCAACCATGGATGATCAATGCCTTCATCCATTAATTCATTAGAGGTTGCAAAAACAAATGATATTCTAATTCAGTTGTTCCATCCTCACATATTGACTGGAATATTTCTACAAAAAGAAACATAATTCTCCACTAATATTTCATTACCCAGTGAAATATGTCATATAGGAAAAATGGGGAAAAATACTCAGTTCTTTCCCTATATTTACCACCTTTAATAAAAAAAATGAGCTATTTCCCTGGAATCCTACAAAGGTAACCATACAGGTCTCTGTTTTTGTTTTCATTATAAACTCTTATGTTTCAGTCCATTACAGTTATTATCAAATTTTCTCATCTTTGGCCTTTGGGAGCATCTTAAAATTAGCTGAGGCCTTGTCACATGATATTAGAAACCTTTGAGAACTTCCTTGCTATGTGATAAAACAATAATTTCCAGGATTATCTTGTATATTTCCTAGCCCAGACTTGCAATTAGTCATTTCTCTAAGAAGCTGGTTTCTCTTAGTGGTAAGGGGTATTCCTAGATCACAATCTGGGTGCTGAGGAAGTTCATCGATGCTGGGTTAGTCACTATATCTAGGACAGAGCTAGGCAATATTCTAAATATATAGCTGTTATCTATTGTCTCTATCTATACGTAGAACAAATATAAATTTTCCACACTGATAATCTTGATTTACAAGGACAAAGGAGATGATAGAACTAGAATGTTACGTAATTATTTATTTACTTAATCACACAGTATACACACACCACACAATGGCCCCAGAACACAATGTCATTATCACCAACTCCAATGAGATTACTGCAAACAACTAAAAATTTTTTTTTAATTTTTGAATTTTATTTCATTTATTTTTTATACAGCAGGTTCTTATTAGTCATCAGTTTTATACACATCAGTGTATACACGTCAATCCCAATTGCCCAATTCAGCACACCACCATCCCCACCCCCCACAGCTTTCCCCCCTTGGTGTCCATATGTTTGTTCTCTACATCTGTGTCTCTATTTCTGCCCTGCAAACCAGTTCATCTATACCATTTTTCTAGGTTCCACATACATGCATTAATATATGATATTCGTTTTTCTCTTTCTGACTTACTTCGCTCTGTATGACAGTCTCTAGATCCATCCACATCTCAAAAATTACCCAATTTCGTTCATTTTTATGGCTGAGTAATATTCCATTGTATATATGTACCACATCTTCTTTATCCATTCAACTGTTGATGGGCATTTAGGTTGCCTCCATGACCTGGCTATTGTAAATAGTACTGCAATGAACATTGGGGTGCATGTGTCTTTTTGAATTATGGTTTTCTCTGGGTGTATGCCCAGTAGAGGGATTGCTGGATCATATGGTAATTCTATTTTTAGTTTTTTAAGGAACCTCCATACTGTTCTCCATAGTGGCTGTATCAATTTACATTCCCACCAACAGTGCAAGAGGGTTCCCTTTTCTCCACACCCTCTCCAGCATTTGTGGTTTGTAGATTTTCTGATGATGTCCATTCTAACTGGTGTGAGGTGGTACCTCATTGTAGTTTTGTTTGCATTTCTCTAATAATTAGTGATGTTGAGCAGCTTTTCATGTGCTTCTTGGCCATCTGTATGTCTTCTTTGGAGAAATGTCTATTTAGGTCTTCTGCCCATTTTTGGATTGGGTTGTTTGTTTCTTTAATATTGAGCTGCATGAGCTGTTTATATATTTTGGAGATTAATCCTTTGTACGTTGATTCCTTTGCAAATATTTTCTCCCATTCTTAGGGCTGTCTTTTCGTCTTGTTTATGGTTTCCTTTGCTGTGTAAAAGCTTTGAAGTTTCACTAGGTCCCATTTGTTTATTTTTGTTTTTATTTCCATTACTCTAGGAGGTGGATCAAAAAAGATCTTGCTGTGATTTATGTCAAAGAGTGTTCTTCCTATGTTTTCCTCAAAGAGTTTTATAGTGTCCGGTCTTACATTTAGGTCTCGAATCCATTTTGAGTTTATTTTTGTGTTTGGTGTTAGGGAGTGTTCTAATTTCATTCTTTTGCATGTAGCTGTCCAGTTTTCCCAGCACCACTTATTGAAGAGACTGTCTTTTCTCCATTGTATATCCTTGCCTCCTTTGTCATTGATTAGTTGACCATAGGTGTGTGGGTTTATCTCTGGGCTTTCTATCTTGTTCCATTGATCTATGTTTCTGTTTTTGTGCCAGTACCATATTGTCTTGATTACTGTAGCTTTGTAGTATAGTCTGAAGTCAGGGAGTCTGATTCCTCTAGCTCCGTTTTTTTCCCTCAAGACTGCTTTTGCTATTCAGGGTCTTTTCTGTCTCCATACAAATTTTAAGAATTTTTGTTCTAGTTCTGTAAAACATGCCACTGGTAATTTGATAGGGACTGCATTGAATCTGTAGATTGCTTTGGGTAGTATAGTCATTTTCACAATATTGATTCTTCCAATCCAAGAACATGGTATATCTCTCCACCTGTTGGTATCATCTTTAATTTCTTTCATCAGTGTCTTATAGTTTTCTGCATACAGGTCTTTTGTCTCCCTAGGTAGGTTAATCCCTAGGCATTTTATTCTTTTTGTTGCAGTGGTAAATGGGAGTGTTTCCTTAATTTCTCTTTCATATTTTTCATCATTAGCGTATAGGAATGCAAGAGATTTCTGTGCATTAATTTTGTATCCTGCAACTTTACCAAATTCATTGATTAGCTCTAGTAGTTTTCTGGTGGCATCTTTAGGATTCTCTATGTATAGTATCATGTCATCTGCAAACAGTGACAGTTTTACTTCTTATTTTCCGATTTGTATTCTTTTTATTTCTTTTTCTTCTCTGATTGCTGTGGCTAGAACTTCCAAAACTATGTTGAATAATAGTGGTGAGAGTGGACATCCTTGTCTCATTCCTGATCTTAGAGGAAATGCTTTCCGTTTTTCACCATTGAGAATGATGTTTGCTGTGAGTTTGTTGTATATGGCCTTTATTATGTTGAGGTAGGTTCCCTCTATGCCCACTTTCTGGAGAGTTTTTATCATAAATGGGTGTTGAATTTTGTCAAAGGCTTTTTCTGCATCGATTGAGATGATCATATGGTTTTTATTCTTCAATTTGTTAATATGGTGTATCACATTGATTGATTTGCATATTTTGAAGAATCCTTGCATCCCTGGGATAAATCCCACTTGATCATGGTGTATGATCCTTTTAATGTGTTGTTGGATTCTGTTTGCTAGTATTTTGTTGAGGATTTTTGCATCTATATTCATCAGTGATATTGGTCTGTAATTTTCTTTTTTTGTAGTATCTTTGTCTGGTTTTGGTATCAGGGTGATGGTAGCCTCATAGAATGCGTTTGGGAGTGTTCCTTCCTCTGCAATTTTTTGGAAGAGTTTGAGAAGGATGGGTGTTAGCTCTTCTCTAAATGTTTGATAGAATTCACCTGTGAAGCCACCTGGTCCTGGACTTTTGTTTGTTGGAAGATTTTTAATCACAGTTTCAATTTCATTACTTGTGATTGGTCTGTTCATATTTTCTATTTCTTCCTGGTTCAGTCTTGGAAGGTGATACCTTTCTAAGAATTTGTCCATTTCTTCCAGGTTGTCCATTTTATTGGCATAGAGTTGCTTGTAGTAGTCTCTTAGGATGCTCTGTATTTCTGCTGTGTCTGTTGTAACTTCTCCTTTTTCATTTCTAATTTTATTGATTTGAGTCCTCTCCCTCTTTTTCTTGATGAGTCTGGCTAATGGTTTATCAATTTTGTTTATCTTGTCAAAGAACCAGCTTTTAGTTTTATTGATCTTTGCTATTGTTTTCTTTGTTTCTATTTCATTTATTTCTGCTCTGATCTTTATGATTTCTTTCCTTCTGCTAACTTTGGGTTTTGTTTGTTCTTCTTTCTCTAGTTCCTTTAGGTGTAAGGTTAGATTGTTTATTTGAGATGTTTCTTGAGGTAGGCTTGTATAGCTATAAACTTCCCTCTTAGAACTTCTTTTGCTGCATCCCAAAGGTTTTGGATCGTCGTGTTTTCATTGCCATTTGTCTCTAGGTATTTTTTGATTTCCTCTTTGATTTCTTCAGTGATCTCTTGGTTATTTAGTAACGTATTGTTTAGCATCCATGTGTTTGTGTTTTTTACATTTTTTTCCCTGTAATTCATTTCTAATCTCATAGCTTTGTGGTCAGAAAAGATGCTTGATATGATTTCAATTTTCTTAAATTTACTGAGGCTTGATTTGTGACCCAAGATGCGATCTATCCTGGAGAATGTTCCATGCGCACTTGAGAAGAAAGTGTAATCTGCTGTTTCTGGATGGAATATCCTATAAATATCAATTAAATCTATCTCGTCTATTGTGTCATTTAAAGCTTCTGTTTCCTTATTTATTTTCATTTTGGATGATCTGTCCATTGGTGTAAGTGATGTGTTAAAGTCCCCCACTATTATTGTGTTACTGTCGATTTCCTCTTTTATAGCTGTTAGCAGTTAGCAGTTGCCTTATGTATTGAGGTGCTCCTATGTTGGGTGCATACATATTTATAATTGGTATATCTTCTTATTGGATTGATCCTTTCATCATTATGTAGTGTCCTTCCTTGTCTCTTGTAACATTCTTTATTTTAAAGTCTATTTTATCTGATATGGGTATAGCTACTCCAGCTTTCTTTTGATTTCCATTTGCATGGAATATCTTTTTCCATCCCCTTACTTTCAGTCTGTGTGTGTCCCTAGGTCTGAAGTGGGTCTCTTGTAGACAGCATATATATGGGTCTTGTTTTTGTATCCATTCAGCAAGCCTGTGTCTTTTGGTTGGAGCATCTAATCCATTCACGTTTAAGGTAATTATCGATATGTATGTTCCTATGACCATTTTCTTAATTGTTTTGGGTTTGTTTTTGTGGGTCCTTTTCTTCTCTTGTGTTTCCCACTTAGAGAAGGTCCTGTAGCATTTGTTGTAGAGCTGGTTTGGTGGTGCTGAATTCTCTTAGCTTTTGCTAGACTGTAAAGCTTTTGATTTCTCCATCGAATCTGAATGAGATCCTTGCCGGGTAGAGTAATCTTGGTTGTAGGTTCTTCCCTTTCATCACTTTAAGTATATCATGCCACTCCCTTCTGGCTTGTAGAGTTTCTGCTGAGAAATCAGCTGTTAACCTTATGGGAGTTCCCTTGTATGTTATTTATCATTTTTCCCTTGCTGCTTTCAACAATTCTTCTTTGTCTTTAATTTTTGCCAGTTTGATTACTATGTGTCTCGGCATGTTTCTCCTTAGGTTTATCCTGTATGGGACTCTCTGCACTTCCTGGACTTGGGTGGCTATTTCCTTTCCCATGTTAAGGAAGTTTTCGACTATAATCTCTTCAAATATTTTCTCGGGTCCTTTCTCGCTCTCTTCTCCTTCTGGGACCCCTATAATGCGAATGTTGTTGCGTTTAATGTTGTCCCAGAGGTCTCTTAGGCTGTCTTCATTTCTTTTCATTATTTTTTCTTTATTCTGTTCTGCAGCAGTGAATTCCACCATTCTGTCTTCCAGGTCACTTATCCGTTCTTTTGCCTCAGTTTTTCTGCTATTGATTCCTTCTAGTGTAGTTTTCATTTCATTTATTGTATTGTTCATCTCTGTTTGTTCTTTAATTCTTCTAGGTCTTTGTTAAACATTTCCTGCATCTTCTCGATCTTTGCCTCCATTCTTTTTCTGAGGTCCTGGATCATCTTCACTATCATTATTCTGAATTCTTTTTCTGGAAGGTTGCCTATCTCCACTTCATTTAGTTGTTTTTCTGGGGTTTTATCTTGTTCCTTCATCTAGTACATAACCCTCTGCCTTTTCATCTTGTCTATATTTCTGTGAATGTGGTTTTTGTTCCACAGGTTGCAGGATTATATTTCTTCTTGCTTCTGCTGTCTGCCCTCTGGTGGATGAGGATATCTAAGATGCTTGTGTAAGTTTCCTGATGGGAGGGACTGGTGGTGGGTAGAGCTGGCTGTTGCTCTGGTGGGCAGAGCTCAGTAAAACTTTAATCTGCTTGACTGTTGATGGGTGGGGCTGGGTTCCCTCCCTGTTGGTTGTTTGGCCTGAGGAAACCCAACACTGAGGCCTACCTGGGCTCTTTGGTGGGGCCAATGACAGACTCCGGGAGGGCTCACGCCAAGGAGCACCCCCCAGAACCTCTGCCACCAGTGTCCTCGTCCCCACGGTGAGCCACAGCCACCCCCCACCTCCGCAGGAGACCCTCCAACACTAGAAGGTAGGTCTGGCTCAGTCTCCCCTGGGGGTCACTGCTCCTTCCCCTGGGTCCTGCTGCACACACTACTTTGTGTGTGCCTTCCAAGAGTGGAGTCTCTGTTTCCCCCAGTCCTGTCGAAGTCCTGCAATCAAATCCCAGTAGGCCTCAAAGTCTGATTCTCTAGGAATTCCTCCTCCCGTTGCCGGACCCACAGGTTGGGAAGCCTGATGTGGGGCTCGGAGCCTTCACTCCAGTGGGTGGAGTTCTGTGGTATAAGTGTTCTCCAGTCTGTGAATCACCCACCCAACAGTTATGGGATTTGATTTTACAGTGATTGCATCCCTCCTACCGTCTCATTGTGGCTTCTCCTTTGTCTTTGGATGTGGGGTACCCTTTCTGGTGAGCTCCAGTGTCCTCCTGTCGATGATTGTCCAGCAGCTAGCCGTGACTCTGGGGTTCTCACAAGAGGGAGTGAGAGCACATCCTTCTACTCCGCCATCTTGGTTCCTTCTAAAATTTTTTTGTATTTGCTATCTCCACTATCTTTTCATGTTTTATAGCTGTATTTTATCTACATTGTCAAGTGTATTGCCATTGCAGATTGTAGCCTCACACATCCTTATTTAGTCTTATTTGTGCTAGCATAGGTACAAATACACATATACATACATACATATATATGCATATGTGTATGTGTGTATTTAATGCTTACCCCAGTCCATATGCAAACGTCTCTTGTCATTATGGTTGTCTGAAGCTGGTTCTCAAATAGATTCCTTAGGAAGTGCTCCTGGGAACATTCCCTGAGTTTTGCACCACAGTGATAACATTTTGTGTGCAGCCTTTATGCTTAAGAGCCCTTGATTCACATTTGATTACTTTAAATATCTTAAGTATGTTATACCATTTGGTTCTGTCTAAATCACTGCTGTTGAAAAGTTTGATGACAAATCTGATTTTTTTCCTTTATAAGTGGACTTTCTGCCTGGATGCCCAAAAGAATGTTGTTCTTTTTTCTCTTTTTTTCTTTGCCATGCCACACAGCATGTGGGATCCTAGTTCACTGACCAGGGATCGAACCCATGCCCCTTGCATTGGAAGCATGGGGTCTTAACCACTGGACTTCCAGGGAAGTCCATAAGAATATTGTTCTTTAAAATCTAGTAATTTTACTATAATATGTATTGATTTTGCTAGTTCTGGGTCAATTTTTACAGGTATATAGTATAACTTTTCAAATGTAGTTTCAAATATGTATATTTTTAAATTTAAGGAAGTGTCCTTGATTATGTTTTCTTGTAGTTATTCTGTCCCTTGCTTTGGTTTTCTTCTTTAGGGACTCCCATTAAACATTTGTTATAGCTTCTTTGCCTATTTCTAAATTTGTCTCTTTCAAATTCTTTCAGTATCTTTCCTTCAATTATTTTTTTCTTGTAATTTTTTTCTCTTTCATCTTCTATTTTTCTTAAGTCACACCTCTTGTGTTTACTAATTCTTTTTTTTTATTAATTTATTTATTTGGCTGCATTGGGTCTTAGTTGTGGCATGTGGGATCTTTCGTTGTGGCACACGGGCTCTTCATTGCAACATGCGGGTTTCTCTAGTTGTGGTGCACGGGCTTCCCTCTATTTGCAGCACGTGAGCTCTAGAGCATGTAGGCTCAGTAGTTGTGGCACTCAGGCTTAGTTTCCCTGTAGAATGTGGGATCTTAGTTCCCCAACCAAGGATCGAACTCACATCCCCTACATTGGAAGGCGGATTCTTAACCACTGGACCACCAGGGAAGTCCCGTTTTTGTTTACTAATTCTTCAGTTACTTTTAGTTTAGTCTTCATTTCTGAATTGATTTTGTTTCTATTTCTAACTTTTTCCTGAGATTTATCACCTCATTTCTGAGGTTTTCTAGTTCTTATTTTTGTTATTGTCCCATATCTTGTACAATGTCTTTTTATTATTGTTTAATTTAAAAACTATTTAAAAATTTTTATTTTTTATATTCTTCCAGTTTTATTAGGATATAATTGACATACAGCACTGTATAAGTTTAAGGTGGACAGCATAAAGATTTAAGTTACATACATCATGAAATGATTACCACAATAAGTTTAGTGAACATCCATAATCTTATATAGATACAAAATTAAAGAAATGGAAAAAAAAAATTTTTTTCCCTGTGATGAGAACTCTTAGGTGTGACTCTCTTAACAACTGTCTTATATAACATACAGCAGTGTTAATTATATTTATCATGTTGCACATACATGTATTTATTAAATAAGATAAATGTATTTTTCTTGTAAACAGAATTTTATAACTTTTGACCCCCTTCATCTAATTCCCACTCTCACTAACCCCCACCTCTGGTAACCACAAATCTGATCTTTTTTTTTCTGTGAGTTTATGTGTTTGTTTGTTTTTGAAGTATCTTGTATGATTTCTTTAATGTTTTTAGCTCATATTGAAAAAGTAGGTAATGGTTATCTCTTTTTGGTAGGTAGGCATTTTTGTTATTGTCTGTAGAGATGTTATTCAGTTTCATATTTTCTTTTTTCTTACAGTGATTTTATATGGAATTTAACCTTGATACTTTTTTTTGCTCATTTTATGTTTTCCTGAACTTTTAGAAGGAGGCCAGGATTTGAGATAGCTTTTCCAATTTCACAGCTCTATTACTCTCTTTTTTGTTGTTTTGTGTAATGTTTAAAACTACAGCAGCTTACTTTCTGAGATCTTTTAGCTGTTCTCCTTCCTCACTTATTGGACTTTCTCTTTTCTTTGTCTCTATTGTCCCTGTTATACTCAGCATTATTTTCCCAGAAGTTTCTCTTCTGTGCTGTGCTTGTCCTGGAGTGGAAATTTGTCTGATTATTTTTGAACATTCATTGAGCCCCTCCAGACACTTTGCACACCCCTGCCATCAGCGTGGGCAAAATTTCTTCCAGTTTTAGCTACGATCCTCAAAATGAACCAGCAAGCTTTCTAGTAAGCATTTTTTGGCTGTTTTGAGACTCTCAGATCTATGAATGCCTCACTGTTTCCCTCTGCTTTTACTGTACAGCTGCAGATACCACCCAGTTCCTGTGGCTGTACCTTTCCTCAATTACTCATATCTTGGGGTTCATGCAAATACCTTATCACCTATAACAAACCTGTTATAGGTGCTCTGCATGGGTTTTGATTTTGCTATCCGTGGTCTGCTGTTTTTATGGGGAGATTGATGACCCTCCATCTTGCAGATACAGTGACTATCAAATAGAAGCTCTTGGTCACCACAAACCCTGTATGGTGGACACTTCTTGACAGCACAGAGAATGAAATGTTCAGACAGGTTGGCAGAAGCCCCTGTGGATGCTAAAAGGGATCCATAGAGAAATCAAAGGGAAAGAGTAGAAGGCAACCGGCTTTTACTTGAAGTCTACTATGTGCCAGGCATTTTGCTAGTAGTTTCCACATCTGTTATTTCCATTTGCGTTAATCTAATCATCACCACGATCTTCTGAAATAGAATTTAAACCCAGGTCTTCATAAGCCCCATGTTCATTTCATTTGTAATTATGAGAAATGTAATCTCTGTGAAGGAATAGGAATTGACTAAAATGCGACAGTAGAGATAGCTGCTTCAGCATGAGAGAACCTTGGAGGATCCTTTTGTTTTAGTTAAAACTGTGTTGTTTGGTTGGAATCTTGAAGTAAGGTTATGAAAATCTTTTAAATGCAAAGGATGACATAACTAAAATTAAAATGCATAGGAAAAATATGTTTACTAAGATGTAAAAGGAGTGGATTTAATAACAGAGATGCTATTATCAAAGCAGGCAATTCAGAAAATATAGAAAAGTTGGCACAGCATTGTAAACCAACTATACTTCAATAAAAAATTAAAAAAGAAAATATAGAGACATACACTTGAGAAGTTACTGATTAAACAGCAGTAAAATGGTAGCTTGATAGGTAGCATGGATTCAAGAACTTCTTGGTTAAAATTCAGAATCATTAAGATTAATTATGATTATAAAAATAATAATACCAAACCTTGATTGTGTGCCATGCACTGTTATAGGCATTTTATAGTTTACATATGTTATTTAATTACTCACAGCAACCCTATTAAGTAGGTATTATTTTACCCATTTTATAAATGAAAAATTGAAACCCAGTTTGGTTAGAAATACGCCCAGTGTCACATAGCTAATAAATAACTGGTTTAGGATGGAAACCCAGGTCAATCTGACCTCCAAGCACCAAACAACTGTACTTTATAACTCTTCATAATTCTCCATTAGATTTACTTTTGTGCTCCAACCCCAGATCTATAGCTCAAAAATAATACACAACTTAAAACTAAATGTAAGTTTTAAATGAAAGGATCAGAAATAATTGTATAATCTGTTGTTAAAGATCTCTTAGTGAGGAAACACTAGAGTCAGGTCACACCTTAGTCTATTTACTTAAAAAACAGAAACATAATGAGGTAATTCTGTTACCACATCACTAAATAGAGAGTGTAAACAAACATACATTTGCATATTGCATGGCTGCATGCTTAAAATTTCAATGGAGTCAAATAAAAATTAGTTATTATACACAACTAGAAAACAGAATTCATCATATCAACAAATGCATTAGATACCTGGAAGTAATTTAATTGCAACATTTTTTTTATGCTTAAATCCTAATGGGAAAAAAATTAAAAACATAACTAAAGAATTGGGCCATGTGTTTTTTCAGAGAGACTAAATAAAGACATCAATATTTTTTATTTTAATATATAGATTTTTTGCAGTAAAAGTGAAATTCCTGAGAGAACTAATAGTGAAAAATAAATGAATGACAATATCAACATTTTCACAGGTAATAAGGGTGGATTCAGCCTAGCAGATTTGGAAAACTGAACTCACTGCCGCAGTGATCAAAATCATATGGTATTGAATTAATGTAGTTTGAAATATGAACCTGACCTATAACAGAGACAAAACGAATATTGGGCAAGGGATAACCTCTTAATACATTGTCTTTCAAATAGTTGGCTAACAAGTTGGAAAGAATCAACTTAGATAAACGCATGAGACCCAAACACTACAATAAATTCCAGCTGTATCAAAGAGTAAAAGAATTTTTTAAAAACTTTATCCCAGATGTGGAGAGAACATATACTTCTAATTACTGGAAAAATGAAGGTTGTTACCAGGAATAAAATAGATTAATTGAATATGCTTTTAAAACTTTTAATTTTCATGTAACAAAATATAAAATTAAAGTATTATAAGAGAAAATTTCTAATATAGAATAGATATGTTATAAACATAACCTGAGTATAGATTTCTCCCAAAAATATATGAGGAAATAAATGATTATGTAAGTCAATAACTACTTTCCACTTGATAAATGGTCAAAAAGTATACAGTCAAGAAAATGTAGACTAAATCATCATGTTTTTTTAAAAAATCACAGTTGTATTAAAAGTGAAAAAGAAAAGGCAAATCCAGCCAACTTCATGTCTCCCTTACAGACATATTAAACTGGAAGAAATTTAAAAATTGCAAAACCCTATCTTGACTAGTCTCTGGGGAGAGGCAGAAGGTATACTTTATACATTAATGGTAGAAATGCGTGGTAAAATGGTTAGATCCTTCTGGAGGATAATCTGTAACATGCTATTTGACCCATTATGCATTCTTTCTCTTCGAGGGAGGAAAACTAACTGCCGTTGAAATTGTCAGGGAGGCATTACCTACAATAGGGAAAATTAGCATCAGTTCAAATGCCCCAAAATATTTAAATAAGTAAGTAAACCGTGATATATTGTCATATACAAATTAAAATGACAAGTGGAGGATGTAATAGTGAATACGTTTACATGAAATAAAGTAAAACAACTTGAACCCATGATTATATTACAAAATTATATAGAAATGTAGGAATATAATTGATCTAGATCAGAAAAGGACTTTGACTGATATAAATGGCACAAGATGGTTCATTAGATTTCTTTTTTTTTTTTAAAGAAAATGCAATTATAATAATGATGTGTAACATTTGTAGAATACTTGCTATGTGCTAGGCATTGTTCTAAGTATTTTCCCATGTAATAATTTTATTTTATTTTATTTTTTTAATTATTATTTATTTATTTATCCACCTCCTTGGCTCTGTCGGGTCTTCGTTTCTGTGCCAGGGCCTCCTCTAGCTGCGGCAAGCAGGGGCCACTCTTCATCGCGGTGCACGGGCCTCTCACTATCGTGGCCTCTCTTGTTGCGGAGCACAGGCTCCAGACGCACAGGCTCAGTAGTTGTGGCTCACGGGCCTAGTTGCTCTGCAGCACGTGGGATCCTCCCAGACCAGGGCTCGAACCCGTTTCCCCTGCATTAGCAGGCAGACTCTCAACCACTGCGCCACCAGGGAAGCCCGTAATAATTTTATTTGATCTTTGCAACAACCCTATGTGCTTGGTACTATTTTTAAGTTCCATTTTATGGATGAAGAATTTGAGGCACAGAGTGGTGAAATAGTTTACTCTAGGTTATACAGCTTTGCTTAGTTGTTCAAAAATGACAGTGTCTTAAGAAGAGCTTATATGACTTCTATTAGCTGATTGCTTTAACTTGCCCCCAAATTTTGGGCCTTCCATCTCTTGTCAATAACCCCATTCATTAAGAACTGAAAATCTCAAGACTATTCCAGTAAGTCGAAACAATGAATTTTTGAATATAGAACTGGAAAGGAGAAAATAGAACCATATCCCAAAAGAGTTTATTTAGGGAGATAAAAATAAAAATGATATAGTAAACATATTCTGGGATTCAAAAGAGAGGCTTTTCTATAGCCACTTCCCCACCACACAGACACAGACACACACACACACACACACACACACACACACACACACACAGTCATCTCCCTCTTCATTCTCTGACTCAATAACTTGCACAGACACACCCAATGGACCCCAACAATTCTAAGGCTTTGAGAAAATCAAGTGGCTCCCTCTGAGAAAAAGTTTAGTACCTCCAGAAAAAAAATCCTCATGGAATAAAAGGACTGGCCATTTCATCTCTCTGGAAATGGACTAACAAATCCATCACTTTAAAAGGGGGAAATTTTCCCAATTAGTTTGATTTCAAACCTTCTTGTAGGTTGACTCTTCCCGGGTAAGCCTGACCTGTCAGACATCTTTGTTGCTGCTTAATGGAATTATTCCTTATCTTTGAGAGACCAAGGTGAACTGGAAACTAAGAGATCTTTGAAATGACTTTTTAAAAACATTGTAGACTGTTGACATATCTTCTGTTTTATCAGGTAAAAATGCTAAGCCAAGGAAAAGGAATAGGTAAATTCAATCTTAAGTTCATGGACCCACTGTAGATAATTATAAGGATGAATTATCTGTATGCATGTGGTAAAGCTCTGTGGACCATGAAAGTAGGATTTATAACAGACTCATGACTAGTATTTCAGGACAACAGCCATAAAGCAAAACTTGAAAGTTTCATCATTAGACTAATTGTAATTCACTTGATCCTCCAGTGTAACAATATCCTTCTATCCAAGCCATTATTCCTTCCACTCAGCATATTGGTTTGTCTATCATTAAATATTCATTTTCTACAGCACTTTTTGGAAGGCAAACAAAGCAGTCACTTTACTGCTTTATGTTGATTCCTGCCTGGGTTGTCCTTAGGAAAAGCTTTCAGTAGGTTCAATAGTTTTGAAAGATATTTAGGTTTACTCCGTGATTGGCAAATATATTTCTTTCTTCTTACTTCAAAAATGGAATCTGAGAACTTAGATCTTTATTTTTTCATCTTGTCTATAATCTCATTATTAATGAAGACCTTAAATGATACTGAACTGTAAATGAACTCTATCTACTTACGAAAATATTAAAATAGGAAACAGGACCACTTTGCATGCTTCCAGACATGATTTCAATTGTTTTAAAAGGAAGTTATACAAACAGTGAAGAATGGAGCCTTCAGAGAGCCCTGAAGTTAAAGGCTTCAGGTACATTTTTTACTTCCTTGGGGAAGAACTAAATAGTTTTATTTAATTGAGAAGGCCCTTTATCAAGATTTACTTAAAACTGGTTTAAACCTGAGCTTGTGATTTATAAAATCCTTGCAAGCAGCCTCAGTGCCTTTTTACAGGATACTTATCACATATTTATCCAGGTTCTTATGAGACCCCTCTTTGGTTTGAGTGTACGATGTCTTATCTTCCATAAAGTGGATTTAAATAAAATAGTTTTATATTATGTTCATTATATATTTGACGTGGTAAATATTTAAGAGGGGCCAATTATAATGGAAAAAATACATGGATACATATAATAGTTATTTTCTTTTCTTTTCCCTAGTTTTATTGAGATATAATTGATATAATGTTTGTAACTTTATGGTGTTTCATTTGCTTTTTATTATAGCTAATCCAAAAATATTTACTAAATGGATGTTATGTTCTCTGTGTGCTTTACCATGTGCAGATACTCTAAAATATCCACTGTACAAAGTATAAAACAAAGTATAAAATGTAGTTTCTGACCTAAAATATAAAATTATAGTAATCAAGTAATCAAGATGTATAATACTGGCAACAGAATAGACACATAGATCAATGGAACAGAATAAAGAGCAGAAATAGGCCAACACCTATATGTTTATTTCATTTTGGGCAAAGATGCCAACTCACAGAAATAGAAGAAACAATCCTAAAATTTCTATGGAACCACAAAAGACCTGGAAAAACAAAAGCAATCCTAAGATAAAACAGCAAAGCTGGAGTTACCACACTTCCGGATTTCAAACAAAGGTAACAAAGGTACCAAAGCAATTCAATGAGGAAACAAAAGTCTTTAATAAATTATGCTGGAAAACTGGATATTCATGTGGAAACAAAAGAACTGTGACCTCTACCTCATTAATTCAAGACAAATCATAGACCTAAATGTAAAGGCTAAAACTCTAGAGAGTCTAAAGGAAAAATATCAGTATACAGTCAAAACCTGGGAAAAGGCAAAGATTTCTTAGATAGAACAGAGAGAGAAACAACCATAGAAGAAAAAAAATTGATAAATTAAACTTCCTCAAAATTAAAAAACTTCTCATCAAAAGTCACTTAAGAAAGTGAATAGGAAACCACAGACTGGAAAATGGACTTGTACCCAGAATGAAAAAATAACTGCTGTAACTCAGTAATAAAAGATAAATATCCAAGAAGAAAAGGTGATAAAAAACTTTGAGACACATGGCAAAAGAAGCTTTATGAACGTCCAATAAGCATACGATAAAGAACTCAGTATTATTAGTCAACAGGGAAACACAAATTAAAACTACAATGAGGGAATTCCCTGGCAGTCCAGTGATTAGGACACAGTGTTCTCACTGCTGTGGGCCCGGTTCAATCCCTGGTCAAGGAACTAAGATCCCGCAAGCCGTGCAGCAAAAAAAAAAAAAAAACTATGATGAGATACTACTCCATACCCAACTAGAATGGCTAAAATGAAAAATACTGAAAATACCAAATATTGGCCAAGAGGTGGAAGAAATGAAACTCCCATACATTGCGGCAATTTCTTATAAAGTTAAACATACATCTACCTTATGACTCAGAAATTCTACTCCTAAATATTTACCAAAGAGGAAAGAAAATATACATCCACAAAAAGGCATGAGAACATTCACAGGCATCAAAAACTGAAAACAACCCAAATGCTCATTAACAGGTGAATGGAAAAGCAAACTGTGGTATATTCAAACAGTGGGAAATTATCCAGAAGGAAAGAACTACTGATACTTCCCATACCAGGGATGAATCTCAGACATTATGCTGAGTGAAAGAAAGAAGGTAGACACAAAGTATGAGTCCACACTGATATATATGAAAGAAAAAAAGGAAGAAAGAGAAAAAGGAAATGCTTTCTACTGTGCCAACTAATAAATATTGAGGGAATGGTGGAATTAGAAAATCATCATGCTGTGAATGAAAGTGTGGTGAGAAAAGGATACTTACAGAGTCTCCAAGTTTCTCCCTACAACTTTCTTATTCATTTAAGAGGCGAAAAAAATAATAACTTGACTGTGGAGAAACCTCCTATACATAACCCTAAGCAGGTGATCAAAATGATCATCACCAACATTGAGATAAACTGACATCAAAGTACTCCTGATTTGATGCCCTGAGATGCACTTTTTGATGTACTTTGTGCCATGTGTCTCGCAAGCATGCAAAACTGAACTAGAAAGAAACCTCAGACAAACCCAGTCTGAGGGATATTCTACACAATAATTAATCTGCACTCTTCAGAAGTGTCAAAGACTGGGAAGACAAAGAAAGGCTGAGGAACTGCACAGGAAAGAAGTCTAAAAAGATATGACACCTAAATGCAATGAGTGTTACTGGATTGGATCCTTGACTGGCAGAAAACAATAGCGATAATAAGATATTTGGGGGACAATTGTCAACATTTGAATATGGATTTTGGGGTTAGATGATTTTATCAAAGTTTAAATTTTTTTTTGAAATTAATACTGTGGTTATGCAAGAGAATATCCGTATTTTTAGGAAATATACATGAGTATTTGGGGTAAAGAGAAAAAAATGTCTCCAACTCTCTCAGATTTTTCAGAAATCTAGTGTGTGTGTGTGTAGAGAGAGAGAGGGAGAGCATGTGTGTAAATGGTGCAAAGTGTAACTGGTGAACGTGGGTAAAGGATTACAGAAGTTTCTTGTATTATTCTTGCCACTATTCTATAAGTTCAGAATTAGATCAAAATAAAACATTATGCAAAAAGTGGTCATCTAAATTTATGTAACCCTTGGGCCCATGTATCTTGGTCTTAGAGCTGGAACATAGGCAAGACTTCACAAAAGCTATAACTAAGATTTAAAAGGCAGGGACTTGTAACTTGAAAGAGATGAAGACTAATTACTGTACTGCAGGCCTCAAAAGGGAAATTTGTAGCATAGATTACATAGGGTTTTATAACCGTATATACTCATTTCAATACCTATAATCTTTATTCAGCATTTTTATTCACCATATCAATCTCCTCTTTATGTCAGCAGAAGAACATACAGCTTTGAATTATTTGAAATGCAAACTTTTTTCTTTGATTTCATCATTCTATTGATTGTATTAGTTTTCTGTTGCTGCTGTAACAAATTATCACAAACTGAAGGGCTTAAAACAACACAAATTTATTCTCTAACAGTCTGAAGGGCAGAAGTGCAAAATAAGTCTTAAGGAGCTAAAGTCAATATGCCAGCAGGGCTGGTTTCAGCTGGAGGCTCCAGGAGAGATTCCTTTCCATGCCTGCATTCCTCGTGTCCTTGCCCCATCACTCTAATCTCAGTGGCATGGACTTCTCCTCTACTGAAGTTCCACGTTCCTCTGCCTCCTTCTTGTAAGGACTCTTGCAGTTGCATTTAGGGCCTATTGGGATAATTCAAGGTAATTTCCTCATCCCCAAATCCTTACCTCAATCACATCTGCAAAGTTTCTTCCTATATAAGGTAAATTCTTATGTTCTGAGGATTACAACATGGACATCTTGGGGGGCCATTATTAAACCTAAAATATTGATTAACTATTCCATCTCTGTCCACCACAAAACTAAATGAAATACTTGGAATTTTAATAATTTAGGAATTTAATTTGGGAATATTTATATAATTTAGGAATAATTTGGAATTATAATAATTTAGGCCTATGCTTTTACTCTTAATGTGAATTAATTTATTTCTTATAAATTAAAATCTTTAAGAAAATTGTCAAAGCTAAATTTATAATGATCACTTTTATAATATTAATCTTATTTTTTCCATTAATTCAGTTCTCTCTACACTTAAGATTATAAAGAGTAGTTTATCATGAAAAATAATAAACATGAACCCATTTTAGAAGATAGCATATCTTATTCTAATTACCTATTGATTTGTTGAACAAATATTTATTGAGTGCCATGTACAGTACTGTTGTAGACATTGGCCAGAGGAGAAGAGTCTTTTTCCATCTGCGTTTATCTTCTGTTGCAGATTGTGTTTCCCAAGATAGTTACAACAAAATCTCCAACCCTACCTGCTCATCTTACAGTGTAAAGTTGTCACTCTTCCCATTATATTCCCTTGTTCTGAATCTAGGCAGGCCTGTGAGTGCAGTAGTTTTGCTATGTGACCTCTGAGGTTAGGTCATAAAAGTCAATACAGAATCTGCCCCATTCTCTTGGGAAGATCACTCTTGGAAACCAGCTCCCATAATATGAGGAAGCTCAGGCACATGGAGAGGATCATGTGTTCCATCATGCCGGTATTCCAGGCAAAAGCCCAGCGATACGGGCAGGCAAAAGACTAAGGAAGCTTTAAAGAATAACTCCATTCTTCCAACCAACCGCCAGAATCATGAGGAATAGAAACAAAATAACAGGGTTGTTTTAAGCCACTGAGTTTTAGAGTAATTTGTTATACAGAGACGTAACATGAACATCTTTTATCTACTCATTTTGTGAACATAGATAATATTTATACTTACATTTCACTATACAATATATGAAAATTAGAATGAAATCTGCTTCTTATCAATTTTACCAAGCTAAATGATACTGTGTATGTCATTCTTTAAAATCAATGAAAAAAATAACCAAGTAAACTCAAAATGCTTTGTTATGTGCTTCTCATTGTTGGGAAAAAAAGAATAAAAGGAAATAATTAAAGCAAGAATAGATTTAAAATTCTGAAGCATCATGACCTGCTGGACCAAAATCACGATTCTTTTTTTTTTTTTTTCTGTCTCATTTTTAGGGCATTTTAACCTTCAAAATTCCTCCACAATCTGGTCTTCTTCTAGAATTTCCTGTCTCCATGTCTATCATTCTTATCCACTCAGTTGCTTAAGCCAGAAGCTTGGGCATTATCCTTGACCTCTCCTTCAGCACCCATATCCAGTCAAGCACTAAGTCCTGACCATTTCTTACCAAATAGCTTCTGAATTTTCACTCTTCTTTCCATCTCCTCTGACCCTATCTCAATTCAACAGAAGTCTACTTAGAAGTTCTCCCCAAATCTCCCAAATCTCTAGGCCCCACCAAATCTTTGCACAGTGTGCCCTGAGGGGAATTCAGGATGAAGAAAAGCAGGATATTGGCCCTAGATAGTTAAGACACATATCAAAGGAATAATTTCAATGAGCCCAGACTCTTGCATCTTCCTATGAAATAATGTCATTTGCAGCAACATGGATGGACCTAGAGACTGTCATACTGAGTGATCAGTCAGACAGAGAAAGAGAAGTACCCTATGATATTGCTTATATGCGGGATCTGAAAAAAAAAAAGTTTTGAACTTATTTACAAAACAGAAACAGACTCACAGACTTAGAGAACAAACTTGTAGTTACCAGGGGGGGAAGGATGGGAGGAGGGATAGTTAGGGAGTTTGGGACTGACATGTACACACTGCTATATTTGAAATGGATAACCAACAAAGACCTACTGTATAGCACACGGAACTCTGCTCAATATTATTTAACAACCTCATTGGGAAAAGAATTTGAAAAAGAATAGACACATGTACATGTATAACTGAATCACTTTGCTGTATATCTGGAACTAACACAACATTGTTAATCAACTGTACTCCAATATAAAATAAAAAGTTAAAAAGAAAAGAAAAGCACTAAAATCATTGACTTGAGATGTCTGTTTTTTGTGATTAGCATTAGTCTTTTGATGTTCAACTACATGTGTTGTGGGTTTTAAGGGTTGTTTTTGTTTTTGTTTTTCTTTGCTTTTAGCAAAAGCTCCTATATATCCTGGCTCCTCCCTTACTTCTTTGGAACAGTTCCTCAGAGCTATATGAGAGGCTGCCTTCCCAGGCTATAGTCCTCAGTAATGTCCTTGAATAAAATATAATTCTCAACTTTCAGGTTGTGCTTTTTTTTTTTTTCCAGTCAGCACCTCCTTTTCTTGGTTAATGCTTATTTAACAGTCTGGTCTCAGCTTAATAGGTCCCTTTCTCAAAGAGTTCTGCCTTAATCCCTCAGCCTAGGTCAAGTTCTCTGCACTTTTACATTTGCATGACTGTGGAAAGGAAAAAAAAAAGTACAAAAATCTATTCATGAGATTTTTTTCTACCATTATCACTGAAATCTCTTGCCAGAAGCTAACTTCATTTGTACTGAGGATAGACTAGATGGAAAAAGAGAGAGGGTGGGAGGCCAAGAAGCTAGGAGATCTTCAAGCTGAGGGTCAGGAAGAAATTTGGGAAAATCAATTTTGGTCAGGTACTAGTGGCTGGGTGCCATATTGAGAATTTAAGATAAAGGAAATAAAAGATATTTTATTGTGCAATAAGAATGGACTCACCCTTGGGTATTTTCTGCAGAGTCTGCAATAAAGCTTTGAGTTGCTTTTATTTAATATGTTCTGCTAGACTCACCAAGATGGTGGCTGGTTTATACGGGTTACACATATTGAATATTAACTTAACAACTCTCTCCTCTCCTCACCCCCACTTGCATACAGACTTTATAAGGTCAGTGGCCTTATGTGTTTTGCTCATTGTTTTAGCCCTGGTGTTTGCACAATTAGTAGCAAATGCTGAATCAATATTGATTGAACTAATGTGTGATTTGAGGCAATTTGCTTAGCCTCTCCAGGCGTTAACTAGCATTGCAATTTATGCTTCTCGACTTTTTCAATAGATAGCATCAACTGCAGAAGAGAAAAAAAGAAAAAAATTACCCCTAGAAGTTTGGGGTAGCCTGAAGCATCCAATTATAGTTCTGATATATCTCTGAAGATTCTTTGAAGTTTTGAAACCAAGCAGGACCCTGAGGGGCCCTCCCAGGTACAAAAGCCCTTCCATGTCCCCCACTTCTTGTTTGTAGAAAGAGGCTTTAGTTTCCTAGGCCTTCCCTGAGTTCCAAAGAACAGACTCAAACAGTTACTAATTAGGGAAGTGAAGAAATGCAGAAACAAAGGAAAAGTAGTTAAGCAAGAAAAGTAATGTTAGCTTAAACAATAGTCAGCAGCTAAAACAGAGTTCTAGCCCCTCCTCAAGGGATAATACATAACAATATGACACTTATCTTTGAGTTGTTCTGCAGAAACTAAGACCACCCCCCCCTCCAGGTGGCGAATGGTGACTACATGCTGAAAACAAGCATGTAGACCCCAGACTGGATAGAACCAAAAGGTTGATGATTAAGATTCCTGAAACACCACCTTGTTGCCTCACCAGAAACCAATCAGAAGAAAGTCCATGAGCTGCAACCCTCACTCCAAATGTTGCCTTTTAAAAACCCTCCCATAAAAGCCATTGCCAGGATTTCCCTGGCAGTCCAATGGTTGAGATTCCACACTTCCACTGCAGGGGGCACAGGTTTGATCCCTGATTGGGGAACTAGGACCCTGCATGCTGCATGGTGTGGCAAAAAAAAAAAAAAAAATCATACATATATATATATTTATATATCTATATATATGTGCCATGAAGGAGTTTGGGTCTTTTGTGCATGAGCAGCCCATTCTCCTTGCTTGGTGGCCTGCAAATAAGTGCTGTACTTTCCTTTGCCACAATCTGGTGTTGGTAGATTGCCTTTGCTGTGCAGCAGGCAAGCAAACCCAAGTTTGGTTTCGTAGTTTCATGTTTCATCCTTTTTTTTTTTTTTGGCCACACGGCCTGTGGGATCAGGGATTGAACCCATGCCCCCTGCATTGGAAGCATAGAGTGTTAACCACTGGACCACCAGGGAAGTCCCTCATGTTTCATCTTAAAAACTTGTTTCATGTTTCATCTTAAAAACTTTTTTCATGTTTCATTTAAAACATGTTTAAAATTTACAATCTACACCATTATATATCAGCACTTATTTAAAACTAAAGTAACTTTTATCTCAACTCTTCTAATGAAGATGAATGGCATTGTACCTATTACCTGCTGGGCTATACAAACCTCAAACCTTTTGAGAAACACAAGTACTCATTTTTTAAAAATATATTTATTTATCTATTTATTTTTATTTAGTTGAGTCAGGTCTTGGTTGTGGAAGGCGGGCTCCTTAGTTGCAGCATGTGGGCTCTTTTAGTGGTGGCAGGCAGCAGGTGGACTCCTTAGTTGTGGTTCAGGGGCTCCTTAGTTGTGGCAGGCAGGCTCCTTAGTTGAGGCATGCATGTGGGCTCTAGTTCTTTGACCAGGGGTCAAACCTGGGCCCTTGGCATTGCAAGTGCGGAATCTTAACCACTGTGCAACCAGGGAAGTCCCAAGAGACACAAGCACTCATTAAGTGATCTATAAGGCTCCCTTTTTGTTCAAAGTTTTATGATTCTCTAATTGTAACTTATCAAACAACGAATATTTACTGAGTTCCTTTCCTGTTCAAGTCACAGGGGGAGAATACAAGAAACAGATAAACCATCTGCTTTTTTTTTTTTTTTTAATTTTTGGCTGTGTTGGGTCTTCGTTTCTGTGCGAGGGCTTTCTCCAGTTGCGGCGAGTGGGGGCCACTCTTCATCGCGGTGCGCGGGCCTCTCACTGTCGCGGCCTCTCCCGTTGCGGAGCACAGGCTCCAGATGCGCAGGCTCAGCAGTTGTGGCTCACGGGCTTAGTTGCTCCGCGGCATGTGGGATCTTCCCAGACCAGGGCTCGAACCCCCGTCCCCTGCATTGGCAGGCAGATTCTTAACCACTGCGCCACCAGGGAAGCCCCTAAACCATCTGCTTTTAAGGAGGTTAGGCTGTCGTAACAAGTCATACACATGTAAAAAGATAACATTAGGAGGTAGTAAAGAGTGAGTGCCAAGTGAGTGGAGAATCTTGTTAGTGCAGAATAGTTCAGAAGAAGGATTAAGCCCTCTAAGCCTCAATTTCCTCATTTGTAACACGGGGTAACGATGCTCACACCTTTTATCTCAGAGGGCAGTTGTAAAGTTCAAGAAGATAAACTATGCCCACTTACAAATAAGAAATAGCATCATTAAGATATCAGGGCAGGGGACTTCCCTAGTGGCTCAGTGGTTAAGAATCCGCCTGCCAACGGGTTCAAGCCCTGGTCCGGGAATATCCCACATGCCACGGAGCAACGAAGCCCATGCGTCACAACTACTGAGCCTGCGCTCTAGAGCCCGCGAGCCACAACAACTGAGGCTGCACGCCACAGCTACTGAAGCCCACATGCCTAGAGCCCGTGCTCCACAACAAGAGAAGCCACCGCAATGAGAAGCCCGTGCACCGCAACGAAGAGTAGCCCCGGCTCGCCGCAACTAGAGAAAGCCTGCATGCAGCAACGAAGACCCAACGCAGCCAAAAAAAGATAAATAAATAAGTAAATTTATTTTTAAAAAAAGAGTTCAAGGCATCTCAGTGGCATGGTGAAACCTTGATATACGGGTTGCAAACAAAAGGCTAGCATGGGTAATGGCCTTCATGAGGTCATGGAAGGAGAAATACACCACAAAGATACAGGAAACTAAAAACAACATAATCTATTGAGCTGAACGCTCAATTAAGGGAGATATCTCTGAAAAAAAGCAGACTATTGCAGGCCATGAATTCTAAGTTAGGGAATTTAGAATCACTCCTGTAAAACTTTATTTTAAAAAGATAAGCCCCTTGGTATAATTTGGTTCATATTTTGAGACAGCTGGGAACGTTTTGGCACAGACCAAAGGGCTATTGTAAATGCTTCAACTCCTTTAAAGAATATTAAAAGGAGAATTGAAGAAACCAGATAATTGTTTGCAGAGATCAAGTGTCAGGATTGCAATATTGCTAAAAGAATAAAGAAGGAGAATATGGCTGTGTCTTTCAGCCGAAAGTGAGCTGACATCATGCCAAGTGTGGGAGAACAGAATACAAGTAAATTCAAAAAGGAGTTTCAATATAACCCTTGATGGGAGGCTAAAAGCAAGTGGCCTCCAGGATGATTTGGAATACATTTCAGCATTATTGAATGAATAACACATGGTTCAAATCTTAATCTGAAAACCCAATCAGCTCCATGTGATGAAACCTTGACATTTGTAGAGGGCTGAGCTTCGGGGGCATGACGTAAGCGAAACAGTACCTGGTGACGATGATGACTCTATTTGGTCAATTAAATGGGGTATTTGAAAATCAAGTAAAAAGAAAACACGTGGTTAGTACACAGCATTAGAATTTTTTAAATGGAAGCATTTAAATGCAAAACAAATCCCTACTTTAAGAACTTTCTATAAAGCATACCTTCTTTTGCAAAACTTGGAAAAGGCCATAAAACTTAATGTTGGAGTCATATACATTGAGTACATTTGAACGACTAGGGTGTGCCACATTTTGTATAGAAAAAAAAGTGAAAAAAGAATACACCTATTAGCTGGTATGTGTATAAAATAACCCTGGAAGGATACACCTATTAGCTGGTATGTGTATAAAATAACCCTGGAAGGATACACCTATTAGCTGGTATGTGTATAAAATAACCCTGGAAGGATACACCTATTAGCTGGTATGTGTATAAAATAACCCTGGAAGGATACGAAACGAACTGTTAATCTTACTTTGCATCCAGGACACAGGAGTAAAGGGGAGAAATTTCTTTGTACGCCATGTTGTGTATTAAAAAATTTTTTTGTTGTCTAATTTTTTTTTTAGTTTCTTTTTGGCTGTGTTGGGTCTTCGTTGCTGCGCATAGGCTTTCTCTAGTTGCGGCGAGCGGGGGCTGCTCTTCGTTGCGGTGCGCGGGCTTCTCATTGCGGTGGCTTCTCTTGTTGCTGAGCCCAGGCTCAAGGCACGTGGGCTTTAGCAGTTGTAGCAAATGGATTCAGCAGCTGCGGTACGCGGGCCCTAGAGCGAAGGCTCAGTAGTTGTGGCACACAGGCTTAGTTGCTCCTCGGCATGTGGGATCCTCCCGGATCAGGGATCAAACCCATGTCCCCTACATTGGCAGGTGGATTCCCAGCCACAGCCCCACCAGGGAAGTCCCTGTGTTTTAAAATTTTGATTCATGTTCATTATGTAGTCCAATAAGCAGACAGACAAACAAACAAATCGAATGACTGCAAATAAAATGTTTATCTTTGACATGGTTTCTGGAGATTTGATGTTCAACATATTAATAAATAAATCAACTTACATCATATAGTCAGACAGGTAAGACAGTAATCCTTCTGCAGCATATTTTCCCCAAACTTTAGCATGCATCAGAATACCTTTGCTAAATATGGAATTGACATGGTAATATTACACTTTACCCATCGCATTGTATGCAATGCCTCAGTGGAACATTTGGGGAGAATATTGAATAACTAACATGCAATGAATATGCCTTCTGTTGAGTAATGCTTGCCTCTGATTGCTTTGAATTTGTGAGTCAGAATCTGGAGGAGGAGGGAGTGGAATCATTCTCTCCCTTTTCTCCCACACGGCGCCCCTTACTGACCACAAATTCTTGGCTTTGACTCTTATTAGGGGTTTTCTGTCAGATTTTATGGTTTTCCACATTCTAAAATACAAGTTGTATAAATAAATGACACATGCTTCAGGCCCACAGATGCCTTTAGATATTTTTGAGATTCCCTGTGGGCTAGTTCTCCACCTTCCTTCATAATGTAACACAGATTGGGCATTTGGACTCGAATTAGCAGGCAACAACTAGATCTTTACTCTGGACTTTCATTTGCCCATTGCTGCAGTTGCTCTGGGTCGGGTTTGATTAGGATACAGCCCACAGGATTTCAATTAACAAACTCTTAAAAATTGCTTGAAAGGTCCCATCTACCAAAGTAAAAATTTTGTGATGTCTCTATGAATATTGACAGTACGTTGGTGTATCATGTGCTTCATTCTGTGAAGTTAACCTGTAACATATCAAAGGCAACTGGTTAAGATAAGACTCGGTCAGCTCCTACCCTCAGGTTCAAGGATACATCCTGCCAGGTAGGCAGAGCCCAGAAGCTGAAGTTTCTGCATAGCAGCATGGATTAAGGCATAATAAAACATATTTGTAAGCTCTTCCCCCATTCAACTCTAACTGTATCAAATTAGGGGGAGAGAAATTTCTAGGATCCAGAGAAAGGACTGAGCATTAGGTAATCTTGGCCTACAGCATCGGGTGCAGATGAATGCTTCCATGGTGGAATATCATTTTGAAATTGTAAATATTCTTCTACTGCTCACCTCCATCAACCAGGTGAAAGACATAGTATTTTCTAATTGCTCTGAGTCTGAGGGTGCCTGAATCCTCCTTCAGCCTGCCCGAGTTTGGGCTTTGATACAGAAACAACGATTGAAAAGACATGCTTTCTTCCCTTTGTCCCTGCAGATGGTTGCAAAGGGGATCCTTTCCAGCTTTTATCATTGGGGGGTTAGGTCAGATCCATAGGCACAAATGCCATGTAGCTAAAAGACATTCAAAAGTCAGTTTGTTAAAATGATTTCTAACGAAGAGAGTTAGAAATGTATTAGGAAAATATTTCCATTTTTCCTAATTTTATTTATTTATTTTTGGCTATGTTGGGTCTTCGTTGCTGCCCGCGGGCTTTCTCTAGTTGGGGTGAGCAGGGGCTACTCTTCGTTGCAGTGTGCTGGCTTCTCACTGCGGTGGCTTCTTTTCCTGCAGAGCGTGGGCTCCAGTAGTTGTGACACGCAGGCTCAGTAGTTGTGGCGCATGGGTTTATTTGCTCTGCGGCATGTGGCATCATCCCGGACCAGGGCTCAAACCCGTGTCCCCTGCATTGGCAGGCGGATTCCCAACCACTGCGCCACCAGGGAAGTCACCATTTTTCCTAATTTTAAATTAAAAATTCATGTATAATGGTTACTTAACCTTTTTTTTAAAAGTAGAATTTAGAGAATTGAAATTGTTAGTTCATTTTTCCTTAGTTGTTTTCTTTACACTCTTACTTCTTTTCTCTATGACTCATTTCTTTCTCCTGAGCTTAGAGACATAGGTGTTAGATGTTAAGAGTGTGAATTCTAGAGCTAGGGCACTCGGGTTCAAATCCCAGCTCATTGCCTGCTAGCTGTGTGACCTTAGGCATTATTACTTAACCTCTCTGAGTCTATGTTTCTTCATTCATCACAAGGGAATAATTTTTATAAAGCCTAGCTCAGAGGGCTGTTGAGAGGATTAATAAGCAGAGATGAAGCACCAAGAACAGCATCTGGCACTTGCTTAAACGCCACGTTAAGTGTCAGCTTTACTCCTGTTCTTGCTGAGGGATTTTCTTGTACCTTTTGCCCCATGATTTGCCTCTTCCTGATGCTTCTTCTCTCCTAGTCTTAACTCTAGCTTTCGCTCTACATTAACATGCTGACTTCATTTGTTTGTTTATTTCTTGGTGTAGATTTCCCCCAGTGGTTTTGAATCATAAGATTCCCTGGGTGGTAGAGAATGACCTTTATTATTAACTAACAAGAGCTTGGTATAAATGTAAAGACTGTCACTTGCTAAGTGATTCATTTATTACCCACTACTGTCATGCACTGGTCATAAGACAATCGAAAGGCACAGATTAAAAGAACACTCATCTACTTTAATTGTTATGTTTTGGAAATAATGTGTAACATTAAAACCACAACTCCAAATCATAAAACCTAAGATTTGGGAGAGACCAAAAAGATCACTCAGTTTACTACCCAGCTGATGCTTGTGTGCATTCGCAATATTCTCCACAAAAATTCCAGCTTCAATTAAATCCTGTGATGATAATCTTATCAACTCGAGGGGCAGCTTATATTATCTTTTAGGTAGCTTTGAATCTTGGGAGATTCTTCCTAACTTTAGTCAAAATTAGCATACTCACATTTATTTATTTTACTCTTTTGAGTTCTTAGGGAATAAATATAACACATATTTCTATAAAAATATTTCAGATATTTGCTGACTGTTCACATGTTTCTCCTGGGGTTCTCTCTGGGTATTCCCTGTTGAGCTAAATATTACTAATTTTGTTCATTGTAGACAGTCTTTTCTGAATGAACTTATAGTTTCTTAATATCCTTTTAATTTTGGTCCCAAATTGAACCCAATATTTCATATATAGCTGGGTAAGTCCAAAGTAGTTATTACCTATATTTACTATTCTACATTCTAGATGTTATACTTCTACTAATGGACCCCAAGATCATATTAGCTTAATTTTGGTAGCTACATCACTCTTGTGAATAATATTGTATTAATTCTGTCCAACTGACTGTCCCAATACAGATCTAATTAGCAACTCATTCTTTGGAGGTTCCATAGCATTTTCTATAGACTTCTATTATAAGACACAGTGCAAAGGTATTCTAATTATTTTATTGTTTTGATTTTAATTTCTTCTAATTATTTTATTGTGTTCTTGCATTTGACTATGAACTCCACATAGGTGAATTTTTCATCATTTTGTTGTAGTGACTAATAACTTATCTGTTACTTAAAACATGTTTATTGAATAAATGTTGCATAATCCCTTTATAGTGCTTTTTAAAGGTAACTGCAGTTAACGAAGATCACTGTACCATAAAGTCACATGAAAATTTTGATAGAAGAGGCCCACAGAGATTAATAAACCCATCTCCCTTCCTAGAGGCCTGCAGACCAAACCAACTAGATGAAGAGTTATATAACCTAAATCTAACGATCATCAGGAAAAGGGATTATTAAACCTAACAGCTTAGCCAAGTGTATGTCCTATGCATGCCTCCAACTGTACAGCCACTGGAAACATCATGTAAGATATGAACGGGTTACCATGCAGAGTCGGCACCCACCATGGCAAAGTCATCAGCTTCAGAAGCCTGAAGCCATGAGCAAACCTGTTCCAAGGAAACCTGATGCTGGAAAATTCCAGTGAATTCTGCTGCCTTGGCAGTTACATGACATCCAACGACCTGCATGCCTTTCAGGAGATCGCAATGACTCTGACCTTAAACTAAACATAGGAGCCTGGAAGATTAGGGTTCTATTTCTGCTGTTTGGGTTTTTAATATGTCCTTCATATCCTTTCTTATTTGGTCTTTGGTTAATACACATTCTTTGGTAACAGCTGCTATACTGAACACAGAGGAACAGCTACCCCAAGACTGTAAATTCTCTTGGATTTTGCAAACTTGATATACAATTTCCAGATTAGCATTGATAGCAATGCTTCCAAGTGATAACTCATAGAAAATGATGAAGCAAGTTCTCCTGACAGTGAGGTCCTGCGTGCACTGAGCCGATGCGGAACGCTAAAAAAGTAGGTGTCCACGTCTTTGAGGTGATTCAGGGTGCATCCAGTGACAGCTCCCTTCCTTTCTGTCCAGAAATTCCCATCAGAAAAGTTACACCCAAAATAAATAAAGCTGTTGTTTGATTACTGAAGGGCCTTTCCATTACCTGAGAAGAAGGGAAGATATTCTAGCCCTTCTTTATTAGCATCTTAGGAGGCACTGGTGAAGCAACACCTGAGAAGATACAAGTGATAACATACGTGAGGGACAATCAGTTCCCAGGGACTGAGTTTGTCCCCGGGCCCAGGCACAGAGCCTCTCTGAAGACCCTGAGCAGCCTAAGGCAGAAAATGCCGAGCAGCAGCGGTGAGGTGTGAAGGCCTCGGCCAGCCAACGTCTAGGGAGTCCACTGGGCTGCTTCCTGAGGGAGGAAGGACTAAAGACAGGAGAGGAGAAAGCCTGGATTCACCTAGGATCTGATCTGCAAAGAAAACCGTCTCTGGGTGGCATCCTTTGCCACTGTCACCTTGCAGGGTAAGCAAGCCGCGCTCTGGGAAGCCCGCCTGGGAAGCCGCAGAAGCAGACCTGCAACACCGCCTGGGAGCACTTTCACAGGCGGTCACTCTGTTAGAGCCACTCTGTGTAGGCGGGCAGGCCAGGCCCGCACTGCGGGCGATTCTGCGTTCAGGGCTCACGGCGTCTCACCGAGACGACAGACCCCAGAGCACAGACACCCCGTGAAGGGCCTCAGGTCCGGTACACCCTTCCCGCCAAATTCATAAACACCAGAGCTAGAAAAAGCTAACAAGGGTGTCTCCATACCCCACCACCGTTTCAAGTAAGCACTTCACAAAATTCCCTCCTATGTTTTCTTTCTGTTACTTTGGGAAATTTGAACAAAACATTTTTTCAGATAAAGTATACAAGTATTTATTGCAAAATATTTAAATTTTTATACGTTAAAGCATTCTCTGGCCCAGAAAGCATTCTGTCCTGAGGACTTGTCACATCTTAGAATGGAAGGCTCTGTTTTGGTGGGTTTTATTTATGGATATAGGAAAAAAAAAAAAAAAGGGTAACTGAAACTGGTCACATAGTCTGCCCCACACTTTAAAAAAAAAAAAAAAGTTTTTTTTTGGTTCTGGGCTCATGTCCAGCATGGAAAAGTTTTAGTCTCTAAATAGACTCTTTCAGGAAGTTTTGGATGATGGTGAAGGATGGTATAAAGAGAAGTGTGACACCCTAACTTTGTCCTTGGTGAATATTTTCTTATGCAAAAACTACAGTGACCATTGGGCTCCAGGGATCAGTCTTTCATTAAATTATGAAACGAGGAGAGAGACAGCTGTCACTCAGGCCCCTCGGCCGGTAGTCCGGTCCAGGCTTGCTGACTGAAGGAATGAGTGTGGAGCGCTCACCAGCTGTCTAAGCACCCTGGCTGGGGGCATCCGATCCTCCAGGGGGTCCCTGAAGGATTTGGGGAGCACGCCTGATAGCTATCTGCATGCTGTAATCATCACTGAGGTGCTGCTTTCTTGCACTGTTTCAGAAAACTGTATGAGACTATAGATCTGAACTTTTCACATAAACTTTTATCACATTGGGGTTCAATCTGGAAGACTGTCCTTGAACTAAAGCTAAGATGTCAAACACCTCAGCTTCTCTGAATGAGAAGAGTGTTGAGGAGTGACACCAAGGATCTTTAAACTTTGGGGTGAATCAGATTTGTTTATGCACCTTGTTAAAAAGTAAGTGGCCCAGGCTGACAGCTTGATATTAAAAATAGCCTTGAAAGTACAACACATAGTCCTTCCAAACTCCTAGTTCCTCTGAGTTACACATCCTACTACATGCTGACTCATACACAAACAAGATGCAGATGTTGTTTGAACCTAGGCTACCAAGATCCCTATTTAGAAAAATTTCTTAATCATATTCACCAAATTACTCACATATTCTGAGAGTTTTCAGAACCATTCTTTTTCTGGTCCTACTGGTCTCTGAGGCAACATGGAACTCCATTTAGGATTTCATTTTAATTTGAAATTGTTCTGCATAATCATTTTTTTTTAAGTATGTGATTTCCTGCCTCTTCAACATGAGTGAATACATGAGGATATAATACTCTTTCAAACCACAACTATTAGAATAGGACAAAAGTTGCAAGGGAATGATGATTTTCCACCCATGAGCTACTTAGTGTTGTTTCAGATTTAACTTTCTCATAACAAGGGAAACGTAAGTTATTTTTAATCTTTAAAAAAAAAAAAAACTGGTGATGAAAAAGCTGGTATCTCTAGAAGACCTTCTTTGAAGAGTATGGGATTTCTGAGAATCTCAGTTAGTTAGCTGGTCACCAGAAAAGGACAGAGAAGCCTTTATAACTAGCTGAGTTTTCTGAGGTTTCATTTTACATTTCAAGAGCTCTGTGTTCCAATATCACTCAACTGAAAAGAGATAGAGTAGGTGTAACTAAAGGACAAGAGTGAAAGAGATGAAACAGCTGGCATGTTAGCCACCTTTAAGAGCTCCCAAACTACCTGTTATTCCAAAGAATTATGACGTGCACAATAATTCCTAAGGGTTTAATCATTCCTTCTGGGAGAGAAGCCACAGCAGAAACCAGAGAGTGAGCTAGTATCCAACAAGTGGGTATCTGTTTAGCACCCTGAAGAAAACAAAAGCAAATTACCCCTAAATCTAAACTGCGTGAGGTCATCTTCCAATGAACTAAAAAACCTAGTACTTCTAAAATATACTCCTGGCCTCATTCCAATTGCTATATGACCTTGGAGAAACTTCTTTTGAAGTTTTCTGTGTCTGTAAAACCTGGATAATAGTACTATCTGTCCCAGATGGTTGGAATTGTATGAATTAATTAGTTCAAGCTGGAAAGGTCTTTGATAATGTTAAGTGCTGAATATTGTTATTGTTAGCGGTGCAGGTGGAGGCAATGTTACATAGCACATCTATAATTAGAAAGGCCTAGAAACTGCAAATGGTGCCAATGTCCCGGGAGTTGAGACAATACCCTGTGTCAAGTCGGCTTGTTATGAGAGAACGCCTAATTCGCTCTTTTATCCTCTTGCAAAGGTTGCAGCTTGTCATGAAGTTGCCCACCATAGAGTATGGTTTTTACTGGGTATATAGGCTTTTGAAGGCACTGTTCTAAATGAAGTGCTGATATTCATTGGAACACAGGGTACAGTCTTGGGATTACAATGCTTGTTAATTCATTTGAGTCGAGGGAGTCACAAAGTCCTTCCCCAGAAATACCTGTCCTCTGCAAAATGCAGAAAATTTCTTCATCTGAAAAAATGAAGGAAGAGGTCTAAACCTTCTTTTAGAGATGATAAGCATTCTTTTTTTCCAAACAAACAAAACCCCATAACACATAGCAGTGTTATGTGGAACCCAAATACAGAAAATAGATAAAAACAGCTGTGTCCAATGAAAAAAAAAAGAGGAAAACTTCCTGTTACCTACAGTGACCCTGAGGCACGTTATCAAAATTAAAGTCTCCCCCGAGCCCATTTTAGAGACCACTGGACCAGATGGTCTGTAAACCAGGTTTCATTCTCTAATTTTTTAGTTTTTTTTTTTTTTTTTGTGGCCGCACTGAGTGGCATGCAGGATCTTGGTTCCCTGACCAGGGATTGAACCCACGCCCCCTGCAGTGGAAGCACGGAGTCTTAACCACTGGACCGCCAGGGAAGTCCCTAATTTTTTAGTATTTTAAATTCCAGTAATATGAAGAACCTGGATTGCGGGGCTCTTACAGCTTGTCCAGAGAAAATACAGCTTAGCCAGAGTCATAATTCATTTTATCTGCTACCTTGTCTGGAAAACCTTCTCTGACCATCTCTCTTCTCACACCTTCAACTCTTGGTGAAGGTCACACAGCACTCCAATTCACCATTACCACATTCCTTTTTTATCTTCCTCATCTTCAATAGCACCACCACTGTCATCGTAGTAGTAAATATTTATGGAGCACTTAGTATGTGCCAAGCACAGTATATCTCATTTAATCCTCACAACACTACTATAGGGTAACTAGATTATTATTCATATTTTAGAGATGAGAACACTCAGCACAAAGATGTAAAGTAATTTGTCAGAGAAAAAAAGGCAAAGATAAAATTTAAACCTCAGTTAGACTGCAACCTTCTTGGGCAATAGCTAAACATTAAACCATCTCGTTTATCGCTTGGAGCAGACTAACTGCCTATATGTTGACTTGTCTTTCTCCCCAACTAATTTCGTGTTGACCAAACAATAGATTATAGGCTGTAAGGAAGGATCTTGTTTTTATGATTTGCATCCTTTCTGAAACTGTAGATCTTGGGCAAATTTGTGAAGTTGGTACTTGCAGGGACACCTCCCCACCGCCTTTTGTTAAAAATACCATTTGTCTTTTGGTGGAAACCTCTTCTGCAATGATGTCAGGTATTTACCATTCTTGCATTTCCTTTATACTTCCGTTTTATTAAAAAAAAGGTGGGGGGCGGAACTCAAGTTTCTTTGCCATAATGTAATCACCTGATATAAATTAAAAGCATATTTGCATTTTAAAAAGTGGTAAAATCTAATAAACCACTCTCTAATGGTAAAATTTTAGAGGAATTTGTTTATACTGGGGTGTTCCTCATGTTTTGACTTCAGGTAAACCAGTCCAATTTCCCTCTCTCAAGTCTAAACTCAAATGACCTATCTATTCTCTCTAACTGCTTTTATTTCCTGCCCTCTGGCTATTCTCCCCACTAGGTCTATTGAAATAGGCTTAAGGACACAAATAACATCATCACTAAATCCAAAGGTTTTTCATTAGAACTCTTTCTCTTCCATCTTTTTATGGCATTAAAATTCTTTTTCATTACTTCTGCATTGAAAAACTATTACACTGAGATTTATGTAACACTATACTTGTTTAGCTCCCCTCCCACTTCTCTATAAAATCATTTTTTTCTCCTTTAAAAGCTTTTCTTCTTTTGATCTCCTAATTGCATGAGGTCTCCATGCTACTACTTGAGCAAATAATACCCATATTTAAAATTGGTACTGGCCCCCCATTATTTATGCCTTCCCAAAGTATGATCTGTGGGACACTGTTCCCAGAAGACTGCATTAAAAAAAAGGTTCATGGGGCTTCCCTGGTGGCACAGTGGTTGAGAATCTGCCTGCCAATGCAGGAGACACGGGTTCGAGCCCTGGTCTGGGAAGATCCCACATGCCACGGAGCAACTGGGCCCGTGAGCCACAATTACTGAGCCTGCGCGTCTGGAGCCCATGCTCCGCAACAAGAGAGGCCGCGATAGTGAGAGGCCCGCGCACCGCGATGAAGAGTGGCCCCCGCTTGCCACAACTAGAGAAAGCCCTCTCACAGAAACGAAGACCCAACACAGCCAAAAATAAATTAATTAATTAATTAATTAAAAAAAAAAAAAAAAGATTCAGTTATCTATGAAACAGACTCACAGACATAGAGAACAGACTTGTGGTTGCCAAGGGGGAGGGTGGGATGGGGGAGGGAAGGATTGGGAGTTTGGGATTAGCAAAGGCAAACTATCATACATAGAATGGGTAAACAACAAGGTCCTACTGTATAGCACAGGGAACTATATTCAATATCCTGGAATAAGCCATAATGGAAAAGAACATGAAAAAGAATATATATATATATATGCATGACTGAATCACTTTGCTGTGCAGCAGAAATTAACACAACATTGTAAATCAACTATACTTCAATAAAATAAATTTTTAAAAAAGTTCAGGAACCATGACAAACACTTTTCTTGCCTGTACATTCTAGCAACTATAACATTAAATATTCTCTTTCACGATCTTCCAGATAGAATAACTACATGACAAAATTCTGGCCAATAAGGCATAAATTGAAGTCTATTGACCCTTCGCCCTTCTTCCTGCTTTCAACACGGACTCAAAGTAGAAACTGCAGTAGAAAACTTGTGCTTTTGAAGGGAGGGCAAAGTGAGTTGCAGAGATATCAGCTTCCACACTGCAGAGCACTGAACCAAGGCCAGCAACCTCCTGCCTCCTGAGTTTTTGTTATGTAAGATGAACAAACCCCCATTTGTCTGGACTTCCGTAATAAGTGATGTGCATCTTGCAGCTGAACACACTCCTAACTAGATCTAAAAGTGCAAAAGTGGCTCACCTTTTATCTGCGGAGAATACATTCAAAGATCCTCAGTGGATGCCTAAAACCGTGGACAGTACCGAACCCTATATATACGGTTTTTTCCTATACGTACATACCAATGATAAAGTTTAATTTATAAATCAGGCATAGTAAGAGATTAATAACAATAATAAAATAATAATACACGTAATAAAAGTTATGTGAGCGTGGTCTCTTTCTCTCTCCCACAATATTTTATTGTACAAATTTAATGCCTTTTCCATCTTAACTAAGCACTTTCCATGCTCTGTGGCTGTAATTATTGCAGTTTGAGGTGCGACAGCAAAACCAGCACAAATTTCTTTTTTTTCACAATTTCACAGAAAGGAGATTCGGTCTTACCGTAGATCTTAGCAATCCCAGCATACGATTTCTTTTCTTTCCTCATTGAGAATTTTCAGTTTTTCACTTAAATGAAGCACTTTACAGCTCCTCTCTGGCACATCCAAATCAATAGCATCACTACTTTTGAGCTTGGGGGCCATTATTAAGTAAAGCAAGGGTCTCTTGAACATAAGCGTTGCATTACCCAGACAGTTGATCGGATACTGAGGCGGCTACTAAGTAACAGGTGGGAAACTCCAGACAAAGGGAAGATTTCCATCCACGTGGGATGGAGCAGATGCACGCAAGATTTCATCACGCTACTCAGAAGTTGCATAATTTAAAACGTAAATTGTTTATTTCTGAAATTTTCTATTCGAAATTTTCAGACCATGGTTGACCGTAGGTAACTGAAACCTTGGAAAGGGAAACTGCAGGTAAGGGGGGAGGACTACTGTATGTTCCTCTTGGAACTTCAGAATGCGCCTAAGCATATTAAAGGACGTGAGAAAGACTCAAGAGAAGAAATCTGTTGAATTTTGTGTCTTCTCCTAGACTCATTTGATCAAGGGGCCCTTTTCTTCCTGTATTAATTATTACTATCCCACAGAACTACCGTTCCCTACACTCTTATTTTTCCAAGTGTGATCCCTAGACCAGATTCCTAAATCTGCATCACCTGAAAACTTGTTAAACAACTAGAACAACTGAGGCCCCACCCCAGAATCACTTTAACTAGATGCCCAGGTGATTGGTATGACATTAAAGTTTGAGAAGCCTGCTTTGGAAAGCACTGTTTAGAGGATAAAGTATCAGTACACCTAACCTTAACATCTTTTTTGTTTGTTTGTTTTGTTTTGTTTTGGCGGCCCCGGGCGGCATGTGAGATCTTAGTTTCCCGACCAGGGCTCAAACCCACGGCCCCTGCAGTGGAAGCCAGAGTCTTAGCCACTGGACCGCTAGGGAAGTCCCAACCTTAACATCTTTATGTGACCCATTATTTCAAGACATCTGTTATTATTGTCTCTTAATGCCAACTTCACTAATAATTACGGCTAGTTCTTATTGACTGCTTACTTTGTGCAAGGCATTACTCTAAGTACTTTACTTGTGTAATCCTCAACCCAACCCTATGAGGCAGGTACTATTATAATCTTCATCTAACAGATGAGATTACTGAAGTTCAGAGATGTTAAGCAGCCTTCCCAAGGTCACACAGCTATTAGGTGGCAGAATCCTTGGTTTAAGGATGTAAGGATCACTAAACCATATTGCCTCTCTAGCCTTTTCTTGTTTCCATGCACTTTTTTTTAAATAATTTTTTAAAATTAATTAGTTAATTTGTATTTATTTTTGGCTGTGTTAGGTCTTCATTTCTGTGAGAGGGCTTTCTCTAGTTGCGGCAAGCGGGGGCCACTCTTCATCGCGGTGCGCGGGCCTCTCACTGTCGCGGCCTCTCTTGTTGCGGCGCACAAGCTCCAGACGTGCAGGCTCAGTAGTTGTGGCTCACGGGCCTAGTTGCTCCGCGGCATGTGGGATCTTCCCAGACCAGGGCTCGAACCCGTGTCCCCTGCATTGGCAGGCAGACTCTCAAACGCTGCGCCACCAGGGAAGCCCCTCCATGCGCTTTCTTGCTTTGTGTACTTTACACAAGGATTTCTCTCTGCCTGCAATGATTTCCCACATAACACCTAGTTAAAAGATCTCAGCTCAAAAAGTTAGTTCTTCTGGGAAACTTCTCTGACCCCCCTCCCCCAAGCCAGGTCAGGTTCCCTGCTATACATCCCCCAGGCACACATTTTTTCTTCATACTTATCAGCTTTTGGAATTATTTATATTTTTGTGATTGTATGGTTAGTGTATGTTTTTAGCCAAAACACTTAGCTTCATGTGGGTTTGAAGTGCGCCCTCTGTGTCTGACACATCCCAGAAGTTGCAGCGTGGGTGCAAAACATTTGACTCAGCATGCGAAGACTTGGACTTGAGTCCTTGTTCCCCTACTTATTAGCTTTGTAACTTTGAGCAATGACAGCCTCTCAGGTCCTCAGATTCTCAGCTCTTTTAAATGGGGATCATAATACCTCACAGGACTGGTATAAGAATTAAACTGAGCCTTCTGAAAGAAGTGTGTAATCTACCTAAACATCCTAAAAATACGAGAAAGTGTTTTATAGTGATTAAGATCCTGGGTTGTATTTAAAGTTCTAGCTTTGCAGTCAGAGACCTGAGTTCATTCTCAATTCATAATATTTATTATCTACGCAGTTGATTTGGCAATCCATTATTTGCTGGATTATTTTCAGGTATTTTTAAAACTGCATTCATATGTAAGTTATTATAAATTTATGCTGTGTTATCTCCCAAGTCATGTATATACTCTATGCTTTTTATTTTTTGTTCAGCAATAATCTCTTATTGTAGTCCTTTGCACGTAGGAATTCAATTAAATAGTAACATAATCTACATTTATTTGGTGAATATCACTTATTTGCTGTACTGAAAGTACATTAATTAATAAAGGCAAGTAAGAATGAAAAGCAGTGCACATAACAATTGCCATCATTATACATGTGAATGTTTAGATTTGCTATTTTCCAAATCACTTAAACCAAGATGAACTGCAGAAATGAAAGCTCAGCAGGGATAATTAAACAATATTTGGAATAAAATCATTTGGCCTAATTTTCATAACCACAGATTTCAAGGAATACCACCATCCATGCCAGGTGTGCCAGACTATCCCATTGTCCGTTTTAGCCGTGTAGGGGCCCATGTGATATAAACCATTCAGGTTTGCAGAGTGACACCTAGTGGGAGGAAAAATAAACACAAAACAATCACTAGAAAAACACCCTTTGGAACCATTTTATTTTGCTAGCAAATGATTAAAAACATTTTAATTACGAATTCTGCCTTTTTTTTTTCCTTGGCCACGCCGAGCGGCTTGTGGGATTTTAGTTCCCCATCCAGGGATTGAACCCACGCCCTTGGCAGTGAGAGTGTGGCGTCCTAACCACTGGACCGCCAGGGAATTCCCTCTGCCGTTTTTAGATAAGGGAATATTTATCAGTTTCCAAAAGCCAAGTGATTCTACAACATGAGTTTTTTAAACTGGTGGGTTTTAGTACCATAACAGCTCTCAGGATAAAACCTAGGCCACTTAGAGAGTACTGATAAAGGAGGAGTTCTGTTCTTAGTAGAAAAGGAAGGAAGGAAGGGAGGGAGGGAGGGAGGAAGGAAGGGAGGAACGGAGGGAGGGAGGGAGGGAGGGAAGGAAGGGAGGAAGAAAGAAACAGGAAGAAAGGAAAGAAAGAAAGAAAGAAAGAAAGAAAGGAAGGAAGGAAGGAAGGAAGAAAGGAAGGAAGGAAGGAAGAAAGAAAAAGAAAAGAGAGAATGGAAGGAAGGAAGGGAGAAAACAAGCAAGCAGAAACATGACCTTGTAAGCCTGAGCCTTAGCAAGAGCAGCATGGCTAAGAAAGCAGGGTGTGGCCCGCTTCTCTATTCGCCAGCTCCCCTGTATACGTTACACTACAGTGTTCATCCGTCTGCTGCCAAGACTTAGCTTTCGGAATTCAAATTCCCTTCCTCCCTCTTAAAAATCACCAGTGTATCGATTATTTTAAGCTCAGGGATAAGAAAACAAAACCTAAACCACCATTTAAAATTTTCCCAGCCATCAGACAATAATCATTTGTCTTAGTTGCTGAGTTAACTTTTTACATTTATTGCTCCAACCTAGATAAGTGGGTTAGGTTATCACACATTTTTAAATGTCCCCCTTCCTCCTTTGGAATCTGTAAATTTTGTTCCTGATATGGATACACTGAGGATAGGTGATAATTTTCTGTGTACTGTTATGAAATTAGTTACTATATATTTATTGATATAACCAATGAAAAGATATCAGACATTAGGACATAAGGAGAACATTCACAAGGAATAGTTCTTAAAATCTTTGGCAAGCACCTAAATTGCTGAATCAAAGAAAGCATATAATTTACCCATAAACGCTGAGTGGCTGGCTTGAACCCCTTGCCCGCCTTGTAATTCTCTCCTGCCGACCGTCCTGACAGTCCTCCTAACTTAAATTGATGCAACTAATCAAAACCATGTATGCTAAATCTGCAAGTGTTTTAAGAGCCTACTGTGTTTTTAAAACTGCAATGGAAAGTAACGTCAAAAGACAAAACACTCTAAATTGAGCCTCCAGAACATACATTTTGACATATTTCTGTCTTCCTAGAGACACCTACTATATGTACTTTTTTATTTGGTCTGTGATTTGAATGCTATTAGGAAACTGACTCTGGTCAACACAGGAAACCTTAGCAATTCTAAGACCAATTTTCCAGCATCTTCCAGGTTCTAGAACAGCCTGGACTTGAAGCTAGATTGGAAGTTGATTGGGGCTTCCTTGGTGAAGAAGTAGCTGTGAGCACACACATGAGATGCTACACCAGAAAAGCAGAGAAGACGTCAACACTCAGTGATTAGTTTGCTATGCAGAGAAGGAATGCCTTGTAAGTGGAGTATACTTATGAAGTGCCAAGATTTCTTGTAAATTGGAAGAACTATGGGACAGAAAAAAAAAGAGTAAGGAGGAAGAGGATGATGCAATTAAACCACAGAAGCAGCAGGTATGGTAGAAGTAGCACTGAGCTCCTGGAACAACTGACTTTTTCTCCAGCTTTTCTGTTTTTCCACCTGCACAGCCTTATCATCTCCTCTGACTCCAAGGATAACTGCAGGCTCCTTGGGTGGCTGCAGCAACTGAATTGCCTTTCTTTGTCCTCCCTGAACCCCTATCTTTAAAGTCAAGTAAATCGTTTATTAGCCCCTGTTAATCTGTGTGCCAGCTGTCTTCCACTGGGTAGGTACTTAGTTTTTTTTTTTTTTTTTTTTTTTTTTTTTTTTTTTTTTTTTTTTTTTATTTATTTATTTTTGGCTGTGTTGGGTCTTCGTCTCTGTGCGAGGGCCTTCTCTAGTTGCGGCAAGCGGGAGCCACTCTTCATCGCGGTGCGCGAGCCTCTCACTGTCGTGGCCTCTCTTGTTGCGGAGCACAGGCTCCAGACGCGCAGGCTCAGTAGTTGTGGCTCACGGGCCTAGTTGCTCCGCGGCATGTGGGATCCTCCCAGACCAGGGCTCGAACCCGCGTCCCCTGCATTGGCAGGCAGACTCTCAACCACTGCGCCACCAGGGAAGCCCAGGTACTTAGTTTTGATCTCCTGCTAACATTAACAATGTGGTTGTTATTTCCGTGTATGGAATTCTGTTCCAAACCAAACATTAAGGGCTGCTTGCAACTTTGTGAATCATAGATGTTTTACGTAATGCTGATAATTCTTACATAAGGCTAACTTAGAACGGGAAGAAAAAGGAAGATGAAGAGAAGCTGATAAAGATGGTTTTAAGAGAACAAGAAAACCGCTGGGGAAAAGATTATCACCACCTTCAACTTGTCAAACAGGAAAGATAACTTTGTTTCTCTGTCTCCTCTCACTGCTGTGTGTGTTCTACTTCCCTTACAAATGACCCAAAATTAAACGGACTCAAACTTTGAAAAAAAGCAAAATCCAGATAAAATAGTGTTTTTACAACTATCTAGGTTCAACTTGACACTCCACACTATACACAACAAGCTGTACCTCCATAGAATCTACAACTCTAAAATCAGCACATCACAATAACACAAGATGTTCATAATGAGGATTCTCATGATTTTAGGGAAAACAGACATATGTCTGGTATACCTCCACTTAATAAAACAGAGGATGCTTAATGTTTTAAAAGTATTTACATAATCAAAAAAATGTTAAAATTTGGAATGTGGAATTTAAATGATTATTCCTCAATTACATGGAAAACACGGCACTCCAGAAATACTCAAGATTCTGTAATGCAAAGTTATTTTGAGGGGGCCCCTGTCTTCTAAATAGAAAAGATGTTCAAAGCCCATGTACTGCCTAACAGTCTGAGCACATCTGCTTTGCAGACATAGCAGGCTTATCAGGTTATTTTTAAGGAAGACTGTTTGAATTTTTCCATTCCTGCCTTAACTTTGTGATTACAGCAAAGGGTACTGTCTGGATATCATCTTGGGTGGAGAACAGTTACGGGAATGAGGCATATCTAGCTTAGAGAAGAGAAAACACTGAGGAATACAATAAATATCTTCCTATCCAGCACCCGAAGAGATTATGTTGAAAAAGAATACAATTACTCTGTAGCTACTGAGAAAAAAAACTGGCAAAGTAATAAGAAGGAAGATTTCAAGCAAATAAAAGGAAAATGAAGAAAAATTGATTTAGTACAATCAAAAATGGAATAAGTTTGCTGATAAAGTAACACTGAAGTATTCAATGAGAAGGTGGAATTAGGTTTCAGGAATGTTGTAGAGGAAATTTATGCATTGGAAGGAGCTTGGATTCAATGATTTAATAAAAGTCACAGTAAATGAAAAGTAGTATTACACAGAAAAAATTACAATAACATGGCCATTTGGGATGACACGAGAAGGTGGAGAGCTACTTGGTTATTAGAACATCGAAAATGTTCTCTATTTCTTTGTGTCAATTTGTGACCCACTACTTATGATAACTCACCCATAATTCAGTTTGCAAAGAATCTTTGTAAAAGCAGTAATTTGATTTATTTCTATGATGTATCTTTCAAGCTTTACTAATGTACACAATGAACAAATCCTTAAAGCGACTTCGTCACTTAAGAATTCTTATAGGGGCTTCCCTGGTGGCGCAGTGGTTGAGAGTCTGCCTGCCAATGCAGGGGACACGGGTTCGAGCCCTGGTCTGGGAAGATCCCAAATGCCGCGGAGCAACTAGGCCCGTGAGCCACAACTACTGAGCCTGAGCGTCTGGAGCCTGTGCTCCGCAACAAGAGAGGCCACGACAGTGAGAGGCCCGAGCACCGCGATGAAGAGTGGCCCCCGCTTGCCACAACTAGAGAAAGCCCTCGCACAGAAACGAAGACCCAACACAGCCAAAAAGAAAGAAAGAAAGAAGCTTTCATTTTAAAAAAGAAAAAAAAAAAGAATTCTTATAAAGATGATTATTTAATAATACCAGGATCACAAAGAAGACCAACATTACCTCATATATTATAATTAATGCCCACCAGTGAGCAATCATCAACGCCACTACAGCTATGTTTATAAAATGTCAAACCTGTTAAACCACCAGCCAGACTGATCTTCTTTTGCACAGTTCCCTTCGTAGTTGTCGTTATCTCTGTCCCATGTGCTGAATTTCATTCTTTTGTGACTGGCCCACCATTGCACTTCAGGATGAAAATTCCCTGCAAGGGAGTCTCCAGCTGTTCCAGAATATTCCCCAATATGCAAATCATAGGAATTCTAAAGGAAAAGAGGTGACTTCCATTATCAGTTGTTACTATTTTACCAGGCTTATTTAATAAATAAAAGATTAGGTTCTATTGCATATTTTTGTTTCCCCTGACTTCAGGTTTATATTGTATGTTTTACATGTTAATTCATGATGTTAGTTATTTGAAAATGTTCATACCTTTTCATCTCCAACTTTGAAATTTCTGTATTGTGCATAACGGCTATTTTTTTCAAAATCTGCAAGGTTGATTTTTAATGTGTAGTCTCCTGAAAAAAAAAAAAGAAATCATAGTTGTTTTTTTTTTTTTTAATGTGTGAGATGACACTGACTTACTGAGGCTTAAAAACAATTTGCGGCTCTATTTTACTTAGACAATTTCCTTCTGCCATGAGTCAGTTTTCAAAGGATAAGCAGTGACTCCATTGTATTTACAACGTGAGTGTTTTATTGTGTATTTTACTCGAAAAAAATTAGGGACGCAATATTAAAGGTAGAACATTTCTACTACATCTATCACAGGTAAAAGCCAGTGTAATTCACTTGGCAAAGAACAACAGAAAGCAAGTCATTTTTTAGTAAGTAGATTAAGAAATCTAACAATGAAAGAAGTTTTAAGATGTTTAAACGTTTATCCTCTTTTTCTTACTTTTGGTAAGAATGTTGATCTTAAATATAAATAATGACTGAAATAGTTGATATCATCAAGTAATCATCTTTTCTTCATTGTCCCATCATTTGCAAATAACAAAGACTATTCTTCTTTCAGAAACAGAACTATTGTCAGGAACATAAAAAAGTTATAAATCAAACTAACTGTTAGATAATAACTATATTCAATCCTCCTACTTTGATAAATAAACTTTCACAGTGACCTGTAAGATCAGGTTTGAATTTAGTCTTGGCCGCCTCCCAGTTCCAGGCCGGACCATGGAGACACGGCATGCAGACCTGGTCTGTGGTCTACCTCACTTCTCTTCCACCTCTGTCTCCATCACACACAGCAAGGGGCTTTGCCCACACGCATGGGCGTTCCAGGCTGCACACCCACGCTCTTTTTACACCAAAATAAAAGCTCTTTCTTTACCTCCCCTCAGACTTAGGGGTGCACACACCAGCTGTATAATTGTCCCACAGTGGAGACAGATGAAGAAGAGGCATGAGCAGGTCCTGGAGACAAGTTCAAGGCTTCTTGGGCAGGGAATGCTGGATTCGCCATCACTGGAGCGAGTCTGGGAGGCACTCTGGCCCCACAGATTCCTTGTCCCAGGGAGCTCTCTAAAGTGGGGTTTCAAGGAAGAGGCCACTTTCATCTGATCAAAACGTACTAAATGTTATGTGAGCTAAGACTGCAAAGGGGACAAGAGCAGTAACACAGGCTAAGTCAAGACTCCTAAAAAAAGTGCTTTGTATTATAGAAGAGATTCAGACTTTTAGGTAACCATCTAAATATCTCTTTGGTCAATGAGTAAATAAAAGTTCAATTACAGACCATTTCTAAATTAACTTTATTGCAAACACTTCAGCCAAAATTTGTATAATGGGGATAAAGCTATTTTCAGAGGCAACTCCTTAGCCTTAAAGGCTCTCATAATTAATAAATGCAAGGACAAAGGCACTGTTTCTCCTTGGGATGATGTGATATGCAGTTGTGATGCCTGGAACTGATCAATACATTTTTGCTACCATGAGAGTAGCCAGCCTGAAACACCAATCAAAACCTGAAGGGGAAGCAGATGTGTTGGCAAAGTGCATCTGGGCAAATAAACATTTAATAATAATTTGAAAAATAATAACTTTGAATTTTGTATGTTTAGAAGGAGCCAAAGGTTACTTCTTGGGGTTTTCATAGTTTCGACAAGAAATCAGATGCATATTAATGCGTGAAAGAAACAGAAGATGGTATGATAAATGTTATATATCTATCATAAAACACGTAAAAGTAGGATAATAAATACATTGAAATTTAGAGAGCACTGATCACAAGAAGAATATACAAAGAAAGCATTAGACATCTAGGAGTATCCATCCTCTCTGAGTTACTATTCTGGTGTCTCAAAGACCTCTATAATTATAATCATACTATTATGAATATAGAAACACCAATCACTTTCCTTAACTTATTTGGAAAAAATAAACCCTTGCTCTTACATTTAGTGCATTGCCAGTGTGATTTAGCATGTTTTCTTGAGCAATACAGTTGCCTTTTATGAAACATTAAGAATCAGATTTGAGTGGAACTGACTACAATCTGAGATAGCAACTAAGGTAAGGAAGGTAAAGGATTGGAGCAAAAGAACACGGGAAAGAGAAGCTTGGAAAACGTATTATTAAACTAGTGATATTTTAGACAAATATTGAACTCTAGTTAAAGATATCCATGCAAAAACATATAGGGGGAATTTTACAGATGTACACAATTTACTTTGAAATATGTCCAAAAAAATGGATTGATGGATGGATAGATGGATAGTTATGGGATTAAAATGTTAATGTAAAATCTAGGTGGTAGGTTGAAACTTTTCCCAGTTGTGCTGTGTCTTGGAAATTTTTCAAAATAAAATTTGGAAATGGAATGGGAACAAAAATATTTAGTATATTGTGGTATTTGATTCCAAAAAACTGCCATAATTCCTCAATTCTCCACCTTTCCCTATGCAATGCAACTTCGTAACTCCTCCCATTAAGTCTATTTCCTTTCCCCTTACATCTGAGTTGGTCCTGTGACTTGCTTTCACCAATAGAAGGCAGTGAAAGTGACTGTGTGCCATTTCTGAGTCTGGGTCTCAAGAAAGTTATGTGCTTCCACTGTCTCTCTTGGAACTCTGCCTCTGCTTCAAGAGCAAGTCCAGACTAGCCAGCTGGAAGATGAGAGACCAAATGGAGTGAGCTGAAGCATTCTCTCCAAGGCTAGCCTAGAACAGCCAGCCTCCAGTTGACCAGGAAGTTGATCACCAACCCATGAGCAAGCTGAGCCAAGACCAGCAGAGCCCAGCCCTGATCAGCAAAGCCACCCAGCCAACCTGTAGATCTGTGAGAAATAAGAAACAGTTGTTGTTTTAAGCCACTAAATTTATGTCTTGTTACACAGTTTTATTGTGCCAGCAGATAACTGATACAATATATATGTTTTGAGGCGCTCAGGGCATTTAAAAAGAATGATTATAACATTAGCTTTCCTTCCAAGAAACAGAACAAAAATATATGAGAAATCTCCCTCCCACAACCCAGGTGCAAGGAGCCACATTTTACAAAGGGAATTATTGCCCAAAAGCGATCATTGCCATCTGCAAATCATAGTAGTTACTGAATTAGTTCTATTGCCTATGATTTAGTGAAAAACATTTGTGTTCTTTTTATTGTATTTCAGATGAAGTTGATATTAGGCAAACCTTACCTTGTGTAGTCAATAAGTGAAGATTTCTATTACCCAGCCAATATTCACCATTTTTTTGGACAAAATTTCCAAAGCCATTTTCATAGTCATTCCAGTCTCTAAAAAATTAAAGTGAAAGCTGACTTTAGCAAAATCCAAATGGACCTTTGCAGTACCCAAGGTGTGCACCTCCACTCCTACCCCCAATATTTTCTTGATTAGCTAATGTATTTTATTATTATTAAGAGAGAATGAAATTCTGTCTAATTAATACACTTCAGGATATAATAAAAAAGGCTTAACTTATTGTAAACCTCACATTTCCCACTCCAAATAAATCCTTATGTCATAATTAACACACCTGTTAAAGTTCTCACTGCCATCAGATCGTCTCTGAATTACAGTCCATCCTCCTCCATCAGACATGTCACAATAAACAGAGAATTCTGCTGGGCTCTGGAGAGGTTTGATTTGGTAAAATCCACTCTGCTTATACCCATCATTGAAAATCTCTGAACAATCTGTTTGGAAAACAAGGTAATGTAGTATTTGTTATCTTTTTTTTTTTTAAAGGGAGCCTCTGAATGAGATTACTCAATACTAATGGAGACAGATAAATACATGATGTAGATAAGCAGCTGTTTAAAACTGAATCTTGTACATCTTCCAGTGGCTATTAGGAAATTCTTATTTCTTTTCCTAGTATTTAATTAGCATCTGTCTTCTTGATATGATCATGGAAAAAATAAAACAGTGAACCATGTATCTGGTTTTTCATTTCTGATTCTTGTAGAAAACAATTAAAAGTATATGTTTCAGTTAAGCACAGTATATTTAAGTGAAACTTATAGCTTTATCAGACAGAACAGAGGAAATTTTCTCTCCTGTGACACTAAAATGAAAGTAGAAATACAACACCAAACAAATAATTTAATATAGATTATCTTGACTTAGAGCATTATAAATCATTCTGAACATCTGGAAGTGAACTCAAAATAGTAATCTTCTGGTTAGATTCTTATAACCTCCCAGTCTCACCAGATTTTTTACTAACCCACTGAAATTTATAACAGTCCACGCATTCTTAGATGTTTTTGCTGAAAACTGCAAGATTCTACTTTTGTCCCCACAGTCTCCTTTGCTATGGTATTTCTTTGACCCCTGAAGCAAACATAGCTACCAGTTTGTCACCAAAAACTAGTATCTGTTTCTTAAACCACTTGAGGGTGGGATAAATTAATATCTATTGGGTCTTATCTAGGCTGATCTGTACTGACTTCGAGAATATGGCAAGTATGGACTCACTGTTGTTTAGACGCCCAGGAAGCTATGTTTTAGGGTAGTTGAATTCGTGGCCACTGTAAAGAGATAGTTTTGAAGGATACCCAGTCACAGACTTTTGGATAAAAATACTATAATTTAACATCACAAACTTTCAAATTTTACCCTTATCATTTTGTTTATTTCCCTCCTTTTTTAAAAAAAAATTTTCTACAATTCTGTAACTATGTATGGCAATGGATGTTGACTAGACTTACCGTGGTGATTATTTCACAATACATACAAATATCAAATCATTATGTTGTACACCAGAAACTAATATAATGTTTTATGTTCAACTGTACCCAATAAAAAATTTCTCTTCCTGATGGGATAATTCCATTCTTTTAGCATATTTTAAGTTCTTTCTTCACTTTCATTGTTTTGATGCCAAATTGTCTACAACAATTTTGTTACAAATAAAATATACTCCACATTAAATAGATTGAATAGCCAATAGGAATCAGAAGAGAAATGAAAATAAAGAACCTTCATCACTTTCTAAAAACACTTATCAGGTTGAGACCAATCATATACTACTGCTTTGGTGAAATGTTCATTTTTCTAATGATTTAGGCTTTATTCATATATTTATTTTTGAGATTCAGAAGCCCAAGTGTTCTTTACACATGCTGGATTATTTTTAAAAAATCCTGTTTTGGCAATTAAACAAGCAGAAAAACAATGGGAAAATGATTGTCTAAAATTAGTTCAATGTTATTCAAAAGCTTACATCTGTGATCAAGTATATCACACAACATTTTTCATTCAAGTAAGCAGATTTTAACGTTGTTAGGAAAGGAGCTCTTTGCTTACATTTAATTACCTACCAAAGAGCTGAATAGTAAAGACTCACAAGTTCCAGACTATTTTCCAAGCAAATATGAAAATGATTAGCTATAACATTTGCCTCTGGAAAACTCTGTGAATATGGAGTTTTCAGCCAACATTTTCTATTTGTTTTTATTTTATGCCAACCCTGAGTTTAAGTTTTTAAAAATTTTTTCTTCTTCCCAGAGGAAAATGCCAAACACAACTTAAGATCCAGAGGAAGGATTTCAACTGAAAAAACAAAAACAAAACCCCAACAAATAAATAAACATCAAAAAAGTGCCAGTAGCTCAATTGCTTATAGCAAATAAGTTAAGGAGCCTGCCTTGGGGAAATGTGACTTACACTGTGATAGAAAGTTCAAGCAATGTAGTGTTTAAAATATTAGCTAAATATTTTAAACTACTATGATTTTCAAAATGTTTTGACCCACTCAGCGTCCCCAAGAATAGGCAGGAGAAGGGCAGGAGAAGGGTTAAAGAGCTCTGTGTTCATGGGAGTTTAAAAAAAAAAAAAAGAATTTTTGGATACTTACGTAATGCTAGAGTGAGGCCAAGGATACCTGCCCTCTGTTTGATAAACACTGTGTTAAACTGGGTGAGGTGAACACTTTCTCTGATCATGCAGAAAGCAAGCCATTTTGGAAGGCTGAATGTTGAAGCTTCAAAAAGTGCCATGACAGCCTGCCAAACGAGCTTCTTCCTCTTGTCCCAGAATGGTGGCTGAGCCCAAAGCTGAGCACCAAAGGCACCAAGTACCCCACATTCTGAACTCACAGAAAGGCCAGCATGAACTCAGCCATCACGCCATAGAGCATGCTGGGGAATGCCGGACTGGCCCTACCACTGCCATCCTCACCCCCAGGCAACATAGGGTAAAACTTAAGAGGAGAGAGAGGACGTTGCAGTATTCTTTCAGGGGAGGGTTGGTGGGCTCTTTCCTCTGAAAACAAGGGAGAGAAGATATAATAATGTAGACATTCATTGAGCTAAACGCTCAATGCTTTTGTAATCATGTTACATGTATTAACTCATTTGCTCTTTTTTAAAAAAAATTTATTTATTTATTTTTGGCTGCATTGGGTCTTCGTTGCTGCGCATGAGCTTTCTCTAGTTGCGGCAAGCGGGGGCTACTTTGTTGCAGTGCGCGGGCTTCTTTTTGCGGTGGCTTCTCTTGTTGCAGAGCATAGGCTCTAGGTGCGTGGGCTCAGTAGTTGTGGCTCATGGGCTCTAGAGCACAGGCTCAGTAGTTGTGGCACACGGGCTTAGTCGCTCTGTGGCATGTGGGATCTTCCCAGACCAGGGATCAAACCCGTGTGCCCTGCGTTGGCAGGTGGATACTTAACCACTGCACCACCAGGGAAGTCCAACTCGTTTGATCTTTACAACAAAGAGATAGGTCTTCTTATCACTTCCATGTTACAGATGAGGAATATGAGGCACATAGAGGTCAAGTAACTTGCTCAAAGGCCATGGCTAGCAAGGGCAACTGGACTTTGAAACCAGGCTTTGGACTCTCTACATTAACCACTACACATACTGCCTTGAGAGACTGTCTCATAAAGATTGGGGCTCCTGCAGAAGGGGGCATGGTTAAACTAATGGTCTTGGCTGAACAGATGTGATACCAAAGGCTGTTGTGATTGTCACCAATTAGTGTGAATTTGGTACTACAATCTTTTAATGTAGGCACATAATTCAATCACACCCAAAAGATTAAAAAAATACATTTAATTATATGTTGTATAAAAATGGTGGTGATGTGATGAATTGGGAGACTGGGATTGACATGTATACACTGATGTGTATAAAATGGATGACTAGTAAGAACCTGCTGTATAAAAAAATAAATAAAATAAAATTCAAAAAAAAAAAAAAAAAAGATACTGAGATAGGAGGTAGATGGGGCCCTGGGCTGGACAGCTGGAGTTTGTCCAACGGGAGTAAATTGGAGCTTTGTTTTCCCTGACACTCCAAAGACAAAGGGCAGGAGCTGAGCTCTGCTAGAGTAAAGAGATAAGATGACCACATCTATTACCTCCCGGACTGCATATGTGCAGAAAAGCTCCTCGGGGGTCAAAAAGGGAGGGGCACGACCCCATAATAAATGTTGTCAAATCTCCCACAGGCCTCTGCACTGAAATCCATCTTGGCAAAAAGATGTGCATGCATGTTGGAAAGATTTCTAGGGCAGGTCAGGTGTGAAAAAAGAAACAAGATAACTGGCCAAAGGTAAACAAAGACCTGGAAGAACTGCCTTGTATAAATAATTTAACCCCTTCTTTACTGCACTCCTCATTAGGGATGACACCCACACCCTTTCTCTCTGGGTGTGTATTTCTGCCTTGCTTCTGTCTTAAATAAATAAACTGTTTCTCTGTGTGCTCTCCCACATGTTATGCTGTGTCTCTAATAATAAACTTTGTACCTGTTTTTGCAAAAAAAAAAAAAAAAAAAATCATGTGATTTGTGCATTGTTTTCAAAAATTGCTAGGTTGTATGTAAGTAGGCATTTTCTACTATGAGATGAATTAGAATTCAGAAAATAATTGATTTAGTAATAAACTTGTAAATAACAAAGAAATTTATTTCTACAGATCATATGCATGAATATTTAATTTTTTAATTTAAGGAGACCAAAAACATACACTTTGGTGTGAGCAAATTTTTATATATTTTATATAATATTATATATTATATATTTTCTTAGAATTTATGTCTTATTATATATTTTATTTATTCAGTGTTTGCCCTTGGTAGGCTCTCTAGTACTATTTTCCTATATGCTGAAAAATAAAATACAATTGAACTGGATTTATATTTCATAGCTTATTCCTCCTTCTCCTCCTTCATGCTTGCCTCACCATAAACACATCATCATAAAAACAGATCTACTGACTTCTGGAATTTTTTTAGCTGTTATACCCAGAAGCAGTCATCTAGAATGTCTATTATCTATCTTATTACACATGCTATAATTTTATAACACACACACACACACACACACACACTATAATAGTTTGTCTAGACCCTGTCCATATGACTCTTCTACCCAACTCCTACTTATACAGTCAGTTCTGCTCTGTCCTTGGTATTTCAATTTCCTAGTAACTGATTTCTTGCCTTACTCCTTGGTGACCTCTTGTTTCCTAAGTTCTGCGCCCAGCACTCTCAACACAGGGGTGAGAGTTTTAGTGCTTAAACTTCACTCTTCCCAGGACTGGTTGCACAGTCCCTGTAACAAACACCCAACTGCCTGCCTCCTGCCATTATCTGACACTTGAATCTGTGTTGACAACCCACTCAGACTGTTTAAATAGACACCGTGGATCTTGAGCTTGGTTTGGTATTTGGAATAATGGTGCTTTTTTTTTTTTTCCAGCCGCACCACGCAGCTTGTGGGATCATAGTTCCCTGACCAGGGATCCAGCCGGGCCATGGCAGTGAAAGTGCCGAGTCCTAACTACTGGATGGCCAGGGAATTCCCTGGTACTTCTTCTCATACATTGATCAGTTCCTTGCCCTTGAGATCAGTTTTGTTCCTACTTTTGGAATCACATATCCTTTGCAGACCAAACTGTTACCTTCCTCTGAGTTGTTATTCAAATAAATATCTTGTTTTACTCCATGAGTATATTTGAAGCATCTGCCCTCTCTTTTTTTTTCCATCTGATTTGTTCCACCAATTAAAATTTTTAAATATATATTGAACATTCACAATATGCCAATCACCACATTAGATGCTAAAGATACCAGTACCTAGACAGTTTAGCAAGAGATAGACAATTAAGCATGCAGTGACAATACTCCATGATAAGTGCTGAGATAGAAAAGTAGGGACTTCCCTGGTGGTCCAGTGGTAAAGAATACGCCTTCCAACGCAGGGGACACAGGTTCCATCCCTGGTCAGGGAACTAAGATCCCACATGCCGCGGGGCAACTAAGCCCGTGCGCCACAACTATTGAGCTCGCATGCCTAACTAGAGAGCCCGCGTGCTGCAAACTACAGAGCTCGCGAGCCCTGGAGCCCGCGTGCCACAACTACAGAGAAGCCAGCACACCACAACGAGGAGCCCGCACGCCACAACAAAAGATCCTGCGTGCCTCAACGAAGATTCTGCGTGCCGCAACTGAGACCCGATGCAGCCAAAAATAAATAAATAATAAATAAATCTTTAAAAAAAAAAAAAGAAAGAAAAGTAAAGGGTGCTTTTGGAGTACATGGAAGTGGTGCCTAATTCAGTCTTGAGGGTCAGGAAGTTTCCTGAAGGGTTAAACTGGGGTCCGAAGGATGAATAACAGGAGTCAGCCCAGGCGACAGGATTGAGTAGGGAAGATGTTCCAGACAGAGAAAATGGCTAATGTAAAGTTCCAAGGAGAGCAGGGTGCTGTTGAGAAACTGAAGTAAGTTACTGTACCTGGAATGTAACATGCAAAAGAGAAGCATGAAAACAGATCATGTCAAAATGCCGCGTACTTCTGATCCCATAGCTACGCAGCCTCCACAAAGCCAGCACACGCGCAACACCAGTGCTCTCTCTGCCAGGCAATCCCCTCCAACACCAAAGACACTTCTAACTCCTTATCATTCTACGTGGAGCCCCTGTGGTCTAGAGGCAGCGTCAGCCCTGGAATCAAAGACTCCCCTTCACGCTTACAGCCTCTTCTCTCTCCTATCCTTGTACCACTCCCACTCTTCTCTTTTCCCTAGCTCTGATTATGCACTTGGGGGTTTTGATGGCTGCTTTCTCGGACCTCCCTGCCCCAGCCCTGACCCCTCTTCTGACCTGGGGGGCTACAGGAGAGAGAACAACAGGGGCTGAGGGTGACAGCAGCAAATTCAAGGTCATGGAAGTTATGTCAAATTTAAATGGCAAAGACTTTATATCCATTCTCCCCAAGGAAATTGGGGTAGGCAAGAAATAGATACGGTAGATATAGATAAATCTTTTCATTTTTGTCAGGATCCCTTGTAGTTTTGTATCTAGTTTATTGTGTAACAATTTATCTTTGAAACATAAAAAAAGTAATGATAGCTATATTTATGAGTACTTACTGTGTGCCAGGCACAGTTCTCATTGTTCTACATGTATTTATTCATTTAATTCTCAAAATTCTCTAAATTAGATACCATGATTATCCCCATTTTACAACTGAGAAAATTGAGGCCTAGAGAAGTTAAACAAATTGCCTGAAGACCATTGTTAATAGTGCTACAATCCATTCTCCAAACAATAGGCAAGACTTAACCTTGCTTTAAAATAGACTGTTATATGTGTTTGGGTGACTAAGGGCAGGGACATCCACAGAGGGCAGACCCAGGCCATTATGATGGAGCCTGGAGTCAGTGTGTAATCTACTTTGTTTCTATAACAGCCTCTGCTATTCCTCTAGGAAAATTCACTGGCAACAGCGATCCTTCCGGTGTTTCTTCTGTAGAGTCGGTTATGTCAGAACATGCCAGTTTCATGGGCTGCCTGTCTGGTTTTACACTTAGCGGGGGAAGCACACATGTTATTCCCACTTCGCCGCTGGCTAGGCGCCCGTGGCTCCAGATTGAACTGGGCTTCTTAGAAGAATTAAGCCAGTGCTTGATAGCCCCGTCATAATACGGCCACTAGCTGACCACAGACATGGGCAGTGGATGGGGCCAGTTGGCTGCTACTTCTGGTGGATGCAGCTCTTGACCAGGCGCTATAATGGAATGATTTTAGGTCTCAGGTGGATCTGTTGTGTTAGACTTGAAAGAGGTCCAGTACCCATGTCTTTTCAATGTTTAGAATCAGTAAATGTAATGTCTTTTTAAATCTATGAGCATATCTCAGAATGGCAACCTCATTTCTCCCCATCCCGTGCTTGGTAGAAGGAGATGAGAAACTCTGAGGACGGCAGGTCTGATTTACTACTTTGTGGCGGGGAGCAGATGCCCAAGACATGCACGCCCCAGGCGCTGTCCAGGAAGGCACCCTCCACCGCCCCACTGGCTGCAGTGTCCTTCCAGCATCCTCTGTTGATCCTCAAGCGCCCCTGTGGGAGGAACACGCTGGATTATGTCTTTCATTGAGCAACATCTCCTGGAAAGTACATTATCTTGATGATGGTAGACACTCTTTTGAAGACGGCACATTTTATTCCTTGAAAGGGCTTCCTCATTTGTACCAGTCACTGACAACCTGTTCATCAAAAAGATCATCCCCCATCAGGCGTTTAAAGACACATGATCTTGACTGACACGGAACATGTCTCCTGGATTTAGGAAGTGATGTTAAAATCAGCCTGTCCACTCCCTCCTTGATCAAATGGAATGGATAGCCTAGGGAGTTACCTCACAATAACCCTTGCCAACTCATCTACCTGTCTCAGCACTGAGGAATTTACCCCGAACATGCTTCACTCCTCCACCAGGAACACTCCATTCCAGAGCAATCATGGCTCTCAGCCCCTTACACCTCTGACCTCACCGACATTCCACTGGTCAGTCAGGTTCTGAACAAACTACAGATCTCTCAGCTAAGATATCCTCTAGTGAATCAGTGACAGAGTGGTCACCGGTTGGCCCAGAGCCCTGACGAGCCCTGATGAAAGGACACCTCTAGTAACTTTTCTTTATAAAAGTACTACCTTCCCGAGCCAGAAGCTCATATCTAAGGCAATGTAAGGTATATTAGCTTGCTAGGGCTGCCAGAACAAAATACCACAAAAATGGGTAGCTTAAATAATAGAAATTTATTTTCTCACAGTTATGGGGCTCGGAAGTCCAAGATCAAGACGTCAGCAGGTTTGGTTTTCTCTGAACCCTCTGTTCTTGGCTGACTTCTTGCTGTGTCCTCACATGGTCTTCCCTCTGTGCACACACATCCCTGGTGTCTCTCTGTGTGTCCAAACTTCCTCTTCTTATAAGGATACCAGTCAGATTGAATCAAGGCCCATCCTTAATGGCCTCCTTTTAACTTAAGCACCTCTTTAAGGGCCCTACCGCCAAGTGCAGTAGCATTCGTAGGTACTGAGGGTTAGGGCTTCAACATACGTATTTTGGGGGAACATGATTCAGCCCATAAGACAGAGTAATCAATCAAATGGCCTTTTGACTATTCTGATTACCCACTTCTCTGTGAATCAATCCTGTCATCCACAATGATTGACCAAATTAACCCAGTGAGATCTTACCCTCTAATCTGTGTCTTATTGACATTTTCTGCAGTCTCAGGATAGGTACCTGAAGCCTCCTTGTTGGATACCTAAACATATTACAACCAGGTCTCAAACACCCAATAAAAAGAGTACCAAACTGGGAACTTCCCTGGCGGTCCAGTGGTTAAGATAAGACTATGGGCTTCCACTGCAGGGGGCACAGGTTCAATCCCTGGTTGGGGAACTGAGATCCCTGGTCCGGGAACTGAGATCCCACATGCCATGCAGTGTGGCAGAAAAAAAAAAAAGAGTACCAAACTGGTACAGGACCCCACCTCCTACCTGAAAAGAAATAAAGCCTCTGCTTTGTGACCTCAGGGAACCTTGGACTTTTTCAGCCTGTGGGAAGAAATTTGGTAAGAAGCCTGATCTGGTTTTGGTCTTGAGCAATCTCATCCACACCCAACAGGGAAAGCACTCCTTTTCAACCCTGTAGGGTTTATAATTTAATTGGCCTGGATTGGAGCTCAGGCACTGTTTATAGTTTCCCATGGGTCACTTGCATTTCTGCACATTTTGCACACAGAGCTTATGTTCTGGACTGTTTTTTTCAAGGATGTTTCTATAGAGAACAGCTTTGGGCAGACAGAGATAGTGGCTGCCCCAGAGCAGATGGTGGGTTTGTTTGCTTCCTCTGGGGTGCGAAGGCTGGGCAGACTTGCTTGTAACCTATTATAAAAGACTGAGGTTTCCTAAGCTCAGGGTTCCTCAGCTGTGACCTAGCCCACTGCCTGCACACCTTCCACCTGGATTATTCCACACTGCGCCCTTGGTATTTGCAGGTTGGACACATTGGTGCAAACATGAAGCTCATGTCTCTGACCCTGGAGTCTCTTAGTCTTCTGCCAGCATCCCTGAAACTGTGACAGGCCATCAGCATTTTAAAAGGTCACCAGGTGATTCTCTTGAGAATCACTGTCTTTAAGAAATCACTACTGATTCTGCTTCCTGTTTGATTGCTTTCCTGAGTCTTCTTTCACTGTCTTGCTTAATCTTCCCAGTAATTCTCCACTTAGGTTCCAGTTCCTGGTTCTCTGCCCCTGTGATGGCTTCAGACCGTCCCTTGTTTCTGAAGCCTGTTTTTACCCAAGTGGTCCTTAGTTCCTCTTTGTTCCATGCTTCAGAGCCACACGCCATTCTCGCTCCGTATCCAGTCCCACTCTGCAGGGCAGTGGCTCTGGTCCCCTAAAGTGGGGAAGGCAGTTGGACTCCAAGGATCAAGGGCAAAGGATCAAGCTGCTGAACAACAGAGTCAGGAACTCAGGGCAAAGAGTCTGAGCAAAGAGAGATTAGGATCTCAGTAAAGAGAGAAAAAGGGAGCATTTTATTGAAGCATACGTTCTAATATTCTCACAACTCATATCTGACACTGATGAGTATATTTAGAAACACAAAATAAAGATGTTTTTATTCTCCTCAGCTTGGCATCTCATTAGCCTCTACAGGTTCTCAATTATAGTCAGATATATTTCCCAATTTATAATTGCTTATCTTGCTATTCCTATTTCTATATACTACCGTGCTTTCATTCATAAATATGAGGCTCTACTATGTTCCAAGGACTCTGATGGGAAATAAGGAGCAAAGAGTGTATTAAACGTCATCCCAGACCTTATAAAGTATCCAGTTAATTGACAAAGATAGGTTCATAAACAGAGAAATTATAATATATCATGGCAGTACAGTAGACATATAAGAACAAAGCATTCCAGATGTCATTCTCATTTGTGACAACTATTATTTGTTTATTTTAAAGTTGCCTGGAGGAAATCAGGTGAATAGTTTTCTGTAGGGAATAAGGATATGTGTAGTGATAAGTGCGATATGTTAGCAGTTTAAGATCATTTAGTTTCTGTGGGGAAACCTGGCCTAATCAAAGGGAAAATGACCAAACTGTAAAATTTACACATAAAACATAAATAGTAGGGAGATTATTTATTTTCCTAAATAATTCTGATTCTTTTTCCTGCCCTGCCCTTTTATTCTATTACCTTACTTACTATCCTAAGGCATATCAGGGTTTCAGAAGGGAAAACTGTATAAATGAAATGAAGCAAGACACAGTACACAAATAAAAAACTGTAAAATTTCACAAATATAATCTGCCATTTGCACACTGATATTTAAACAATCTATTGTCATGATCTCTTATTAAACTATTGAAATCCTCAGATAACTGGCATATGTTATTCAATGTCCCTTGCAGAGATAATAGAGAGAAAGGGGTAAAATATAGTAGAAGACGTTAAATTTGGTATAATGCTTCATGTTGCTTGTTACTGGAATAGGAAAAGCTCTTTAGCAAAACCTGAAGTGATCAAATTACTAGCACCACCGTTGCACACGGGTGTATGATGTAAGTTACTGAAACACGTAAGAAACATAGATTCTGACCTGCGTATTGCCTCTTGCCTCCAAGGTCAATGACGCTATTCTCCTCTCCTTCATCAAGGAGCTGGACTTCCTTCTCGTGCAAAAGCTGCGCGATCTTGACCCGCTGCTGCTTGACCCGGGTCTCAAGCAGGTGCACCTGGGCTCTGAGCCGCGTCTGCTCCTGCAGGCAGTTCTCGAGAGCCTGCAGAGTAACGCGCATCTCGCTCTTAAGGGGAAGAAACGCTCCGAACAAGCTGGATAAATTAATGATTCAAATTTGTCCCCAACTCCCAGTTCAGAATAATATTCTAACCAGAAAGTGGTTTGCAAGTTCTAACACTGTTTGCTATTTGGAGAATAAGAAATTATGGCTTACGGTAAAGTGCTTGAACTAAAAAATGATATAAAATAATCTGAATGACTACACCAAGAGCTGTAGAGTGGTTGTCTTGTTTGATCCTCCTAACGATTCCACGAGGTAGGAGGGGACTCATCCTTGAGGAAACTTGCAATTTCTCAAGGAAACAGGAAATTCTCAGCTGGCAAGAGGAGTCAGGATTCATATCCAGTTCAAGGATCCTACTCTCAAACGCTACGTATCACCGCCTGAGTGCTTTCTTAACAGGAAAGTGCTTTACAGCATCATTACATGTGACTAGTGTGTCAGTCTCTAAAATAAACAAGGCTTTTGAATGACCTTTTTGTATTAATATGTTTTAAAAATATACTGAATGCTCATAACCTGATGACACATGGTCACCTTTCTAAGGGATGCTACTTTAGACGCTCAGATCCTTGAGTATCTTACCCATTTACCTGTTTCTGGAAATTCTACTGGAGTCACTTTACCTTTTGGCTTACTTATTGTTTTTCCCTTAATTACTTCAAAACAGGATGGAGAAGCCTGAGTCTTTCAGTTAAATTATTTACTTTCTCTAAAAAGGCAAATAACCCAAGAATATTGCATGTGAAAGAGTTTATCAGCTTCCTTCTACAGTGGCATCTGACTGAGCAGATTTCTCCAGAGATAAAGCAAATGTGGTGAGTTGGGAAGGGGAGTTGCAGAGGTGTGCCTCCTGGGAAAAGCTACTGAGAACAAGAAGCTGCAGTAAAGACCCTTAAGTACTCAACGCTGGGAGAGTTACTAGGGGATAGTGAAGAGAAAGGACAAAAGACAAATTTTTGCCTTTTTCCTGTTTTTACTTGGACAACTCTATTTGCAGCTCATGTCATGATCTCCTGTGATAAGCATAAATGTTTGCTGAGAAATTATGAATTTTAACGTGTAAGTGCCTTACACTACTTTTATATACATTATTTCCTAAAATAGGCATTTGAATACAGTCAGACATATTTCCCAATTTATAATTGCATAACTTCCTGTTTCTATCTTTATGTGCTACCTTGTATTCATTCCATAAATATGAGGGCATACTGTGTTCTGGGCACTTTGCTAGGCTGTCTGAACAGCATGCTCAGATATTCTGTTTGGGGCAAAAGAAAGATGTAAATACATTGTCTTCCTATGAAGGACTATAACGTAAACATAGAAATTCGGCCTCTAAACTGAAGGTCATATAGCAAGAGAATGGAGAAATGATAGTAGAGGACTCCTTCCTCCCATCTCCAGGCCCAAGTCACTGAATCTCTCCCAGCTGTTTCTCTAGGACTATTTCTTATTTTCGGACTCTCTCTTCAACTCTCTTTGATTTATCCTCTCTGAACGAGTTATTTGCTTAGCCCCCTGAGTTATACCTGTCTAAAAAATGAACAGCAAAGACATTTTATGGCATCTGGAATCCTGTGTTGCTTTCTAATAGTGGGAAATTGGTTGTGATATTGTTAAATATAGTGGACTATACAATTTAAAAATAAAGGATTACAGGGCAAGGATGTTCAATTTTTACGTGACTACATATACAGTGTTAGTAAGCTTATTTAAAACTTAAGGGTTTTCTTTCTCCCAGAACTTTGAGTAAATGATTGTTTTTCCCTTTTTACTCACGAATGGAGAGAGGCACGAGTTCATTGCAATTACTTTCAAATAATCTGTTTAGTTTACACTGACAGTGTCTGATACTGGAAAGCTCAAGGTCAATTTCAAAGGACAGTTTTAAATTCTTAATATTATGTAACCACCCAAATAACCCCAGTAAATAAAAAAGATTTTACTTAGTGTGAATACTGATTTTTACTTAAAAAAATTTTTTTAAGGACTTAATAAGTGCCTATTATGTGGCAGGTGCTTTTTCATTTTCCCCCTAGTTAAGTTTTTTCAGTGACAAGTTACTATAGACTTTCTGCAAAATAAAAGAAAATTCAGATCTCAGTGGGTATTTAAAACAATAGTTTTTGTAATGAGCTTACCCAGCTTTCCCTGCCCATTACCAGAAGAGTGGTGAGAAGGATGAAACTGATCATCTTCGCCATTTTTCCCACTGAAAGAACTGCAAGAACAAAAAGAATTTCATAAACTTAATTTATTGTGAATTTTTCATGAGACCAATGCTGGCTTGACTCAGAGTGATCCAGGAGGTCAGACACAGTTCCAGGCTGTTTCTAATCTGAGAGTCGCCATGGAAATTCTCCTCGACTTTCCCAGGCTTCCCCCCACAGAAGGATGCTCACTGTTACATTGTATAGAATTGAACCAGTTCCACAGCAAAAACAGAGGAACTCTGGCTCTTGGGAGTATGGAAGAGGCACAGGCTCTTTAAGCACAAAGACGTGGTTTCCATATTTTGGCTCATTCAGTTCCTAGTTGTGTGACCTTAGGCAACTTACTATAAAATGCTCCTGATCTGTAAAACAGACATCATAATTCTCACCTTATAGGACCGTGGTCATTTTGTTGTAATATTTTCAAACACCTTAGCATATGATAAGTGCTAAATGAATAGTCACTCATTTTGTATATGGAACGTTTTTTATTTTGACAAAAAGGAAGAAAGAAAAAGAGTTACAACAATTAGAAGGTGATATGCATTATTTTTCTCAGTGTTTTAATGTATAGGCAGCTACCAAGATAATATAAAACTTTAAGCTCTCTTTAAAGTTGTAGAGGAAAATTAACTTTACCACTTCTTGAGATTATTTTAAAAATCAGTCTTGAAGTCATGAGTCTTGATGAAAAATTTTGTTCATCCTCAAAATAACTTCTGTATGCTGCCAGTGGTGAAATTTCATAAATTTTAGAAGCTAAGGAGCTTAGAAGGGCAGAAATACCTGCATAATCTTCAGACAAATTTATACCTATTTCTTTTTGCTAAAAAAAAGAACCAGAATCAACTGAATTATTTATTTGTCAGCCTATTTTTATTCTTATAAAATCTATGACCACTAAGTCCTTTTCATGTATCTTTTTCTCAATTTTTACATAATTTAAAAAGTGGTTCCTAAACTTTGCTGTCCGTTGGGATCACTTGGGGAGCTTTAAAAATATTTCCACGTCCAGAAATTGAATCAAATGTCTAAAGGTGGCAGTCAGGGCTTAGAATTTTTAAAAGACTCCCAGCTGATTCCAATGTACAGCAAAATGTGAAAAGCAAGGATTTAGGGACTTAATAGACAATTTTTTTTTCAGTCTATACTAACAAAATACGTAGTTCTCAGTCCTTCTGGGGCCAAAAAAAAAAAAAAAAAGTTACAGAATGAGAGGGGCACTACTTAAATTCAGGGACAAGTAGCATGCATGGGTGTCTTGGGAAGCACTGAAAGATATAATGTGAATTTCTTAAATATGTGAAATTTGTGCATTTGTGCTCTCAAGACAAAATTACTTCCTCCACTGTGATCTCATACTATGTTTACAGACCAATATAGCATTCCTTCACTCAGTAAACACTGTTTGCTATGCTCCAGGCACTGTGCCAGGTGATGGAATTATCGTTTGATTTGTTTTTACATGTCTCTCTCCAACTGCTTCCTTTTGTCCACGCTATTTTGTTTAGAATAAGATTTTTGAAGGCAAAGGCCACACCTTGCTACAACTGTTGTATCCCTAGCATCTAACTTATTATGGCAACCCTAATAAAAGTTTAGTTATTGCCTCTGAAGAAAAATTTCCCCGAGAGGGAATATCTTTCTCAGAGGGAAAAATATGAGTTCCTTGCCATAAAGCTAGTCTGTTTGCAGTGACATACTTCCTCTCCTATGCTTATCCTTGTCAAGGGGAAAACGATGGGCTGAGTATATTTTTGAAAATAAGTGTTAAGAAGGAGTTAGGGACTTTGGGTTGGATTGAACACATACATTTTTTTCTTTCTCACAAAACCCCACTAGAAAGGAGTAAAGAAAAATGGAAAAGACATGAATTGACAAGGTGGAAGAGAAAGGGAGAGGTGAAAACACCTGGCACGCAATGTCAACCAGATGACAAAAAGCACATGGGGGAATTGGCAGAGCTGCTAAAACTGAAGAGCAAGCAGCAGCAGCAGGGAGTACCACCAGAAGCAAGCTAGGTTGCACTGCAGTATCCCAGATGGTGCTGGGTTGGAGGTGACCACTAACTTGGAAGGCAGGGTGGAGGTGATGGGCTGATAGCTTCTCACCTAAACCCTGAACAGCCAGGTGAATAATGTTTTTCCCACCCCATCAGAAAATGAAAGGCTTCTTCTTTTTTTTTTTTAATATTTTTTTAAAATTAATTAATTAATTTATTTTTGGCTGCATTGGGTCTTCGTTGCTGCACGTGGGCTTTCTCTAGTTGCGGGGAGTGGGGGCTACTCTTTGTTGAGGTGCACAGGCTTCTCACTGCAGTGGCTTCTCTTGTTGAGGAGCACGGGCTCTAGGTGTGTGGGCTTCAGTAATTGTGGAGCATGGGCTCAGTAGTTGTGGCTCGCGGGCTCTAGAGCGCAGGCTCAGTAGTTGTGGTGCACAGGCTTACTTGCTCTGTGGCATGTGGAATCTTCCCGGACCAGGGCTCGAACCCATGCCCCCTGCATTGGCAGGTGGATTCTTAACCACTGTGGCACCAGGGAAGCCCTGAAAGGCTTATTTCTATTAAGGTCGAACCAAAGAGACTCCAGGTAGCATGACCACAGGTACAATGGAGGTCAAAAGAGAGACACTGTTCTATAAGTTTGAGCCCTCCCCAGGTTACTTCCAGCCTGGCAGCCAGATAGCCACGCAGCCAGCTCTAAACTCCTCCCATTACTTTCCAGGCCAGAGATTGTGGGATTCCTCTCTGGAGGAATGAATAGCCTCACAGAAAAGATCTTCAGAAGTTGACATTGGGAGATTCCCCAGCAAAAGAGCTATGTTCTTACCTGATCATTCTCCAAAGAAGTCCACCAGTTGGCAAGCTTCTTTTATGCACACAGGGAAGGTATAGGCACAATATTTTGCTTATTTCTTTTCTATCTGAAGGGAGGCTTATTTTAAATTACATTCTGTGTCCATATTTACTTAACAGTCTAAAGAGAAACACTTAAAGACCAAACTTTCTATATGACAACACTGGGCAGAAATCCATATGATAGCAATTAATTTACCATGAAGTATATAATTTACTTGTTATCATTTAACCTTTTTATCCAACATTGTAGCATATATCCAGAGAAAACCATAATTCAAAAAGACACATGCACCCCAATGTTCACTGCAGCACTATTTATAATAGCCAGGTCATGGAAGCAACCTAAATGCCCATTGACAGACAAATGGATAAAGAAGATGTGGTACGTATATATAATGGAATATTACTCAGCCATAAAAAGGAAAGAAATTGGGTCATTTGTAGAGACGTGGATGGACCCAGAGACTGTCATACAGAGTGAAGTAAGTCAGAAAGAGAAAAACAAATATCGTATATTAACGCATGTATGTGGAATCTGGAAAAATGGTACACATGAACTGGTTTGCAGGGCAGAAATAAAGACACAGATGTAGAGAACAAACGTATGGACAAAAAGGGCGGGAAAGTGGGGCGGGGGGGCAGGGGTGGTGGTGATGGTGGGATGAATTGGGAGATTGGGATTGACATATATACACTAATATGTATACGATAGATAATAAAAAAATAAAATTAAAAATATCCAACATTGTAAACAAAATAACCAAAATACACAGAAGGAAGTGAAGTGCTGAGTAGATTACACAGCTAAATGGACAAAGAAATTAGATAAAACACAAGAAGACATACAATTGTTCATTACAGAAAAGTTCCAAAGAGCATTTATAGACCCATTTTTTTTTCAGTAAGTCATCCTTTTATACATGCATATGATAAAGTTTGTAGCAACAGTTTAGGAAAACGGATATTTTACTCTATTATCCTAGTAGCTAGTTTTCTTTAAATTCAAGCATGTATTGTGTACCTGCTTTATGCCAGGTGCTATGTATACTAGATGCTTATACATATAGCTTATTTTAAATATATTTAATTATATTAAAAATATTAGCTTATATTAACATGTAGAGAAAATTAAGTTAATTATGGCATTTAAAATGTTTTCCAGTGTAAAATAGAGACCCCCACCCCCACTCTGTGGGCTTTTAGAGGGGATAGAAGTGACGTGACAAGAAAAATGCAAGCAAACAGAAGTATAAACAAATTGAGAAGGAAGATGAATAGGCTTGCTATCAGTATCTTCTAATTGATAAAATAATCTTGGAATTCTATTAAAAACTCATCTAGGTAGCTTTTTTTTGTATGAAAGATAAAGTCAGAGCCCATTTGCAATGCAGTAGTCTCCTAAACTTTGCATTTGCTGATGCTGAGGTCATACCTACAAAATTAGCAAAATTTCAGGTTGAAATGAAAACCCTAATCCAAGACATCTGATGTTATAATCAAACACATTTTCATCCTGATCCTGGGGGTAGTTTCACGTTTCTTTTGTCTGGGAGTTCTTGGAAAGATCTGCCATTATCATCGGTCCATCTGTCAAGACTCTATTTGTAAAGAAAGAGCTTGCAGAAGAATAAATTCTCACTACAATTATGACAATTTAGGTATATATGGAATGAAGACATTTCCACCTTTCCTGTTAGGCATAGCAGTCAAACACTGCTATAGTAAGACTTATTTTCTTTAGATTTAGCTATACCAGTTGTCTAATCTTGTTCATTTAGACATAATTATATGCAATTAAGGCCTAATAAAACACAACAAATCTCTGAAAAATGTGCCTCCTTTCCTCCATCAGAATGAAAGATAGAAAAAAAATGAGGAAAAACAAAAGAGAAAGAATCCAATTACTTTCAATGTCTGTATTCCATAAATCCCATTACAAAATATATATATATGTTGTCAAAGTATCTACTGTTGTCTGCACTAAATGTCAATGATTTTGAGTAGTATTTCACTGTAAACTTATCACTGATCTTTTTCCTAAGAAGAGCTGAGATGGTGACTAGTGCTCTCTAAAGATCATAAAGAACAAAAAGCTATTTGTCTTGTTTATGAATTATATGCAGTACTTTTCTACTTGAATCATAAATATCTTCAGTGTTTTCTGCTACATTGACCAGCTTCTGAATTATCTATCCTTTTTCAAAATAGAAAATGCAAGTACCCTTTGACTTTAATACTATCGCTAATTCTCTCAGTTAACATGTTTTTCAATACTATGTAAAATTGTGATTTAAAAAGGCTAATTTTAAAAAGAAAAATGAACAAACCTCCATACTGTGAAAACGCAGATATAACAGAAAGCAGGGACTTGAACAGATAGTTGTACACCAATGTTTACAGCAGCATTATTCGCAATAGCCACAAGGTAGAAACAACCCAAATGTGTATCGACAGATGACCAGATGAACAGAAGGACATATATACGCACAATGAAATATTAACTTGAAACTAACACAATATTGTAAATCAACTACACTTCAAAAAAACAGAAAAAAAACCCAACAACAAAAAAAGTGTTAGCTTCCAGAGACGGGGGATGGAGTAGAAGGAATGAGCCCAGGGACAGCCGATTTTCATCATAAGCCTCTCTGTATTATTTGACGTTCTTTAACTATGTACACTTTGATACACATTTTTAAACATCAAATTTTAAAACTCCATGATTTAATTTACATATGTAGAGGATTTTCAGACATGAAAATCCCTGACATGATTTTAAGTGTTTTTAACTGTCATTATCTAAAATTATTTTAAAATAACAACATTGGGGCTTCCCTGGTGGTGCAGTGGTTAAGAATCCGCCTGCCAATGCAGGGGACACGGGTTCGAGCCCTGGTCTGGGAAGATCCCACATGCCGCGGAGCAACTAAGCCCGTGCGCCACAACTACTGAGCCTGTGCTCTAGAGCCCGTGAGCCACAACTACTGAGCCCACGTGCCACAACTACTGAAGCCCACGCGCCCAGAGCCTGTGCTCCGCAACAAGAGAAGCCACCGCAATGAGAAGCCTGCACACCGCAACAAAGAGTAGCCCCCGCTCGCCACAACTAGAGAAAGCCTGTGCGCAGCAACGAAGACCCAACGCAGCCAAAAATAAAAAAAAAAAATTAAATAAATATATTAAAAAAAAACAACAACATATTACCACAAACTGGGTGGCTTAAAATAACAGAAGTTTATTGTCTCACATTGTGGAGGATAGAAATGTGAAGTCAAGTCAGCATGCCTATGCACCCTTCAAGAAGCTCTAAGGAAGAATCAATCCTTCCCTGCCTCTTCTAGCTTCTGGTGGTTGCCAGCAATCTTTGGCGTTCCTTGGCCTGTGTCAACATAACTCTACTCTCTGCCTCCGTCTTCACATGGCTGTCTTCCCTTTGTATGTCTCTGTGTCCAAATTTCTCTCTTAATACAAGGACCCCAGTCATTGGATTAAGGTTCCAATATGACGTATTGTAATTTGATTACATCTCCAAAGACCCTATTTCCAACGGGATTTAGAATTGAACATATCACTTTAGAAGACACAATTTAACCCAGTACAGGTACTCAACAAAATATTTGTTGAATGGATGAGAAGAAAAATTGTGAACCTAAGTTACAATTTTAGAACTTCCCAGTATCTGTTACTGCAATTTTATAGTTGTTTACTAGAGACCGAATTCAGTTGGTCTGCTGAATTTATTAGATGTCCCTGTCAGGTTCCCTACATCATCTCCCCACTCCCAGTAACAACTAGAAACACTTAACAAACTATGCCTTTCATAAAGTTTTTATTGATTTGCAAATATGACATTGCAGTGTGTGATAGCTTAAAAAGAGTTACTTTTAAAAGAGATATTTGGATTTATAAAATCCCCAAAGGAAAAAAAAAATTAACTGAAAACTTAATACCTAAAATATTTAAAATTTGGCTCTTAATGGGCTAAAGCTATTATCATACCTATCTCATAATAAATTATTAGTTTGACTCATTTTTCAGTTGGTAATAAATATATTTCTTGAGCAAAATTACAACAGGTATGCTCCTATTTAAAAGAAAATCTCATTTGTATCCTTAAGGTCATTTATTATTTAATTTTAAAATTTACCATGAAGTTCAAGTAGCAAAAAGTAAAACAAAACAAAACAAAAAAACCCTCCACATAACAGAGGTTTCTTAACATGTAATCAACTACACAGTCATAAACATATAAAGTTTTTTAATGTTACAGAAAATAAGAAGCAAGATAATTGTTTTATTATAAGCAAGCAAAAGAAAATAAAGACAGAAAATAGATGTTTTTTTAAAACACATAAAAGAGATTTTTGAAGTAGAAAGTATTATCCCATGAGGTTAGAACACACAATCAAAATATAATTAAAGGAAGTGAGATCATCCAGTTGAACACTGCCAACATTTGAGGAAGCAAGGCTCAGAGAGGGCATATCATCTGCCTAAAGAAATAAAATAGACCCTCCTAGAGTAACAAAAATAAAAACAAAATTAAACAAATGGGACCTAATTAAACTTAAAAGCTTTTGCTTTTAAGCAAAGGAAACCGTAAACAAGACGAAAAGACAACCCTCAGAATGGGAGAAAATATTTGCAAACGAAGCAACTGACACTTATTTGTGGAATCTAAAAAAAATGATAAAATGAACTTATTTACAAAACAGAAACAGACCCACAGACATAGAAAACAAACTTATGGTTACCAAAGGGGAGAGGGGTGGGGACAAATTAGGAGCTTAGGATTAACATATACACACTATTATATATAAAATAGATAAACAAAAAGGACCTACTGTATAGGTAGGTCCTTGTTTTATATATATCTCTCTATATATAACTGAATCACTTTGCTATACACTAGCAACTAACACAACATTGCAAATTATACTTCAATAAAAAATTATGTTCTTATATCTATATCTGAATCTGGCTCTTGCATGAGCAAAAGTGTGTATTAAAAGTGCTCTGGGAGAGCTTCCCTGGTGGAACAGTGGTTAAGAATCCTCCTGTCGGGCTTCCCTGGTGGCGCAGTGGTTGAGAACCTGCCTGCCGATGCAGGGGACGTGGGTTCGAGCCCTGGTCTGGGAGGATCCCACATGCCACGGAGCAACTAGGCCCGTGAGCCACAGCTACTGAGCCTGTGCGTCTGGAGCCTGTGCTCCGCAACAAGAGAGGCCGCAATAGTGAGAGGCCCGTGCACCGCGATGAAGAGTGGCCCCGCTTGCCACAACTGGAGAAAGCCCTCGCACAGAAATGAAGACCCAACACAGCCAAGAATGAATAAATAAATAAATAATAATTTAACAAAAAAAAAAAAAAAAAAAAAAAGAATCCTCCTGTCAATGCAGGGGACACGGGTTCAAGCCCTGGTCTGGGAAGATCCCACATGCCACGGAGCAACTAAGCCCGTGTGCCACAACTACTGAGCCCACGTGCCACAACTATTGAAGCTCGCATGCCTAGAGCCCGTGTGCCGCAACAAGAAAAGCCATCCAATGAGAAGTCCGTGCATCACAATGAAGAGTAGCCTCTGCTCCCCGCAGCTAGAGAAAGCCCGCACAGCAATGAAGACCCAAGGCAGCCAAAAAACAAAAAAACAAAAAAAGTGCTCTGGGAGATGCTGGGAAATTATATTATATACAGATTGCAATGCATTATGTTTGGTAGAAGATAAAGGGGCAGGAACTTGCCTGGTGGTGCAATGGTTAAGAATCCGCCTGCCAATGCAGGGAACACGGGTTTGAGCCCTGGTCCCAGAAGATCCCACATGCCATGGAGCAACTAAGCCCGTGTGCCACAACTACTGAGCCTGGGCTCTAGAGCCCGCGAGCCACAACTGCTGAGCCCACGTGCCACAACTACTGAAGGCCGTGTGCCTAGAGCCCATGCTCTGCAACGAGAGAAGCCACCGCAATGAGAAGCCCGTACACCACAACGAAGAATAGCCTCCATTCACCACAACTAGAGAAAAGCCTGCGCGCAGCAACGAAGACCCAATGCAGCCAAAAATAAATAAATAGATAAATAAATATATTAAAAAAGAAAGAAAGAAAATAAAGGGACAGTGAAAAGCTTTGGCAGGTTTCTCTTGCCATTGAATTTCCAATTCATTGCCATTAAAATAATCAAATCTGATCTTTCCCAGAGAAAGGAGGCAGCCTCTAGTCTGGCAGATCCTTAAACAATAAGGCATTTCAAAATGTTATTATATATATTTAAAAGTCATTATATTAACTTGATCATCTTTAGAATAATTCCTGAGAATATCTTAAATCTTTTAAAATTCCCCAGTGCCTCCATTAGTAATTCCAGCCATCTTCTATAATATTGAAGAAATGTTTAGGTATAAGAAACTTGCTTTGAAATTCTGATCTCCATCATTCATCATAGTAAACCATCATTATTCTGCAAACCTGGATTGTGGTGAAGTTATATCAGATTACTTCACTCCTCACTATACAACTAGTTGTATTTATTTTACAATGTTTTTGCTTTGGGCTATCTCAAAATTTTAATTATTATAAAATTAAAATAGTTTTCAAATGGCTATTCTTTGATGTACTGTATCATTTGATATAAATTGTTCTAAGTGTAAGTCCATTTATTTCCCAATAAAATCTTTGAGTTTAATTGATTATAGTAAATTAAATATAAACACAAAAATTTTAAGTTTGGGACTAAAAAGTTCTACAGCTGACATGTAACTTTTAAAAACACAATTACCAAACACAAGTACATTACTAGCATGTAATGGTAATTCAAAAATGGTATGTTTTAAGTGAGCTATTATGAAAGGATACAGATAAAAGAAATTAAAAGGAAGAAAAAGTTACTGAAGGAAGCATATTTAATAAGTTAGCATTCACAAATGGTAATGTGTAAGACATATTAATGTGTCTCATATTAATGGAAGACAGTTAAAATTACCCATAAACACAGACTTAGAGACTCCTTTTGGGTTATTTTCTTCTAATTTTTTCCCTTTTTCTGGTAATGGAATACAACAGTATCTTTGTTACTTATCTCAAGAATTTACACTCAATGAAAGCTTTAAAAAGCCAAGTAAGTTTGATTCCCAAAAGAAAGAAATAAAGAAGAACATTTCTGAAGTTTTTACTTCTGAAGAGGAAATTATAACATCATCCATTTTATTTTCCATTTTGTATATTAAAACTGCAAATCTTTTTATTTACATCAAATTCTCATCCAATTCATTCAAAATGTACCAGGAATGGAAAGGAGATGTAATTCTAAATCTCTTTTCCAAGTGGCAGAAGCGGCCGTCTCTCTAATCAACCTAACCTTTCTCAAGAGCCAACAGTTGTTTCTCGAGTTATGCTTAATATCATACCTAGGAAATCAACTAGCATTACCACAATTATGTCAAAAGTGCAGAGAGGTTAAATACCTTGCCTAAAGTCACAAAGGAGTCAGAGACACACCTTAGGCGAGGTCCAGCCACTCTGTCTCCCAGGCTCCTCTAACTGTATTCAGACTTTGTAATTGCTTCCCTGTTATTTGATTAGAAATAGGGACAGTGTTGATTCTGGCTTTAGTCCAGAAACAAATAGATGAGGAAATCAGTTTAACTGGAAGGAAAACTAAAAGAGGGAATTCAAGGACAAATCCCAGTACTCTAATATTTTTCTTTTTTTCTCCTATTTGAATGAATTTTTACTAAAAATCCAATAATATATCTTTATAAAAACATATCTCTGATTTTTTAACCTCTTACTATTGTGCTCATCCAGAGAATTTTTGTATTTTGATTAACTTCAGTAATGTTCACTTGAAGATTAAGTAAAACCAAAGTTTGGTTGAAGCTTTACTTTCTGGTACTAACGATAATAAAATTTTACCTATAAAGATACGGATTAAAATTTCATTTCAACTACAATATGGAGAGAAGTCAAATTTTTCTTAGTTATAAAAATGTGGCAAGTTAATAATTGTCAAGATGAAACAGTCAGTTTCTTTGATCTTTAAGAAAAGCAAAAATATTCTCTGAGGTGCAAAATTGTGAAATTTATCTGTAAGCATCAATTATCCTCTGATCGAGCTGTTCCTTTTGTTTTAAACTGTAGAGGATTTTCTAATGTGTAAGACGTTAGCTCCATTAATCATATTGCACAATAGTTTCAGACTGGAAACCCAGGTTCATCGTTTCTTTTTTCATTCTGATGTAACTCACGCTGTTGTTTGCTGTTTGTTCTGTGATCCCTATTTATTAACTCAGATTCCAGTAAAAAGTTGTTTTTCTCTCTGTTCTTTGTTGTTTTCTGGACTAAAGTATTGCTGGTGTTTGGACTTCCCATTAAGCATTTTCTCATCATTCACTCAGAAATTTTCAAGTTTATTAAGGAAAACATAATCCTGATGATTTACTGGAAAGAAAAAGTCAACTAGGTTGGAGTGATTTACACACATGGGATAAGTGGAAATTACACATTTACAATAACGAATTCAAGCTGCTGCTGTTAAATTTCAAAAGCAAAGGTATGGGATTATTTGGCTGATTTGATAATTACCTCTGGTAAAATGCAGTATTTTGAAATACAGACCTATTTTTTTCCTCCTTGTATCCTTTTTGCCTCCTTCCCATTCAAGCATTTAGTAAACCCTGAGCTCACGTCCTCAGAGGAGGGACCTATAACTCTATGTCCCAGTAACAGCAGCTATCACACGTGGCACCCTTATGTACCAGACGTGGTAAATATACTAACTCATTCGGCGCCAACAGCCCCATCAGTGGGTACTGTTACTATCCCCATTTCACAAATGAGGAAACCAAGGCACAGAGGTTTAAGTAACTTGCCCAAGGTCAAGTTACAATTAGCAAGAGGTGGAGCTAGGATTCAAAGGCAGTCTGGCTCAGAATCTGTGCTCTTTACCGTTAAAGATGATCAATGCTATCTGTCAAGGATTCGAGCAGCACCATGGCCTCAGGAGAAACCTGGGAAAAGCTAATCAGACCATAAGGACAGAATCTAGGGTCAATGTTCTGTGAAGGTGTGCCAGAACCTGAACTTCTTGGGAGGAATGTTAGTACTGCAGTCCATGGATGCACTGTCAGAGCATCAGGAAAGGTCAGATTTGTGACCTTGTACAATTGTACCAAAGCTATGAAATGAGAATGAGACCTCAGCTCACTGGCTGACAGAAGCATGAGAAAACGAGACAAGACGAGCAGGTGGGATCCAGTGTTTGAGGAGATGGACCAGAAACAGAATGGTTGGGATGCATACTGTAAGGCATGCCTGCTTTTTTTCTTTCTTTCTTTCTTTCTTTTTTAAAAATTGAAGTATAGTTGCTGTACAGTATTATATATTATAGGTGTACAATATAGTGATTCACAATTTTTAAAGGTTATACACCAGTTACAATTATAAAATATGTGCCATAGTCCCCATGTTGTACAGTATATCCTTATAGCTTATTTTATACCTAATAGTTTGTACCTCTTACTCCCCTACCCAATATTGCCCCACCCTCTTCCCTCTCCTCACGGGTAACCACTAGTTTGTTCTCTACATCTGTGAGTCTGCTTCTTTTTTGTTATATCACTAGTTTGTTGTATTTTTTAGATTCTACGTATAAGTGATATCAGACAGTATTTGTCTTTCTCTGTCTGATTTATTACACTTAGCATACAGGGCTCAGCTTCTCAAAGGGGCTTCACTGAGCAGCACAGTGAGCTCATTAGGCTTACATCTTAACTTAGCTTGTCTAGAAGTTGGATTTTACACATTTACCCTAAGTGATTATTTTCTGGAGAATGGACTCATACTTAACAGTTTCTCAGGGATATATAAAACAGAAAAGTGAACTTATTAATTTAGGAAAAGAGAATTGCTTGGTAAGATAACCCGTTTAGGAATTTGCATAGAGGACTTCCTCATGGTGGACAAAATTGCCCCAGAGCAAATCAAGCAAAAGGAATTTTGATGAACAAAGAACATGAATAAAGAGCATTGGACTTAGAGGCTTTTTTTTTTTTTTTCAAAGTAAAGTAATTAGATAAACTTTTCTTCTCTGACCCGAGAATATTTCCATTGGATAACAGGTACAGTTGCACCAAGATCAGGTCACTCTGGCTCCCAGACAAGATTAGATGAGCATCGACAAATTTTTTCCTTCTCCTTTTGGAAGACCATATTCAGAGAAGCTTCTCAACTAATACATCAGTTATAACACAGTTGTCATCCAAACCCTCTGGACTCTGTATTGTGTCTGCCCCTTACCTGATACCTGACCCAGTCCCAGGAGGAAGGTTGAATTCCAGGTCTCCCCAACTCCAGTCCGCTCCTGCCTGCAGCAGTGAACATGTCTGTTCTCAGCCCCATCATGAACTAGACAACTGATCGTATATCCTTTAGTGTATTCTACCAGCAAACATTTCTGATGGTTATATTTTCCAACCTTGACTCCCAGTGAAGGGGGAGACACCTTTTATGGGACTTATAAAATCCTGTGCTCTGAATACAGTGATCACATTTTAAACTTAAAAATGTGACTTTTATCAAAATATTTAGGATGGAACATATTTTAAATATCAAGGAAAGAGGTTAACAAGACTAGTCTTCATTTCAGGCAACTAACAGAGCTTCCTCAGGTGGAGGTTATGAAACTCCTAAATATATAAACTTCCTAAAATGTTGGTTTAGATATCATCTCATATGGAGTCCTGAAAGGATATAAAACATTCTCATGTAGCACAAGTCTGAGAAATTACTATGGAAAAGCATTTTAAAATTAGTAAGACTAAACCAATTTCACTGGTGAGTCACCCTACCCATTCCTATTGTCTATGTAACCAGTAAAAGTTTAAATTAATAGATGCTCAATAAACGGGTCCTGAATTAATTAATCCATGTCATGTCAATATGAATGGTATGGTCAAGGGAATAAAAGCGTTTTACTGAAGACTGAGAGAACTGCATTAATTTCCAAGCTCTGTCACGGCTCATCCTATGCTCCTGAGCAAGTCATTGCTCCTCTCTGAACCTGTCTTCTCATCTGTGAAAAAAGCTATTGGATCTAATGGTCCCTACGATCCACTCCCACTTTTAAATTCTTCCTTTTTGCTTATTTATTATTATCTACAAGAAACCTTCCTAGAACGTATTATGAAAGAGGATTAAGTTTTATATCAAAGTTAGGAAAGTTCATGGATAACTAGGCAATGCTGGTAAGTATGTGTAACGGATGAGTAAACTAGGTTGGAACTGAGACTTGGGTAGAGAGTCCTGTGGAATTAGGGATCCCCTTCATAGCTCCCCTGGGGCTCAAAACAGATAATCACAAAGCTGCTGTAATTATCCAGTTGGAAAACCTATATTATTACCTAAAAAATCTAGTTGCTTTGCTCTGTTCCTGGCCAACTCCTAGAGTTCTGGGACCATGGTGGTCTTGAAATGCTGCTGTTACTACCAGGCAGATTTCAAAATGTTAAGTGGTGGTTGTAGGAAAAGGCCACTTTCTTCTTCCTTAACCTAATCTAGACTTGGACACAAGCCCCTTCCCTGAAACCCCAACAAAAGCATTTGATAGGCTGTGATGTTTGCAAAACTTCTGAAACATTGGGGGTAATGGAAAGAAATTACAATGCAGAGAAGGAAAATGTAAACAGGAATATTAGCTATGACTATTCTCTTCTCCACAGAGGTCTCCCATGGGCCATCTCTCCCCTTATTAATGGACCCAGACTACTGACAGGTTGAAGGAATTACATAACCTCCCACGCAGAGAATGTCCTTGGTCATATCCTACCCTTAACTCCTCTCTTGCTTTAGAAGAAGGGAAAAAATGTCTATATCCCCAGCCAATAAAGTACTAACCACTACTGATTCTTTACGTACAATTAAGACAACAATTTATAGATCATGCAGAAAAATTTTGCTTTTTTTCCCACAAACTTTCCATTTCAGAATATAATCTGTGTTATATTTTGCATAATAAAAGCTCATTAAAGTATCACCCACGGAGAAAAAGAAAAGTTTTCTCCAAAGATAAATAATGGTTCTGCTCCTAGCTAAACAAAAAAATTGTCACCAAAATCTTCTTGTTAAATATGGTGGATTGACCACATATTTTAATATGTGCTTCCTCCTCAAATCCCTTTAAAATGACAGCAAAGAAATAAAAAGGCATAAACCTACAATGTCAAAGCAAACAGGAATGATATGTGAAGAGATAAGAGAGTACAACAACTTATTGGAAGAGATTTTAGAGGAACCACAAAATTCAAGAGTGACTGTCAAGGCTGAAAATAAGGAGATTGGTAAAATAATATAAAAAGTGTAGTTGGACCCTATAGCCTCTTCCCCAGCCCATGTAACTCCTACCCTCTTTATTCATACACTACCTACCACTTGCCCATTTTTTATTCCTAAAAGAATTTGGTCTGGAACTTATTTTCATTTGGGGATAGTAGGAATGTTGAAAGGTAGGAGCCATAACAGAGAAGTTAAAATAAAGCATGTATAGAAAAAGTACAACCAGGCACCTCTTTCAAACAAGATTGCTCAGGCAGGCTTGTGTTTCCTGGCAGGAGACAGGGTTCTTCTCGGGAGAAATGGAATGGCCCCACAGGAAAAAAAATTAAGGATACTAAAATATAATGCTCCCTCCACAGACATGCCAGCTCACCACTTAACCATATATTGAATCTCTCCAGTCCACAAACTCTACCCATGAACATTAAGCTAGCTTTCCATTAGCTTTGTTGGTGCCTCACATAGAGATAACCAAGGATCACCAGACATTTGAAGAATGTCTCCAATATGAAAAACAGAGATAAAAACAAGGGAAGAAAAAAATAAAAATGGAACCCAGGGAATACAGAATACTGGGGGCCAGGCAGTGTTCTAGATGCTGGGGAAATTGTAATGAACAAAACAGACAAAAGTCTCTGCCCTCATAGAGCTTACATTCTAGCAGAAAGGGGGAAGTAAACATTAAACGAAATAAATAAATAGATTTGTTAGAAAGTGATGTCTGCCATATACTGTGAAGAAAAATAAGTCAGTGGAGAGGCTTAGTGAGTGGCTAGGGTAAAGAGAGGCAAATTTAGATAGAGTGGGCCAGGGAAGGCTTTACTGAGATGACATTTGATCAAAGACTTGAAGGAGATAAGAAAGTAAATCATGGGGATATCTGGGGACAGAGGGAGGAAGGAAGCAGTCCAGGCAGAGAGACTAGGTAGTGCAAAGGCTATGAGGCCGAAGTGTGTCCGAATGTCTGAGGAATAGCTAGGAAGCAAGCAGTCAATGTGTTCAGAGAGATAACAGAGATTAGATTATAGACAGACTACTAGTCTGTTGAAAGGAATTTGACTTTTACTTTGAGTGATGGGCAAGCCACTGAGGTATTTTTGAACCAAGAAATAATATGATGTGACCTACATTTAAAAGAAAAGACATATTTGGGGGACACAAGAGTGGAGGTAGAGAGACCAGTAAGAGACTAGAGGAATACTCCAGGCAAGAAATGATGGCAGGTCAGAACAGGATGCTAATAGTGGAGGTGAAGAGGAATGGATATAATTTGAAAGTAGACGAATGATTTCCTGACAGTTTGAATGTGAGTTGTGAGAGAAAAAAAGTAGTCAAAGATGACTTCAAAGTTTCTGGTCTTAGCTACCTGAAAGATGGACATGTCAATAAGCTGAGGTGGGGAAGAATGAAAGAATGACAATTTGGAGCAAGGAGGAGAGATCAAGAACTCTATTTTGGAAACGGTAAGTTTGAGATGACTGTTGAACATGCAAGGAAAATGTCAAGAAGGCACTTGGATTACAGAGTCTACAGTTAGGGGAAAATATATATTTTAAAGTCAGTACCACAAAGAATGGTATTGAAAGTTATAAGATGAATGAGGACAGCAAGGATGTAGTACAGATTCAGAAGGGAAGAGGTAAAAATACCGAGCCCTGGGGTAATCCAATGTTAAGAAGCTGGGGAGATGAGGCACAAAGAGCAAAGAATAGCAGAAAGGAGTTGTCAGTGGGGTAGGAGGAAAACCAGGAATGAGCGACGTCCTAGGAACCAGGTGAGAAGATGCTTCAAGGAGAAGGGGGTCATTCATGTGTCTAGCAGATAAAGTAGCAGGAGGACTGAGAACTGATCCTTGGATGAAGAAACATGAAGGTCCTTGGAGACTGTGACAAGGTCAGTTTCAGTGGAATGGTGGGGTGAAAGCCTGGTCAGAGTGAGTTTAAGAGAGAATGGGAGGGGATAAATTGGACATAGCTAAAAAGAAGTACAACTGCTGTAATGGGAAGTAAAGAAAAGGTTTTGTTTTATTTTTTAAGGTGGGAGATGTCTGCAGAAGAAAACTCCTTCCAAACTATATTTAGTATTATCAGAAAAGTAAGAAACAATACTGGAATGCTGTTATTTTTATTTAAAAAGGAACAATTAGCACAAAGCAGAAAAAGCTCAAAGAAATTAAATGAAATAGTCAAAATTAAACAAACTTCACTGAGTGGATTAGAATATATATTCAAGGAAACCTCCCAGAAAGTAGAATAAAAATACAAGGGTAGTAAAATAGGACAGAAAAGATAAGAAAATTAGAGGTATAAGTTTAGGAAGTCAAGCATGTACCTAACAGAACCTTCAAAGAGGAGATAGAACAAATGGAGAGTGAATTATCAAAGAAACAATAGAAAAATAATTCCCAGAACTGAAGGAGTTGAAGTTGAGTTTATTTAGTGTCCAGCACAACGACTTTTAAAAACAAGACAAAAAACACCCACCCCTTGGGCAAATCATGATAAAAATGTGAATAACAGTGTTAGTGAAAAGTTGCAAAAAGCTTTCAGAAGTGAAATCACATAAAAAGTACTGAGACTCAGAATGGCATCATGCTTCTCCACAGAAAGAATGCCTTAAAAATTCTGAGGGAATTTATATTTTCCAAATCAGGACTCTACACTGCCAAGCTAGCAATCAAGTGTGAAGTGTGAATAAAGCCATTTCAGACGTGCAAGAACTAAAAAAACAAAAACGAAAACAGCAAACAAACAAAAAACTGCCTTAACATAGCCTTTCTGAGAAAGAGTCTGACAATATGATCTAGAAAAATAAGGGCGAATGAAGATCGATACATCAGAAGACAAGGAAAAGGAACCAAGAAAAAGGGTTCATTTCCCAGAAATCCCTTTCCCTTGCCAGAGTTGGGATTCTTGTGGGAGATTTGAAGGGCAGAAATGAAGCGGCAGGCTTTGTAGCTCTCACATGCTGTTGCCTATCTGTTGGCTCATCTCACTGGCATAAGATCTCTGCCAGGCCTGCAGCTGCCCCGCCTCCCTGGATCTTCCTTCAGCACATGACAAAGGGTTCAGCTTCCACAGGACAGCCGCAACACCCAGGTCAGAGGCAACAAGAACTGACACAGCTTGCAGTCCGTCCTCATGGGCTCCAGCTCCTGCTTCCCGTACAGCCATCTACCCTTTTCACTCACCTACCCTCCATCCTTCGAACTCCTCCGGCATCTTATGTTAAGAAAAGGGCCTTTGAGAGACCCACAGTAGCCTAAGGTCATTCCTTATATATCCTAGAGGCTCTGCTTCTCTGATTGAACTCTGTTATATACAGGATCCCAAACAGGAAAACTGAATGCCAGAGAAGGAATTTTTCAAATGCACTGTTGTTTCCTGGAGGACTCACTGGCCCTCTTGGCCGGCTACATGAAGCACGTAAAGAGTAATCTTAATAGACATTGGACAGATCTCCCAAAATGTATAGCTTCAGGTCCCACAAAACCTGTATCCTCCCCTGCTTACCAGTTAAGATAAAATGAAATGCTTATTTACTACTCTTCTTTTCAGAGGTTTCTTGCCTATCTGAAATTTTTTCCCTCTGGTATCTAACCAACTCTAAATTAGTTGCCTAACAGGGCAAAGTGCAAAAGATGTTTTCTTATTCAATTTATTTTCCCTGTAAAGAATAAAAAGAGCTCTGGGCAAGGAATGTTTGTTTTTCTTTCGACATGTATGCAAGGACTTCAGAATTGCATATATTTTATGCTTCTGAAGAATAACATCTTTCTTATTAAAGAAGAATCTCCCCATAAGATCACGTCATTAAAAAAAAAACAATTGCAACCAAATAAATATTAAATTCTAATAGAAAACAGATTTTTTACACTAAATACATGAAGAAGAAATTCAGCTATATTGTGTAAAAATATGTGGAGAAAAAAGAAAACAAGAGCTCATGTTAAGTAAAACCACATTTTAAAATATGCCTTTAGACCCAAGGAAGATGGGCGGTAACACAAGCGTCTGCTTTCACTCTACTCCCCAGTATGACTTCTCTGCTTTCTTTGATAAATTTGCTATACATCTTTTTCATTCAGGTACCTAAATCCAATTTCTACGTGTGCTTTTTTCCTCCAGTTTTTAGATTCTTAAAATATTATCTCCTCTTAAAACATCATCCAACTAATTGGAAAACACATGATGATTCATACTTTTATGACCACAACTAAAAGTAGAATTCCCAGAGTTGTTAGCTATCCTGACAGAATTTCTGGACACTAGCAGAAAATTTAAAAACATGTTATTGACAGAAGTGTATTTGTACATTTGAATTTAAAATTTGTCCTTGGGACTTCCCTGGTGGCGCAGTGGTTAATAATCTGTCTGCCAATGCAGGGGACATGGGTTCGATCCCTGGCCGGGAAGATCCCACATGCCGCGGAGCAACTAAGCCCGTGTGCCACAACTACTGAGCCTGCGCTCTAGAGCCCGTGAGCCACAACTACTGAGCCCACGTGCTGCAACTACTGAAGTCCACACGCCTAGAACCTGTGCTCCGCAACAAGAGAAGCCACAGCAATAAGAACCCCACACACCGCAACGAAGTGTAGCCCCTGCTGGCTGCAACTAGAGAAAGCCTGCACACAGCAACAAAGACCCAGTGCAGCCAAAAATCAATCAATCAATAAAATTTAAAAAATAAAATCTGTCCTTATTTTTCATTCAGCTTTTAATATTTTTTATTTCTTAGAAAAAAATAAGACATCCTAAATATAATGCTCTAAGATAGTTCATTTAATTTTTTTGGTCGCACAGCTTGCGGGATCTTAGTTCCCAGACCGGGGATCGAACCCGTGCCACCTGCAGTCGAAGCAAGTCCTAACCACTGGACCCCCAGGAAATTCTGAGATATAGTTTCTTACTTTCACTTGAAAATAACTACATAATGCTGAGAAAAAAAGTTTTATTGTGCACAATTACACACACATTCTGATTCATTGTTTGGTTAGCCCGCATAAGTTTCATTACAATGAATTTATTTTTCTGCATGTGCATTTGAGACCAGAAGCTGGAGTATTAAACTTTTAAAATTTACATTTAAAAATTTTACATTTGCACGTGGATGACTTTACCAATAACTAGGACTACCTCAAAAACAAAGGATAGATGTCCACACATGTGCATGACCAAGAGTACACACCAAAGTGATTCTCTAAGATTGAAGTGTTTTCCCATTTCCTCCTTAGAAATATTGAGGGAAAATTCTAGAACTTTTAGATTAGACTTTTTGTCCCTACCTCTAGCAATCAAAGATTATGAAATATTAAAACCTAATCTCAGAGTAATCCACTTTTTGTTTTTGCTTATAAGCTAAAGAAATAAATTTATACAGTCATCTTGAGCAAAAATAAATAAATAAAATAAACAATTGAATTTATTACAGGGATACTAAGGTAAGTAACAGAATCAATAACAGACTGCCACAAAAAACCTGAGGAAGGCAGAACATGCACTGCTCCAAAATGCTCAGCAAGAGGAGTTCTTGGATCTCTTCTGTAGTGTGCACCCTTAAAACAATTTAATTTCAGTGGAAGTTTAGCCCCTGTGTCTTTCCATACAAATTCCACATCCCTGGGAGAGAGAATCCAATTAGCCTAGTCACTTATATATCAGCGTACACCTAGACATATAGCACCCACACATCGGGGCTATGTGCCTGCTCTCTTGTCCACAGATGATAGATTCAGGGGTAGAGATTCTTACCAAACATGACTACTGGGGGAACTTCTGTAAATAAAGAAGGCTCCCAGTATGTGCCATTTTCCTATTAGCCAATCAGGAAATTTAAAGAATGAAGAAAGGGGGATCCATCCAGTTTACTAGAATATCTTCTGGTTAATAAAGATGCCTGGCAAGCCTAATATCTCATCTCCCGCGACGACTATTTTCACCAATGACTCAACCACATTACATGTGCTCTTTCGTTATTGCTGTCATATATATATATATATATATATATATATATATATATATATAAACATATATATATGGTTGATATGTGTGTATGTATATATATATATGTGTGTGTGTGTGTGTGTGTGTGTGTGTGTATTCCAGTCCTCTTTTCCTTTATTTGTCTATTCCAATATTCCAATAATCCCTCTGTACCCTCTATGAATGAAATAAGCCTTCCCTGGCCACCTGCCCTTCCCCTAAGCCCATCCACCTAGGCTAGATGTTTTCCTATGTGTTTACTCTCTTATATCACACATCACTATATTGTGTACTGGAGTTTCTCTCGTCATTAAAGAGAGATCAGGGACTTTTTTCTTGCTTCTATATCCATAGCACCTAGCATATACGTACCATACAATAGAGGCTCAAAAATATTTATTGTTCATGGAACAATAAAATTCCTTATCTGTGATAGCATATAATAAAAGATTCAAACTGGGTAACTTTTATCAAATTGGCATCTTACATGAAGTATTACTTACTATCAGGCCTAATACACAGAAGTCATGCAATAAATTCTAGTTTCCTATTGTCTTGAAACAAGATTAGGACTGTTGAATTTGATCTATAGAGAGTGAGGCAGCAATAATACTCATACAAATAATTAATGGTTTCATATATATTGCTAATTTAGACAGGGAAGGAAGAAAGTGATTTTTAATAATCTAGAATTATTTGTGAGATGGGGAAGAGGTGAATCTGGAGACGATACCTTGCTCCTAAAATCATTTTCTAACATTGCCAAACTCACTCACTCTTGTAGCAGAATGAGAACTTTACATCGCAATAAAGAAAAGTAACAGAAACTTCTGCTTTAATCTATAACGTAAGTGCTTGTAGCAGAACAAAATTGCTACCAAGAAAAACTTGAAAAGTTAGGTAAAATGAAAAAGACTGTCTGTATGAAAGCATCAGGGAGTTACTAAGGCAGCCAGGATTGGAGGGGCCAGATTGTAGAGAAGAAAGCTGCCCACAGTCATAATATGATAAATGTAAACTATTCTTGCTTTTTTTTGTTTTTAAAGCATAAACTATTGATCAAAGCAAAAAATACACACAGGTACACGCAGGAAAAATACACAAATCATTAGCATATAGTTCAATGAATTTTCTCAAACTACTTTTTCTGTAGTGTGGATATTCTGGTGATTGATTTTTTCTGTTTTTGTATACCTGAAAATATTTTTGCCTTAGTTTCTGCATATAGCATTCTGGTTACTCCACTGTTTTCTCACATGCATCATTTCCAGCAAGAAATCTGCTAGCATCCTTGTTCCTCTTTAGGTAACACTTTTTTTTCTCTTGCTGATTTTAAAGGAACTAAGTCTGTCCATTCAGATTATATTCTCCAGGAAGCTAAGTCTGTCCATTCAGATTATATTCTCCAGGAAGCTAACTCCGAGATAAAGTTTTGTTCTCGGGATGTTTATGAGGGAGTGGCCTGTGATCCACCCCTGTGGAAGGGAGCAGGTTTGGGCAAAGGGAGAACCTACGCAGAGTTTTGAGCTAATATGGCCCATGAGAGGTATCCTGCTTTGGCCAAAATGGCTGGACCTTACTCCCAGCTTGATGGGACATTACTTGTGGGCTGCCCAGGGAGGGGAGAGACCTTGGCCAGAGGTGGCTCTCTATAACTGAGGGAACTCCTAAAGGGGCTGATGGCACACCAAGCAACAGGGCAACAAATTCTCCCTTGAAGGGCGGATCTGGAGGTGGTGCATCACCATTTCCTTACATCTGTGGATACAATCACAGGCATTATTCATTCACTTGGTGGAGGAGAGCAGAGTCTAGATACCCAAGAGAGTGTCTATTGTTGTATCTTTTTGGTGACACAGAAAGACTGTTAGATGCCTTTAAAAAAAATTGTGATAAAATATACATAGCATAAGGTTGACCATTTAAACCATTTTAACTGTATATTTCAGTGGCATTAAGTACATTCACATTGTGGTGCAACCATCACCACCAACCATCTCCAGAATTTTTCATCTTCCCAAACTGAAACACTATACACATTAAACAATAACTCCTGTTATTTCCTTCCCCCAAACAATGGCAACCACACTCTAATCTCTGTCTCTATGAATTTGACTACACTACGTACCTCAAATAAAAACAATCATTCACTATATGTCCTTTTGTGTCTGGCTTATTTTACTTAGCACAATACCTTCAAGATTCATCCATGCTGTAGCATGTGTCAGAATTTCCTTCCTTTTTAAGAATGAATAATATTGCATTGTATGTATATAACGCATTTTGTTTATTCATCTGTTGATGGATATTTGGCTTGTTTCCACCCCTTGGCTATTGTGAATAATGCTATTATGAACATTGGTATACAACATGTCACATTCCTTTTAATCGCTCTCCATGACTACTAAAGGATAAAAGAAAACAAGAGGCCAAAATATGAGCTATGAATTTCAATTGGTGACATTCAGAGTCAGATTTTGAGTATTTGATCACGCAAACTACATGAGGATTAAAAGCAGGTGTGCAAAACAGGTTAAGTGTCTTTAAAAGGATTGTTCAGCTTTCAACAGTATAAAAGGCCACACACACAAAAAAAATCTGAACAATCTCATGTTCTCTCCGCCCCAGCCAAACTGGATATATGCCATTTCCCAAATACAAGTTGTGCTTTCTGTTTCTGTGCCTTTGCCCATGCTGTTCATTAAGTCTGCAGAAATCTTTTCTCAAAGGATCTGTGATAGCCAACTCTGACCTGTAGTTCAGAACAGAGAAAATGTCAATAATTATTTTCCTATTCTGAGACAATTTCATTTAGCATCTTTTTATTCCACTGCTAACACCTATTTACATTTATTCCCATTTTTTTCAGTTTGTCCTTTAAATATTATACATATTATAGCCAAAGAATATTATGCATTCTAGATCATAAGATCCTTATGGTTATTCACTTGTCAATGACCAGGTCTGTGTCATCCATAGTCAACAGGCAGCCCTCGACAACAGCCCTGTCTGGTTGACTGATGAGATCTGCAGTTGACGTGTTATTCTTTTGCCTCCCAGCGTCTGTTCCTCCTCTCTAATAGCATCTCTATTTCTGTCTGGGGCTTCTCCGTAACTTTTGGGGAAAATAATTCTGCACTTCCACCGCAGGAGCCAAAGGGCAGTGGGCTGAAGGAGTGAGATGCTTTCTCCAGCATCTGCACATTTAAGGAGAGACACAAGGAGGTCATGCAACCTACAAGAGCAGAGGCAGCAGCATGCTGGCCAGATGGTACAGGCTATGACACAGGTGCTCTGCCCCTTGCTTTCTGCTTCTTGGCTTTCCAGAGCTCCCTTAATTCCTGTTCATCCTGAAGCCTGATGGTCCCAGATGACTTTTGATTCTGTGAATCCCACATTCTCCAGTAAATTTCAATAAATTCACTTTTGCCCAAATTTGTGTCAGAAACCAACCAGGAACTCTGATACATTACTATCCTCTTGCCCCTACTCATCTCTCAAATTCCTGTCCTGCTCTGGCCTGTATCTACTTTTTTAAATGCATATATATACATATATATATATATATATATATATATATATATATATATATACATGTATATATGTATATATATAAATAATACATATATATGATGACATTTGTAGATGAAAATGTAGATGTAACTTTAGACACAGATGAATGATATCTATCTATCTACCTATCATCTCAAAAAATGAAGGATCAGATTCAGAAACAATGGAACTGAAGGACAATAACACAAGTTGGCAGTTAGCTTTTACTGCTTTTACACATCTCTCTTTAGAAGATCCTTATCCTAGGCTACTCATCAGAAGATACAGTACTACTGGCATGGACAAAGACAAAGAAGCAAAAAGCATAACTTGTATTTGGGCAATGCCATGTACCCAGTGTGCAAAAAGGTTAATAAGAGTGACAAAGTATGATTTGGCTGGAGAAACCCAAGACGTGGAATTAGAAAGCCTGGGATAATGTTCTAACTCAAAATCTATTTAAATTGGGGTCCCCCAAAGCAAAGCCTGAGACAAAGATTTGGATGCAAGTAGTTTACTTGGGGGGTGATTCCAGGAATCATAAGTGAGGGAGTAGTGAGATGGAACAGGGAGGAAAGCCAATAAAGGGTGCCTAGTGAGTGGGTTACAGCCCTAGGCAAATGGGGCACAAACCTCCTGGACCAGGACTTCCCTGGTGGTGCAGTGGTTAAGAATCCACCTGCCAATGCAGGGACATGGGTTCGAGTCCTGGTCTGGGAAGATCCCACATGCCACGGAGCAACTAAGCCCGTGTGCCACAACTACTGAGCCTGCGCCCCAGAGCCCACGAGCCACAATTGCTGAGCCCACGTGCCACAACTAATGAAGCCCACGCGCCTAGAGCCCATGCTCCGCAACAAGAGAGGCCACCGCAATGAGAAGCCCGCGCACCACAACGGAGAGTAGCCCCCCGTTCTCCGCAACTAGAGAAAGCCTGCGCACAGCAACAAAGACCCAATGCAGCCAAAAACAGATAAGTAAAATAAATACATTTATTTAAAAAAAAAACCTGCTGGACCCTCTGAGAGACCCACATCAGAATTTGCCGTCATGTGGCAAGAAACCTGGGGTATATATCTAGTAACTCCAGCCCCTCATTGCTTGAGGGTTGCTTCTGTAGGTACTGGCTCCTCTTGTTTTAGTCTATTCCTTCTACCTATGCTCTGAATCCCAGCCCCTCCTTTCTTCTCTAGAACTGTACTCTTTTAATTATCTTTCCCCTTCTTACTTTTAACATCACCCTCTCTACCCATAGTCTTGTCCCCCTTTCATCCTAGAGACAAGCTCAATTCTTTTAAACTCTAGAAAATTAAAATCTCCCTTCTTCCTGCCTCTAGCTACCCTCTAATTGTTCTCTCTCCCTTCCAACCACGCTTTGTAAAAAGGGCAATCTACACTCACTGACTCCACGGTCTCACTTCCTATTAACCCCTCAACCAAAGCCAATGACTTCTGATCCCTTCACTTCGCTGCAGCTGCTCACAATTAGGTCACAAGTCTCCTCAGAGCAGTTTCTTACTGATTTCTCAGAATGCTCCTTCTTCTTCAAAACTTATTCTTCAGTGGGCTTTCCTAAAACACCTCCCTCTTAGTTCTCTGGGTGTCCTCCAAGTGCTTCATCTTTTCTTAATAGAGTATTCTTCCTCTGTTAGTCCACTGAATGTTAGTGTGTACCAACTCCCAAATATCTAAGGCCAGCTTTCACTTCTCTCTGTAACTCTGTAAGTGTTTGGCCAACAGTCAACTCATTATAGTCTCTTCCTTTTCCTTTCCCCTGGAGGAAAAGGCTTGCCTTTGGGAGAACACAATGAGTTGGTAAAACCCCTATTTATTCACTCATTCAGTTCAAAATCTTGGCATTATCAGACATCATTCCTCTCCCTCATCCTTCTTTTCCTTGGTCAGTAAGTCCTACTGAATCTACTTCCTAAATACCAAACTTCCTTCATCAGCCCCATTGCCACAATCTCATTGCCACTGCAATCTTAATTTGTGTCCTCAACACCTTAGCATAATCTATTGGTACCTCCTCTTTGATCAATCTACTTCCAGTTTCTTTCCCATGGTGAGTATCTCCTACACAGTTAAAAAAAAAAAAGTTATCTGTATAAAAACAAATGTCATCACATCGCTCCTCTGTTTAATAAGGCACAAGTGGCCCTCCATAATCAACAAGATAAGATAAAATCCAGTTTCTTTCCTGTGGTGATCTAACCTTGGTGTCAGTATCCACTGGTAGTCAAGTAGTCCCCACGGTTAAAGCCACTGTGACTCAGCCAAAGTGGTGTACTGTGAATGCTTTGAAACCTCTGCTAAAATGTGATGCAGGAATGGATCCTGAAAACTTGGAGGCCCAAGTCAGTATCAGCACAGAGTCTTCTTTGTAAGCATAATAAATGTAAACATTTATATATCACTTACTGTGAGCCAGTACTCTCTGAACATTTTCTGTGTATTAATTCATTTAATGCTCATAACAGCCCTTTGAGATATGCATTCTTATTTTTATTCCCATTTTGTCAGTGAGGCAACAGAGATGTAAAAAGAGCAAGTAACTTGCTGAAGGTCACGTATGCCAGGGTTTGACTTGAAATAGTCTGGCCTCAGAAGCATGTTCTCATCCACTTGCTGTAGTGCTTTACTAGCTTTACACGAAGGTAGTGGGGTCGCCCAGCCTTAGAACATCATTACAGCCTGTGCAGGGATCTATGCTAAACAGAGGCAAAAAGCCTGAGTCAGTGATAGCTCAGGGCAACCTAAACCTGGAGCATAACATAAGGAGAATCCTTGTCTCCACATCTTCCCAGTGCCCCACACTCCATGAAAAGCTTCTAAGAGACCAGAAGTGGAATCATTGCTGCAGAGGATAATGATGGCCTCAGATCATATGGGAATGTTTTCAAAACTGATAAGATGAGGGCAGTGGGACAAAGAACAAAAAGTGGGACCCATCTTGAAAATTAGGCAGTCTACCCTTCTCTCTCCACTATGTGTTTGGACTAAAGACTGGCTCCTAAGAACTGAGTTAAGCATCCCCCATTCCATTCTTGAATATTAAGGGAGGGGATGTCAGGGAAATGGAGGGAAATGTTTCTTGTTACAATATCTGCTAATCAGGATAGTTAAGAGCCATATGCAATTAATTTTAGCATTCAGAGAAGACAACTTTCTTAGAAGTTCATGCTGAGGAAATGGGTCACGCTAACTCATGTAGCAGAGGAAGAACCTTGTTTATTTTAATAGTAGGTCTAGCTGGGACAGGCTAGAAGCAAGACCAAGGGAAAAACACTGTTCTGATAACAAATAATTAATGAGGAATTTGGAGTTTCCATGGATAACCCAAGAGGAAGAGGGTGAAAAGGCAGGAGTGAGTGAGATAAGAATGGGCAGCAGAATGTGAAGAATCCATCAAGATGACAGAAAGTTGGCAAGAGGCAGCCAGTGAGAAATTCCAGGCTATGGCCAAAGATCTTTAAAGAACAGGGGTGTCGAATATTCACTTTTAAGATGTTTGCTGCAGCATGAAGTCCTCTTTCTCCTCACCCCCTTGCACTGTTAACACCAAATCTTCACTGAAAAGCTACCACAGAGAGTGCCTTGTGTCCATGGTATTTTGAGAAAATAAAGGGTAAGAGGCCACGTTCTGCCTTGGGAATGACGTGGGATGAAGAAAAAGAACAGCCAAAAGAGGCTAGACTTGAGAGAAATCAAGAAATCAGCAAAAGCAAAAAATAACAGAAAAACATTAGCTCCAAGGATCCTAGAAGATGTTGGCAAACGAGATCAGATTTCCTGCTGTCCTCGCAACGGAGATGTGGTTATCCCAACAACTTCGGGGGCTTGGGAACATTCAGGTAGCTGACATTTGAACTATGTAAGTAAAGTGGGTATATTTCTTATGCCACAAACTTACACGTGAAAGATAAATGTGACTCTTGTTTTTCTAATTGGATTTCAAGACTATGTCCTCTGGGCTTGAAGAAACCTAATCTCTCTTGCATTGACTGCCGGGCCTTGTGGTAGGCGAGGTCTGCGCTGTGCCACGAGAACCCTCTATTCCTGCCACAGATACTGGCCCCTCTTAGTTCTCCTCAGTCATCAGTCCACACAGGCTGCTGCTAAATGCTTTTGATTTCCCATCAAGTCTTCCTCTTTTCACAAATTGTAAGGGGTGGAAACTGCTCTGATTTTAATCTTTTTTTCTTATGTCTGAAATTTTTATCTTTTGTTTCTGCTATGACTGCCTCGGACCATCCTTCATGGAGGCAATGCATGCCTATAACTAGTCTGAATGGGGGAAAAGAAAATATATCGGAAAATGGAACAAGCTAATACCTACAAATATTGTTCAGTTGCATTTGCTTGATATTCTCCCTTTCTTAATTAGTTCAAAAGATTCCTTGTATAATGACCATCCTGCAAAGTAGTAAAACTGCGTTTTTTTCCGTTGCTAATTTCTCCTTTGATCTATCATTAATTATCTAAAAACTTTAAATGTTCAGTACTCTCTATCAGGGGTCAGCACACTATGGCCCCTGGGTTAAATTGGGCCCACTGCCTATTTTAATATTTTTAAATGGTTGAAAAAAATTAGAAGAGGATTAATATTTTGTGACGTGAAAATTATATAAAATTTAAATTTCAGCGTCCAAAAATGTTATATTGGAACACAGCCATGCTCATTCATTACCTGTTGTCTGGCTGCTTGCACTCTACAATCATTGAGTAGTGGGACCGGATGGCCCACAGTATCTAAAATATTTAATATCTGGCTTTTTACAGGAAAAGTTTATCAACCCCTGCTCTACACCATTCTGCTGCACCTATTGTCAGGGTTTTATTTTTTTCCTTCTCTAGATTAGATTGTCTATCCATTCAATATCCCCCAGTTTTTAACTCTGGAAATTTAGTCCTCTTTTGGTAAAGAAAGAACATTCTAACCTCTTTTACCTGGTTAATTTGAGTTCACACGTTTTGCCAGTTCTCCCTGATCTTAGAATCTTTCTTATGGAAGGAGAAATGCAGTGTGGGAAGCTTTTTTATGGTAAAAGGGCAAAAATCATAGCATATACAGTTGTACTTCACTATATAATGCAGTGAATTTAATATGGCTCAATGTAACGCCAATCATGTTGGATATTCCTTCATTAGCCCACCCTTATTTTCATGTATATACCAAATCTAGACCTGCAGATCTCTTTATGTGAGAAAAGACCCTTTTCTAACCCAGAGTTCATCTTTTGTGGTTACTCCAGATTACTCCTTTAGAATCATGGCAATTGTTCTTATTTCATATAATTTTAGTTTCAATAACAGGGTTTTTAAAGTAAAAGCTGAAAATTACTTTTCATACCTTTCTAATATTTTTCATATGAATTAGGGAACAAAATCTCTATCAGTCTATATTTCTGTAATTTTGGAACCCTCCCACCTAATTACCTGGTTTCTCTAATTATTAACAACCTACATCTAGTTATATTTAAGACTTTTCTATTGTAGGGGTGGTGGGAAGCTAGGAAAAAAGATATAGATTATTTTCTTTCCAGTTTTTTATTGTTACTCACGACACCTTTTATAAACCCCTTCAACTTGATTTCTTCCTGGGAAGCAAGCATTGCACATAGGACTGCACTGCTGCCGCTCTTATCAGGTTTACAATGAACAGAGAAGGTGGGGCAAAAACACACAGACCCCCACGAATATACACAAGGAAAATACAGGAAGACGTGTATAGTAATTACAACTCTATAGTTGGAAAGCCGTGTAAAGACTGATGACCTGCAGACAGAAATAGAGACACAGATGTAGAGAACAAACCTATGGACACCAAGGGGGGAAAGTGGTGGTGGGATGAACTGGGAGATTGGGACTGACATGTACACACTAATATGTACAAAATGGATAACTAATAGGAACCTGCTGTATAAAAAAAATAAAATTCAAAACTTAAAAAAAAAAAAAAATTGATGACCGGCAAATATGTATGGAATTGTCAGAATCACAAGGCTTACATTTATCGAAAGATTGATTTTTGAATGAAAAGGGCCATAAATTGGTTATGAAGGAAAGAGCAGTTCAGACTGGTGTAAACATTAATATTGTATGTTGAGAACAGCAATTAGGTATTTTGGGATCTAGTAATAAAGAGTCTGAACTAGGCAGTAATGAGAGATGTCATAGTAATTAGATATGGGGGAAACGGAAGAAGGTAAGAAGAGCCTTGAAAAATTACTTAAGCATGAGGATTTGATATAACTAGTTGATATAATTACCTAGTAATTAATTGATTTAATTATTTATATGTTCAGGTTTTTGAGCAAAGGAGGTACATAAGAAGAATCATAATTAACATGGTTTTCTCAATGCAAAGACTAGACAGTGTTTCTCAACGGGGAGTGATTCTGCCCTTAAGCCACGCCGCCCACCCCACCCTGACTCCGGGGTTACTGGGCCATGTCAGGAGACAGTTTTGATTGTCATCACCGGGGAGGCAGCGGGCTACAGGCTGCAAGAGGCCAGGGTTCCTGCAGCACACAGCACAGTCCCCATCACAAAGAATCATCCAGCCCCACAGGTCAACCACGTCAAGACTGACAAACTCTGGGCCAAATTAAGGCAGAGCAGTGAAGTGCTCAAATTTAACCGAAAGGTATAAGAACTAGGCCAGAGGTCTCCAACTAGTTCCCTGGGTGACAATGATCGATCTCTTTGTTCATCAAGTTACCCACAAGCTAAGATAAAGAGTAAAGATAAAATCACTTATATTCAGTTGTAGGATTATTCAAAAATTAATTTTACATTCTGCTCTTAACAGACTGTGTTTCTACCCATCAACATGGATGAATCTCAGAAACATAACGAGGAATCAAAAAGCACATCAAGCAAGAATATAATCAGTATGATACCATTTATATGAAGTACGAAAACAAGCAAAACTAAAAAAATATACTACTTAGGTATATATACATATAGTTACACAGGAAAATTAAGGAATTATAACACTGATATCATTCAAGATAGTATTTATGACTGCAAAGAAGGGGAATGAGTTTGGTGGAAAGCAGAGGGGTCCTTAAATATACTGATTATATTCTATGTTTTAGGTTAGGAAGTGGATTCTTGAGTGTTTCTTTTCTTATTGTACTTTATAATTTACATAAATGTCATACATTTTCTTGAGTGTATCAAAAATCACATAATAAAAATAATCTTAAATTCAGTTATAACAGTATAGCCGTCACTGAAGGTTTTACCTTTAAGTTCTATCACCACCTACAGGTTAAAACTAGGTACTGCAGAAAACCGTCTTAAAAGACCAAATTAACGAACATCAAAATAAACGAACTCTACAAGGCATCTGGGATATAAAGAAGCATAAAAGGCAGGGTTTCTGCTCTAGCCATGATTAAAATCTATCTATGGATAAAGAAGGTACAGAACTCATTAAAGAGATAGATAATATATCACAAAATGTCATATTTTAAGTGCCCTCTGGTCAATGTCATACTAAATATCAAATAACAGAAACAAATATTTTACACAGCAATGACAGCTGATTTAATTTACCATCAGATTCGAACTCCTCCACTTGATTCATTCTGCTACCACCTTAGGCCAGGCCTTAATTATTTCATGCCAGTTACCACCTGTTCTTTGTCTTTCCCTTCTCCTCTGCTCTCCCTAGTCTGTTCTAAACATTGCCACTAGATTAAGTCTTAGAACAACTACTTCCTCATATCATTGCCTCTTCCAAACCCTCAACTAGTTTCACACTATCTGTTGAACAAAGCCCAAACATTTCAGATCAACATTTGAGATTTTTTACAGTTTGGCCCCAACCTGTTCATGGATCTTGCTTTCTTCTCCTGCTTCCCCATCTCCACATGAATCCTCTACTTGACCCAGTCTGTCTTCTGCATTATTCATTGCTTATTCTGGATGTATTATCTGTGTTACAGGTGTGCTCCTTTCCTTTGAACATTATTCTTCCATTTCGGCCTCCTCACCCACCTTTAATATATGTGTTTTAGTTTTACTTAAATGTGGAAAACTGAGATGTAGTTTCAACCTATATCTTTTAAAGGCTACTTATGTTCCCCATTTACATTTCCACCAGACTGTTGCCCCTAATTTCATCCTACATAGAAATCCTGGAGCTATCATCATCTTTGAGGCAATATAATACAATATACTTAATATGATGTACTCTTTCTCTGCATTCCTAAAGCACTTACTGTCTGTATCATTTATTTGCCATATTCATACACTACTGATGCTAAACTGGTTCATTTGCATAGTTTGTTTTTCAAAATTACATGTGAAGGTTTTAGAAATCCAAGATAATTTCATCATTTGGGGGGGTCCTCTGTCCCCTGCTAAGATCAATAATGCCCATATTTAGTTTGAGGACCCCATTTTAATGTAAAAATTTCTCAGACTTCTCCCACCACCTAATAGACCAATAATAGCACTGGAATTTTTTAGGGTTCACTAATTAAAAGAACATAATGACCATATGATTTCAGTAGTGCTTTTGAATCCATTTGAATTGTTTCAATGACAATAGCTTCTACATATTTAAAAATACTACTACATATGTATAAAACAAAACGGTGGTGATGGTGATGATGATGATTATGGCTTACCATGTGCCAGTATTTTTTCCCATGCATTTTCTTAATCAAAAAATTCCTTCGAGGAGTCAGTAGACCTCAGTTTACACCTGGGCTCTCCCACTTGGAGCTGTCAGAACTTTGGCAATTTATTTAACCTCTCATTAGTAAAATGGAACTGATGCAGAACCAGTATCTTCAGGATAGCTGTGAGAATTAAGAAAACCACAAGAGATGAAATGCTTAATCCTGTGCCTAATATAGAATAAACACTACTTTAAAAAAAAAAAGATCTTTCTAAGGTAGGCAATATTATTAGCTCCTCCCCCTCATTTCATAGGTGGGGCAACTGAGGCTCAGAAAGGTTAAGTAACTTGCCCAAAATCTTAGAGCTAGTATGTGGTGGAATTGCAGTGAGGCCTAGGGCACACTGGACTACAGTAAACACCTAATCCATTAGCTGCTCCGTGCTGGGAGTTCCCACAGCACTTTGTTTTCTTATAAAACAGAGTTTATTTACATCACACCCTATTTCTTCATCATTCATTAAAATATGAGCTCTTAATGGGCACGGACTATGTGTTTGTTACCTCAGTAATCAGCACGGTTAGACGCACAGAAAAGTACTTTAAAAATGCAGGACAAAGTGTCAAAGATCATTGCACTGAAGCTGAACCTGGATTCAGTTACAAATTACAGTAGCACGAAGGGCTTGATTTATCTTAATTATGTACCGAGACGCAGTTCTATTAATTGGTTTTGTGAACAAATTCCATTGGTAACTGAGAACAATTTGCTGTTGGAACTCAGATACCCATTCTTCATTCCTCCTACCCTTATTTTGCTTAAAACAAAGTTATTCCACCATTACAAACTGTCGAAAAATAAAGAAAAACTGACCAGTGTTTAAAACTTTCAGGTAGCCACACTGAAGGCCTTAATTGTCACTTTAACGCGTTCTGGGGGTTTGTTTTGAGAGAGAACCTGTTGATATACTAACCTTAACAGGGCTGCTGCTGAGGAAAGAGAGTAAATAAAAAGGGACTTAAGAGACTAGTTTTAGAGAACATTTTTCGATATTAAATTTTGATTAAAATCATCTGGTTCTTCTAAGGAAACTAGGGCGTTAATCCAAGGTGGAGTTAATTACTAACACTGATGATTCTCGCACTGACCAGCTGTACGACATTTGGCCAATTAACTCGCGTGGGTTTATCTCCTCAGGTGTAAAATTAAGCCCAGATTGTAAAGGTCCTTTTGCTTCCACCCCTTCGGGACCGGGATGTGGGTGGAGAGCGACCCCAGTCTGCGGCCTTTTCTCCTCCTTCCGGCACTCTCTGGAGCTGGCACCTCCCCCCCCCCCCCCCCCCCCAACCCCACGGAAAACCAGAACGCGCCTCCGCTCTTTTTCCCGCTGCCTAAGAGGGCTCCATCCACTTCCGCACAGGCCTCGACCTCCTCGCTGGAGGAGCCGGAAGCGCACAGCATGCTGGGATTTGTAGTCATTTCCCTCGTGCCGAACGTGCGGCCGCGTATAACCCGAGAGCGAGTTGGCATTCTGGGATATGTAGTTCCTGGTGGTTCGTTTGTGTAATCGGCACCCGGCTCCGGAGCCAGAGGTGACACCGCAGACTCCTGCCGGTCATATGACTCAATTCTAGAGCGCTGATCGCACTGCGTCTCCCGCCCAGGCGAATTTCGCCCCCGCGCGGCCGTTGCCGAGGAGACGGCGCATGTCTCCCGGCGCGTTGCCCACTCTGCAGTCCCCCCGCCCCTCTTCTCCCACCACAATGAGAGTCTAAGATGGCGGTGGCTGCGGCCGTTGGAGCCGAGTAGCTGATGTAGAAAAGGCGGCCATTGGGCCCTAAGCAGCCAGGAAACTTGGGGACTCTCCCTGCTGTGGTCTCTAAGGGAGGTCCGCCGCCGGTGGCGTTTCGTGGGGGCTGGCCGCTACTCCGCCCTTGGCGGGAGCGGCTGCTTCGTTTACAGGTAATGCCTGAGCGTCCCCAGCCCTTGGCAACCGAGGGCAGCGCGGCGTAGGGGCGGGAGAGCAACGGCCCTGGGACACTTGACTCCGTAGGGCCTGGTCTCGGGCCCACGCCTCTGTCTGGGCTCCTGGGGTTTTTTTGCTGCTTGCTTCCCGTCCCCTGGGCAGGCATTCCGCCCCCTCCGCCGGACCGACCGACGCGACCTCGGGGTGAGCCTCAAGGGACGCATCTTGGCGACCGCAGAATCCCCCTTCTTGCCTCCCCGCCCCTCTCTCTTTTTGGCGCTGGGGAGGAGGCCGCCCTGCGACTCGGGAGCTTCAGGAATGTCCCTTGCGAGTGGAGGAAGCGGAGGGGGGGGTTACGGTTTGGTTGCCAGGGGTAGGGGGTCTAGTTTTCCATAGTAAGGGGCTTTAGTGGCCGTAGTCTTCGTCACTGCGCCTCTCCCACCCTACCCCCCAAATTCTCTTCTGGTGGGGCTTTCGAGGTCCAGAATTTGGGGTGGAGAAGGGCCGGTGAGGAGCGACGCGACTTCGGGGTTGGGCTGTGGGCAGCGGGACTTCAGCTGTCTCGGGTGTTCTTAGAGCGGAAGGGCCGCGGGAGGCGTTCCTGGCTTTGGGGTTTCTACTTGCGAGGGGAATGTTCATTTCAGAGCTCTTCCCTCGCCTCTGCCGTTGCGCCCCTTCGCCATCCCTTACTGCTGGTCCAGTTTGGATGGGCCCAGGGTGGGGAGAAACTAAATGCCAAATGGGATTCAGGGAACATCGCTTGCTTTGCAGAAACGGGGGTTTGGGGATTACGTAGTAGGCCCCGCTAGGGAGGCGGGTCGCCCAAACTTTTCATCCCGCGGCTCACTCCTCAAGAGCTCGCCCTCTCTGAAAAAAGAAACAAATTTTTTTGACCGATTGGAGATCTGTGTCGTGTGCTCTACGGGTGACGGATCGTGTCTTGGCGCTGGAAGAAGCGGGCTTTCTGGGCGCCCCTTTCACCCCCGCCCCATCGCTGCTTTCCAGACTCCGCCTTCTGGTATTCTCTGGTTTCTGGAGTGGGTGTTGTCAAGCTTCGTGCACCTGCTCCTTTCTTTCCCTATCACCTTCCCAGTTAGAGCCACTGGAAACCATTATAATTCTGAGTTTTTGGACTGAAAGTAAATCTTGTGTTTATGTAGTTACAGGGTTATTTTTTTTTTTTTAAATTTATTTATTTATAGCTGTGTTGGGTCTTCGTTTCTGTGCGAGGGCTTCCTCTAGTTGCGGCAAGTGGGGGCCACTCTTCATCACGGTGCGCGGGCCTCTCACTATCGCGGCCTCTCTTGTTGCGGAGCACAGGCTCCAGACGCGCAGGCTCAGTAGTTGTGGCTCACGGGCCCAGTTGCTCCGCGGCATGTGGGATCTTCCCAGACCAGGGCTCGAACCCGTGTCCCCTGCATTGGCAGGCAGACTCTCAACCACTGCGCCACCAGGGAAGCCCTACAGGGTTATTTTTTAATGAAGTAGCCAGCTTTTAAATAAACTTTTTCCTCATCAACGGGTCTGCAAAGTTCTGGAAGTTTTGAGTGACAGGAAGTTAATGACTTGATCAATCTGAAGAGTAAACTTGGGCATGGATTTTTTACATGATGATTACATTATATTCCAAAGTAGGTATTAAGGTATCACACTGTTGTTTGGTAGGATCTTACAAGGTTGGAGGATTTAAACCTGTGTACCACATTGTTTTCCTAAAAGATGAAAGTAAGGTGATTTTAAAATAGTGATAAATTGGATTTTTCCTTTTCTGTTGATTTTCTGAACATACTTCAGGTTATAAATATAGTCAGTATTTGTTATTCTGTACTTCATAGTGTAATTTACTGAAGTGATTTTTTTTTTTAATCATAAGCAGACAACAGCTTTGAAGTGTGAAACAGGAAAGGAGCTGTTTCTGAGCTGCAAAAACTAGTTTCTAAACAGGTAATTTGACATCATTATATATGTTATTGGCCTTTGTATTACAGTGGAAGAAGACATTATGATGCAGACTGTTATAAAATACCAGTGCATGTAGTAAACAAACGGTCTAGGTTTGCTGCCCTGTTTGCTCTGCTTTTGGCATGCCACTTTGGTCTGCCTTCATACTTTTGTTTGAAAAGAGCCATGTCATTCCTAATTATTAAATACTAGAATAGTTTATGCAATACCTTTTTAAATGTCTTTGTCTTCACAGAATTTCTTCTTCAACCCATTTCAGTTTGAGTGTGTCCTGTAACAACTATTTGGATAGCCTCTCGTTCTGAATTCATTTAATCTTAAGTCATCTTGTACAACTTTTCTATTAATTGACTGTTTTTATTTTTTATTCACAAACTTATCTACTTTTTGAGCTTATTATATATACTATTGATTGAAGTTGTTTTGGTTTTTTTGGTTTTTTTTTTAGCTGTCTAAAATTACTTTAAACATTAGTTTGTATGCACAGTGCATTGTCAAATGCTGGTTATGTAAAGATATTCTCTGACCAGAAGAAAAAAGTCAATGTAAGTTCATTGAGGGAAAGTTAAGTAATTGTTTGCCAAGGACCGTTCAGAAATTAAATGACCAAAGGATGAGGATTAGAAGAAATTTTTGTTAGAAGCATTTCAGCAATAATTACTCTTTTTAAAAAAATCTCAGAAAATTTAATTCTATTGTTAAAATTTTAAGACAGCCCATTTTCAAAATATGTTTACTATATCTTTGCTTTCTAGGAAAGCAGACAAATCTTCAGCTCCCTTATGAAATAGGCTATCATGAGAAAATATAGATTGGCCGTTGATTTATATCTTACTTATAATTCTTGGTATTTTTTTCTTTTAATTGAAAGAGTATAACAGAATAAAACAAGAAAAGTGGAACTTGGGAAAAGTCAAATGTGAGTTTGTGGATTAGAGTTCTTAACACTGGAGTGTGTAATAGGCATTTGGTAAAATAAAAACAGGTATAAAATCAGTCATAAAATAATTTTCCTTTTAACACATTAGAGAAGATGGATAAAATAGAATAAAAATACAGGGCTCTTGAGTTAAACTCATTTTAAAAGACCTTTGTTTTCTCAGTAGGAGATTTGGCCATTTGTTTGTAAAGGAGGCAAGTGTATGTGAGATTTGGAAAAAATAGAAACTGTTTGGAATAATCACACTAGGGAATTTATTAAGAAGCCAGAAGGGGGTACACAGCAGTACATTCATCTTCAGATTTAATTCAGTGCCTACAATGTGCAACTTAATGGCTATAAAGTACTAGAGATGTGGCAGTGAGCAAAACAGATAAAGTTCCTTACCTCAGGGAGTAAACCTACATTTTGCAAGTGTGAGTGTGTAGTATGGTATAATATACCTTAATAGTGGACACAGTCATTGCCATTTTATAACTATTTGACTGACCTTACTTTGAGTTTGAGAGTAGAAGCAAAGAGATTAGGTAATGAGGTTTATCCAGAATTGAGTTCATAAAATGGGCAAATAGCTGAGGAGGCCAAGGATGCTAGCAGGTCATTTTTGGAATGGCTTACTTGGGTTTGTGTTTGGGGTTGAGTAAGAAAGTGGGGGTTTAATGGATTCCTGGAAAGAGAAATGATCAAGGGGCTGGAAGTATTCAGCAGGGCCATGAGCAAGTGAGAGAAGTAGAATGCAAGGTCTTAGGTTCAGAAAGAGGGATTTCAGAAGTTCAGGATCTTGAACAAATTATCTCTTCAGAGTAGAAATAGTATTGGAATAGAGAAGATGAGATGGATGTTGGAACTGAGGTCAGAGTTTAGAAAAATGGTTATAAATGTTCAAGTCATGAAAGCAGAGAATGAGGCGGAGAGTGAAACCATGAGCCTGTTGTTACCAAGAAAAGTGTAAGACTGTCTTGGGATGGACAGTAGGAAATGGTACCCAAGATAGGGAGAGTGGTATTTTTGGTGGTTAATTTGTTCGAAAGAGGAAGGTTAAGCATTGTTAAATAAGAATGGTCTGCAATTAGTATCCTTTCCCCCATGAATCTGAAAGACTAGGAAGAGTAGCATCTTCTTTTAGAAAGGATTTCTAAGGAAATAGTGCTTTTAGAGGGACTTGGGATTTTATTGAACCCAAAGAAGTAGGAGGAATATTTGGGAACAGATGGAGGATGTGTAGGGAGTTTGTATGTAATGGTCCAGTGGAAGGGGATCATAGGAAGAGCTGTTGTCAGTAATGAGTATGCGATGGAGTGGCCGTGAAGATTGGGATTGGTTATAGCAGGGCATATAGATGTACCCAGGGAGTTATATGTAATCAGTGACAAGGAAGTGACAGATTTGCATATAAATTGTAGAGAGGGAGAGGTTTTAGCAAGCAGAATTTAATTGACCTCAGGGCTCTCATTTGCTTTTGTAGAGAGCAAGGATATATTAAATTTTCTTGGTGTGGAAATGCTCTACAGAGTAACTGTACCATAGACCCAGTGCAATACTTGGTACATAGGTCTAATCAAAGTTTTCTTGATTCGAATTGAGTGTTAATATTGCAGTCTATTGTTGCAGTCTATTCATTCTCCTCCCCCCAATACCTTAAGAGTTTTTATTTTTTTTAATTTAAAGAGGGTAATTATAGAGAGATATCTTAAGTTCTAGAAAATTATTGAAATTTTTAGGAAGTGTCAAATTGAAAGAACTATGGAAAAGATCTGTATGGTTTTTAGGTACAGAGAAGAAATTGAGAAATTCCTCAAATGAAACTAAACAATCACATAATGCCAGAAACTTATGCATTTTCTTCTCAGTTTCCATTAAAAGTGCTTATTAGTATGCTTGTGCACTGTATTAAGACTTTCAAAACAGTATACTGGGTATTTCCTTTATATAATTAGTAAAAGAAATATTCCAAATAATGCAACCTTTAGAAAACTTGTGCAGATAACATAAAGTACCAGCTTTGGTTATTTTGTGACTGACTCTAAGTAAATATTTAGAAAAAAACCTGTAGTTTCTACATTATTTTATTTGGATGAGTATTTCTAAAACCTTGATTTACAGCTGTCAGGAGAGAAGTAAGGTATTTCCAAAGACAGTTATGAGTAATTTAATACCATTTGAGAAATAATATCTGAATTTTAAAGATTTTAGGAAAAATAATCTTTTTTCTTTTCTTGATTAATTTCTTCTTTACTTTGTATTTTTATTTCAAAGGTAACTTTAGTCAACCATTGGTATTTTCATGGTAATTAATACTGTGATATTCTACTTAGATATATATAATACTTTTCTATAGTAAGAATCCTACAACAGGATTTTCTTCAGAAGGATCAGTCACTGAAAGTAGCTTATAAATTGCCATGGTATTTTTGCATTTCATATCCTTATAAGATAGGGGAGCCAAATAAGGCTGTCAAAAATAGCAAAATGAAACCTATAAATAATAGTTTCAACTTAGTTTAGTAGGTCATAGGATGCATAGAAGTGCTTGTTTGAAGTAGAAGAATTTTACTCTTATCCCCATTCAGCTTCACATACTATCTTCCATCACTTGTACTAGTTATCTTCCAGTGGCTTCAACTTTTCCATCTCATTGTCTTTCTATTAAACCTGCCTGGCAAAATCCCAACCTTGGATGGATTCGATGGAGTGTTTATACCAAGGCTGATGAGCACTTCTGGGGGAAAAAAATTCACACTGCAGATGAGTGATACATTAGTGATATCAGTGAATGTTAGCGCTCTCATCTGAGTCCTTAGTGCTGCCCACAGCCACTCTTCCCCAGTCTCTCAGACACTGTCATGTTACCCTTGCACATTTAATGAGCAGTCCTTTTTACTTCACCTCACTTAACAAACTCTCTCAGCTTCCTACCACCAAATCTGCTAACCAGCCTGTATCCAATTGTAAACTTTCTTTCTTTTCTTTTGTTTCAGTAAAGAGGTGTTCCTTTGCCTATCTGAAGCTAATCATTTTTCTTACACCCTGGATCCCAGCTGCTCCTGGTTTTTCAGAGACCACACAATTTATCTCCTTTGTCTTTTGCATCTTCATTATCTCCCTCTGTGAGCTCTATCCCGACAAATTTTAAATGTGCTCAAGATACCTTCCTTTTAAGGAAAACTTTCTTCTTGACCATCTCCACCTGCTTTCCTTCACAGACGGATTCCTTGAAAAAATCACCTCATCACTTCCTTTATTTTTTCCCTTTCCCATCAATAAATGCCTTTGTTATGGAATTGATTCTTACCAAGGTTGTCAGTAACCCCCTTGTTGCTAAATCCAAGTGTACACTTGTCACTGCTTTCCTTATATGACAGAGTAACATTTGGCATTCTTATCATACCCTCCTTCTTTATATACTTCTCCCCCTTTCTAGCACATTCTTCTCGTTTTCTTCCTGTCTTTCTGTACCTTCTTAGTGTTCTTTTCCTTTCTCTCTTAAATATCAGTGTCTTTCAAGGTTCAGTCTTCCTCTTTTACTCTTCATCTTCTCCCTGAGCCTTCTTTTCCACTTTAAGTTCTTTTATGAGTTGATGATTTGCAAATCTCTCTAGCCTAGGTTTCACTTCTGAGAGATCAGTATTTGCCCACTAGACATTTAATTTGGTGGACAGTAGGCATCTCAAATATTTCTAAAACTGAACTCATCTTCTCTCAACAGAAACTTGTTTCTTTTCAAATTAGTTTGAATGTATCATCCTATACCCGGTTGTTCAAGCTAGAAACCTGGGAGTCATCCTTTAACTCCTTCCTCCCTGCCTCATCTCCCACATCATTACAGTCACCAAGTTCTATTGATTCTGCCATAAAATTTTTTCTTGCATTGGTCCTCTTCTCTACCTACCTAGTTTTTTGATTATTGGAAGTCTTTCTATACAAGTAATAGTTTATAATCATCATAAAATAATCAAAAACTATATAAATAATTATATTAATGTGTTTACAGAGTAAAATTTAGGAGGTAGAGAGAGACCTGTAGTTTTAATGGTGACTTTGAGGTGGTTAGAGAGGTTGACATAAAAAAGAAATGACTTGCCTTTGTATTATCCCTTTTGTAGGGCGAGATAGCTACTCCTGTAGAGAGATCAGCTGAATGTTAATACACTGAGAATTGACTCACATGCAATTATTTCTTTAGCTTCATACTGATAATTTTACTTCTATAGGAGTGTGCCTTTTAAACCATGTTTTAGAAACTTATGTTAATAGTGTTCAAAGTCATTAGCCTATAAATAGATCCTTAGAAAAAGCTCTTCATTTTAGGGGGAATTCATCATCATAAAAAATGAGTATAAAACATGTCTGAATATAGTCTTAATAATTTATCTTAAAGTAAACTTACCTTATTACTCAACTGATAGAAAATGTTAACATACTCTATTAAAAAAAGAAGAAAAAGGGATTTCCCTGGTGGTCCAGTGCGTAAGACTCCGCATTCTCAATGCAGGGGGCCTGGGTTTGATCCCTGGTCAGGGAACTAGATCCCACATGCCACAGCTAAGAGCCCACATGCTGCAACTAAGACCCAGCACAGCCAAAATAAATAATAAAATAAATAAGTATTTTTTAAAAAAATGTAACATACTCTGTTTTACCAAGAAAATTGGTAAAAGTTTTTGTTAAATATTTTAATTTTCTGTTCTAATTTCTATTTTAAGATAAATTGCTTTTAGTAATGTTAAGTATCGTTATCACCTCTACTGCTTACGTATTTTTTTGAGCTCCTGTTCTTTAATATTACAGATTATATTAGTACATCTAGAAAAAGGTACTTGTAAAATGTTTCATTTAAATGAGTCATTTCAATTCACTGGGCATACCTCTTTATGAGTATCAGTATTTGCTATTTTTAATCTACTAGATAGTATATTGGTGTTATGATATAAGGCAGTCTTTTTCAATTGGGAAGGAATTAAGCTCTAATGCTCTAAGGCATCTGTTTTTTACTGTGAATTAATTCCCCTTCTGTGTGTCTGGAATGGTACTGGGTATGTACCATCCTTGGGAGAACTGAGAAAATAGTCGCTCAAATCATACTTCTGTGTTTGTGTTTAAGATGAAGAATCCTAGTTTAGGAAGCCTGTTAAAGCTCTAAATAAACTTTTTTCAACATTGTTAGCAAATTGTCCCAACCACTGAATAATCCAATACCACACAATTGTTGTGAAGATTAAATGATAAACGCATATAAAATATTTAGCATGGTGCTTGGCATATAGTGAACAAAATAGATGTTAGCTATAATTAATTTTTGTCATTAAATTTTTTGAATTGGGTGTATTTGAGGATTTTCTTTTTGGGCGGTACTAATATAACCATATAGATACTTAACGTGGTTGAACACCTTGGGACTAGTTTTCTACTTTCTTGACCTCTCTTGCAACTCTTGCTTTTATTTTTCAGATAATTTTTTTTCCAACTACTTGTTTATTCTTCCAGATGGTTTTTAGAATCATTCTGTCAAATTCCAAGAAACATTCCAGTGGGATTTTTCTTGGTATTTAATTAAGTTTATACATTTAGAAAAAATGATATTATGTTTATAATATTTAGCCTTTTCATTAGGGGACATAGTTTGTTTTTCTGCTTATTCACATCTTCTGTTATGTTGTTTTATAGCGTTTAATAGTGCTTCTTATATATGTTTAACTGAATCACTCTGCTGTACAGCAGAAATTAGCACAACATTGTAAGTCAGCTGTACTTCAATTAAAAAAATAATTCTTCTTTACATAGGGCAAAATTATATTATTCCTAGATAATTTTATTTTTTTGCCACTGTTATAAGTGATATCATTTCCACCCAGTATATTTCTAACTGGTTATTTGTGATATTTTGAAGTTCTCTAGGTTTTTAAAATGCATATTCTTTAAGAATACCTTTTCTCTTTTCAGTATTAGTATTTGTTTCATATTTTTCTATTTTGTAGAAACAATTTCAAAACAATGCTAAATAACTAATATGTGTTTTGGTCTTTGTTTAAAAATTGTTTTTAAAGTTTTTTTTTTTTTGATGTGGACCATTTTTAAAGTCTTTATTGAATTTGTTACAGTGTTGCTCCTGTTTTATGTTTTGGTCCTCTGGCTGAGAGGCATGTGGGACCGTAGCTCCCCGGCCAGGGATCCAGCCTGCACCCCACCCCACCCCACCCCCCTGCCTTGGAAGGCGAAGTCCTGGCCACTGGACTGCCAGGGAAGCCCTGTTTTGGTCTTTTAATAGGAATAGTCTTCATATCTTATTTTAAGATCATTGGCTATTGGTTTAAAATATACTTCTTTTCAACTCTTTAGAAAATTTTTAAAGTAACATATGCTCATTGAGTATAACCTTTAAAATTTATGAATCGCTATGTTTTACACTTGAAAATTATATATTGTATGTCAACTATACCTCAATAAAAATTTTTTTTAAAAGTAATAAATGCTATTGAAATAAACAGCATAAAAATACACATACCTGTAAGGAAGTACCAATGTATTTGTACTTTTTAAGATTTTTTTCAAATTAAGTGTTGAATTTTATCACTTTTTATTCTGAGATGATAATATTTAACCTGTTTAATGTAATGTATTATTCTAATATATATCCTAGCATTCAAATCCCCATGGGATAAATCCTGCCTTGTCATGGATGGTTAAAATCCTTTTAATATTATACTCTAGTGAGTGGGAGAAGTTAGGATCTTAGAATCAAAGCAACTTGGATTTGTATTCTTTTATGACATTTTTAGCTGAATGACCTTGACAAAATTATCTGACTTCTTTGCATGTTAATGTTAGTATTAGTAAACTGAAAAACCTATTATAACCCTGCCGTCTAATGGCTTACCCTGCCCCTTGAGTTACAGATAAAGTTTATCTCACTGTCTCCTCTTTCACTCAGTCCCCCTCCAACCCGAGCAGTTCCACACCCAGTGGAAATATAAAGTCCTCCACAAGATCATGTAGAAATCTTATTTTCTCATGATCATCTCTGCTTCTGAACCTTTGCTTGTACTATTGCTTCTTCCATTTCTCAGCTCTTTGACCCAGGTGTGAAATTTAGTACCTTCCTTGATTTTCACAAAATCCCCACTTTTTTTAGTGGGGAGAATTTGTGACTTTAGTAGACTATATCAAGATCTAGGGAAAAGTATGAGGTAGCAGTAATATAATTTAAAATAGGGCAGTAGCGGGACTTCCATGGTGGCACAGTGGTTAACAGTCCGCCTACCAGTGCAAGGTACACGGGTTTGATCCCTGGTCTGGGAAGATCCCACATGCTGTGGGGCAGCTAAGCCCATGCACCACAACTATTGAGCCTGCGCTCTAGAGTCCGTGAGCCACAACTACTGAAGCCTGCGTGCCACAACTACTGAAGCCTGCGCTCATAGAGCCCGTGCTCCACAACGAGAGAAGCCACCACAGTGCGAAGCCCGGGCGCCTCAACGAAGAGTAGCCCCCAGCTCGCCGCAACTAGAGAAAGCCCGCGCGTAGCAACGAAGACCCAATGCAGCCAAAAATAAAGTAAACAAATAAATAAATTTAAAATAGGACAGGAAACATTGCTATGTTTAAAAGTTTTTAGCCACTGTATTCTTGGTTTTTATCGGCCATTTCACCTACCTGGTCCTGTTTCTCCCTTGCTGCTTTCTTTTCATCTTGCTTACCATTACCTTCCCATTAAGACCAAACCTTTCTTCATGTTCCATGCAGAGCATTTCTACCTTCTTTGAATCTTTGACACAAAACAAATGCCCAGGTCTTTGGGGGTATTAGTTTCTTTTCGAGGAGCAGTTTTGGTTCTAGCTATTAATAACTTTTTCCTACCTGATTACTCTACTTTTAGGATTGTGTTGAATAAATTAAATTGAATAACCTTAAAGCATGCAAGCCAGCTGACACAGTGGGTATTCTGAGATTTTTCCTTCCCCTCCCCATCACTTTGGCTACTTAATGCATGCTAATCGTACTATGCCTATGGCAGCTAAATCATTTCGTCTGTGATGTGTAGTTGACAGTGCCTCTTTTATTTCATAAAATCAACTTTTCTGATATCCTTTTATATTGCTAAGCTTCATGGAATTATTTAAATTTACAATTTGCTTTTATGTGTTAGGAAAGTTAGTTTTCGCTTGTTTTGCAGAACATTAATTATAAAAGCCAGTATGGCCACAGGAGGAGGTCCTTTTGAAGAAGGCATGAATGATCAGGATTTACCAGACTGGAGCAGTGAGGGTGTTGATGACCGGCTCAACAACATGGTAGGATGTCTTACTGTTGATGGTGTGTCGTTGGCTGCTAATGTTAGAATGCAGCTTCCCCCTGCCTTAGCCAAGTCATACTCACTGAAACTCTTTGAAAACACATTTTTTCTTGCTGTCCAAGATATTAAATGACCCTGGGCTATTTGTTATATTACTTGAAGACATTTTTGTTTGTAGGTAACATATCAACTTGAGTTAGCTTAAGCCAAAAAGGAGATTTATTACAAGGATATAAAGATGTTTTATGGAAAACAACTTAAAGGAATATAGCTGGGTTTTAGGAAGGGACTAGAAAAAGCAACCAGAAAGTTGTCACGAATTACTTTTTTATTACGCTGACTGCTTGCTTCTGTGTGCCTCTGCTTAACACAACTTTCTTTTCACAGACCAGCTTTCTCTCCTCTCTGGTCCACGTGGTATACTCTGGCTGCCCCTTCATTCTAAAGCTTTCAGCTATGGCTGCAATTATATACTGACTAGTTATCTCTTAGTTCCAATTTGAAATTTTAACATATGATTATCCCAATTTGGATTAGATATGCATCTCTTTTCCAGTCATCTATGGCCAGGATTGGGTGGGGTAAGTAGAACAAGAGGTTGGCAGGAATACCCACACGTGGATTGGGGTGGAGGGACAGTTTGTAGAGAAAGGAGTTTTATTATAAAAGAGAAAACTATCCCAAAAGATTTTACGAAAGTAAAACTAAAAGACTCTTCCAATATGGATAAAGTGGGAATTTATAGCCTTTTTGTTGAATGTGTTATGTGAGTATAGCTAAGTAAATAAAAATGTTTTCTAGTTAAAATATTAAGCATTTTTTGTCATTTCATATCAGACCTTATCATGTAGTACATTGTTGCCTATAGAAAATAATAATAGTTATATTTATTGCTTACTATATGCTAGGCGCTGTGCTAGCTGTTTTACGTATGTTATTTTTTTTCTTTAAAAAAATTTTTTTTATTGGAGTATAATTGCTTTACAATGTTGTATTAGTTTCTGCTGTACAATGAAGTGAATCAGCTATATGTATACCTATATCCCCTCCCTCTTGGACCTCCCTCCCAACCTCCCCATCCCACCCATCTAGGTCGTCACAGAACACCGAGCTGAGCTCCCTGTGATAATACAGGAGGTTCTCACTAGCTATCTGTTTTACACAGGGTAGTGTATTTATGTCAAACCTAATCTCCCAGTTTGTCCCACCCTCCCCTTATGTATGTTATTTTTAATCGTATTTTAAAGGTGACACTATTTTAGAGATTAGGAAACTGAGATCTTGGGAAGTTTAATAAATTGCCTAGGGTCACACAGTGGGGCGTTTCTTCCTATAACAGTAATTGCTTTAGAACACAGGTTGATTCCAGATCTGTCTACCTATATATACTGACTTTAAAGGAGGCCAGTAAAGGTATATATAATTTATTTCACTATTCAGTTTATAAGTAGTAAGGAACCATTTTTTAAAACGCTTTTGAAAATATTCAGACTGACGCTAGGTTTGGAGTTTGGGTATTTGTATTTGTTAATGACCTATGATAGGAAAGTAATTATTTTCTGAATAATTATAATTTCAGCACAGTTTGAAATTTAGGTGTAGTGGAGGGAAAATGGGTTAGTACAAGTAACTGATTGTCTCTAAGACTATGTATTTATGTGAAAAATGTTTGTCATTTAAAATTTTAAGACCAAGAATTTTTAAGCGTACCAAAATATTTTCCTGATTTGATAGAGGCCAGATTAACCTTTGCCTGTACTTTTTTTTTTAAAGGATTGGGGTGGCCAACAGAAGAAGGCAAATAGATCATCAGAAAAGAATAAGAAAAAGTTTGGTGTAGAAAGTGATAAAAGGGTAACTAATGATATTTCTCCGGAGTCATCGCCAGGAGTTGGAAGGCGAAGAACGAAGACTCCACATACGTTTCCGCATAGTAGATACATGACGCAGATGTCTGTTCCCGAGCAGGCAGAATTAGAGAAACTTAAACAGCGGATAAACTTCAGTGATTTAGATCAGGTTTGTAAATTATTTTAAAAATCAAATTATAACTATGGAAAATATTTGCAATAGACTAAATAGTTTGTCTTAATAAAATTGAGCTGTTTATTTCCTTTTTCTTAGTTTCTGTGCCTATGGAAAGAATGTTAATCGTTGTGATGGTACTGTGTTCTTTGGAGGGCAATAAAGTCCTTATTTCTAAACTTGCTGAGGACAAGTCTCTTGGGACTTTATTATTATACTATATGACTAACTTAAATGATTTCATTTTGAAACTAAATTATGCATGCTAGTAACTGATTAAGATTGCTGTTAAGCAAAAGGGAATATCGAGTTTAGAATATTTGTCATTGGTTAAGTGTGGGATGTGCTGGGTTATCTCAAGTTTAGAATAAAACAGTTGTTTGTATTTATAATCACTGAAATCAAGTTTAGAACTAAAAGCAAGTAGAAATGATAATGAACTCTTAACATTTTACTGTCACATCTGTACTTCATAGAGATAAGTTTTCCAAATATGCATAAAGGTAGATTCAAGTCTGGTATGATGGTGATGATCATATATCATTTAGTCACCTATGGGTTAATTATTAAACATTTACTGTATGCCGGGCACTGAGTTGAGTACTTTATCAAACAGTGCTTCACACTGACCCATCTTTTTTTAAAAATTAATTAATTTTTGGCTGCGTTGGGTCTTCCTTGCTGCGTGTGGTCTTTCTCTGGCTGCGGCGAGCGGGGGCTACTCTTCCTTGTGGTGTGCAGGCTTCTCATTACGGTGGCTTCTCTTGTTGAGGAGTGCGGGCTCTAGGGCATGCGGGTTTCAGTAGTTTTGGCATGCGGGCTCAGTAGTTGTGGCTCGCGGGCTCTAGAGCGCAGGCTCTGAAGTTGTGGCACATGGGCTTAGTTGCTCCGCGGCATGTGGGATCTCCCTGGCCCAGGGATCAAACCTGTGTCCCCTGCATTGGCAGGTGGATTCTTAACCACTGCGCCACCAGGGAAGTCCTACATTGACACATCTTTATGTTGATGTTCATATTAATTAATTAACATTGATTCATTGGGTTCAAAGCCTATGTTATATTCTGTGATCAAGTATGACTAGCAATATGAGTTATAAATATGATTCATAATCCTACTGCTTCATTTAGACAAGTCTTGCTCATATTCATCATTTGAATTGTCTCTGGACAGAATGAGGCCTAGGACGTGATAATTGAATTTTGATATTTTATGAAAAGAATTTTGTAGGTCTGAAGCTGTTTTGAATCTTACAGCAAATCTGTTTATATGCACCTTGTGAATCAATATCTGATGGTAAAACTAAGAACATTGGATTTTTTTTAATTTTGAAAGATTAATGTTTGTGGGATTTGGTTTCTTTTTCATGTATAGAGAAGCATTGGAAGTGATTCTCAAGGTAGAGCAACAGCTGCTAACAACAAACGTCAGCTTAGTGAAAACCGAAAGCCCTTCAACTTTTTGCCTATGCAGATTAATACTAACAAGAGCAAAGATGCTGCTGTAAATCCCCAAAAGAGAGAAATGATTGGATCAGCACAATGTAAAGAGTTGTTTGCTTCTGCTTTGAGTAATGACCTTTTGCAAAACTGTCAAGTCTCTGAAGAAGATGGGAGAGGAGAGCCTGCAATGGAGAGCAGCCAGGTGATAAAACTTCTTTCTTTTGCTCTTTGCTTTCATAAACCTCAAAGTAGATTCATTAAGATTTAAAAAAAATATTGGGTTATGCACATAGGAATTTTAGTTAGGTAGAATTAAAGTTCTTCTCTGACCTTCCTCATTAATCTATCAGATTTACTCAAAGTGGTGTAAATTTCTTTTTACCAAAATGATTGTAGAAATGGCATAGTCAGGTAAATTAAGACTTCTGTTCATCTGCCAAATGTTGTATTGCTAATTTTTAGTAAAGAGCAATTGGGAGCAATGTGATTAATAGATTGCTGTAGAAATTTTTTTTAAATGGTATAATTCTTTTGAAAAAATTATTTTTCAAAAGTATCTTAATTTTTAAAATTTATTTATAAAGACATATATAAACAGTAGAAAAATTTATATAAATAATAGTTTGATGCACAGTTTTATAAAATGAAGTTCCCAAGTAATGAAACTAAAACACATTTTGAAATTTTTAAGTTAACAGTAATTGGAATTGTTGGTATTGCCTGTTATGTTTTGATTAAATTCTAAATTTGATTCAGATCTTCTGCATGTATGAATTCACACAATAAACCTAGAAGTATCTTTGGTTATTTGAAATTAAAATCTATAATTTTAATTCCCCCCCCACCCCAAATATTTCCCTTGCAGATTGTAAGCAGGCTTGTTCAGATTCGTGACTATATTACTAAAGCTAGTTCCATGCGGGAAGATCTTGTAGAGAAAAATGAAAGATCTGCTAATGTTGAGCGCCTTACTCATCTAATAGATCACCTTAAAGAACAAGAAAAGTCATATATGAAATTTCTGCAAAAAATTCTTGTAAGTTTTGGACACTTTAAGTAATGTATTGAGTTATTTTTGTAGTACATCAGTGTACATGTACTGATGACATTCTGATGCCACCCCAGAGGAGTTAATATATTTTCAAAAAATCGTGCCATCCGTTATAATATTTTATTGCCCTTTTTAATAGTTGTATGATTTATACCGCTGAAATATTTCAGGCTAGAGAAAATGAGGAGGAGGATGTTCGGACTGTAGATTCAGCCGTGGGATCTGGTTCTGTAGCTGAGAGCACATCGCTAAACATAGATGTGCAGTCTGAGGCTTCAGATACCACGGTAAGCGGCTTTTTAGTAATTAAAGTGCTGGAAATGAAGATAGAAAGTTCTCCCCCGGTTTTCACGATGATATTTTTGTAGGCATTCCTTAATGAAAAGTTTATCTCAGGGAAGAAACCCTCAGATTGTTAATGCTGTATATATTCTTTTTGAACATGGAAGTTTAAAAGTTTTATTTATTAGCATTAAAAATAGTTTTAATGGTTGATTAAATCTAATAATATCTGATCTTCAATTTGCAGAAACCTGGTTTTTCTAGTTTGTTTCATTAAGCACAGCTTTACTCATTTTAAGAAGCATTGGGAAAGTTAAAATTCATTGTGGATGTAAGAGCTATAAGTACAGTGTCATTGCTTAGCATGTCGTCTGTTGGAAAAGTCTCCAAGTTCATTTGCCATTGAGGAACCATTTTAAGGCTGTTAGGATTCTCATTTCTCTGGCTAGCTTAGAACGGAAGCAAAACCAGACGACTGATAAAATTGAGATGAAAATGGGACAGGGTAACATTTACTTCGGGATTTATTCTAGTGAGAAAAATACTATAAATTCTGACTCTGCAAAATGGAATGTATCAAAATACTGTCTTTTGGAAAAATAATCAGAAATTTACAGAACTTTGAGGAAAGATTTATAAAATAAACTTAGTTCATAGAAGTTAGTATGAAACTAGTATACTTTTAAGCATTTTAATTTTAGCAGATAAACCTACAACCATGCATTAGTAAACTTGAAAGACTGTTATCAGTAATGCCTTTCTTGTGAAAGGATAGCCATGTGTATCTTTTGTTTCCGAGGTATGTTCCAAAGTACCATTCAGCATTAGGAATTTGAGGGTTTGTTTCCTTTTAATATTGCCCTGCATAGTTTCCTATCTGCCTCCTTTCTCTTCCTTGCCCTTCCTGATTTGAAGAGGAAATTTGAATTTTTTTTCTCTCCATTATTTTCACCAGGAGATGCTCAGAGGACTTGATCCAAATGGTTGTTGAAGAATGGATTCTACTGTGGGGAAATTGTTTTTCTATTTACAGTGGTGCTGGGAATAATTTCTTTCTCACATTTCATTCCAGCAGAAGTGGAAGGGTTGGGGCATGTTGGTAAAGGAATTCTGTTGGAGAGGAGTGGGAAATGATATAGATGATTATTATAATTTATATGCTAGTGTATATCGTGTTCCCCATGATGAGAATTTCTTTCATAACATAAAATCAGGACATTTTGAAAGTTAATTAATGACATAGAATAAATGTTGAAATATGCTTCAGCAATTGTTGTATAGCTTATTGCCTAGGATGTGATATTCACTTAATTATAATAAGCCCGAAGTCTAGTCTATAGGAATTTAAAAGTCTAATTTAAAGTTTTATTGCCACTTGGGGGAGGGTGGATTGATTTTCTAAAAGATGGACTGGTAATTTTTTATATTTATTTACAAGACTGGCTTATATGTTAAACAGGAGTTTGTGTTAAGAAATTAATATGCTACACTATTTAATAAAGGAGGCATCTTTTAGTCTGAGAATTCGGCCGTGCATTGAGGACAAACTAGGGAATTCAGCTTCACAAGAACAGGTTTCAGACATTGACGTTACAACAAGTCCAAAAGGGAAAGGTGACAGACCTCCTCAGAATGACAGGGAACTGAGGCCTAATAGGAAATATAGCCGAAAACGTGGATTTCCCTCAAAGGTATACTTCACAATATTAACTTGGGAAGTCTCTAAATGAGCACCTCTTTTGTTCATATTTCCTCTTCTTTATTTGCTTTTCTGTTGTTGTTGCTGTTAACTTTTAAATATGTACGTTAACATGGTTAATTGTACTGTAATTTGCATTAGTAAAATGCTGTCCCTTAGTGTTTTTTCCTTTTCTGCTTTCTTATTCTCCTCTCCATGGATTATGTGTGGCGGCTGTTTTTAATTTGTATTAACAAAGGACTTGAAACTTAATCCATTTTCCTTTTTTTGCTGTTGAGAACTCAAAATATAACACATTCTTAAACCTTGACCATTAGTTGCCTTTTGTTTCTGATATTTGTGTTCATGGATTAAGAAGGTACTTTTAAGTTTTGTCTTATTTCCTGTAGTCATTCATTAAAGAAAGAAAAAAATAGAGCAAGCTATTAGCTTTCCTGTTTTTTTAAGAATGAAATATTGGGTTGGCTAAAAAATTCGTTTGGGTTTTTCCCTAAAATCCTATGGAAAAACCCAAACGAACTTTTTGGCCAACCCAATATTTTTAGTGTTTTTTGGTTTATATTTTTCTTCCCATTGGAAATCCCTTTTTCCAATCTTTTTTTTTTTTAATTATCCAGTTGACTTGTTTCCTGATGATTTTGCTACTTTCTCCTCCAATGTTTGCTGTAAATGTTCTTTCTTTTAATTTTCCATCATTTGCATAAAGACACTCAGGAAAGGTTTAAAGACAACTATTTGTGTAGTTCCGCTTAAAACAGTTTGAAAAAAAAACAGCATTTGTAAAAGTGCTCATATCCATTTGACAGGAGTAAAGTACTATTTTAATAATTGAGTATAGATAAGACCAATTTCATATGTTTTATTACTAGCTTATTACCTAGGATTAGGCTTTCCTTTCTGTTATGTACATATTTTATATTTTTGTGGCTGTTTAAAAATGACAAAGCTTAACCTCTAGATATTAGGATGTCTCCCCACTCTCCCACAAGAGTTTGAAGATATAGTTTGAAATCAGCTATAGTGATCTTACTATAAAATGTTAAGCAAAAGGTATCCCAGTTCAACAGAATAGTAAAGTAGCTGATTATTTTTAAAACTACTAGCATTGGAGAAGAGAAAGTGAATGGGGGAAAATAGATCCTTTGGAACTTAATGTTCCTTTCTTAAGTCTTCTGAATAGTGACAAACAGAACTTGAGTTGACAGTTACTACAGCATAGCGTCTTCCAGTTTTACTTTTTTCCCCTAAGGCGTTATGTTTGCTTTTAAAAACCACTTTTCTGTTTTTAAATTTCTTTGAATAATGTCCTTATAAATATTATTTTCTCTTGAACTTCTTTCTGGAGTTTATTTTAATTTGATTCTTTTTAATCTTTTGATTCTTAGGGCCATCCTAGGGTAGTTCTATCAGTACTCTGTTCATAAAATGATTTCATTTTCTTAGAAAAAACCCTAATTCCCACTGACTGACTTTATTGTTTCTCTGCTATGCAGAATCTTTTGTTCTCCCCACCTGCCTTCATTCCCTCCTTAACATCCTTTCAAAATGTAGTATTCTGTTAGAAGATCAGGGAAGAAAGTTGGTGTCTTAACTGAGGTTCAGTGCTTAAAGCAACCTTGTGAGTTGCAGCTTGATAGGAGATAATTGATATTCTTGAGTTGGGCAGAGTCCATTTTATGAAATATTTTATAGACACGATGACATTGCATAATTTTTAAAAAGAGCCTTCCCTGAATACCCATGCCTTCATTGTTTTCCCGTACTCATCTTTCCCCCCACACTTAATCTCAGCTCTTAGAGCATTCATAAGCTTTTAAAAATACCATCTACCCATTTTTTGCTATTGTTTTTATCATTTCTAGTTATTTCATGTGGGCTAGATTTGTCTCCCAAACCAGACTATGCTTCTTCAGAGATAGTTTTAAATACAGAAGACAGAGTCTATGGATGTAATTTTGGGGCAGATAGTATGATGTGAAAAAACACTAACCTAGAACTTAGGAATCTGACTTCCCCTCACTGTGATATTGGATAAATCACAGCTTCATCTTCTCTGGGCTTATAGTTTCTCACCTTTCAGATGACAAAACTTGGAATACATATTAACTGAAGTACTTTTCAGCCATAAAAATATATTTGGATCCATGAAGAATTATTGGAAGAACATCAGTTGGGTAGAGGAAAGGAAGACTTAGGGTTTTCTGAAATCTGTTACCTGTATGCAACTCGAGATTTCATGCTTAAGTTATTATTATTATTTTTTAATTTGTAAACTAAGAATGTACTTACTGAAAGTGACTCAAAACATTTAAATGAAAATATGTGTTTGAAGGATGGGTATAGTCCTGGCCTCCTTTTTTGGATTTCTATTCCATGCACCATCTTCTTGCCATGTTTTTATCCCCAGGTATTTTTATTACCATTTTCTCATCTTCCCTTTCTTTATATTTGATTGTAGTTCCCACCCACCTCCCTCAGTTCATCTTTTCTAAGTGTTAGTCTGAAATGTTATTTATGTGGATGCAAAAGTTATTAAGCAGTAATAAAACTCCACTAATTTCAAAAATTGTTGGGAATTCATCTTTGGATTAGTGAAAAATCTGAAGTTCAGAATTCTTTATAATTAGAGTATCAAAGTTTTGCGAATAAATGTGACTAACAAGGATTAAAGTTCTTTTTAAAAGTTTGCATTTTAAAGGGTAAGAAACCATAATATTAAATTGTTTAGTAAATTCTTTAAAATTAGATAGCTTTAAGGTTAGCTTGAGGTCTAAACTATTTTTGAGAGATGGGAGGATTATGAATTAGATGGAGATAATGCATTCTTGATGGTTTTCTTTTTTCCTAGATGACTTTTAGCCTTATTTGTGTAATGTTTCTTTTCTTAGTCATTTACCACTGATGCTTTGTTGGAGTATTTGATTGATGTCAACCTGGAGAGATTTCTCTGAGTCGTTCCACTGAAATCTGTACCTGATTGGGTCTGGTTTTATATTTTACCGGTGACTTTGATGAAATTAATTTGGATCAGATCTGAGATGGCTACGTATCTCAGATTGATAGTTATCTCTCACCCTTCAAATTATTTTTTCAAGATGTAAATAGTCTTGAAATGAGCAAGAACTAAGAAGATGAATTTTCATAGGAATGAATGTAATGTTAACTAGGTAACTCCACTTGTATAGGATGGGAGAGAACTGAGTAAATTGTACTTGATTTGAAAATGGCTTTAGTTTATTGGAAATTCTCCAGTAAAATACTAGCTTAACCAAGATACATTATTTCTCTTCCATGTTCATAAAGTCTAGTTGGCCAGTCCAGGATAGAGCACTGACCTGGCTTCTCTGATACCTTACATCAAACATTCTAACTGTAGTCTTCTACTTCCTATTTGAGCTTCCTTTCTTTGAGTTCTTAATTCTGAGCCATGTAATTATTTTTATTGCTTGCCAAGTTATCACAGTTACTCATTCTTGTTTACAGTACTAATGAGTGCTACGTGGGGAGGTAAAGGGAAGAGGTTTGTGCAAAGTATTGTTAAGGAATGTTACCCAGAAGGGAATTTCTCTGGAGCCATCTGTGTTCTCCATAATTTTTCTTGGAATCAAACGTACATAGGGAAAACAGATCAGTGCATTTTTACTTTGAAAAGAAATCACTGAGGTTTATTTTCCTTGTTAACTTTGGTTAGAGCCAGGGGATATCATTCATTTAAAGTCTCCATATCCCCAACAAAAATTTGGTAGCAATGCAAATTTAAAATTAACTATTTCTAAGTTAACAGAAATATTTTATGTAAATGTTAGCTAAAATCATTAAACTTTTAAGATACAAAATTTTTAAAAGGCAAATCAGTGATGAAAAATACCATTATGGTATACAGTTCATGCATAATTTGTCTTATTTATTGTTTCCAGGTTGTATTTAAATTTCTCTCTTTGATTAATTGACTTTATTTTTTCTGGTTGGGTTACACTTGAATATTTTTAAGATTAACATTTAAAATTTTATAATTCCTTGTAAGTGGCACCTATTTAATCTGTTCCTCTTTTAGGCAAAATGTTATCTTTTGGGGGGGAATTTCAAAGTAATTTATGTCCTCAGACTCAGCATTAAATGAGCATCTTTTAAAAGAAAAAATAGTAATGATATCTTTGATGCAAAAGATAATATTTTTTCTTTCCTGTATCCTAATATAAAGTGATGCAAGTAAATTAAAACCTTTCACATCAAATAATCAAATAAAAAGTATATTTTTAAAATTTCCATCCGTAGTTAGAAAATAGTTGGTTTGTTTTTGTTTTGTTGGTTTTTAAACATCACTTCTAGGAATGGGGCAGAAGATTTTTTAGTTTGGTCTTTCTCCAGGGCTACTTTTAGGGCATTAACCTGGTATGATCTGCTCTTCCTTTTCTGTAAGGCCTGGATCCCTCATTCTTTGTGTGTGTGTGTGTGTGTGTGTGTGTGTGTGTGTGTGTGTGTGTGTGTGTGTGTCGGCCTTCCTGTGTTCCTTTTTGTATGCCTTTTGCTCTATTTTCTTTTTGTTAATTCTTCTTCATGCTAAGCACATGCATATGGTCTTCTACCTTGAAATTACCTAACTACCTAATTCTTAACATGACAGGCTGTCTCTGTGTCATCATTTTCTTCTTTTTCTTTCAAGTCTGTATCTAGGGTTGTATATTTAATACTAATTTATTGTCTATGTATGTACCTTGCCGTTGGCAATTGAAATAGGAACATGGATTTTAAAAGATATAAGTGTTGTTGGTCTTATTTTTCAGGCCAGAGATCCTCAGCAGGAGCCTATGGAAGAGATAGAAAATTTGAAGAAACAACATGATTTATTAAAAAGGATGTTACAGCAGCAGGAGCAACTGAGAGCTCTGCAGGGACGACAAGCTGCTCTTCTTGCTCTGCAGCATAAGGCAGAGCAAGCTATCGCTGTGATGGATGATTCTGGTATGCCACCATCTTAGAGTGTTTTTATAAGTAAGGCTCAGTAAATAATGATATGATTGCAAGGTGGATGCTGGTTATTATATAATTAGATCTTGATTGTTGTCTAGTTGAGAAACCTACATGTGAGGCTTACCCTGTCCTGTGCTTTTCTCTGGTTATGCAGAAAAGGTTGCAGGGACAACTCCTGGCCATCATACTGTACCGTGCAGACAGCCAGCTCGCTCTCCTTTTCATCAGAGAGTACCCTTAAGAGGTAAAAGGGACAGGATGTAGTTCTGTTTTTGTACCTCAAATTTATAGGGCTCTTGTTGCTTCTATTTCTGCCTTTTGTACTTTATTTAACTAGGATTGCTGTACTTTGCTTGCCTGCCAAGGAAGGGTTAAAACCTTAAGTGAGGCAGTGAATAAATGTAAGCTTCTTTGGCTTCTGGCATGAATAGTGAGGTATCCAATTGTATGCACTAGTTCCTTTGAACTAAATTTGTATCCTATCCAGTCTCCCTGAGACTCAGAAATGTTCTTTTCTTTCTTCTTCTTTCCCTCATAGCCATGTATCACTTAGATGGAAATTGTATTGAATTCTTTTTTTAAAAAAATGTCAGCTTTATTGCGGTATAATTGACAAATAAAATTATAAGATATTTAAAGTATACATCTTAGTGATTTAAGTTTTGTATTTTTGGATCTTGTTTAAGAAACCTTTCCCCATCCTATGTATTGAATTCTTTAGTATTGAGTCTAACTTTATAGTTTGTCTTGTTATTGTCAAACCTACGTGTTTAATTTCTCATTAAGTTGAAAACAGATTGTTACTTATTAAAACTTAAAACCAAGTTATATTTTCTAGTAGTCTGTCATTACAGTCTAATAATAATTTATCTCCTGTGGGCTCTCCATTTAAGGTCCTTACTGTGGTTACCCTGTTACTCAGTCTGTCGTGTCGTCCACACCTAGCCCACTGGCTCAGCCTTCTGCGCACTGTTATATGTAATTTAATTTTGCATTTTCATAAGGAGCTTTATGACTCGCAAGTAACTTACTCTTTTGTAATAATTATATAGTTGTATAGAATATGTATGGTATAGTATATAATAATTATGCAAATTTTCATCCCCATTTTTCCCTTGCAAAATTCAAAGTATCATTAGCTGTTAGATTTAGGAAAAAACAAAATACTTTAACAGTGACAAATACAGTTTGGTTAATGACCAACTTTTAAAATATTTTTCAAGATTGGAGTATCAAATTTCAGAGATTTTCTTGTGATAGTTATGTTATTTCAAATAGTTATACTTACGTCATCTCATTTGATCACCACAAAACTGTAGGTTAGTCGCCAGGGCTTTTTTTATAATTCTCACTTTAGAGAGAAGGAACTCTAACACAAGAGTTCGTGACTTGCCTAGGCTTATATGGAATTTTAGTAGAATCAGATTTCTTGAGTTCCAGGTCAGGGGTCTTCTTTTTCTGAATATAAACCTTTATTTTTAAGTAAGCAGATAATCTTTCTTTCTTTCTTTTTTTTTTTTTTAATGTACTATTATGAGACAAGGACCAGGAGGAGAATGAACAGGAGTTTAAATTTGAATTTATTTTATGTACTATTTCAAAAAGAATTTTAGGTTAATGATTGAAAACAGATTTTATCTTGCATTTATGAGATTTTGCAGGAGAATACTGATGTAAAAACAAACTTACAGTATTTAATCTTTAGGTATATAAGAGAGGCAACATAATTGTCATGGGAAAGAGTGTTCCTTTTACCATTTAACTAGCAAGTTGTGTGTTATCTAGACTGTAATTGCTTTTTTTCCCCCAAGTACTTTGGACTGCATACATGGGAGTCTACCCCACCCTGTAATTCTAATTTCTCATTGAAAAAGCTAATATTTTCCTTCAAAACAGACACAGTTTATAGTCATTGTCTCTTTTAGAGCTGGAAAGATAAGCATGGGGTGGTTGAGTAACAGAGCAGTAACTATTATGAAAATTGTCATCAGAATACTGCCTTAGGAAGAAATAAACTGTGGTCTTTTAGTATGAGTTGTATCACAAGCAACTCCTTCAATAAATTATCTGTTCTACAGTAGGGGTCGGCAAACTATAGCCAGCTGGATTTGGCCCACTGCCTGAAATAAAATTTTATGGAATACAGCCATGTCCATTTGTTTTTGTATTGTATGTAGTTGCTTATGTATTGTATATAGTTGCTTTTGCCCTACAGTGGCAGAGTTGGGTAGTTGAGACAAGAACTGTATCTCCACAAAGCCTAACATGTTTACTATCTGAATCTTTAAAAAAAGTTTGCCAGCCCCTGTACTAGAACATTGATTCTGTTGGGGAGGTGGGGATTGAGACTGGTCAGAATTAGCTGTGCTTTTTCAGACTAACCACTTTGCCCGCCACGCCTCCAACCCAACCTGGTGGACCTTCCCGCACCCCGACTCTGTTGAGTCACTATTCCTTTTTTTTTTTTTTTAATTTATTTATTTATTTATTTATTTATTTTTATTTTTGGCCGTGTTGGGTCTTTGTTTCTGTGCGAGGGCTTTCTCTAGTTGCGGCGAGTGGGGGCCACTCTTCATCGGAGTGCGCGGGCCTCTCACTATTGCGGCCTCTCTTGTTGCGGACCACAGGCTCCAGATGCGCAGGCTCAGTAGTTGTGGCTCACGGGCCTAGTTGCTCCGCGGCATGTGGGGTCTTCCCAGACCAGGGCTCGAACCCGTGTCCCCTGCATTGGCAGGCAGATTCTCAACCACTGTGCCACCAGGGATGCCCGAGTCACTATTCTTAATTGGGATGTAGCAGTATCCCTCCTTGAATGTTGGGACAGAAAAAGATGAACCACTATACTAGAGTTTTGTGAGTGTCCCTTTATTTTCAGGTTAGATGGAAACTTATAAAATGATTGGTTGGCAGATAAATCTGAGGGTTAACTAGCTTCAAATTACGTTGAGATTTTTAAAATTTCTTTTTTCCCCCCAAATTTATTTTTAGCTTCTCAGAAATTAAAAGTGTTGTTTTTTATTTATTTGCTTTAATGAATTATTAAATTATTTGCTTGAATGAAAGTTGTTAACTTTCTTTCCAGTTGTAACAGAAACTACAGGTAGCCTATCTGGAGTCAGTATCACATCTGAACTAAATGAAGAATTGAATGATTTAATTCAGCGTTTTCATAATCAGCTTCGTGATTCTCAGGTAACTTCATTTTTTTGGTATACTGGATTTAAAATCACATTAACTAAAGCAGTGCTTCTCAAACTTTACTGAGCATACATATCACCTGGCATGATTGTTAAAAAATGTAGATTTCTGGTCAGTGGGATCCCCCCACCTCCAAAATTATGATTCATACATCTGGGGTGGGCTTCCCACCATGCGATTCCAGTGCTGGAAGTCTCGGGACTATGCTTTGGGAAGCTCTAATTTAGAGGAATATCTACTTTGAATGAAGTGATTAGTGAAACTTCCCCTTTGTATGCTCCTAGATGACGCATTCTTATTTCACCTTAAAGATCGTTAATGGTCACAACTGTTAAACTTAAGTTAGTGTGAATCTATGCTTTTGCAATGTTTTACTAACAATTTTAAGAAAGTTCTTAAGTTTAATTTCAGAGTTAATAAGTGTTATAATTTAATGACCTTTGTAAATAATGATATAAATGCAAAATTTCAGTCTCTTGAGTGAGAAAGGGTGAATTAATACCTCTCCACTGGAAATGGGTATAATTGACAATGCATTATCTTCTGTCTGCTGACCCAAGTTTAAATAAAAGAAGATGATCTAACTACTTTGGAGAGTTATTAAGCAATATCTAGTACATTTTTTCTAGTGACCCTATTCAAAAGGAGATGCATACAAGAATGTTCTTGGCAGCATTGTATTAATAGCAAAGCAGAAACAATCTAAATGTCCATGAACAGGAAAATGGATTAGTAAGTTATTATATATACATAGAGTGAAATCCTATAACCGGTTACAGTAAGTGAACCAGAGCTAATGAATGAAAATGCAAGTTTAAGAAGGATACCACTTAGCTTATGTTTTAAAATGTGTAGAGTGTATATTTTTTATGGATACCTTCATAGGTATTAACAAAATAAAAATATGTATGAGAATGGTAGGTGTCTAATTCCAGATTGTGGTTATCTCTTGAGAGAGTAATGGGGTCAGGATTTCTACGTATAAAGCTTTAGCTATTATCTGTAATATTATATTTCTCTTAAAGAAAGAACTGATGCAAAAGTGGCAAAATACTAAAATTTGACTAAGCCCAGTGCTGGTTATTCATTATATGATTCCCTAATCCTTAGTGGATTTTTTAAATGTTTCATAGATTTTGTTTTTAATAGGAAAGAGGTGGTAGGAGAAACTGATAGGTTAAGAAGTTAAAGTTTATGATTGTGGTTCTAAAAAGATGGCAAGAGAGAGAATGAGATTTTTGAAGGTTTGTTCTATATAAAATGTGGCATTTCTAGCACTTAATTTAGATCCAGTTAATAACATCCAGTGAATCCCCACTGTGTAGTTATGTGTGTCTATAAAACAGTATATATATATATACTGTTTTATAGATATGGTGGCACATCAGGAAACAGTATGTATATCACTTGGGAATAGGAATGGCATATATACTTACCAACCAGCACAACCTACACAAATGTTTATCTCTTCTTATAAAGAATATTTATGTATTTTTGGGACTTCCCTGGTGGCACAGTGGTTAAGAATCCACCTGCCAACGCAAGGGACACGAGTTCGATCCCTGGTCCAGGAAGGTCCCACACGCTGTGGAGCAACTAAGCCTGTGGGCCGCTACTACTGAGCCTGCACTCCAGAGCCCGCGAGCCACAACTGCTGAGCCCACATGCCACAGCTACTGAAGCCCGCGTGCCCTGGAGCCTGTGCTCCGCAGAAAGAGAAGCCACTGCAATGAGAAGCCCGTGCCCCACAGCTAAGAGTAGCCCCCACTCGCCACAACTAGAGAAAGCCTGCGCGCAGCAATGAAGACCCAATGCAGCCAAAAGAAAAAAAGAGAGAAAATATTTATGCATTTTTAAAATGAGAATGCAAGCTTAAATCGCCTAATCTTTCTTTTTTTTCTTTTGTTTTCTTTTTTTTTTTTTTTAAAGCCTCCAGCTGTTCCAGACAATAGAAGACAAGCAGAAAGTCTTTCATTAACTAGGGAGGTTTCTCAGAGCAGAAATCCATCAGTTTCAGAGCATTTACCTGATGAGAAAGTCCAGCTTTTTAGCAAAATGAGAGTGTTACAAGAAAAGAAACAAAAAATGGACAAGCTGCTTGGAGAACTTCATACACTTCGAGATGAGCATTTGAACAATTCAGCATGTAAGTAAATCTAAGCAGTATTAGGTAGAGGACACGTAAGTATATATGCCAACATGTAATAATTACTTAGTAAATATTTGGTGAATGAATAAACACATAGTTACTCAAGAAAATTATAATTTTTGTGGGGAAATAGGACTTGCACGTGAAAAGTTTTTAAGTAACAAGGCGATGTATGGTAAAGCCAAATAGATGGTAGATCTGTAAAATTCAGAAAAGGAAAAGAATGAATTTGGGCTTGAAAAATTGGTAGGATTTTATTTTATTTTTTATAAATTTATTTATTTTATTTATTTATTATTATTTTTGGCTGTGTTGGGTCTTTGCCGCTGCACGCGGGCTCTCCCCAGTTGCGGCGAGTGGGGGCCACCCTCCGTTGCAGTGCTCGGACCTCTCACCGCATGGCCTCTCCCGTTGTGGAGCACGGGCTCCAGGCGCGCGGGCTTCAGCAGTTGTGGCGTGCGGGCCCAGTTGCTCCGCGGCATGTGGGATCTTCCCGTACCGGGGCTCAAACCCGTGTCCCCTGCATTGGCAGGCAGACTCCCAACCACTGCGCCACCAGGGAAGCCTGGTAGGATTTTTTTTTTTTTTTTAATTTATTATTTATTTATTTATTTATGACTGTGTTGGGTCTTCGTTTCTGTGCGAGGGCTTTCTCCAGTTGCGGCAAGCGGGGGCCACTCTTCATCGCGGTGCGCGGGCCTCTCACTATCGCGGCCTCTCTTGTTGCGGAGCACAGGCTCCAGACGCGCAGGCTCAGTAGTTGTGGCTCACGGGCCTAGTTGCTCCGCGGCATGTGGGATCTTCCCAGACCAGGGCTCGAACCCGTGTCCCCTGCATTGGCAGGCAGATTCTCAACCACTGCGCCACCAGGGAAGCCCCAGCCTGGTAGGATTTTAAATAAGGGATAAGTATAAGAGAAGGTAACTGTTAGATACTTTGACATAATAATACTGCACTTTTTAGCATATCCAAAATTTTTCCTTAAGGAAAAGCTAAACCAAATTAGTACATTGACTTTAAAACTATGAAACAGATTTAGAAAGTATTTATGCAATAAAAACCTGAGATATGAAAAACTTATTTAGTGCAGAAAGTCCCAAACACTTCATTTTTTAAAATACATAAATAGTCATCTCAGGTGGGACTAGGAAAGGCATATAGTCATCCTAGGTATACTAGTTAAATAGTTATACAACCATCCCTCAGTATCCATGGGGGATTGGTTCCAGCACCCTCACCCACACCCCTACGGATACCAAAATCTGAGGCTGCTTAAGTCCCTTATCTAAAATGGCATAGTATTTGCATGTAACATAAGCATATCCTCCAGTATACTTTAAATCATCTCTGGGTTACTTACAATACTTAATACAATGTAAATGCTATATAAATAGTTAGTAGCATGCTGCAGATTCAAGTTTTGCTTTTTGGAACTTTATGGAATTTTTTTTTTCCTGAATATTTTCTATCTGCTTTTGGTTAAATCCGCAGATGCAGAACTCTTGGATACGGAGGGCCAACTGTACTAGTTATATAGGAAAGCCAATAGTCATCTTAGTTATACTGTAGGAACTGTCTTTTCTGCTCTGCAGATGTTTTGCTGGCCTTTGTCTTATTCAGATCCAGTTACTAGCCCTCACTTGGCCACATGCCTTCCCAAGCCTGGTCCCTGAGCAACAAATGACGATTGTCACTGTGAGGAAGAGAAAAATGATGATAGTTTTAAAGTGGTAGTGGACTTGCCTGGTGGTGCAGTGGTTAAGAATCTGCCAGTACAGGGGACACGGGTTCGAGCCCTGGTCTAGGAAGATCCCACATGCCGCGGAGCAACTAAGCCCGTGCACCACAACTACTGAGCCTGCACTCTAGAGCCCGTGAGCCACAACTACTGAAGCCCGCGTGCCTAGAGCTTGTGCTCCGCAGCAAGAGAAGCCACCACAATGAGAAGCCCATGCACCTCAACAAAGAGTAACCCCCCGCTCACCGCAACTAGAGAAAGCCCGCACGCAGCAACGAAGACCCAACGCAACCAGAAATAAAAAAATGAAAGGAAAAAAATAAATAAACTGGTAGGAGAGAGAGAAGCACAAAGATTCTTAGTCTTCATTTATTACCCTTGAAAGCATAAGATATCTTTGATCTGTGTGGACAGAAAAGTAATTAAAATGTAGTTCAAGAGCTGTCTTAGAGGATTAATCGTCATCTAATTAGAAAATTTTATTGCTGAGTAGTATTCATGGTATTATGTACCACAGTCACTTTAACAATTTTGCTTTATCTTTTGGAACAAGAAAAGTTCCATCTTGGAGACCAGATAGAATCCCTCTGGACTGGAACATTCTCACGGACCTATCAGCTAGGGTTGCCCTGTAAAGATTTGTAGATGGTGTGCTTGCACATCATATGCAGTGGCTCTATTTAACTTAACCTGGAACCAAGTTTATCAGAGGAGTACTCTCGTTACTTTCTCAAGGTAGAATATCGTAGTTCTTGTTGGTTTCCATCTTGTCTTTCCTTATTCTTTCCTTTCTGTTTTAACTCTGTTTGGTTGAAGGACATGTTAGTAAACAAGTGGCCTGGTTATATCCTTAAGTTTCACATTTTAAAGCTGCAGGATTTAAGATGTTAATGACTTTTACTTTTTATTTTTCTATGTCTGAGCCAACTACGGATGTGTTGTTTGATGCTGTATTTGTTTATTTATGGTAACTGGTCTTTTTTTTTTTTTTTTTTGGTGGTTGTGCCTTCTTCAGCCTCTCCACAAAGGAGTGTGGATCAGAGAAGTACAGCCGCAGCTCCCCCTGCTCCTGTAGGCTTAACACCAGTTGTCAATGGAGAATCCAGTAGCCTCACATCATCTGTTCCTTATCCTGCTGCTTCTCTAGTTTCTCAGAATCAGAGTGAAAATGAAGGCCACCTAAATCCAACTGAAAAACTCCAGTAAAACATTTCTACAAACATTGTTTACATAGATTAGAATTGAATAATGGAGATAAATCTTGGGGGTTTTTTCTTTGTTGAAAATTCTGGAAAAACTGAGTTAATTTGATATGATAAACATTTTTAAGTGATGTGGTGGTAGAATAAGTTTGTGTGTTATATGTGCATCTTTGAGTTGTCCTAGAGAAATGTGACATTGTAATAACATGTAATTTCTATGAGCTAATGTATTCCTGTTTTCCAAATAAAGGGACTACAGTTAAAAGATTTCTATATTCAAATGGTTTAGAGCCCAGGCTCTAGAGTCAGACAGCCCTGAAATTGTATCTCACAAGGTTGTGTGACTGTGGACAAATAGCACCCTCACTAAGCCTCTTTTTCTTCACCTAGCATAATATATTTGTTCATAAAGGTGTTTTAAGGATTAGAAAACATTGGCATAATTCCTGGGACTCAGTAAAAACTCAACAACCTAATTATTCTTTTTGGTAAACATGTTATATAGTATGGTAACATGTAGATCTCTATATGTTGTAGACAAATTGGGAACCTTCTGTAAATGCTCAGTAATGCCTGCATACCTGATTTGCCTAAGAGGTACTATTTTAATGGAATATTTAGTACTTCACATTTTTGATACTTATTAAGAAACATAGGAATATTTTTGACATTGAGATTTAAGCTGTTAACATCTATACCTGCTTAAAGTGAACACGTGGAAGAGGGTTTCTTATGCTTTTGTCCGTAACACAAGATAAGTAAATAAGGTGATGAGATTTTGAATAACCTGTACTTGAAATTACATTCATTATAGTCACATCCCCTGGATATTTGACTGGGTTTAAATTTTGTTTGTGCTGGCTGCTACTCTATGAAAATAGTGTGTGCTTTATTTTGCTAAAATGGGTGTTAATATAAATGTTTTTGTTGTTTATCAGGAAGTTAAATGAAGTTCGAAAGAGGTTGAATGAGCTAAGAGAATTAGTTCATTATTATGAGCAAACATCAGATATGATGACAGATGCTGTAAATGAAAACACAAAAGAAGAAGAAACTGAAGAGTCAGAATATGATTCCGAGCATGAGAATTCTGAACCTGTTACTAACATTCGGTAAGAACTTTTTTTAAAGTTGTTTTTCTAACATATTCACCCTAACAATACATTTAATATGAAACAAAAGAAACCTCAATAGATGCCTACCGTTTGCCTTTTATTTAAGCTTTTCTCCTGTAAGTCTGCTGTTTTGGTCAGTGTACTCTTACTTGTTCTATAAAGAAAAACAAATAGGGAAGTATTGAATACAGTAGTCTGGTAAATTTGCTGTTTGTTAGATCAACTAAAAGTTAATCATAAGAAGTACGTAACTTCATTTTCCTACCTCTTTATTTTTAGGTGTAATTTTTTTTTTTGGTTGTAATTTTGATTTTTTTAGATGTTTTTCTTCTTAAATTTGTGAATAGGAGAAGTTAGTGAAAAGCAAGAGCCGTTTATTTAGAGGATGAATTTAAATGGGAAAATAGCCAATGATGTTCATAGTCTGGAATTATTTTATCAGCAGTTCTAAAACTTTGATTTTTTTATTATTACATATATTTTTTACCTTAAATAACTTCAGGTTGTTTTCTTTTAGAAATCCACAAGTAACTGCCACCTGGAACGAAGTAAATAGTAATTCTAATGCACAGTGTGTTTCTAATAATAGAGATGGGAGATCAGTTAATTCTAATTGTGAAATTAACAACAGATCTGCTGCCAACATAAGAGCTCTAAACATGCCTCCTTCTTTAGGTATGATTGACTCTATTCACAGATAATTTTACCATATTATTCTTGGGAAGTGGAATTCCTTTCTTTAGTACTCTTAAGTTTATTAAATTATTGATTTCACTGGTACATGTTTTCAGCAGATTGTCGATATAATAGAGAACGAGAACAGGGGATTCATGTTGCACAAGGTGAAGATGAGGAGGAGGAGGAGGAAGAAGCAGAAGATGAGGCAGTCAGTGGAGCTTCATTATCTAGTCATAGGAGCAGTCTGGTTGATGAGACTCCTGAAGATGCTGAATTTGAACAGAAGATCAATAGACTTATGGCTGCAAAACAGAAACTTAGACAGTTACAAGATCTTGTTGCATTGGTGCAGGTAAATACTGCTTGTATTAAAAAAAAAAAAAAAGTGTCAAATGGACAGTCTTATAAGGTAAAATTTATGTGTTTGATAATTATGTTGGTATAAGTATACTAGTACACATTTATTGAGTTCTAACTATATACCAGGTTTAAATGCTTAGCACTTTACATGCCATATTATCAGAGATCAGCAAACTTTTTATAAGGGTGACTTAGTAAATATGTTAGGCTTTGTGGGCTATACAGTTTCTGTCACAACTACTCAGTGCAAAAGCAGCGATAGACAGAATGCAAACAGATGAGCATGGCTGTGTACCAGTATAACTATTACAAAAACAGGTTTGTTTGTTTTTTTGCTGGAGACCCCAGTTCTATATCACGTAGAACTTGGTAACATCTCAGTGAGGCAGATACACAGATTAAAGGTGTTAATTGACCAGAGTTATACCATTGTCAGAGCCAGAGTTGAGACTGACATTCTGGCTGAGATCTTAACTCACTTGATGTAGAAGAAAAACCATATTGTCTTATTCAGTAAGGCCAAATTAGTAAAGTTGGAACTATTAGTTGTAAATTTTAAAAAGCCATTTGAATGTATGAACGTGAAATTATGTAACTATTAACACTTCTGTATTGACTGATGTGGTCCAAAGGCTTTTTGCAGTTTATTAGACAAGGTATAAAACTTTCTAAGAATGATTGAACTTTCTAAAATCATTCCTTTTCATCTGTTTTTATATATATATATATATATATATATATATATATATATATATATATATATATATATATTCTTAGTAACATAATCACTAGAAAAATATCTTTTAAGAGAGACTTCCTAAAGTATTGAAATTTATATGATTGTTGGAAGCCAAAAAACTTCTGGTAAAATTAATGAGTGATTTGTTTTCATTTAGGTTTGCTTAGCTTGTGTTAGGTTGAAAAAAATGAAGTATAGAACATTAAAATTAACCACACTAATGTATAGAAAAACAATTTTTTTATGAATGAAAAAAATTCAATTGTTATTCACAACTTCTTTTGGAATGCTACTTATTTTGAATTACTCAAGTGAAAGATGAATGTGCTCTCATTTTTAATTAAAGGAAACACTACTAGTAAACTCCCTCTGAGCCTTCATTCATAATCCCATTCTCCTTCACAGATGCTACTGTGCATATGTTTTATATATATATATATATAGTAAATACAGTTCTTTTTTTTAGCTGCAACATAGTTTTCTGTAGTATCAGTGGACCTTAGTTTAGTTAATCTATCATCCTATTGATGTTTACTTTTGTTGTTTCCAATTTTTCACTATTTGGAAACAACACTCCAATGAACAATCTTTCACAAGCTTTGTGGTGCATTTGTGTTTTTCAAGAGCAGATATGAAGAAGTGGAATTGCTTTGTCAGAGTATATGCACATTTTAATTTTAATGGACACTGCTTAATTGCTCTCCAGAATGACTATATTAATTGATATCTAAGCAGTGGTGGATGAATCCATTTCCTTATACCCTTAATTACATTTTATTTTATTGAGATACCATATAGCTTGTTTAACCATTACTGGAATTGGCTTTTGGCTTTTTCTAAGGTTTTCCTATTGTAAGAAGGGGTGTTGAAGGGAAGAAGGAGCATAAACACATGTATACAAACAAACACATACAGGTTTATATACACATGTATATATTTTTGCTTATATATTCAAAGTATATCTGTAGACAGATACATAAACTGATAACACTGGTTACCTGTGGAGAATGGAATTGGGGAAAAGGATGGAAAGGAGATTTTTCTAAACATCTTTTTTACTTTTTGAACTTTGATCATATGACAGTAGTACCATTTGAAAAAATTAAGACAGCTTCTAAAGCAAATAAGAATATAGGTTGTGCTATCATGAACATCATTGTACTTGTTAATTACTTTCTCATTTTTTCTTTATGACTCCTCTCCTCAGATGTATTGCCCAGAGTGGGAATAATAGATCAGAAATGATGAATAACTTGGTGGCTTATAGATGTATCAGCTTAATTTCAGGCTTATGTTGAATGCAGCTCTTTTGCTTTAGCGAGTGTTCTAAGACCTGAAATAACATGTATGAAAAATGAGAAAACTGCAACACAGAGGGATTAAGGGTCCTCATTTTGAGAGCTATTAAAAAAAAATGATCCAAACTCCCCAAGTTTTTATATGTTTAAGATTGATACATTTTACTTATTTTATTAAGGGTAGTCTTATTTTGCTTGTGCCCTTACTTATATCCTTTCCCAGGAGACTCAGGAGAAGGTTTAAACAGTTATATAGTTATCATGATTGTATAAAACTATTATTACTCTTCTTGATTAGATTAGCTTAGACAACTTATATGGCCCTTATATGGTTCCTTAGTCTGTGATGCAGCATGTGTTGAAACAATAATTCTTCAGTCAGTTACTTTTAGCTTTGGAGTTTATATCATTTCAGTTGTTCAGACACTCTCGTGTGACAATCTGAAACTTTATGTAGTTCTTTTTTTCATACTTTGGTTTTTCCACTTTTTTATTGTGTGAAAATGCCTCATGATCCAGCTTCTCTGTTTTTGAGTCCCAACTCAGTTTCTTTTTAATCTTACCATTTTAGTAATAAATCAGGTTAGCTTTTAGATTGATGAGAAGACCAGAATAATACCATGTCTATAAGCTTAAAATCAATTAGACAGTTTTACAATCAAAGTTAGCTTTAACTCTCTATTTCCAAAGGTTAAAGTTTCAGTTGATTTCTGCAGAGAAAGCATGAGTAAATATAAAGTATACAATATTAAATGTTTTTAAGAAAATGTCATAGGTTACCTCCAATCCTCCATTCTTTTTTTATAAGATTTTTAAAAAATAAATTTATTTATATATATTTTTGGCTGCATCGGGTCTTCGTTGCTGCGTGCGGGCTTTTTCTAGTTGTGGTGAGCGGGGGCTACTCTTCATTGCAGCGCGCGGGCTTCTCATTGCGGTGGCTTCTCTTGTTGCAGAGCACGGGCTTTAGGTGCGCGGGCTTCAGTAGTTGTGGCACGCGGGCTCAGTAGTTGTGGCTCACAGGCTCTAGAGCGCAGGCTCAGTAGTTGTGGTGCATGGGCTCAGTTGCTCCACGGCGTGTGGGAACTTCCCGGACCAGGGATTGAACCCGTGTCCCCTGAATTGGCAAGCGGATTCTTAACCAATGCGCCACCAGCCCAGTCCTCCATTTTAATAAGCACATTGATTTCAACAGAAGATACGTATCTACTGTTAGGAAGATATGAACTTTTGTTGTTTTTCCAGTAGTTACAGATTTGAGGTGGTACATTCTCATTCGTTTTTGTATTGTGAGCCATTGGTACTTGTTTGGCAAACTAAAGACCAAAGTGAGGAAATGGAAAGCTTTTTAAGTGAACAAGTGATAATAGACATTGGTTGTTAAATTGTTAATGTAAAAGTCACATCTGAAGAAAAAGTATCTAATATCAAGAGTTCTCAGCTCCAATGATATATTTTGTATCTTTTTCATATTCTCTGGAAAACTCTTCTTTGATTTTAGAATCTGGCCAAGGAAAGAAAAGGCAAACTAGTACTTGCCATTGCTGGGTAATTGGCAACTCAAATTATTAATGTACTGTTTTTAGTTTTAGTACTTTATTTCCTGCCATTGGTAGAGGATGAATTTCATTGCTCAAAATCATATGCTTTCCCTACTGCTTTAAATTTTATGTTAATTTTACAACCTAGTTGTATTTACTAAGGTATGAATTGGATAATGTCTTTAGATATCAAGATTGTTTTAATATAATGATGCTGTTTTAGGATGATGATACAGCAGATCAAGGAGTTATCTCTGCCAATACCTCAAATTTGGATGGTTTCTACCCAGCAGAAGAAGACACCAAACAGAATGCAAATAACACTAGAGGAAATACCAATAAAACACAGAAAGATGCTGGAGTAAATGAAAAGGCAAGGTATGTTAAGCTTCTGGCTTTCAGGTCATAAAAGTTTAGTGCCTATTAGAGAGAAGGTACTCCGCTAGGTACTGTATTACATCGTGCTTAATGCTATTATCAGATTTACTGGAGTCCACAAATATAATGTCAATTTAATTATAGAGAGAAATTTTATGAGGCTAAACTACAGCAGCAACAGAGAGAGCTCAAACAATTGCAGGAAGAAAGAAAGAAACTGATTGAGATTCAAGAGAAAATTCAAGCATTGCAAAAGGCATGTCCTGACCTACAGGTAATTAGGAAATTTCTTTCTTTCTGTTTGTCTGAAGGAAGGTATTTAAAATCTTAATGTCAACTGAAAGTACTCTTTGTCTTTTTTTAGTGCTAATTTGATAGGTTTATATCTTAATTTTATGATTAATGAAATGGATGGACAAATGAAATGTGTTAAGGATGTACATTTATACTGTGAAAGGTAGCACATAGGAATTGACTCTAATTATTCCCATTCTTTCACTTGTTGGGCTGGCTGGCTGTAGATTCAGAACATGAGTGTTTATAACTATGTATTACATTAAAATATTCTGGTTTGAACTTGGCAGTTAAGGGACTAGCATTTCCATTTTTTACTGGCCTAAAATTACATAATAAAGCTGTTAAGCCATCATGAGTTTTTTAGGGAAATTAAAATATTGTTTTTGTTTGAATATTAAATGTATATATGCTTATTAAATAGTACCCTATGCATGGGTTTTTAAAAAAATTTTATTTACTTATTTATTTATTTATGGCTGTGTTGGGTCTTCGTTCCTGTGTGAGGGCTTTTTCTAGTTGCGGCAAGTGGGGGCCACTCTTCATCGTGGTGCGCGGGCTTCTCACTATCGCGGCCTCTCTTATTGCGGAGCACAGGCTCCAGACACGCAGGCTCAGTAATTGTGGCTCACGGGCCCAGTTGCTCCGTGGCATGTGGGATCTTCCCAGCCCAGGGCTCGAACCCGTGTCCCCTGCATTGGCAGGCAGGTTCTCAACCACTGCGCCACCAGGGAAGTCCCAATGCATGGGTTTTTGAGATTGAACAGAGAATGTGCAGTCTTTGACCACATCAGGTAATCAGGAGGAGGGTTAATATGGGAGGGGAATATCAATTCTTCTTTGAGATTTTTCCTATACTTTATTGGTTAGCTTTATTCTTCAGTCAGGTTTTGTTTTCAAAGAAAGGGAAACATACCAAGTGATATTTCTAATATAACTTTATTTTCTAGGTGCTTACCTTTTCTACTTTAATCCTTTCTTTCTTGTTCCCAATCTAAATAATGTGCAGAGGAATATATGTCGGAGTTGGGTTGAGTATGTGAAATTTTCCACAGTAACATTTTATCCCTCATGTCTCTGTTGTTTTGGAGGGTTGGTTACTACTGTTCAACTTTAGCCTGTGTTTTCATCTTTGTTTTCTTATGTCAGATTTTCTTTAGATCATGATGGCAACTGAAGTCTGGTGGTAATAAATTAAATATGATACTAGAGCCCTAGAGAAGCAGTGAAATAATTGCGTTTATGAAATTAACATATAATTGCTTTGATTCCTCATAATAGTTTTAATTCACTTTTAGCTGTCAGCCACTAGTGCGGGTAATTGTCCCACAAAAAAATACATGCCAGCTGTTACTTCAACCCCAACTGTTAATGAAAATGAAGCCAGTACAAGCAAATCTGCTTTTGAACCTGATGATTCTTCAGTGGTAGATAATGAGGTATTGTATGTTGTACCTTGTTCCTGGGTCTTAAGGAAGAAAACTGAATATCTGTGAAACATGTTTTTAAATGTAGCCTATTATGTATCTTTTAGTTGTGGGAAGAAATAATTTTTTCCAAAAAGTAATTAAGTTGGTATATTTTCAAAATAGCCTTGCCCTTTATTAGCAAATATTTGGCAGAATTATATGAAAGGGTTAGTTATAGTAAATAGTAATCATTTCAATTAGAAAAACCTGTCCTTTGGCATTTTATTTATATGGGATTTATAGAAAACATTGTAACTTTCTTCTTTTTTTTTTTTTTTTTTTTTTTTTTTTTTTAAATATTTATTTATTTATTTATTTATTTATTTATTTATTTATTTATTTTTGGCTGTGTTGGGTCTTCGGTTCGTGCGAGGGCTTTCTCCAGTTGCGGCAAGCGGGGGCCACTCTTCATCGCGGTGCGGGGACCGCTCTTCATCGCGGTGCGCGGGCCTTTCACTATCGCGGCCCCTCCCGTTGCGGGGCACAGGCTCCAGACGCGCAGGCTCAGCAGTTGTGGCTCACGGGCCCAGCCACTCCGTGGCATGTGGGATCTTCCCAGACCAGGGCTCGAACCCGTGTCCCCTGCATTAGCAGGCAGATTCTCAACCACTGCGCCACCAGGGAAGCCCCTGTAACTTTCTTTTAATAGTTGATAAAGTATACTTGGGTGCTACCTGTTTTCATAAAGAATTAATGATTGCCTAATTTTTTCTTATAACTAAAATATCATTTTGACCTTCTTGGGTGTCTCAGTGTAAAAAGGATAGAGTGAGAATAGAAATATTTGTTGGTATTGACAATAGTATTAGGCTGTTTTTCTTTAAGGCTAAAACAAGTCCAGATATTTACACTAACTTGACTTAATTTTTAAAATAACAGTTGTGGTCAGAAATGCGAAGACACGAAATGTTAAGGGAAGAGCTGCGACAGAGAAGAAAGCAGCTTGAAGCTTTGATGGCTGAACATCAGAGGAGGCAAGGTCTGGCTGAAACTACATCTCCAGTGGCTGCTTCACTGAGAAGTGATGGGTCTGAGAACCTGTGTACGCCTCAACTGAGTAGAACAGAAAAGTAAGGGAGCTGTTTAAATCATTTTTTAAAATATCACCTACTTACGGCCTGTAGGATAGGCGGCCTCATTTCCCCTCTGCGTCATAGCACAAATCTGCTGTTGCAGTGAGACTTGTGTTTTAAACATCACCTTTGTGACTCAGTTTGACTAAATCCAGCTACTTTCTGTTCTAACTTCTCACAGCATCACCTTTCTCTCTTTTTAAAAAATTTTAAAAAATTACTAAGACACTTGCTCACACGGTGATACAGATTTTCTTGAGTATATAAGCCTTATTTTCTTAGTTAAGTTTCAAGTTTATAAAAAGAAAATGCTTGATACTTTGTAGTGCTTTTCTATCAGTCCAGAAATAAGTGCTTTTTTTTAACTTGAGTATCTGCTATTTGTAAATTTCCTAAGAATTTGAAAACATTTTATTGTATAAAACATTCAGTTTTTAGGATTTATGTTTGAAATTTCCATATTTAGACTATTTCTAAAAGAATTGGTTATCTATAAGATCAGTTAATTACTTATCTTTATAGTAGTATTCAGATCTAAAATTTTGAAATCCACATTTGTTATGACCTAATCTTTTGGTGTCAGATGGCATTTCTGCAACATTGCACTAAACCTTACGCTCTTTCGTACTCATAAAAGAACTATTCCTGTTCTTGGAGTGCCAACATGAATTTTATTGATCAAACTATGTCTTTAATATTTTATTGTGTTCTGTGTACCACACATCTATACTTTAAAAAAGTTCTTTATATTGTTTTGTTAAACATCTAGGTTTGAGAACCATGGGTCTAGAATTGTGCTTTCAAGTACGGCAGCCACTAAATATAGGTGGCTATTTAAAGTTAAATAAAATTAAAAATTCATTTTCTCTGTCACACCAGCCACATTTTAGGTGCTCATTAGTCATGTGTACTTAATGGCTACTCTATTGGACAGCACAGATATGGATTATTACTACTATTGCAGAAAGTTTTACTGGATAACTCTGATCTAGAAAACTGTGACTCAAGGAAAAGTTGAAAGTTGAGAGGGGTTTAGTTTAGGAATAAGTTCCAGGGGATATGATTACTAGTTTAATTTATATGAAGAATTGTTTTCTGGAAGGTAGCGTAAACAGATTATAACAGCAGTTGGAGAGTACCATCCATCTCATAGTTACTATGACTAAATGAAATTTTATGTACACACACATATGCATATACATATATATATATATATATATATATATATATATACACACATATATACATACACTTTTTTTGGTACAGTGATTTTTTTTTTTTTTTTCTTTTTTTGGTACAGTGTCTGGTACATAATAGGCGGTAAAGTATTTAGCTCATCTCCAGAATGATCTCATGTGTTTTGTCTCTTAATCTCTAGAACAATGGCAACTTGGGGAGGTTCTACCCAGTGTGCACTAGATGAAGAAGGAGATGAAGATGGTTACCTTTCTGAAGCAGTTGTTCGGACAGATGAAGAAGAGGAAGAGGAGGAGCAAGATGCCAGTTCCAATGATAACTTTGCTGTGTATCCTCCTAACAGTGCAAATCATAACTCTTATAATGTAAAGGAAACTAAAAATAGGTTAGTTTCACTGTTTTAATTTTTTGCTTGATTTGAAGAGTCTCAGGTCTTTCTGACTCCAAGCAGTTCTTCAGTTCTCTGAACCAACTGTGTGTCCTACAATGTAATTTAATTCCACCACTAACTACTTGGAGTCAGGGCAGAGCCCACAAGTTAAGAGGCTCAGTCCCACAAGAGTGCCCTCACTTTCGATGCCGCTTTAAAGTCTCGAGTCTTCAGGGCACCCACACTTCTGTCTGACTTGGCGACATATGTGGCGGTTCCCACAGCCCCTCTTCAGGTTCCATAATTTGCTAAAATAACTCATAGAACTCTGGAAAATACTTCTGTTTGCTGACTTCTTATGAAAGATACTACTCAAGAACAACTAAGTGAAAGAGATGTGCAGGGCCAGGGATGGGTTGGGGAGGGGCACAGAGCTTTTATGCCCTCTCTGGGCACACCAGCCTCCCAGCACTTCACCGTGTTCATGACCCGGAAGCTGTCCTAACCACCTTGTTGAGGAGTTGTTAGGGAGGTTTCTTTACATAGACAGAATTGACTAAATCACTGGCCATTGAGGACAAAGTTCAGTCTCCCTCCGTGAAAGTTGGGGGGTGGGGCTAAAAGTTCCAGCCCCCAACACCTGGTTGGTTTTTCTGGTGACTAGCCCTCATCATGAAGCTAACTAGGGCCTGACCAGAAGGCGCTCATTATGAATAACAAAAGACAGTCGTCACTCAGGAGATGGCCAAGAGCTTTAGGAGCTCTGTGCTGGGAACCTGAGACAAAGACCAAATATGATTTTTTTTTTTTTTAATTTATTTATTTATTTTTGGGTGTGTTGGGTCTTTGTTTCTGTGCGAGGGCTTTCTCCAGTTGTGGCAAGTGGGGGCCACTCTTCATCGCGGTGCGCGGGCCTCTCACTATTGCGGCCTCTCCTGTTGTGGAGCACAGGCTCCAGACGCGCAGGCTCAGCAGCTGTGGCTCACGGGCCTAGTTTCTCCGCGGCATGTGGGATCTTCCCAGACCAGGGCACGAACCCGTGTCCCCTGCATTGGCAGGCAGACTCTCAACCACTGCGCCACCAGGGAAGCCCCAAATATGATATTTATTGTATCACAAGAGTACTGTCGTTGAGATAGATTCCAGCTAGATAAGATCAAGATTGATAAGCTTTGATCTTCACTCTTGTTTTGGGGAATTAAGCAAAAATAAAAATCATAGTGAAAAAGATCTATCAACAAAAATATTTACTACATTTTTATTTATAACTGAAAAATATTTCATGTATAAAAGATGGTTAAGTAATTCCACTTGATGGAATGTTATGTAGCTAAGCTTAAAGCATGAAGAGTGGAAAAATGCTCGTGGTATAATAACTATAACTATTTTCTTTTTTTTTTTTAATGGCAAACTTTCTCTATTTTTAATATTTATTTGGTTGCACTGGGTCTTAATTGCGGCAGGTGGGCTCCTTAGTTGCAGCTCGCCAGCTCCTTAGTTGCGGCACGCGGGCCCCTTAGTTGTGGCGTGCGAACTCTTAGTTGCTGCATGCATGTGGGATCTAGTTCCCTGACCAGGAATCGAACCAGGCCCCCTGCATTGGGAGCGTGGAGTCTTAACCACTGTGCCACCAGGGAAGTCCCATAACTGTTTTCATTTTGAAGAATACAGAATTATATAGACACTTCTCGGTAAAACATAAATGAAAAAAGATTCAAAAGGAATGAAAAATGAAATTGTATAAGACTAGAAATCCAGAATTTTTCTCATTCTATTTTCCATACATTTTAAGTCCTGTGAAGAGAATACAGGTGTATGGACCAGGGTATCAAGGTTTATTGCCAGATTTTAAAAACCAAATAATTACATAAGATGACCTAATGCTTTAAATCTTGTGTTAGGTGGAAGAACAATCGCCCTTTTTCAGCAGATGGAAATTATCGTCCTTTAGCCAGGACAAGACAACAGAATATCAGCATGCAGCGTCAGGAAAACCTTCGCTGGGTGTCAGAACTCTCTTATGTAGAAGAGAAAGAACAGTGGCAAGAACAAATCAATCAGCTAAAGAAACAACTTGATTTCAGTGTCAATATTTGTCAGACTTTGATGCAAGACCAGCAGGTAAAGTAGAATTTTTTTATCTTGTTTTTGAAGCAGTACACGTTTTTCTCATGTCATCGGTAACTATTCCAAAAATTTTCTTTCCACAGACTCTATCTTGTCTGCTACAAACTCTTCTCACGGGCCCTTACAGTGTTATGCCCAGCAATGTTGCATCTCCTCAAGTACACCTTATAATGCACCAGTTGAACCAGTGCTATACCCAGCTAACATGGCAACAGAATAATGTACAAAGGTAATCTGTTTCTTAGAAGTAGTGAGAGTGTATAGTAAGTGCTAAAACTGAGCAAGAGTTTTACAGTTACCTTCTGGAAGAAAAGGGCATGAGCCAAGTATCATTTTCGAATATTCTCTGGCACCTGAGAATTTTATAAGCAGAGATTTTGTTCAATGTTCCTTTTTCATACTGTGGACCTGACTTTTTAAAAAAATTTTATAGTACTCAACTTTACACTTACCTTAAGTAGGTTGTATAGTGTGTAAATTATACCTCAGTAAAGCTGTAAACAGCAATATAAACAATGAGTTTGTTGTAATTATGCCTACTATCTGTTAGAAGTGCTAAGCGCAGTTCTTGTTGTAAAGGCTAAGTTACTGAACTAAGCATGCAGGACAAGCAGATATTTGTTGTAGTAAACATCAGAGCAGTCAGTTTGTTCCACATACTGTTGAATCATGTCTTACATATATTCTTTCTGGATGTACTTTACATAGATGGTAATATAACTGATCTTTAAATTACTGACTCCTTAAATTTTTACAGGTTGAAGCAAATGCTAAATGAACTTATGCGCCAACAAAATCATCCAGAAAATCCTGGAAGCAAGGAAAGAGTCAGTAGTGCATCACACCCTCCTTCTCCCAGTTTATTTTGTCCTTTCAGCTTTCCAGCACAGCCTGTAAATCTGTTCAACCTACCGGGGTTTACTAATTTTTCATCATTTGCACCAGGTAAGTGGCTGAAAACTTAAATGAAAATAAATAAATGCAGAGTGTTTGAGAATAACATTCGTCTATTTCATGGATTTTTATCAGTCCCTTTTGGAGTGGTAGAAAATGTTTGCAAAGAAAGTTATAAACTCTTTTCTACATTGATTCTTTGTAGTGAACGCTTAAACTGAATGTGGTTGCTAATGAAATTAAGTAAATTATGAATGATTGCTTAGTCTTTTACCTTTGAATTATTCAACAACTATTTATCAAGGAGAAAGGGAATTAACCTGTCTACTGGCTGCTGTACATCAGGCACTGTGTAAAATATTAGGAGAGGAGAGGTGAATAAGGCAACGCTCTTGTAGAGGAGCTTTGTGTCTTAGTAGGGAGATATACCACTAGAGTAAAGGTGTTTGGTTTAGGCTTATATTTACTTTTACTTAGTTTAGGCTTTTATTCAGACTTTTTCTGTACCTGTTATGTGCCAGACACTATATAAATGACTGGGATTCAAAGATGGTAAGCCTGATGCTTTAAGGAATTTAGAGTCTAGTGAAGAAGCTAAGAATGCTAATAAATGCTTAGTGCTTTGCCATGGGTGCTGTAGCAGTGGTGCAGATGAGGTGAATGGCCTCCTTTTCCTTGGGGCAAGATATTATCAGCAAATCGCTTTTTTTCTAGAGAAAGTGATATTAAAGCTAAAGAATGAATATAATTTTTTTCCAGGGAGATTAGAAGGGAAAGGACTTTCTGATTAATGGAACCACTTAGAGTTACAAAGCAATGGAACAGTATATTACTTAGGGAATTTAGAGGTCATGAAGTATGGCTCGTGTTTAGGGCCATGGCAGGGGAAGGGTGGTTGATGTGGCTGGAGAGCAGTGGAGGCCTTTGTGCTGTGCAAAGAAGCTTAGACTTTCTGCTGCTTACTAGAGGGGCCATTGGAGGATTTTGAGGAATCCTGCTAATCCAGAGGAATAGCATGAGGTTTATCTTTTAAAAAGATGACACTAGTGATAGTGTTGATTGAGATTGGAGGGAAGGCGCTAAGGGTATAGATGGTGAGTGGAAGGCTAGTGCAGTAACAGCAGGGAAGGAATGACAGCTCGACCTGAGGCATCGGCAGTAGCGGTAAAGAAAAAGGAGTAATTTTAAAGACATTCTGGAGGTAGAATGATCAGTTAGGTGAGGTGAGTCATGAAGGGAGAGGAGTTGAAGGTGTTTGCCAGAGAATATAGGAAGAGGAAAAGGGTTGGGAGGGCTTTGTGAATATAAATATCCACAGATACAGTGTATTTTCTTAACAGGATTATAAAAGCAATGGTGTTAAACAATTTAACAAGGTTTTTAGTTCTTAGGTGTGGATTAATATTGGCAGCAGACTTTTTAAAAAATTTTATTTATTTATTTATTTATTGTCTGTATTGGGTCTTCGTTGCGGCTTGCAGGCTTTCTCTAGTTGCGGCGAGCGGGGGCTACTCTTTGTTGCAGTGCGCAGGCTTCTCACTGTGGTGACTTCTCTTGTTGCGGAGCACAGGCTCTAGAGCGCAGGCTCAGTAGTTGCAGCGCACGGGCTTAGTTGCTCCGCGGCATGTGGGATCTTCTCAGACCAGGGCTCGAACCCGTGTCCCCTGCATTGGCAGGCGGATTCTTAACCACTGCGCCTCCAGGGAAGTCCCAGCAGATGTTTTTTGAGTAGGCATTTAAGTAACAAATAATATAAGAAATTGCACATGCAGTTCCTTTTTGTCATAATATGCCTTATACCCATGCCAGCCCTGTACGAAGACTGTTCGTTCTTCACAGTCAACCTAGTTCAGTTTTGTGAAACCCTCCCTGATCCCCTTCTCCCCCAAGTTGTAAGTAGCCATTTGTAAATATCTCTGTTACAGCGCTATATATTAAGTATGTGATTATATTTTACTTCCTACGTAGAGTGTAAAGAACCTAAGCTTTGGAGCCATGCAGACCCGAGATCTAACCTGCTCTTTCATTTACTAGGCATTCGATAGCTAAACCTATTTTCTCACTAGTAAAATGAATATAATACCTATTTCACAGTGTTGTTTTGAGCATTAAATGAAGTAACATGTAACGTGCCTACAGTAGAGCCTTGTACCCAGTAATACTCTGATAAATATCAAGCATTATTTTTGCTAACTTTTAGCTTTTAAGGGGTTGGGGATCCGTATTTATCTTTGAATCACCAATGCTGAAAACATAGCTGACTGAGTTGTAAAACAGTGATTGAATAAATGAGTGTTACTTTATTTTAATCACAGATTTTTCTTTTGGTGGATTTGAATGGCATATTTAATTAAAACTATTTTCTAATTTCATTTTAAGGCTAAAGGTGCTTCTTTATTGTTGTCTTACCCATTGTTTTTATTTATTAGGTATGAATTTCAGCCCTTTATTTCCTTCTAATTTTGGAGATTTTTCTCAAAATATTTCTACACCCACTGAACAGCAGCAACCATTAGCCCAGAATCCTTCAGGGAAAACAGAATACATGGCTTTTCCAAAACCTTTTGAAAGTAGTTCTTCTGTTGGAGCAGAAAAACAAAGGTACTTGATTGTAAACATAATCCATTATTTGCTTAAACATCACTTTGTGACTACATCTAATTATCTGTAATTTGAGAATGTAATTAGGGAGGATGTTTGTGATTGTCTGACTCGATAGTGTTGGGAATGTGAAGTTTTGACATCTTACCAGATGTCACTCAGGCGTATACCTGCTGCTAACCCTGGTACAAGAGCGGTTCAGAGTTTTGATCAGGGTGTCCTGTGAGGTTCATTTTGGAAGGATATGACCTAATCCATAGAGTGTCTTTGGCCTTGATTTGATATCTATCTTTAAGGTTATACCAGTTCACTGTTCATTGATTTAGAAATAGAAACTAATATTAACTGCTGGAAGATAGTTGTTACAAAGTGATGGCTCCTTTGTTTGATTCATAGCCCCTGATTAGAGTAAGTTCCTAAGGCCCATCCAAATGTAATATTGAGTACTATTAGGTTATAAAAACAACTTTTGCCAAGGAAGTTTTAGTGATACATAGTCAGGATTCCTTTTTCTCTCTGTTTCTCACATTTATTATTTTTTAATACGATAATCTTCCCAATTACAATTTTGACCCAAATAGTGTGTGAAAGACTCATTGGATTGGCTCAGGTTAATCATTCTCTAAAGCATTTTTATGGCTCGATAAATAATGTTTTTAATGATTGTTTTAATCCAGAAAATGATTTTGATAGCCCGCTGGTAAAAAGATTATAGCCTTTTTATTGTTGTTATTTACTTCAGAAAAACTTTTTAAAAGGATGAAAAATCAGAGGTCAGTTGAGCCTAATGCTTGTTCTGTCAGAAGTATCTCTATGGTTTTGTTTTTCCTATCCCTTTATAAATATATAGGTCACATTACTTCTCCCTTTAGTTATGTGTGTGGGCATGTCTCAGCCTCTTAAATTAGCATTTTGACAGTTTAATTGTTAAATCATGAACATTTTGGTTTTGTTTTTTACTTAATTAACCAAAAATTCTTAGAATTCAACTTCGTGTTCACCTTTCACCTCCAGGAATCCTGTGGTAGACCTCCCTGACCTTGTTGACTCCTTTTCTTATCTGCACTAACCTCTTTTTCCTACTAAGTCTTGTGTTACTCTGTGAAAGTATTCTATTGTCAGAGCCTAAAACAGTGTTTAGTGGTCAACTGACATTGAGAAATGGTGGTTGAATGAATCTCCATCACAAGCAATAAACATTTATTCAAAGCTTTAGTGAATGGCCTTCCTAATGGAAGGTCCCTACTTCATTATTATCTATAGTTTACATGTAATTGGTAGTAAAAAAAAAAAAAAGATGCATCTGGGTATTATTATTTTAGATATTAGACCTACTTCAGATTAGACCTCATCTCTTTCCAAAATTTCAGCTATTATAGGTTCCCTGAATTAAATGGCTGGAGATAACAAAGAGGTCAGATGAAACATTGTAGTTGTTAGCTCGGGTCAGAAAACTTTTCCTATAAAGGACTACGTAGTAAATATTGCAGGCCATAGTGTCTGTCATAACCATTTATCTCTGCCATTTTTGCACAGAAGCATTTATAAACAATATATAAACAGATAAGTTGCTGTGTTCCAAGAACACTTGATTTATGGACAGTGAAATTTGAATTTTATGTAATTTTCATGTCTCATAAACTATATTTCTCCTTTTAATTTTTTTTTTCAACGATTTAAGAATATAAAGATCATTCATAGCTCTCAGGCCATACAAAAAAACAGGCAACAAGCTGAATTTGGCATGTAAACTATAGGTTTGCTAATCTTTGTCTTGAATTAATCCCTATAGATCAATGTCTCCCAAATTATATTCTTAGGAACTCTGTTGTCCATGTCAGGTTCTGTAATAAAAAGTTGCAGACAACGTGTTCACTATGTTCCCTTCGAAGACATTTATAAAACACATTGGCATATAGAAAGTTCTGAGAAGTACTGCAGACCTGTTTAACTTTGTTTTGCATATTTTTTCCCAGATTTAGATAACCAGTGAATACCTATTAACATATTAAGGGATGCCAATGTTTAGCAGATAAAATTTGGAAAATGACACTAAGCTAACAGAGCTAAACAAGACTTAATATGCAGAGAAATAAATTACTAGTTACATGGCCAGTTGTTTTCACCAGATTCTGGTTATACTTGAACTGCTTTAGGTGACACAGATCCATGTATGTTTCCAAACTTTTTACTGTGGTTCTTTTTCAGTTGTTTCTTTAAGTTTTTTGTTTTTTCCTTGTATGTTCCATCCTCCCTTGATCTTACCTTCCCACTCTTTCCATCATGAATGCTGGATCTTTGGTTTGAAAGTCTCACTAGTGAAAATGGTTTAGTGAGAAAGGTATAAAATTAAAGTTTAAAGTAATTTAGTACCTTAGCCTGTGTAATATTTTCATTTTTAATGTGTATTTTGTGGGAATATTTTTATAGCCTGTTGACAGTTTTTATTTACCTGAATCTACTAGTAGACTATAAATTAAGTATATCTGGAGTTTTCAGTAGATATAGAAATATATCATTGTAATATATAAAAACTTATTTTCATTGGTAAGGAATCAAAAACAGCCCGAAGAGGAGGTGGAGAACAGTAGGACACCATGGTTATATGACCAAGAAGGTGAAGTAGAAAAACCATTTCTCAAGACTGGATTTGCAGTGTCTGTAGAGAAAACAACAAATAGTCATCGCAAAAATCAATTAGATACCAGTAGGAGAAGACGCCAATTTGATGAAGAGTCGTTAGAAAGCTTTAGCAGTATGCCTGACCCAGTAGATCCAACAACAGTAACTAAAACATTCAAGTCAAGAAAAGCATCTGCACAGGCCAGCCTGGCATCTAAAGATAAAACTCCCAAATCAAAGAGTAAGAAGAGGCATTCTACTCAGCTGAAAAGCAGAGTTAAAAATACTGGTAAGTACTGCAATTTGTTGACTTGATGAACATAAATGTTGGCACCCTCACTCTCACATGTTGGCGAGTATCATTTCGGCGTGACTGATGAGGAGGCACTGTTGTAGACCCACCTGAGCAAAGTCATTTTTAGTTACCTTTGAGAACTTTTTAAATAAAATCTATCAAATAGGGTTTAATGGTGTAGGTATTTTAAAACATGGCATTTATTCTTTTTTGTGCCTCTTAAAACTTCTTACTATGTATGTGGTTCCTATGAGCTCGGAACTTTTACTGTTCTCTCGTTTAATATTACGTGCAAGACTTTGTTCATGACTTCTGGCTAGATCCGCGGTGGATTCATTTAAAGAAATGTGGGCCTCTGACTACTTTGCAATCTTTGAATATCATGTAGATGAAGTCACTTTTAGAACAGGTTTGCTCTTAGTCCTTCAGGAACTGAACCTTAGTTAATAGGAGAAAACATTAATCTATATTTTATTGAATCTTGTCATTGAGTATAATATCAGAGTTCTCTTTATAGTGTTCACTGCATGCCACTTTTTTAAAAAACAGATTTTTTATGATTTTTGAAGAACTTACTGAAGTCTAACACTAGGTTAAAAATTGATTTACTAGCTAAACTCTGGAATATTGTAGTTAAAGGATGCTCCTTCCAGTTTGCAAGGGACACTTTGGCTGTGGCCCTGAAAGGTTGTTCTGCCTTCAAGGAGATGGTATTTGGTGCTTAAGAGCAAAATATTCTAGGCTTATAATCAGAAAATTGTGAAAATTCACTGCACCCACTAACTTCCTCTCCTGGAAGCTCACAATACACTATAAGTGTAGTAAAGGTCCTGGGACACTCTGCAGTTAAAAATCCACGTGTAAGCTTTGGCAGCGTTCATCTCAGCCATCTTTGGATAATGGAACCCTTGAAAAATCTGATGAAAAGTATGGATGTGACAAAGAATACGTGTATATATTTTCTTCCATTTCGGTACCTCATGTTCCCTGAAGTCCTGGGCTCCTACTCCTGCTCCCATGCGAAGGCTCTGATTTCATCGTTAAACAAGCGAACCTGAACAGGGGCAACAGTTTTCTCAGCATACACATTGTCATCCTTGAAATCCTTTTTCAGTTACGTAGATTTGGGAGGAGCTGATTACTTAGTAGATTAGTGATCTGAAACCATTCAAATGAATGAAAATACAACTACGATGCCTTCTCCATGGTCACTTTTGGTGCCACTAGAGAAGATTTAAGTAGATAGTGACCATTTTGAGAGAGGCCCTCTGGGTAACTCTGAACTTCTTATTGACGTAGTTGCTCCAACAGAATGCTTTTTGTCATATGAGTAAATGGAAAGAAACTAACATTTGTGATCCCAGCATTCTCTCATTCAGCTGGTTATTTTGAGTGTGCTAGGGCAGTGCTTCTTGAACTTTATAATGTTTCATGCGGATCTCCTTGGGAATCTTGCTTAAAGTCAGAGTCTGATTCAGTCAGTCTGAGGAGGGACCTGAGAGTCTGCATTTCTAACAAGCTCTCCCGTGCATTGTTGGTCAGCACTGACAGTGCAGTCTGTGGACTCCAGTTTGAGTAGCAGGGTCTTAGAGGGCACTCAGCCAACATACGGCCATGTCTGCCTGAGCCTAGAAATCCTGGTGTATTTGTATTTTTGAAACCCCTTTATTCTGAAGAATTATGGTTCCAGATATACAATTCAGCTTTTCTTTTACTTCAAGGCAAAGATTGGCCTTCTGATCTATTTGCTGTCTTTTTTCATACTTAAGTATAAAAATACTTGCCAAAAATGCACATTCACATTTGTTCAAGAGGGCTTTAAGACCATCTGTTAGTGGGAGCTCCACTTTAAGGTGCACACACAAAGATAAAAGACCTGATAGCAGAACCGAACTAATATATGCAGAGTCAAAATAATATGTAGCAAAATCAAATGAGCCAAGTCCTTGCTACGCAGCATGTGAGCCGCGGACAAGCAGCATCCGCATCGTCTGGGAGCTTATGAGAAATGCAGGCTCTTGGGCCCCACCTCATACCGGCTGAATCAGTACGCACTGTTTCTCAGTTTGCATAGTAGCAAGATTCCAGATGTTTTAATACGAATACATGCACATTAAAGTCTGAGAAGTGCTGAGCTAGACCACTAATTGATGTTGCTTTTGTTCTCTTTGTGGGATAAGGATAGCCATGATTTCTTAGAAGAAAGAATGTTTACTGTGTCTTAAAGGAAGTAGGAATGGAGGTCGATGGAGGGAAGATTGGGAAGCATTCCAAATTGTAGTAACAATAGGAAAAGTAATGTAGAGTCAGGGTGAAGCAAGAAGAGAAGATGAGAGAACTGGGGAAGGAAATAGGATATGGCAAATAGGCCAGCACAGTGGGACTTAAGTTGCTGTCTTAAAAGATATAGTACAGCCAATTATACTGTTCCAAATTTGAGCTGTTTCTATGTTTTCTGTGCATGTTGACAGTCTTTCAGAAGTAGCATGCTAAATCTTCATTTAACTTTTTTTCACATGATGGTAATGTACCAATGATGGTAATCTTTAGAAGGTCTTTATATGTAAAGATACATATTATTGCATGCAAAGTAAGATTTTACAAATTATGTGCTAATTATCTTTTAAGCTTCAGTTCAAATTCAGACTTTATGAGTTGAGCATGACTTCTTGCCTTGCTGGGTACTTGAGTTATCAGACATATAACTTGGTTAACAGACCCATAATTTGGCTACGCTCTACCAGGCCCATTTCCTCTTTTGATGTTATTGGAGAGGAGTAGAAGCACATAGTCTAGATGGTCCTCAGTATGCTGACTTCCGGGTTCCTCCTGGCCCTGAGTCTTTTCGTTGCTTTCTTCCCCCACTCTTCTTGCTCACTAATGAAGCTTGAGATAAAATGCATGTCTAGCATTAGGCAAGATAAGCCCTGACAGATATGGCCCTTTTTAGATTCAGAGTTTATTATTTAATGAAGTCAGAGAAAGGAAGGGTGGCCAAAGGTGCCAGCTCCCTGTGTCCCTTATGCCACTCACCACAAGGGCGATGCTGAAACAGAAGGGGCCAGATGATAGTTGCATCATGAGTGGTGGGGCACCCTGTAGCCTAGGAGCCAATGCTGTGCTGTAGCTAAGCCACGGTAGAGAATGGAGATGTACCCTCAGGGGGTGAGGCGAACCGGTCTCATGTTTTCATCAGAGCCCAGGAGGAGATGAGAAGTTCTCTCATGACAGCCTTTCAGGGGAAAGAGGAAAATCGTAAGGCCTTCCGCCAAGACTTAGATTCAGCGACGGTTCAGTCCTTCCCGGTGTGGCCTGTGTGGGTGCGTGGAAGGTCTCCAGGGTGCTGTGGCTGAGCTGTTTCCCTGTAATGGAGACACAACTAGAAATACTGTTTGCTCTAGCTCTGTCAGCCACTCGTGCTGAGAAAAACAGGAGATAACCCCCTTACAATAATGACCATCATATGTTGTTGTTGCCACTGTTATATCAGCTGGCCTGGCCAGTGTTACTCTGAAGTATTACTGACTTTCATTAAATCTTCTACTTTCCCTGGAGGATTACTATTAAAGTGCCCCAAAGAGAAACTAATCAACAGTAGTACCTTAACTTTGGAAATCTAGCCCTTGATATTTTAAAATTGGGACTCATATAAAACCATGGGGTTTTTTTTCCCCTCTTTTTATAGCATCTTAAAACTTATAGCATGCTTCTCTTCACAGTCTTAGCTTTTTTGGAGGATGACTGATTTTTATTTTTTTGTTTTTTCTCACTACGGGGGCTCCCTAAAGAGAATTTTCTGTATGCTACATAATATATATTTTAATTTTGATTAGAATCCATTCAGCACTTTTCACATGATTCAGTAACAGCAATTAGAAGCTTAATTTCATTTATATAAATGTTCTTGTTAGAATAACATACTTTATTTTCTTCAGAGCTATGTTTGCTGTTAATTAAATAAGCAATAGTACTACCATTTATATCATTTTACATATTACTCTTGGCAGTCATACCTTTTATTGCTTTTTATGTAATAGTCCAAAGTAACCAACAGGGCTCTTTTTCCGGTAAGTTTCATGCAGAATGAATGAGAGTGGCTTGAGAGTCTTAGAGACCAACAAAGAAATCAGGAACCTAAACATGAGATGATGAAGTCCTAACTTGAATGATGGCCTTAGAGAAAGAAAGGGAAGTTGAATCCAGATAGGATATCACAGAGAATAATTTGACAGTATATTGGGAACTAATTTGTTATTAACAGAGCAGCCGTTGCGATCTAGAGAGATAAGCAGCAAGGCTTTAGGTTCTGCTGGCTCTTTCAGAGAGTGAGCAAAAATCAGAGCCCTGTGGTTCTTAGAGAAAACTTGTTTGGAGGAGATCCATGCAACCCCTCCTTCCACGGGGAGGGCACTTCCCTCCCTTCCAGGAGTAGCAGTCTTTTGCCACTTCAAAGTACTAATGGGAAAGGGTGTCACTGAAAACAGAGGCGGCATCCTCCCTACCCTGAACATGGTAAAGCACTTACCTTGGCAGCTGAGGAGACTGAGCAGTCGAGAGGCTTCCTTTTTCATTGTCTTGATGGGAGGCTGACAGCTCGCCAACCAGACCATTGCTTCACCGTGGGCGTGAGGCTTCCAAGCACTGTCGGCATGCTGCCATTAAAGCCGCCCAGCAGTTGGGTCCAGCCTTAAGGGTGGATAAGAGTCGGGACTAACCCAGTGAACATAACAGTGCACATAAAAGGGACCAGCAGCCAGAGAGAAGTCACAGAAGCAGACCACTAGAACAGGTAAAATCTAGTAAAAACAGAATTATTGAAGGAAATACTCACTTGAGCAAAATGATAAGAATACTTAAGCAGATTGAATTATTTTAAAAAGCAGATTGAATTATAACGTAAATTCTTTAGAACTAGAAAAAATGATTTTCACATTTAATGTTTAGATTATTTGAAAAAGAGGACAAATGCTATTAAGTTCCAAATTACTGGCCTAGAAAATTAAAGGGAAGAACTATGTCATTACACAGAGCAAAAAGTACTAAGAGATAAAATAAAGAGAGAAATGATTAGAGGCTTAAGGACAAATCTTGGAGATCTGATATACAAGGAGTTCTAAAGGAGAAAAAAAAAAAAGGTGGAGAGGCAGTAATTCAACAAATAATAAAGGGGAATCTTTAATGAAGAAAGACTCAAGACCGCAGATCAAAATAGTTGACTGTTGCCCAGCCAGGAGGCAGGGAGAGAAAGTACACACCCCTTCACCCCTGTGTATAGACTGATAACAGTTCCTGGATTCCGAGGAAAAAGTAGAAATCCTCTAAGCTTCCAGGTTGGAAGAACAAGTTACATATAATGAGAAAAACCAAACTGACATCAGACAGTCTTACTTAAAACCTAAAAAAGTAGAAGTGAAGTGACATCCATTCATGGACAAAAAGGGACTACAACTCAGAATCCTACTCTCCGACAAGAGACTCTTCACCTGACAAGATGAAAGAAGATACTGGTGTATCCTATCTGAAGGAAACTATAGAGACAACATATGAATCAGATAGAGACCTTTATATAAGGGAAGGTGAAAAGGAGAGGTAACAGTTGAGTAAAGACAGCAGTAGTTTAATCTCAGCTATTAATGTAAATTCAAAAGTAAAATACTAGCACATTTAACCTGCCAGTATATGAAAAGAATATTAGACTGTTGTCAACAGGGTTTATTACAGAAATGTAATCGTGATTTATTATCAGGAAATCTGTCAACATAATTGATTATATCAACCACATTACAGGACAGAAGTCATGTAATCATAGCGGTAGGTTAGATAAAATTTTAAGTCATTCCTAATGAAAATGCACCTAGAAAGGGAGGCAGTTATTTAAATATAATAAAGGCTGTTAGCTGATGCCACTTACAAGCACTACTGTAAATGAAAATACTCCAGAGATATCTCTATCAAAATTAGGAATTAACAGGGATTCCCTCTCTACCACCATCATTATTTAGCATTGGTTGGAAAGTATTATGACAAGATTAAATGATTGGAATAAATATTTGAAAAGGAGGGAAACAAATTTCATATATTTTCTAAGCTAGCCCGAGAGACACTGGAAAATAGCTACCTAAGTTAGCTAAGTTAGTAAAGTAATTATGAAATAAGATTATGAAATAAGTGTGTAAATATTTTTCTCTATCATAGTAATACCCAGTGGAAATGGAAGTGGCAGGGAGTATTCTTTTCATAGTAGTATCCAAAGCTACTGGGACAAAAAATCCTTAGGAATAAATTTAACAAGAAATGTACTAGATCTATAAAAAATTTTTTGAAGAACACGAAACAAGATTAAGCAAATATAAAAGCATAACTATGTTCTTAAGTTAGAATGTATAAAATTGCAACTAAAGATTCCACACGCTGCAACAACGATCCCCCGTGCTGCAGCTAAGACCTGGCATAGCCAAATAAATATATAAATAAATATTTAAATAAATTCTCCTCAAATTAATAAATACTTTTAATGTGTTTCTATTTTGAATCCTCAGGGATTGTTTTTGAAATTGGGGGGAAAAGATCTCGAAACTTCTGTGGAAGGACCAGTGTCCAAAAATAGCTAAGAAAATAAGCTAGATAGGACTTGTCTTACCAGGTGTTTAAACATAGTGTAAAACTTCTGTGGCATTGGAATAGATAAGTTAAACAGATGGAATGCCCAGAAGTAAAACCCAATAAATGTGGAGATTTAATATATTGACCAAGGTTGCATTTTAATTCAGTGGGAAAAGGGTAGGTGTAACCAACTATCCATGTGGAACAAAATAAAGTTGAATTCCTACCTTGTGCTAGATGCCAAAAAGTAACTGGAAAAAAAAGATTAATACCAAAACTTGGAAGAGTTAATAGAATATATGTATAACCTATGGGTGGGGAAGGCTTTATACCAAGTCATATTAAACAAAAGGTATACAAAAGCAGACATCTGATTATTTAATGCCCCTTATTCTTCTGTCTATCATGGACATATATAGATTAGATGTGATTCTTTCTTGTATTTCCTAATACTGAAAAATTGTTAGCTTGGAGTCTAGTAGAGAATTTGGGTTATATAAGGTCTCCCATGTAGTTTGAGTTGGGATATATTCATTGAGATGAATATCGAAGGACAATGAAGTGTTAGAATTTATTACTGTTATCCTATGCCTCCAAAGGTTATCGCAAAGATTTTTCCGAAACATACTATTTACTATTTTGATTTCTAGTTATACCAGGCCTTCACAGCATTCTAAATTGAGTGACCTGTACTGTTTCACTATGGAAATCAATTTCCCTTTCAGTCTGAGTTAGTTGCAACTGATAACAGCTGTCACTTTTTTTACTCAAGGGTATGAATGTGCCAGTATGTCTAGCACATGTGAACCTTGCAAAAGTAGGAACAGACATTCAGCCCAGACTGAAGCGCCTGTTCAAGCGAAAGTGTTCAGCAGAAAGAATCATGAGCAGCTGGAAAAAGTAATAAGACATAGTAGGTCTACAGAAATATCGTCAGGTATGTTCTTTTTTGGTTTGTTTTAATTTAAGGACTTCTTCACCTTAGATTTGAAAAGCTATATTAAAACAAGCTTAAAATTCATCTATCACACTTTTCTATCATGTGAAAGGTTTTATAGTAGAGTTTACAGTACACAGTTCTTGATATCAAGAAGTGTAAACTGGAAATATATTTTATTGTTATTGTGATACTATCTTTTGATACATTTTGATAAAATTTTGAATGAACAAGTATAGTTGACATTAATTTGGTACTCCTAATTTGAAATTCTGAAAATATTATCTGAATAAGAGTTGGATATAAAATCACATCGTTCCCCTGCTTAAAATCTTTGGCCTTCACCATGCCTGCAGGAGAAAGTCCAGATGCCTCAGTGTAACATACCTGACCAGCAGAGATTTGATTCCTTCCTGCCTCTCCAGACTCATTTCTCACACCCTATGCCTTGAACTTGACTCTTTCAGTGGCACTGAACTGAAGTTTTCCCATAGCCACCTCAGCAGTTGTCTTTTCTGCCTCAAGTCCTTTTTGCTCTTTGTAAGCCTTTTTCTCTGCTGGCTCTTAAATAAAATCTTAATTCTGGAACTCTGGAATTGTATCCAAATCCAAGCTGGGAGAGGTTACCCTTTCTCCTTTTTGTTTTTCTGTCATAGCCTGTGTAAACCTCTTTTGTTGCCTGTATCACATTATGTAGTATTTACTTGTTCAAGTGTCTGTATCACCTTTTTGAGTCCTTTGGCAGTAGACGATATTTTTTCATATTTGTATCTTAAATGTTAGCATGGAACGTGACACATGGTAGGCACTCAGTGAGTGTTTATTGAATGAATGGGGTCATAAGTATTCGCCGCCATTTTAGTTTAAGTAAGTACTGTCATGTCCCTGATTTATAAAGAATAAGTACATCTCAAAGAAATATGGAGAGGGAGGCAGTAAATATAGACTCTAAATTTTCAGTTGTCAGTAAGACCCTTGGTGAAAATGATAATAGTAGCTACCATTTGTAGTATGCTTTATTGTTTACAAACTAAACAAATTACTCATCTCATTTGAGCCTCATAATCCTTTGAATTCATTTTATTTTCATTTTGCAGATGAGGAAGCATGATCAGAGGGGGTGCCTGTTTTTTCCCAGTGCTCATAAAGGACCAGTAATATAAACTGGTACAGTTTTGGGGGAAAAAAGTCGTGCCCTTAACCCAGTACCTGTAGGCATCCATCCTAAGGAAACAAAAGTGAAAAGAAGAAAGTGGGATTTAGGTGTTGACTGAACATTATGATTCCAACTATTTTAAACAAAAATCTGGATAAAAATAAAACTGGAAGAAAATGCGTCAAAATGTTAATAGTGGTTTTATTATCTTTAAACTCCTCTATATTTTCTAAAACTTATAATGAGTATTTATTACTTTTGTAATCAGAAAAGAAACATCACATTTATTCGTATTTTGAAATGACCTCCTCAAGGTCGTATTGCTAGCAAATGGTAGAGCCGAAGTTTTAATCCTGGTCTCCTGTTAAGTCCAAGATCCTTTTGTCAAACATATCAATTCTATTGTTCCGACCCTAGCATTTTACCAAAGTTTTGTAGTTTCCATCTCCTTTCACTATCTTTGTCAAATACTGATGTCTTCAAACAGTAAACAGTTGGGTGGAGGTTGGAGAAAGGCACTAAATTGATAGGCTTAATAACTGAGATGTCAGTTACCTAAATAATTGATAGTTGGTCATAGTGCTTCAGATCTTATTACTGTCACTTAGAAACATATAACCATGAAATTTTGGTGAACTAAAAAAATGTTTGAATAATATAAATATTCCTCTTTTCTAAAAAGACTTATAGTTTTAACCATTACCCTAAAATTCTTTATGGCAAGTAATAGTAGTTTTTGTTATATGATCATTAGATTGTAGCATATATGGCTGCTAGTATTGAACTATATACAGTCCTCTTCTCCCTCGGGGGTTGTGGGAGGTTCCCTTTGATGTGTATGCTTCTAAGAGTGAATGGTAGAAGTTTATTATGATAGTCGTCATCAGTCACATCAACACAAGTTTATAGCAGATCTTTTGATATTTTCCCTGAAGAGATTATTTTTAAACAGAGCATAAACGATACCTTGGGATAACATTTCAGTTCAGGCAAACGATTTTAAAGAAATTTGCTTATTTCTTTTTTTCATTCATTTATTCATGTTATAGACCCTGTCTTTACTATTCATACACATTTTATGTTCATCCTTATGTCTGCCCTTTCCTACAGCACATGCTAGGAGAATACTACAGCAGTCTAACAGAAATGCATGCAATGAAGCGCCAGGTAACAATCTGCTTAGTTTTGGTGTCCACTTTTTGTTAATTCTTCCATTGGTCCTAAAAATCCTTAGTTTTATTGTTCTAATTATTTTTTTAGATTTAGTTTAGTGTGTGTGTGTTATTTGGCTGGTAAAAGAGAAAGAATTCATACTTACTAAATTCTGAAGGTTTTCATTTATAATTCTTTACTTGGTTGGTAAAATTGGCTGCTTTTCTTATTTTCATTTTCTGTTAGTGTATGTAACATAACCAACACATTCATGTAGGTAATAGGTGTTATAATTTTGTGTTTTATTTGAAGTTATTTATCTTGTATTCTTTAAATGCTTACGAACATTAATATTTTTTAGAAACAGAAATATAGTTATTTTTATTCTTAGCTCTGATTTACAGTGTTAAGTATTGTGTATGACTTCTGTTGTAGTTCTTATTTTTCCTTACCAGTCAACATGTATAAAAAAATAAACCGTTGAACAAAAGCAACTATGACATGCAAAGACCATGATAAATAAAGATCATGGAAAATTGCAGAATGCTATTTTTGTCTTTAAACTATGAATTTTCTTTAGACATGGTTCTGTATGATTTAGAATTGTAAATATTCTTTAATGCCTCCTGTGCTATACATGAGTAAAAAAGAAAAGCCTGTATGAACCTCTAGGGGAATTTAAAGAAAACAAAAAAAACAAGGACGTAGCGTGGAGGAAGCTAAATGTATCAGTGGTACTTCCTAAAGAAAACAACTCTGAAAGTAGGATAAAAACAAGATGGAGTCAGAGAAATCTGGCTGAGATCAAGGATTTTTCCAGCCTAAACAAATGCATTTTAGTCCAGGAGGAGAAACTGGCAAAAACTTTCCACTTTTCTATTGTAGGCGGGAGGGATGAAGCATATGTTTGGCATAATTCATTATTCGGGAATAATTTAATCTTTACTGATATATAATTTAGAGTGATAATTTTATCACATACAGAGGTAATTAAATATGCTTTGTTCTTATATCTTTAAAATAAACTTTTTCTAAAACAACTGATCAAACTACAATATAGTGTATAAATTGGGAAAGTTTGTGTGATATCCCATCTTCATACCTGGATTTTTCCTATAAGTAGAGATTTCCTACAGAGATAGTTCTGGTTCCTGCTCATAATAAATATTTTTATAGTAACATAGCACATTTGAATATTTTAAAACTACTAAGAGAATTTTAGTATATCATTTCATTTTATACTCATAAATGTCTGAGGCAAGATAGGGAAGTTACATATTTATTACCCTTATTATTTTATACTTGTGGAAATTGAGGCCTGAGGATGTTAATTTGCCTAGTAAATTAATGGAAAGTTTTTTCATTAAACCACATTTGCTTTGCATTTTAAAAATTTCTCTCTTGCAAAAAGTGAATTTTTAAAATCTTAATGATCTTTGCATGTTTATTTGAAAGCGCAATATATTAAAACACTCAACATTTCAAATTCCCTTTCTTGAAAACTTATCACTGATTTTTGTAGAACTTGAATATTTAGCTGCTTGTGGTTCTACTGTTACTCTAGAAAGTTTATAGAATTTGATAGTTAGAAGAACACTGGGAAATTTTTTTTTTTTTCATAGAGAACTCAAAATGGGAACAATTCCTAATTTGTGCTCTTAAAAGTAAAGGTATGAGTGTATACCTTTAAGGGTGATAATTCTTTGCTATAAACAAATACATGTAGCAGAATTGTTGCTAAATAATAGAGTGATGCCTAGATTCTGTGAAACTGAAAGCTTCATTTGCCTCACTGCTTGCTCCAACTTATAATGAGTGTGTCAGTAAGACACTGTAGTAAAATTGACCTATTTTGTTATAGTTACCAATTCAGTTTTTCATCAATACAGCATGATTGCGGAGATTTGAGAATCAGTAGACCTAACTAGATAAGCCTTAAAGTAGTATGTTTCCTTGGCAGCATTTAGTTCTCAACATTAACAAAATAAACGAATTTCCTTTTCTGTAAGAAAACTCATATTAGCAAAAAAAGAAAATTGTTTGCAATTTGCTTATTTCATTCAAGTGCTGAAAGATTTCCACTGATTATTCCTATGAAATGTGTAAAATTTTCCATTGAGAAATAACTTTGCTCTAAGTAATGCTAAGTAATGTTATTTCTCTAGTAAATATTTAGTGTATATCTTGATATTTTTAAGATTATTTTTTTCTTGGTAATTTTAAGATTTTTATTTTACTTTAAAAGCTCTGAAATAGAATTGTGTTTTAAGTAATTTAAAGGTGAGAGTAATGTTGCAAGTTAAAAGAAATAGTCAGGAATGTATTTCATCAATATTAACTTCCTGATCTTTTATATCTTCCAGAAACTGGGAGTGATTTTTCCATGTTTGAAGCTTTGCGGGATACCATTTATTCTGAAGTAGCTACGTTGATTTCTCAAAATGAATCTCGTCCACATTTTCTTATTGAACTCTTCCATGAACTTCAGCTACTGAATACAGACTATTTGAGACAGAGGGCTTTATATGCATTGCAGGTATCTAGTACCTAACATTTTTTCCCCTACGCTTTCTGGTATTGCCATTTTTCACCATTCTGTCTGGTTACTTTCTTAGACTGAAGTATGTCCTTGTTCCATAAGTATTTTGATCTTTTTTTTAATGTATTTCCATGCCATTTTAATAATCTTATATAGCTCAAGTAGCTTTAGAGAAAGTCTTTTTCTGAGCAATTTTTTAGTGTTTTATCCTAAATGTTATGTCTTCCTCGTAGTTAACCTTTGAGGTCAGGAGTATTGCATTTGTTCTGGTATCTACTTCTACTTTTAATTTTGTGATTAAACACAAATGTTTTTCATAGCTATCTTATTTCCTTATTTAGGACATAGTATCCAGACATATTTCTGAGAACCATGAAAAAGAAGGGGAAAACGTAAAGTCAGTGAATTCTGGTACTTGGATAGCATCAAACTCAGAACTTACTCCCAGTGAAAGCCTTGCTACTACTGATGATGTAAGCTGATAATGATTAATGAAATGTAGACATAATTTCAGTATGCAGCTAACAAAAGTTAAGTAGGTTGTTAATAAATTGTGAGTATACCTAATGTATTTGGTTTTTAGCATTTTTAAAAAGCTGAGTGTAATGTATTGCTTTATTTTGAGGTGAGGTATAAAATTCAGTCACAATATGACAGCAGTCAAACACCAAAAGTTAATGATAGGTTATAAGGTTTAAAGTAGCCATATTTATATCTCCTTTGTCCAACATAGGAGTTGAGTCATAATAGACACTCAGTAAAAATTGTTGTCTTCGTTCAAGACATTGAGTAAACCAGACAGCAGTTAGATCAAAGAACCCTTGAGTAAATACAAGATAAATTGAGTTAGTCTTTGAGTTAGAAGAGAAACCTAGACAAAAGAAAGCCTGGTAGAAAATGTAATTTAATGTATTAAAATTGATGAAGAAATTTTTGAGTAAAGTACAAAGGGCCTGGAAATGGAAAAGAGTGGTGAGGAAAGTGTATATTTTCAATAAACTGTGTCCTCCAAATAACACCTACCTCACACATAGTGGATTGAATGACTGTATGGCGAACTACGAGGATACTGAGGAGATAATGAACTAGGCATTTGAAATCACCTATTTAAAGGATCAGACCATGATTCTATTGTGAAAGATTATATGTGGTCCTGGGATAACAAGTACATTCTTTTTTATACCAACTTCAGCACCTGGATGTTCATGGATAAGAGTGCCATAATTGATTAGCAAATACCTGCTATAGGTATAGAGTTGGAAGCATATTACTGTGTTTCTGCCCATTGTTAATATGATAACATACTTTTTTTCTGGAAAGATAGTGTTTTCTCAAAAGATCATCTTCTCTTCTTCATGTATAGTAATTTCCTTACAATTACTGAGGACTTTTTCTCAATTTTTGCTCTTTTATTTTACTCATGTTTAAAACAATACTTCCCCAAGTCATCTTTTCTGCTTAAAACTTTTCTTCACTCGGCTCCAACTCCTAAACTACTATGAACATAAACCTGTGTGCAAAAACTACATGGTTTTGATTGACTTTATAATAGCAAATACAAATTAATGTAACTAATTGCTACTTGGGATTAATTGTTATTTTAATTAATTGAAAATTGTGTTCTCTTTTTTTGTGGGAAATGAAAAGTGGTCCAGCTGTATACATAAAAAATAGGAGATACTAGGTTACATTTAAGTTGATTAGGCATTGAAATAACTTACTGAGGGAGCATGAAGAGTGTCTGTTCTTAGAAATCTTTTTTAGTAATTTTATATCCCTAACTCCAGTGCCTTTCTTTGTACCCAGATTTCAGATAGGCGGCATTACCTCCAGTTATTTTAAAGGGTTTGAGCCCATTGGTTTGCATCGTCAACAGTAAATTTTGAAAATTGAGCTACAATTTATGATAAAGTTAACCTGACAAGGTTTTAAAGTTAAAATTTAAAGATGCAGTGATACTTTATAAGTAGGTGTCTTAGCAGATCTAGAGCAGTGCTATCCAGTAGAACTTTCTACAGTGATGGAAGTGTCTTATATCTTCATTGTCTAATACAGTACCCATTAGCCACATGTGGCTATCGAGCACTTGAAATGTGACTAATGGAATTGAGGAACTAAATTTTAAATTTTATTTAAATAGCTGCATGGCTAGTGGTTGCCATACTGGATGGATATAGAGTCTCATTCTCCATGTTTCTAGGCCAAGGTCCTTTGAGTTCCATTTATGGAGCTTTTACACATACCTTTCAGAGTGTGTAAAAGTCTTCATGCCGGGCTTCCCTGGTGGTGCAGTGGTTGAGAATCCGCCTGCCAATGCAGGGGACATGGGTTCAAGCCCTGGTCTGGGAAGATCCCACATGCCGCGGAGCAACTGGGCCCGTGAGCCACAACTACTGAGCCTGCGTGTCTGGAGCCTGTGCTCCGCAACAGGAGAGGCCGCGATGGTGAGAGGCCCGCGCACCGCGATGAAGAGTGGCCCCCGCTCACCACAACTAGAGAAAGCCCTCGCACAGAAACGAAGACCCAACACAACCAAAAATAAATAAATAAATAAATAAAAAAAAAAAAAAAAAAAAAAAAAGTCTTCATGCCATGAAAGAGAGAATTAAAGTAGACATCTGGGGATTATAGTCAAGGAGGTTGAGGAATTGAGATTTAGGAAGAGGAAGAAACAATTTGCATCTTCTACTCCAGGGTGCTATAAAATGGCAAAGGCACATCTACCTTCAAGTCTTCCTTAAAGGAGTAGCAAAATGGTTCCATTTCTTAAAACATGTTCCCTAATGCCTGAATTTCCTTTAATCAGGGACAAACCTTTCATTTCATAATTTAAGAGAAAACTTTAAAAGATCAGTAGCTAGGAAAGAACACAATTGTGAAATGAGTTACAGTCAAAATATAATTGAGGCTCTCTCCTAATCACACTATACACAAAAATTAATTTGAAACTACTTATAGTCCTGGAAAAGTTAAAACTATAAAACTTCTAAAAGAAAGCAAAATCGTCATGATTTTGACATAAGCAGAGATTTTGTAGGACACAGCACTAAATATGAAAAGAAAAAAATTGATAAATCAGCCTTCATAAAAATAAAATCTCTCTGCTTTTCAAAAGATACCATTAGGAGAAAACAACCTCAGTACATATATCTGGCAAATGACTGTGTAAAAGACAAATCCTGACTATGTAAGGAACTTTTACAACTCAGTTGTAAGAAATCAACTCAAAAAAAATGGGCAAGAGATTTGAACATGTGCTTCACAAAAGAAGATATATAAATGACCAGTGTGCAAATCAGAACTACATGAGGTACTACCTCACGTCCACTAGAAAGGCTGAAATTTAAAAGACTGAAAATAAGAAGTATTGGTGTGAATTTGGAGCAATTGGAACTCTCACACTGCTTGTAGGATTGTAAAAATTGTACAGCCACTTTGGAAAGCAGTTTGGCAGTTTCTTATAAACTTAAACATAAACTTGGCATGTGACCCAGCAATTTCTCTTCTAGGTACTCATCCAAGAGAAATGAAAACATGTCCACAAATACTTGTACACTAATGTTCATAGAATCTTTAGTCATGATAGCCTCAAACTGGAACATCACCAGATAAATGGATAAACAAACGGTGGTATATCCATACAATGGAATACTATTTCAGCCATTAAAAAATAATGAACTTCTGAAACACACAACAACATGGATTAATTTCAGAAACATACTGAGTGAAAGAAGCCAGACACCGAAGAGTATATAATGAGTGGTTCCATTTTATATAAAGCTCTAGAACCAGCAAAACTAATCTGTGGTAATAGAAATCATATGAGTGGGGTGTAGAGGATACAGAAGAACTCTTCTGGGCTGGTGGAAATGGTCTTTATATTTAGGAAAGATGGTTGCGTTGGTACATATATTTTTCAAAACTCATCAAACTGTACACTTAATGGGTGCATTGTATGTAAATTATACTTCAATAAAGTTAATTTTAAAAAATATGAATAATGCTGTCATGTTTTTCTTCTGAGACAACCAGATATCATAGTAAGGTACTAAGCATTGTTAGAGTGTGAAGATGGAGTTTCTCTGATAGTGTAGAAATAATGTTACCTTTTCCAAGTTAGAGTTTAATTAGTAGCTGGCCCTGTGTATTTTCATCTCCATAATGACAAAGTGTTCTACAAGGTTACTTAATATTTTAATATTCTCTGTGACTCTGTATTCAACTTTTTATAACTTTCATTATATCACAGCTTTAAGTGTTTTATGCAAATACTTAGTTTCTATGTTAAATTTTTAATATTAATCATAAAATTTTAAAAGAAATATTAGTGACTTTTATTTGTTTTTTTAAACTATAACTTAGGAAACTTTTGAGAAGAACTTTGAGAGAGAAACACATAAAATAAGTGAGCAAAATGATGCTGATAATGCTAGTGTCATGTCTGTATCTTCAAATTTTGAGCCTTTTGCAACAGATGATCTGGGTAAGCAGAATTTTTATAATCTTAGAACACGACTTTAATATAGTCTTTGAATGGCATTGATAAGGAAACAAAAGTCTAGAAAGGCAAGATGTGGTGGAAAGAATGTGGACTTACAAGTCCATCCATCAGTCTAAATTCAAGAATTGTTAAACTCTTTGACTTTGGGCAAATCATCTAACCTTTCTGACTCTCTGCATATATATATATACTAAGGAAATGGGATCCTATTTACCTTGCTATGTTCTTGTGAAAAATACACAGAACTCTCTAGCATGCCTAATAGAAGTTCAGAGAATGTTAATTTCCTTTCTCTTAAAGGTCATCCTTTAAGATCTTCCAGTTAGTCAGTAGGAAAAATTCAGAGGTAGCAATGCCTCATCCAATCACATCTTCAATAAAAATGTTAACTTCATAATTTGGGTAAGAACTGAAATTTCTTAGCATATATAATTTATAGTGGGAAATCCAGGTAACTCTGAGGCATGGCACATTGCATTTTTTTACATCAGTAGTAAAACAAAAGCTTAGAGGGTTGCATAGGTCAGAGAGAAAAAAACCCAAGTCCTAAATTCGGAAAGGAAATTAGAGAAAAGAAAGATGCCCACGTGCCTGATTCATTTTCCAGACTGTAGCACATCTAACTATACCCAAGTATTCAATCATTCAGACTTCCGGGGCACTTAGTTGATAGAATAATCTAATGTTCTATAATTCTAGTGTTTGTTTATATGATGAGAACAAGATTTAGATGATTTCAAAGGCCTTTTCCACTACAAAGAAAAGGGCCAAGCCCTGCTTTATCGTTAGGTACCTACCTTTTAGTAAGCAGTAAGTTTTCCTTTTGCCTTACCCTAATTACGAGGCCTCTAGGCCCTAGCTCCCTCTGATTAAATACCTGTCGAGTCTGTACTGAGCTCATCTCATTATAGAGAAAAATCACTCTGTAGCCAACCCTCTCTCCCTTAATTGTCCCTACTTTCTGAGTTGCCAAGAGATTTTGAATCCTACCTGTTTAGTTTCATTAGCTGATTGTTTATTCACAATCCTTCACCACTAGCTTTGTCTGAAGTGGACAAAGAAGAATTGGGAAATCTCATTCTTAGGTCTTTTCTCTACCTTAATTGCTTGTATTAGGTTGGATTATTTACATCAGAATTTGTATGACATTTTGGAATTAGTTTTTGTTGTACTGTTTATGTGAAGTAATGTATGGACTTGAGAGTCTGAGAGGGCTGGGTTCCAATTCTTGATTCTGTATTTAACTGGCTGTGAAACCTTGGGCAGTCACTTAAGTTCCGTGAAAATGAGGGTACTATCATCTACTTTATAGGGTTATTTTAAGGATTAAGTAAATGTGATAATGTATGCCAGGTACCCAAATAGTACAGTATCTGGAACTTGTTAAGCTAGTTTTTCTTCCTTATGCTCAGACATTATTTTTTTATTAATAAATTTTATGGAATACGTGAAAAAGTTCGCTTTTATATCCTCTAGAAATATTTCTGTTCCATATGCAGGTAACACTGTGATTCACTTAGATCAAGCATTAGCCAGAATGAGAGAATATGAGCGTATGAAGACTGAGGCTGAAAGTAACACAAATGTCAGATGCACCTGCAGGATTATTGAGGATGAGGATGGTGGTGCTGCTGCCCCGACTACGGGTGATGGTTTAGAAGGTGTGTTCTTGAACTGATTAAAAGTAAGACTCATCGCTCCATATATAAAAAATTAAGAGCCCCGCGTGATGTGTAACGGGGATTTTTTGGACCACTTTTCTTTTAATTATCAGGGGTACTAGAACTACATGGCTGTTCCTTTGTGTTATTTTAGCATAAAATCATCAGAGTTTAATATTCTTTAGAATTTTGCATAAAGGTATACATATAACATCATAGACTTTATTTTGCTAATACAGCATTTTCTTTTTTGAAGCGGAAACTCCTATTATTGAAAATCATAGTTCACAGCAACCTGTAAGTGAAGTTTCTACCGTCCCATGTCCTAGAATTGATACGCAGCAACTGGACCGGCAAATTAAAGCAATTATGAAAGAAGTCATTCCCTTTTTGAAGGTAAGCAATTTTTTAAAATAAACAAACTTCTGTATTTATTTTTAAAATTCATACCAAAGACTCCATTGTAATAAATTAAGAAAATAGGTAAACAAAAGAGAAAACTAAAAATCACCCATAATTTTGTCACCCAGAGATAGCTCCTGTCAATATTTTGTCAACCTTTCTGTAATATTTTGTCCATATATTTGTGCATTCTACTTTTTTCAGATATTAATAACATAAACATCTTTCTGAATTGCTATTTTCTACAGCGTATTTTTTAATGGTTACACACTATTGATTCATTATTCATTCAAAAGTATTTGTAAGATGCCTGCTTTGTCCACAAAACCTGGCATATAGTAGTGAACAAGTCAAGACCTTTGCTAACATGGAGCTTACATGCTAAGATGAGAATATGAATTAAAAAAACAAGCAAATATAAAACATATAAGTAGATATATATCAGGTAGTCATACATGCCATGCAGAGAATTAAAATATGGTGATGTGATGGTGTCTATTTTTGACTGGATGATCAGTGAAGACTTTTTAAAGAGGGAACATTTAAGCAGGGGTGTGCATAAGGAGCCAGCTTAAGCCAAGATCATGCCAGACAGAGGAAGGCCTTAAAGTAGAAGCTAGCTTGGCATGTTAAGGAACTGGATGAAGGACCATGTGGCTGTAGGAAATTTGTGTGAGATGATGTTGGAGAAGGGGGAAGGGCCAGTTACATAGAACATCATAGGTATGGTTAGGTGTTTGGATTTTGTTCGAAGTTCGAAGGGAAACTCCTAGAAGGTTTTAAGTAAGAGAGAAACAAAGTCTGGTTTGTTTATGGAGAATTAAATATAGGGGTCAGAAGAGCAATGAGACAGGTGAGAAATGATAATGGCTTAGACAAGGGTGTGGTACTAAAGGGAGAAGTAGACAGTTGGGATATATTTTGGAAATCCGGTCCTACTAACAGTAGGTAGGGTCACCTAAAGCCCAGCACTAGATAAGAGAAGGTGGCCTAGAACTGGGGCCCAGGATCAGGTGATTAAACATATAAAAGTTGTGCAAAAGAGGAAGAGCCAGAGTTGACTAAGTAGGACTGCCAGCAGTGAGCTATGTTGATTGCTACTGTGAGGGCTGAGTATTCATAGAACAGAATTTCCTGTTATTTTGTCAGTTCCTGTTGTTAAACATTTATGTTTATTCTGGTTTCTTTTTCACTATTATGAACAATACTTAAATGATTGAGCTAAATTTAAATACACATCCCATTTTTATTTTATTTATTTTATTTATCAGAAATAATTCTTAGACATAGAATTTTGAGCTTTAAGGGTATAAATATTTTTAAGGCTTTGGGGCCTTATGTGCATTGTCCCTCAGAAAGGTTAACAATTTATATTCCTACTAACAGAATAGTAAGCAGTACCATTAATTTTGTTTAATGACAATGAAAAGGGGAGAGAAAGAAGCGTGCAAGCCAGGGCTTCTTTCTGAGATGGCCCCTTTTACAGTCCCATTTAAAATGGAAATTTAAAAAACTAGAAATGAAAAGACAGTCTTTTCATTCAGATGTGGGAAACTACAAAATATGTTGTCATTGGGCTCATTTCTTACAACCTACTTGTACTTGCCAATGTGTAAGATGTTGACAACAGAAAGTTGTTTCCATATACTTACATTTCTTCCCTCGGTGGAAGTAATTGCTTTCTTTGGAATATTTTAAGAGAAGAGAGATCTTTGAAAAGGCAATTATAGAAACTGCTTTCTCTGAAGAGATGTGATAGCCAAGAGGAGAGAGAGGATCCATCTGTCTATGCCCAAATTATTCCATGTGAAAAGTGAAAAACTTAGCCTTTTCCTGGGCACCCGCAGCAGCTCCAAATGGCTCTTTCTGTCTCTGCTTCCTCTTCTAATCTTTCAACTCTCCTGCTAGCGTTCCTAGCACTTTTAAGGCTTTGGCACTTGCTGATACTTCTACCTGGAATGCTCTTCCTTCATCATACCTGCATGGCTTTTTCCTTTGAACCCTCAAGGCTTTAATCAAATGTTACTTATTGGGTGAGCAGATCTCCCCTACTCCTTATCTGCTTTTCTTTATCTTCATAGTGCTTGTCACCTTATAACCTATTTAATATTTGCTTATTTATTTTGTCTGTCTCCCTTGTTACATGTAAGCTCCATGAAGTAATGGAAGATTTACATCAGAGATGTTAAACTGTTTTGGTCACTGTCTTACCATGCCAAGTATAGTACATGCAGGTAGTAGGTACTTGGTAAATACTTAATGAATTAGTAAGTGAATGGATCCACCAAACCTTGACTGTGGTTTTCAAACTGATCAAGTGCAGTTTGAAGTATAGTTTGAAAACAGTTGGCCTATAGAATCCAGATCAGATTCAGCATCGCTCATAAAACTTTTATAGCCTGGTCCCAGCCTCATAACTATTCCTTCCCACGTACCTTGTATCCTCCTTGACATTGTTCAAAAAGGCACCTTGCCCATTTTACTTCCTTTGCCTCGAATGCCCTTCACCCTTCCTCTGGCAGTCACACCCTTGAGGACCCAGCTGAAGTATGTTAGCATGTACTTGCAGGCAGGATTTCTCCTTCTTGTCACTGCTTCAGGGATACTTGGTACATATTTTTATTACAGCACTTATGACAAAGTATCACAATTTTTTGCCTGTATCTCCCCACTAGAATAATGTCTTTCTCGATTTCTTAGTATTTTCACTCAAGAAGGACTTCAGAGACTAGATGAAGGGAATCTGAGGAGATAAGACAAATACATCAGTTTCATCCGTTATTCCTGTGCATTTATTAAAATATGTATTCACCCCCTCACATATTTATATTCCTATAAATTATAAGAATATATATATATTCTTATAGATAGATAGGTAGATATTCATTTAAGAGTTTGAAACCATTCCCTAAAGTAAATTGACAAACTATTCAGGTCATTGCTTGCTTCTATCTTAGGCATAGACAACAAAGCATTACCTTTTTTCTTATAGGTTTTTGTTTTATTGTAATTCAATAAATACTTTTAAACATGTCTTTTTGGTTGAATTAGGTATATTGTTAGTGATATTTATCTGATATGTACAGTTATTTTCTAAGTGTTAAAAAATATAAATGATTTAGCTTTATGTGTAGGGAATGCGACCATCTCAGGAAATTTTATTGCATTTACAGTTTTGTGTCTGATTAAGTTATATCCTTTCATAAGGATCCCCTACTAAATTTAGCATTGCAGACAGTTTCTGAGGCCAACAAAATGAGTAGGACTAATGGTCTGATTTTAACTATTTTATGATGTCTCATTTCACTTCAAATCTTGACTTTCCGGGTGAGATTATAGAACTAAGAACTAAGATTCTAAGATTATAGAACTTCTTTGTTACACCCAGTCACCTAAGCTTGCCTTACACCCAGTCACCTAAGCTAGACTTCCTTTCTCTTACCCTCTATCACCTGTGAGTCAAAAATTGATTTTGCCCCTAAGAGCAGTTAGTTTTACTTCCTTCTCGCCAATAGCATAATCTTAATTCATATCTTTGAAGTCGAGAGATTTCACCACTGCATGTGGTTTAGTTTCCCAGCTTCATCTCTCACTGCTCTCCATCTAGATAAATACTTGTTTCAAACTACTCAACATTTCCTATACCTGCCATTTCTTTTTCATATATCAGCCCTTTGTGCAACTAGTCATCATTGAAAATATAAAATGCTGTCACTCTTTTCTGCCTGACTGACCTTTCTTCAGTGCTCTGATATGCTCCCACAGCTCCTTAGGGCACCTAGTGTGTGCTTCTTTTAGGATCCTTATTTATTCAGCAAGTAATGAGTATCTCCTGTGAGCTAGCAGCTGTGCTAGGTGATGAGTAAGAAACGGTCCCTGCAGTTTAAAAGTATCACCTACTGGACAGTGCGTAGCTTGTAGTGATTGATGTATTCATGATCCGACTCCTCCACTGGTATTTGATTCCTTGAAGACGGGGACTGTTGTCTTTTTATTAAATTGCCTGCCTTGACACATGAATTTTTTAAAAATGAGCTTAAATCCTTAGATTTAAGGGATCTTAGACATCATCTAGTTTGGCCACCTTGTTTTACACATTTGTAATGGAAGGGGAAAAAACCCCACAAACTTAACGTGAGTCAAGGTTAGAGGACCTGCCCGATGAGTTGAGTGGCAGAAAGGACCAGAAGCTTGAGGTTACTTGGTAAGGATGCGTTAGGACGCACCTCAGGAAGTTAACGGTGGTGTGGATTGTGATGCAGCCTGCACATGCTTCCAAAGGAAGATTAAGGTGATGAAGAGAGTTGCCCAAAGGGGCTTGTTAAGAAAGGACAGTAGTTCTCAACTGGGTGTGATTTTGACCCTAACAACATTTTGTGATGTCTGGGTATGTTTTTTAGTTGTCAGAACTTGGGAGAGTGGAGGGTGCCATTTGCTTCTAGTGGGTAGAGGCCAGAGGGCTGCTAAATATCCTACAATGCACAGGATGTCAGCAGTGCCAAGGCTTAGAAAAGTTAGAAGATAACGCAGAGGAAGTTGGGTGGAAGGTGAAGTGTGGTTGTGAGAGTAGTTGAAATGAACTGAACTGCAAATAGGAATACAGGCAATATGGAAACCATGGCATGAGTAGTTCCTTAAAGTACAGAAAGGAAGTGATGGAAAATGTTGAATCAGCCAGTTTCTTTTACTGGCTGTTATCTGCTATGGTGAGTCAAAATTTGCAAACCTTTTAATGTGTGTAGGGGGGAGTTTGGCTATTCTTATGAATGAAGTTTCCAAGTGTGCATCTAAAAGCTGAAGAGCTTATGCAAGAAAAATACAATCTCATATTATGTGGATTAATAGTTTTTAAACAAGGTAAGTTACATCCTAACCAACTAGGATTTTTCTCAGGAGCACATGGATGAAGTATGCTCTTCTCAACTTCTGACGTCAGTAAGACGCATGGTTTTGACTCTTACCCAGCAAAACGATGAGAGCAAAGAGTTTGTAAAGTTCTTCCATAAACAACTTGGAAGTATATTACAGGTAAGAGTTTGTACTTGTATGACTTCAATATGTACCATGCGGTTAGGATTTTTTTTTCCCGCCATTTTCTGACATTACACAGTTTATTCAAGTAGATATTCATTCTAGCATCCATTTGGGATGACATTTTAATACTTCTTAGGTTATTGCTTACTTAGTTAAAAAAAAGTTGGATTAGGGCCTGTGTCTTCATTTAACTTTATCATCTCTAAGGCCTGTCCCAACTCTAATAAAAGTTTGTTTTGATTTTTCTCCTACCCAATAAGAGCATTTCAAGTTTGAATTGTTTAAAAAGTATTCCGTGATATTTTCTAAAATAATTATTTTTACCAATCTGGGAAATTGTAGAAGCCGGAAGCTAGCTTTTGATTGTAGAGACTTCTTAGGCTGTAACAATAACTAAATCATGTGACGGTTAGTGGTTTGTAACTGGGGCAGTTTTGCCTCCCGGGAGGCATTTAGCAGTGTCCTCAGACCAACAGGCAGGGAGGGGCTGGTAGTAGCACCTTGTGGAATGTTAACAGTGCCAAGGAGGAGAACCCCTGTGTTAATGAGTAGGGATACCATAATTACTCCATATAATAAACATCTTGACAGTTAAATTCACCGGTATGTTTTCCCATTGAGATAGTTCAGTGATGTGTATTATTGCTCCAAACTGGAAAATATGTTTTTCTTTTCATCTGTATTACAGAATTTTCCTGTAAAATTTTTCCTTGCTTCCTATTCCTGTGTTTAATTTAAATTGGTTTTAGAGATAGTATTTTCACTTTGTCCATCAAATTTTTAAAAACCCTAGGTTGATGTGCTTTTCCATCACTATAATTTTTCATTTTGTTTTTAATAAGACTGAAGTATAAATTTCAGGAAATCTATAGTAATCTATATAAATCTATATAATCTATATAAATCTATAGTAATAGATCCTAAATTGTCCTGGCTCTATTTAATCTAGTTGTACTAACACATAAGGAATATAAGACATCTGTGGTGTTATGCATTGTTTTAAAATGTTTAGGATAATTTTTAGATAAATGTATTTTTATAAACTTAACTAGGTAACTTATTCCTACAGAAAGAAAGAACTCCATTTTAGAGTCAGGTTGAAAGAGAAACTGTTGATACTTTAAATGTTTTTGTTAATCAGGATCCATGCAGCCCTTCCTCAGTTTTGTCTACTGTTACAATTGTGGGCAGATTCCATATATTAATTTGCACGTAAGTTTTTTTTTTCTAAGTCTAAGAAAATTCGACTGCTTTTCTTTCATCTTATTCCTAATTTTTTTCGCAAGGAGACCTACATGAAGAATAAAAGTTAGTTTACATTAAATCTTGCCCAGAGTTGAAAATTTTCTTGAGGTAGAGATTAAATTAGTCTTCTACTTTTTCTCTTACAAAACCTATTCAGTGAATTTTTTTTCATGAAGGACCCAGGGTTTGTACTTCTCTCCATCACTGTGCTAGATAAGGTGTTTTTTTGGGAGGGAGGGGGCACTGAGCATTAGAGTTGTTTGCCTGTTTTCTAAATAGCATAGTCCATATTTTTAGGAAGAAAGAAAAATAAAAGCGGTTTTGTAAAAAATGTGTAGAGTATAGCAGACTTGTTCATTTGATGATACTATATTTCAGCTTAAATAGAACTAAAGTTTACTTTTAGACTGATTTTGAAGAGAAACTTTAAATTAGAGTGATTGGCTGCCTTACATAAAGGGGAAAACTGGAAAAGTATCTAATGGTGTTTTCGTCTCTCACGGCGCTCCAGCTTTTCACTGTGGTTCATATGTATATCCTCTGGTACTGTGTGGGACCTCTTGTGAGATTAGGAATCCCTTATCTTCTGTATTTGTGGCTAGCAGTTATATTACATAGGGACTAAAGCTGTGGATGACCATATGTTCTTTTGTATACCTGTAAGCAGGACTAGCAAGATTCCTACTTAGTAATATTAATATATCTTTTCTTAGCCTGTCTTAGCCATTAGGTTTAAGTTTTTCAATACTAAAAAGTAATAATATTGTTTTCTCATTGGTGAGTATTATAATTTAAACTTGTTAATTGTTTGTATTGCTTTACCCACAGTTGAAGTTTACTGTAATCTTAAAGCTATTTGGTTTATCTTTGAACAGGATTCACTGGCAAAATTTGCTGGCAGAAAACTGAAAGATTGTGGAGAAGATCTTCTTGTAGAGATATCTGAAGTGTTATTTAACGAATTGGCTTTCTTTAAACTCATGCAAGATTTGGATAATAATAGTATAACTGTTAAACAGAGATGCAAAAGGAAAATAGAAGCAGCTGGCGTGATACAGTCTTACGCGAAAGAGGTAAATTACATGCATTTTGATTTTAGGAGTAGTTATAATTAGCATATAAATGTAGTTCTTGATCATTATGAGTAACTAAAATCATACTTGACCTCAGCAAAAGTAGGTTTTTTAGTAATAGGAGTTAATCAGGAATGCAGGCAGGAACGGGTGGCAGGAATTGTCAGATAGCCACTTCACGTTACTGCCACTTAACGCAGGTTTCCAGAAGAGAGAGGAGGAGTGGGATCCGGCCCGTGGCCAGCTGCCTGCCGTGGTTATTGCCAATCCCAGCAGATGCCCCGGGAGTATTTATCACTCCAGCCAACACTTATGCTTGTTATTAGTCAGGGCTTTGGTTGTATATCCCTGTAGCTGCTTATACCCTGTTAAAGTAGTCTTGATCACATATGAAATTGGATGTTTTTTTTCCCTCAACTTAAGGCATACCAGGAGGCTTTTTCCCTAGACAAGCACCCTTTTCTTGACTCCAATCATGAGAGGGAAAGCAGGTCAAGACCCAAAACGGAAACAGATAACCCTTCTTCCTGAAATCTAAAGTAGATAAAGTCAAGTCATCTTTTTCACACTTTTCATAATGTTTTTTATTGTAGACATAAATAAGTTTCACATCATTTCAGTCGTTGCTTAGAGCTTGAAAAAAATAAAAGACGATGATACTATTAAAAAAATGATAGGAAGGGTTGCTTTAGATGGCGGAATCACGAGGCTCCTTCAGGGGATGAAAAGTGAGGTAAGCCATGGAGGGACAAGAGGAGTTTATAATGAAGATGAAAGGGAAGAGCATTCCAGGCAGAGAGAACTGTTAAGTATAAAGAAAGACTCTTAAGGCAGGATTGAGTGTTTTGGAGAATAGAGAGAAGGCCAGGGAGGCAGGAACACTTTAAATGAGACGAGCATGTAGGAGATGAGGTACACAGAGGTAGGTAGGACCAAGTTATGGAACCTTAGAAACTGTGGTAGAGACCTTATATTTTATTTTGTTGTAAGCATGATGGAAACTCATGGGAAAGTTTGGAGTAGAGGAGTGACATAGTCTCAGTTTAAGATTTGTCTGGATATGATATTAATTAGGAATTGTAGAAGAGTAGAGATGGAAGCAGAGAGACCAGTTGTAAGGCTGTTGCAATAGTCCAGGTAAGAAATTATGTGTCTTATCTTTGAGTGTGTAACAACAGATACCTTTGGATGATTGAGTCAATAACGCATTCTAATAGTTTCAGTGTGGATAATAAAAGTAAAGTACAGGCTGGTTCCTAGTTTTCTGGCTTGTGCATTTGGGTGGATGAAGAGCCATTTACTGAGATTGGGAAGACTGAAGGAAGATGGGGTTTTGGAAGGGAAGGAATCTAAATTTTTGTTTTGGATTTAGTAAGTTCGTGATATTTCTTACACATCCAAAGAGATGTCCAGTAGACAGTGTTGCTTTTTGTTTTGTTCGTTTAAAAGATTTAAATGAAAGAGTTGAATTTACATTTCTAAGAAAACACTCAACTCTTTGGATGATGGTTAAAAAGTGCAGCATTTGTTAAGGTTTACTGAGTACTTAAGTGTAATGATGAATGGTTACCCCTAAATTCTGCTTAATTGATTTGCTTATAGGCCAAAAGGATTCTTGAAGGAGATCATGGCTCACCTGCTGGAGAAATTGATGATGAAGACAAAGTATGTGCTAATAATGCTTTTGAAACAAAAGATTAAATAATTTAAGTAGCTTTTACCTTAATGTTTGAGAGCAAAGTATATCATAAAATATCCTTTCTTCTGACAAACTTTTATTTTCTTTTAAAAACAGAACTAAATTTAAAATGATTCTTTATATTTTTTATTAGATAATAACTATTATTAATTTTTATGATAGACTTACTGTATACCTTTTAAAAATGTACTTTAAGGTATTAATTACTCAAATTTATTTGTGGCTAGGACAAGGATGAGACTGAAACAGTTAAACAGACTCAAACAGCTGAGGTTTATGATGGTGATGGTCCCAAAAATGTGAGCTCTGATGTCTCTGATCAAGAGGAAGATGAAGAAAGTGAAGACTGTCCAGTGTCTATTAGTAAGTCTGAAGGTTCTAGACTAGGTTTATACATTAGTTCTTTATAGATGGCTTATTGAAACAGTTTGGTGGAGTGGAATGATTATGGAATTAGGTGTCAAGCAACTCTGAATTTGAATTTCCGTGTGACCCTGACTAAATTACCTGTCCTTTCTACACCACAGTTTTCTAGTACTTACTGTTTTAAAGATTTCAGATACTGTATGTAAAGCACTTGAGCAATGCAGGAATGCAATAAATGGTAGCTATTATTAAGATTTAAGTGCTGAAATTTTACTAAAAGTTGTGTTATTAATCAACTTAGATTTGTCCAAAGCTGAAACTCAGGCTTTGACTAATTATGGAAGTGGAGAAGATGAGAATGAAGATGAAGAAATAGAAGAATTTGAAGAGGGACCTGTAGATGTCCAGACTTCACTGCAGGCTAACACTGAAACTACAGAAGAAAATGAACACGACGATCAGGTATTCCAGTGCAGACTAACACACCCTCCACCAGTCTTACTGTAACTACTAAAAAGCTGATTCTTTTTACAGATGTTAAAATTTACAACTTCCCCATTCTCATTTTCATGAATACAAACTACTTTAATATTCTTATTGAAATCCTAAACACTATTATTATTTTTGTATTTAGCAATGTTTACATTTAAAGCACTTCAAAAAAAAATTTTTTTTTTTTTTGATAACAAGTCCTAAAAAACTATGTGATTACTTCAGAAGATCTGGATTTTTAAGTTTTATTTTTTTCTAGTTATACATGGAAGTGGTATGTAACAAAATAAAATCATTCCCTTTCCTACCTTCACCTCATCCTGCCCCAGAGGCAAACTTTTGTATGATTGCTTCTGCTGTTTACTTCCTTACATCTGAATAATATGTGTGTGTATTTATTCATTTATGTATTAGGCATTACCTACTGACTTCTATTACAGCAGGTGAAGATTTTTAGGTCACTTACGGCTCCTCATTTAATTATATTAATCCTGTCCACCTCATTTAATTATACCTTTTGGTTAAATCTGTATTTAACCAAATATTTAGATTTAACCAAACTTTGTAAATATTACTGACCGTTGAGCTAAGCAAATATTATTTATTGCTAAGTCTTACACATTTTTTCACCTGAATTTAATAATTGTCTCAATTTTTTTATTTACTCACTTTTCTTTCATCAGAAACTCAAGTCTTTGCTATGCCCATCAGTAGTTTTATAAACCTTTCAGTAGAATTTTCTACATGAACCAATTAGTCAGTTTTGTCCTTCCTTCCTGGAGCATTCTCCTTTCCTGCTCCATTCTGGGTTTGGCTGTTCTTTAGACCTTTAAATAGCTACCAGCCTGGGAATCCCCTTTGTTGTTCTTTATTAGATCTCAGTTTCTGGAATCAAATCTTGCCTTTCTCTTCCTTGGTTTATTACCTCATTTTGGTGGAGCACATCTTCCAGTAGCTCTCTAAGAAAGAGTGCAAAGAATATTTTGAGGCTTTATATTGTCTAAGAAAACTTAACACTTCAGTGTTGAAAATCATTTTCCCTCAGGTCTTTGAAGGCACTGTTTCCTTGTCTTCTAGTTTTCAGTGTTGCCATTGCCTTTCTTTATTCTGATTCTTCATATATATCTTTTTTTCTTTCTAGCTCTAGAAGCTTTCCCTCCATCCCCACCTCCCCACCCCCACCCCCCACCCCCACCCTGGAGCTCTGAAACTTTACAGTGATATACATTGTTGCAGGTCTTTTTTCATTCACTACACTAGGTACTCAGTTGTCTTTTCAATATAGCATGTTCTTCAGGTTTGGTCAATTTTATTTTATTTCTTTTATTTCTTCCTTACCATTTTCTCTTCTTTTCTTCTGGAATAAATGTTATCAAACGTTATTAGCTCTCATGGGTTGATCTAATTTTCTCCTCTCTTTTATTGTCTCATTGCTCTTTCTCTTTTACTTTTTGGGAGATTTCTTTGACCTTAATACCTATATGAAATTATTTTTATTTCAACTGTTATATTTTTAATTTCTAAGTACTTTTTTCCTGATTGTTACTTTTTTATAGCACCCTATTACTTCATCAAAGCAATATTTTCTCTTACCCACCTAGAGGCTTTCTTTAAATATCCACTGTACCTTTGGTGCTTATATTAAAGAATAATACATCAAAAAGCCAGGTGGGGTTCTTTTGGGCTTCACCATAGGGTAGCCGAGTGTATAGGTTTTTGACAGAAAGTCCCAAATGTTAATTCCTATTGGTCTTTTCTCTGGGGTGGTTTAGTTTCTCCAAAGTAGGGAGGGTCCTCCAGTCTCCTTCTGCCTCCTTGGCTGTTGGTGTTCTGCAGTTAGATGTAGGATTAGGGCTGAGGGTCCCACCTCTATACAGACTTGCACTAGATCTTTCTGTTTCAGTGTGACACTTTATCCTGTCTTCACTTGTGCTTTCTGCAGCCTACCCCTTCCCTGGTGGCCCCTGGTCTGAGGCTCACTAGTTCCTTTTCTCCAAAACATAATCTCCCATTTTCTGTTGAGCCTGGGGGAGGGAATCTAAAGGTCCATATATTTCTTAAACAGCTTCAGACAACCACCAGCACCGTCCCCTTGTCACCAGCTCCCACCCCACGACTGTACTCCTTCCTTCCTAGCATCTGGTACACCCAGTTATGAGGTGTCTTCAGTTTTCTGTCCTCCTGCAGAAGGCACTTAGCTCTGTTCATCTTTCTCTCCTCCTCGTCATTTCCTCTTCCTTTCACTTAACATCTGCATATAAACAGGTGTCTTTTAGTTTCATTTAAGATAGAGTCTGGTCTGAAAAAAACAGTGAAAACTAGTGGAGTCCGTAACATTCAGTTCCTTGTGTTCCTGTGCGGCTGAGAAGAGGAGCCCTTGTCCTGGGCTGCCGCGGAACTGCAGCCACCGCCGCCTCCCTGAAACACTTTCAGGGGGTATTTTAAATTCCCCTGTCTGAGGTCTCAGGCTGGACATACCACACTTACCAAGCATCTCCTGCATAGTGACCATATATTTAGGCCCTGCTATTAAGACATCACTTTTTCCTTCCAGGTTCCACAGCACGATTTTGAAAAATCAGCGGAAAGCAAAAATGTCCCATCAGAACAAGAACCCACTACTAGTAAAGGTAAGAAATCTAAATAAGTTTCAATGTTAAGATTATCTGTAGTGCCCTTTATGTGCTTAAAAACAAAAAAATCTAAATTCTTAGCTAATGGAAGTTCAAAGGTGTTTTGGACCTGAGGTATGTCTTTTTTTTTTCTCCATAAATCCTTTGTAGAAAACATGAGGGCTTTGTTTCTGCAAACAGCTGTTAAAGAATAGTTCACAAATATTTAAACACAGAAAAAAATTTTGTAAGGAAGGTATCTTTAGATACCAATGCGGGGGATTTTTTAAAAATACCCATTCCTGGGCCTTACTCCTGAAAATCCTATTTCATTAGAAATCAGGTGCATTTCAGGAATCTAATATTTAAAGTATCCCCAGATGAATCTGGTCAAATAAATTTGGGAACCATTGATAAAGATAATTTCTAGTTGCCTTTTCTTTTGGGTCTTAAATGTCTTGATTACTCTAATTTATACAGTTTAGTCTTTATTTGGTATAATAGTAAATTTAATGACAGTTGTATTACACTAATGTTAAGACTTTCTTTTGATGACAGATGACCAAGATAGCACTCCTGTGAAGCCCTGTTACCTCAATATCTTGGAAAATGAGCAACCTTTAAACAGCACTGTCCAAAAGGACGCTCTTACTACCATCGATTCATCTAATCAGCCTAACGCTTTGCCTTTACCTTTAACTGAAATTGAAACCTTGGTGCCTAGAGTCAAAGAAGTTAAATCTGCCCAGGAAACTCCTGAAAGCTCTTTGGCTGGAAGTCCTGACACTGAATCTCCAGTGTTAGTGAATGACTATGTATGTATCATTTGCATTTCATTTCTGTGCATATTTCTTCATTTTCAGGTTAACATTTCTAGTATATAAACATAACTCTGCTTTGTGTTTAGGTTTAGAAACTGTCGGAACATTTTTATTTCTTACTCAGACTTATTTTAAACTTGAACAGAAGAGTGATAGTGAATTAAGATGACCATCTCAAAACCTAAAATTCCACTTTTCATAGTTTTGAGAAGCAAAGAGATGAGTTTTATATGGAAACCTTGAGGGAGTTCAAGTTCAGATCTAAAGGGGTAGTGATATGTGAATCATCTCTTACGCCATCCACGCTTGACTTCTCAACAGTTTGGAACACTTCATAATCTTTGATAACCCTGAAAGTTTACATTTGGGATGGGAAATAAAGCAGTTTGACAGCACTAGAGTCCCTAGCTCTGTATAGGGGATGACAGAAAAGTAAGCTAGCAAATCTGCATTTATGATGTAAGTAGCTAAGTTTAGTTTTACTCTGGACGTTTGTTTCAATTTAATTTTATAGCAAATAGGGTTTTTTTTGTGGATCCTTGGGCTGTATATGTTATATATACTTCACTTTCTCTTGTCAGTAAAACTGAAGGGATTTGTAATAATGTACCTTTAGGTCTAAAGAATATGTTTCACATATTTTTTAATTAACATCAGTTTTCTGCCCAAAGATATACTTATGATTTCACAGCTTCTCAGCAAGGGGGTTATAATACTTCAAAACATTCGTAGAAAGAGTAACTC